>NW_023416335.1:197725947-198325947 GCF_014108235.1 Myotis myotis
CAATGTAAGGACAGGCTGAGTTCCCTTGAGCAAAAGAAAAAAGTCAATGTTTCTCCAATCCTTCTCCAAGGGCATGTGCGGCCACTCACTCCAGTAAATCAACACTGGTGAAAGAATAACACCTAACCCTTCCAGGGACTATTGGATATTAGTACCCAAAATACCTTTATGGACTCCCAGTTAGAGTGGAAGCACATGAAGGGCAGAAAATAAATAGAGGCCTGGCCCAACGTGTCCACAAACTCACCATCTAGTCATGCACCTTGTCATGCATCTGGTACATAATTGGAATGGATATACTCAGCAGCAGTCAGGACACAAACACTATGAAAGAAGGGTCATTATGATATAAAGAGACAATAGAAGCCCCTGATATAGCTTCCCCTTGCCCCTGGCTCAGATAATAAATCAGAGGGAACATTGCAACCGGGTGAAATAACAAACGTTTGTGCAACTATCAAAGAGTAGCTCCTGCTAAAACCATACAGCTCATGGATGGGTCAGCACAATATGTTGGTCCAAGATGCACCGGCCGCTGCAGATACTTAAGTGCACACTGTTATCACACGGTATAGCCCCATGCAGGAGAGAACTACCACAGTGTAACCCAAAAGGTGGTCCACAGACTAGAGCCAGTTCACAAACTGTTTTCTATCATTCCACAACAAGATATACAGTAAAAACAGGTATAAAAAGTGAGAGAACACATTTGGAGATATTTATAGCAATTTGACATTGATGAAATAATGGAGTGTGTGGTTTTATATTTTACAAAAGGATCAATCATGATGAACTGAAAACAAAACCCAAATAAAAGGTCCTTCACATGGAGCGTTTGAGTCGTATTGTTCTGGAGGACAGTGGTGAAAGGAAATTCTACCTCAAGCAGAGCGTCATCAAATTTGTATGAGAGAAGTGGTTTGAGGTAAGGATATATATGAATTCTTGGGCAACGGCTAATGGCTCTGCTAACGGACCAGAGGCCTGTAAGGAACAATAATGGATGATCAGACACAAGGAGGCCTGGAGTAAAAGGCATATGGGTGACTATAGAAGTGGACATAAAGTGTAAATACCCAAGAGAGCATCTACAGCAGAAGAAGCACTCAACAACCAGACAGAAAAGATGCCTCACCCAGTGAATGTCAGCCAGTCTCTATCCTTGGCCATGCCAATGCTTACACAGTGAACTTGTGAACAGAATAGCCGTGGTGGCAAGGATGAACACTACGCATGGGCACAAAAGCATGTGCTCTCTCTCACCAAGGCTGATCTAGCTATTTCACTTTTTTAAATATATTTTATTGATTTCAGAGAGGCAGAGAGAAATAGAAACATCAATGATGAGAGAGAATCACTGACTGGCTGCCTTTTGCACACCCCACACAAGGTATTGAGCCTGCAAACCAGACATGTGCCCTGACCAGGAACTGAACCATGACCTCCTGATTCATATGTCAACACTCAACCACTATGCCACTCCAGCCAGGCTGATAGAGCTATTTTATAAATAATAATTGCCTGTATGAGGCACCAAAGATATAGACATATAAACCATAGCCCTGGGAGGTAATGTCTGTTCTGAGTGCTAATATATGTATAGAAGTTAGCTGGGGAAAGAAGAGAAGATGACATACGAAAAGCATTTGGAGAACCATGCAGAGTTTGATAAATCCAAATCCATGGGAGAATGCCAAGATCAAGGCAGAGATGGGATCATTAAATGCTTTAGATTCAAGACTTAAAATGAAGGCAACTGGTAATTATGAAAGGATTTAAAATAAGTGAGTGTCATGGTCATACCTGTGTCTTAACAAAGCCTTTCTGACATTAGGCCAGCTAAGAGTAATCCAGGAGAGACCAAGTTAATGAAATAGCATTAATTATGGGGACAGAGAATAGGAAGGGACATTCAAGAGGGATTTTGAAAGGAGGTCAACACTTGGTCAAGTAAGAAAGAAAGAGACATTTAGGATGACTCAGGTTCCTTCTTATGTCCCCTCAGTACAAACATCTCCTTTGAACCCCTATTTTTTTTTTATTGATTAAGATAGTACATATGTGTCCTTATCCCCACGTTACCCTCTACCCCCCCCACCCCCCCGCTCATGCCCTCACCACCACCACCACCCCCCCCCCCCCGTTGTCCATGTCCATTGGTTAGGCCTATATGCTTGCATATAAGTCCTTTGGTTGGTCTTTCCCCCTTACCCCCACCCTCCCCTACCTTCCCTCCAAGGCCCAACAGTCCAATCAATGCCTCTCCGTCTCTGGACCCCTATTTTATTTGTACCTTGGTGGACTTTCATTTTTGTGCTTATTTATTCACATGTCTCTCTTCCTCTATTGGTAAAACTCATTATGGGCAGACATTCTGGCTTTTCCCCCATCTTCTATCTCCAGCAGGACCAGAGCTAAGGTGAGGAAAATGAGGCACCCCCAATGGGTTTATGGTGTTCAGGCCAGTGCAGGTTTGAATCCCTTCTTGACTTAAAAGTTTGATACTTCATTCATCATCGACATTTCTGTATATATCCTGATTTTTAAAAATATTGCCTTAAAATATTATTCACCTCAATTACTGAGTTTTGCCACCTCTTAGCCAAGGCACATGCCTCATTTACCTCAGCCTAGTCCCTGCCCTGATTCTCAGTGCCTAACACAAGCAGGTACTTAAGTGCACACTGAATGAAGGAAGAGCAAACAAATGGCACAACCAACACGATGGAAGGTGGTGGGCCATTCACAGAGACGGTGAATGCAGGAGAAGCAACAGACTTTGGAGAAAGATGAGTTTATAATGCATGTCAGAGTAGCTGTTTGGTGCCTTATCTTATAGATTCATTTATTATTCAATACTGGCAGCATTTATCATAGGAAACAGTAAGACTGACAGTACTCAAGCAATTGTCCTCATTAGCTTTTTAACCTTTCATTAATATTTGAGATATTAAAGCAATATCCAACTTCTTAGCTCAGCTGATGAGTTCACACTACTTAGGACATCAAGATGAGCTGCTCATTGCACAGATGTATCATTAATACCTGCAATCTTTGACATTATGCTACCAAATACTCTATCAATGAGGCCTAATCTGACCACTGCATGTGAAACACACCCTCATTATTTCTTTATTCCTGCTCACTCTTCCTCATAGAATTTATATCACCTGATATAGTATATGTTTATTATTTTTCCCCCCTTTAAAAAAGCCATGAGCTCCATGAGAACATGGGACTCATCTGTTTTGTTTTCCCTGGTGGTATCTTCAGCACCTAGAATAAATACCAATGAAAGTCATGACAAAGGGTGAGAGGTGGCTGTAGGAAGACTTATACTGGTGCAGAAAGAGGACAAAGAAAATAAATGACGCCCTGTGTGGATAGCATACTGGAGCTAGGCGCTCACAAGAATATCATTGAAACCCCTGGAGGCCAAAAACAGAATGCAATTGCTAACCAAAGCAATCACCTTGGGAGCTTACCTGTAGTCACCGTGGGGGGTTTTCTAGTCAGGTAACCAGTGGGCTTGGGTCTTTATAGCCTTTGACCAGATGAGATCCAAGAATCTATAGAAAGCTGGGACCTTTGAAAGGCTATCTGCTTGGGTATCACTGACATACAAAAAGATGAAAAAGAAACTTGCCTCAGCTGTGGGGAATATGAAACAGTCTCTATGACCTCCCCTCAAATCTTTTGGCTTTAAATGTTTACTACCTATATGGTCAAGGAGTCTCAAACCAAAAAAAAACTGAAATAAATATTGGTTCTGGGGTCTAAAGCTACCCTTCTTCATCCTACCTTGTGATAATAGAGTTGGGCCTTATAAACATTTCCTTTGTGCCTAATGGATTAAGGTTAAGTTTTCAAAAGAGTGTCCTGAGAAAAATGATCAATGATTTCAAGTGATTTTACTCATTAAGAGCAATAAAACATAAAAGATTTATTTCTGAAAACCTAATAAAAGTTAAAACATAAAATTGTCACCTATCAGGCACTCTTTTCTTCCCATGGTAGAGCTGGCTTTAAGCCAAGCTTTAATTTTTCATATACTAAAATATTCCCATTATATCTAACATTTGAGTAGATTTTCAGCTGCTTCTTTAACTCAGTGGATGTATTTTTGAAGATTTATAACTTCATATGGGTACACATATTTAACAAGGTGCTCTGTATTCTCCAATTTTAAATAGAATACCAGCATAGCTTCTTCTGAGAAAAGGCATATTTATTAAAAGGTACTGTTTGATGGTAGAGATGATAAAATAGGCATTGCTATGAATAATTGGTTTATAAACAATGGCGTTCAACTTACAAACTGACTGTCCAGCCAAAAACAAGATTTTCAGCTTTGCTTGATAGTTTAATAGTTAATTAAGTCAACAAATACCAACTGAGTCCCTATTAGGTATAAAATACTGTATAGTAGGTAATGATGGAGAGGAAAAGATTCATTAATCAAACATGAATCCTGCCCTCAAGTTATTTATAATAAACTAGAGGCCCGGTGCACAAAAATTTGTGCACTTGGGGGGGAGGGAGGGTCCCTCAGCCCGGCCTGTGCCCTCTCGCAGGCTGGGACCCCTCGGGAGATAACGACCTGCTGGCTTAGGCCTGCTCCCGGGTGGCAGAGGGCAGGCCCAATCCCTAGGTGCAGCCCCTGGTCGGGCTCAGAGCAGGACTGATTGGGGAGTTGGGGCGCTGCCCCCTGTCATGCACAGAGCAGGGCAGATCGGGAGGTTGTGATGCCACCCCTAGTCACGCTCAGGGTAGGGCTGATTGGGGGGTTGGGGCACCGTCCCCTGTCATACTCAAGGCAGGGTCGATAGGGAGATTGTGGCGCCACCCCCTGTCACGCACAGAGCAGGGCAGATCAGGGGGTTGGGGCGCCACCACTCTCACACTCAGGGCAGGGCCGATGGGGAGGTTATGGCTCTACCCCGTCACACACAGAGAAGGGCCCGTGGGGGGGCGGGGGTGCCGCACCCTGTCACACACAGAGCAGGGCCGATCAGGGGGTTGGGGCGCCGCAGCCTGTCACACACAGAGCCGCAGGACGATCAGGGGGTTGGGGAGCTACCCAATATCAGGCACAGAGCAGGGCTGATGAGGGGGTTGGGGCGCCTTCCCCTGTCACGAACAGAGCAGGGCGGATAGGGAGGTTGTGGCCCCGCCCCCTGTCACACACAGAGCCGCAGGGCGATCAGGGAGTTTGGTCGCTGCCCCCTGTCACGCTGATCCCAGTGCCGGGAGGACTCGAGGCTCCGCTGATCCCTGTGCTGGGAGGCCTCACTGCTCTGCTGATCCCAGTGCTGGGAGGCATATTACCCTTTTACTATATAGGATAGAGGCCTGGTGCACGGGTGGGGGCCGGCTGGTTTGCCCTGAAGGGTGTCCTGGATCAGGGTGGGGTCCCCACTTGGGTGCCTGGCCAGCCTGGATGAGAAGATGATGACTGTGTGCAGCTGGTCACACCCCCTTCAAGGTGGGGGTCCCCTCTGGGGTGCCTGGCCAGCCTGGATGAGGGGATGATGGCTGTTTGAAGCTGGTCACACCCCCTTCAGGGTGGGGGTCCCCACTGGGGTGAGGGGCTGAGGGCCGTTTTCAGGCTGGCGGGTGACTGAAGCTCCCAACCTGTCCTTTTTTTCTTTTTCTTTTTATTCTGGGCCAGCTTTAGCTCTGAGGCTTGGCTCCAGCTCTGAGACCTTGGCTGCTGAAAGCAGGTATCTGGTTTGTTTGGCTTCTATAATTGTAACACTGTCGCGGTCCTGCTCACTCCAGCTCTGAGATCCTGGCTGGCTGAAAGCAGGGATCTGCGTTTGTTCTATAATTGAAACAATGTTGCGGTCCTGCTGGCTGAAGCCCAGCTGGCTGAAAGCAGGTTTCTGGGGTTTTGTTTAGCTTCTATATTTGTAACAATGTTTCTTAAACTGCAAGCTCAGAGGCCGGCAGCGGCAGACGGGGAACGACACTGGCTTCCTCTGTCACTGAAGCAAGCAATCCTCCTGTTCGCTTCAAGCTGCCTGGCTGCCGGCCGCCATCTTGGTTGGCAGTTAATTTGCATATTGCCCTGATTAGCCAATGGGAAGGGTAGCGGAGGTACGGCTAATTACCATATTTCTCTATTATTAGATAGGATGAAAAAAATCCTAAGGGCAGGAACAACTCAATTTTCCTTTTCCTTCTGTCGCAAACAGACTCCTCAGGTGGCCCCCATGACCTCCAACTTCCAGTGTTCCTGCCCTTGTGTGACCCTCCCACCTTGTGTAGGCAGGGCCTGTGACGTTTCTAACCAGAAGAACTCAGCAAAGATGATAGGATATACACGATTACCTGTATGTAATGATGCGATTATGATACACAAGACTGTAGCAACCATCTTGGTGGAGGCTCTCTCCTTTGCTGGCTTTAAGGAAACAAGTGGCTACAGTGGGAAATGCCACGTGACCAGGAACTGCAAGAGGCTTCTAGGAGTGCCGGAAGCCGGTCCATCCTTGCTGCTTGACACAGTCGCTGCAGGATAGAAACATCTGCACAGCATATGTTTCAAGGGACCTGGCATATATAGCATACTGTTCTTAATATGTTTGCTCCCCTTAGCACTGTGTGTTTTAACCAAGGTCACCTCTCCGAGAAAGGTTGTTTCCCCAGGTAGGGATTTTTCCCTGAAGTCAGGGAGGGGATGAAACTCCTTAACTAAGTGCCAGGCGGATAGTTAATCACTTTAACTACAAACAATCATGCTTAAGCTACATAATCTTTACTCCCTGGAATGGAGATAAGAAACGCCCTAACCTTTGTAATAGAAATTGACAGGATTAAAACCAACTGGTATAAATACGGATGTAACAAGACAATAAAAAGCAGAACTTCGCTGGAGATCCAGACCAGAACTTGGCTGGAGATCCTGGCTAGAGATCCTGGCTAGGCTGCTGATCAACTGAACGCTGTCTCCGTGTCCTTCCTTCTTCGCCGACTCCGTCTACGCCTTTGGGAACCCCTGGACCTGCTGGGGTTGGACCCCGGCATCGGAGCTGAAGCTGGCCCCAGCTGACAGCCAGCAAGAAGCCAAAACCTTCAGTCCTACAACCACAAGGAACTAAATTCTACCAACAACCTGAGTAAGTTTGGAAACAGCTCCTTCCCCAGTCAAGCCTGAGTTGAGAACTATGTCCCAGCAAACACCCTGACTAAAGTTTTGGGGGATTTTCAGCAGAGGACTCAGATGGCTGTTCCCAGACTTATGGGTCACGGTAACTGTGAGACCATAAATGATTTTTTTAAACCACTAAGTTTATGTTAATATTGTTACAGAGAAATGAGTAACATCTTCCTTCTTATACCATTCAGGTTGCTCACATAGCATAAGAGGTGAACTTAAGTATTCTAAACACCAGAACACTATTGGCAATATGAAACACATCAGAATCAGTCACACACTCACACTCTTTTGTAAGATGTAAGCTCAGTTTGTTGCCAATATTGTCAGAAGGGCCAGGCTGGTTGACTGACTAACATATCAAACACTAAGATCAGTTGCTTATTCTTAGAGAGGAAGCAGCTTCCATTTCCTGACTAAATTCTCAGAATGAGCCATAAGGCCTATTAAGTAGGAACAGAAAATCCCAAGAGTCAAGGGTCACCACAGAGGCTGGTAGAGAGGACAAGCTTAAGGTGTAGAAGAAATCTCATTCCCACTTACTCAAAGAAAGTAAAAATAAGTACCTCCTAGTAAAATACAGCTGTTGTCTTTCAGATCTAAAATCCACCTTTTTTGTTTCAGCTTTATTGAGGTATTAATTCACAATACAGTGTGTCCCCAAAAATGATACACACACTTTGAATAATTATAAAGGCAGTGTTTATTAAAATAATTTCCTTTTCAAAATTGAGCTATCAGCTGTTAAAGTGTGATTACATTTTTGAGGGGACACCCTGTATTTCACAAGGAGTGGAAGTGATATATTAGCATAATTTTATTCAGATCATAAATTTAACTAAAAACAAACAATTAGCAAGACTTATTTTTTTATTTTTCAACAGTGAGATGTAGAAAAAGAACTCATCCGTCACTGTATTTATTTAATGCTCACATTTAAAAGGATAAAGTCAGTTACTTGTAAAACACAAAATATGTGAAAAAATATATGCTTAGAATAGTGTACTTTTCTTCTTTGTAAAAGGAGATTCGCTACATTATTTCATGTCATTTTTCTATGCATAACAAAAGTGAATCAATAACCTAGTTCCAAATGGACAGCTAATAAAATTAACTTTCATTGCATATTTAACAGATATTTTAATTTCCTTTAATTACACACAATAAAAAGGCCTTTTTGCACATCATTAATAGTTAAGAAGTACTTTCATTGACAAAATTTATGGTTGTCTGAGAAAATGCATTACTAAAAGCATAATCACAGTTCCAAAATTGCAGGGAATAAAAGCAAAATAATTGGAAAGAATGCACATTTACCCTAAATAAAGCTTGAGGACATTAACAGAAATGAGTGTGCAAAGCATAACTTGATCTACATTCCCACTGTGCCTCAAGGTATCTCTCTGAATGCCCTGTTTGTGAACATCTGGGTCAGTCCTATGGCTGGAACAACAATGCCCTAAATAGGGCATGAGAGTAAATGAAATGCACAGTAATGTAAACCAATATATCTCCCAGATACAATGAGGCACTAAAGGTAACAATGTTAAAAACCAGCATACAGAGGCCAAAAATAAAACAAAACAAAAATATTTCTAAGGTTTTCCAGAAAAGAAAAGAAAAAAAAAAAACCCAGGCAGAATAAATGAAGGATAACCCATAGATATCTATTCTTGCCTCAGTGAAGGGCAAGAGTCACATACTGGTCCCTCACCTGCTACTTCTAGTTATTAGTAATAACCTGGTGAACCAAAATGAACATCCGGCCCACAGTACAAAACAAGTAGAGTATCTGGCCTCATCCTAAAATGGTTGTTCTACCATATTTGCTGGAATCCCTTTAAGAGGCCTCTGAACCTCTGGGTTTTTTAAACCTGTGTGATGATTGACTTAATCATTGGTTTCGGCTACTAAAGCATACACTAACACATGTGGCCATAGGTCTCACATCCTATATAATAAAAGGCTAATATGCAAATCAACTGAATGGCAGAACAACTGGTCGACGTACACTGACCACCAGGGGGCAGACGCTCAATGCAGGAGTGCCCCCTGGTGCTCAGTGCACTCCCACAAGGGGAGCACTGCTCAGCCAGAAGCTGGGCTCATGGCTGGCAAGCACAGCAACGGTGGCGGGAGCCTCTCCGGCCTCTGTGGCAGCACTAAGGATCCCTGGTGGGAGCGGGCCTAAGCCGTCAGTCGGACATCCCCCAAGGGCTCCCAGACTGCGAGAAAGTGCAAGCTGGGCTGAGGGACCCTCCCTGAGTGCACGAATTTCGTGCCCTGGGCCTCTAGTTATATAACAGCAGTCTACAGACTTTTTCTGTAAAGTGTCACATAGTAAATATTGTAGGCTTTGAGGACCACATAATCTCTGTTAGAACTGCCCAACATCATGGCATGAAAGCAGCCTTAGAGAATGTTTAAATTAATGGGCATGGCTGTGGTCCAGCAAAACTTTATTTTCAAAGAGCAAGCTATAGACTAGATTTGGACCACAGCCCATAGTTTGCCAACCCCCAACAGGGAATCTCAGAGGATCATACACCTCAAATCTTTTCAAGTCGAATAAGTAGTTGAAAAAGATGCCTTTGGTAAAGAATAAAAGAAACCTAATAATTTGTATTCTTCCTTGAAATTGCCAAAAGCACAAACTAGCTACATAGCAGACCCAGGGATCTGTGTGACTCCCTGAATGAACAAAGACATTATGGTAGATGACGAGTGAAGATGGCCAGTAATTTTAACCAAAAACAGTTATTCAAAATCATCAAACCCATAGAAATTCTATCTGACCTAAAAACGTTATACTTTTTCTGCAAGTAGTTCATAATACGTACGCCTTCTCTCTCCTACTTTTCTACTCCTTCTATTGCTTACCTTGTGTAAAAATAGATTTTAAACAGCACTTGAGAGTAGTAATAGCTTCCTAATTAGTCTCCCTGCTTCCAGGAATGAATTATCAAAAACACAATTCTGTTCTGCTTAAACTAAGTTGCCAGTTCAGCAATGGTTAAGCCTGTGGACTCTAGGGTCAAAGAGAACTCAGTTGGGAGTCTAGACTCCACCACTTATTAGCTGTGTGACCCTGGGCAAGTTACTTAATCTCTCCGAGTGTTACTTCCTTATCTACAAAATGGTTATAAAATAGTAAAAAAATAAAATTAAAAAAAATCAGTTGTGGTGAGGAGTAAATAAGGGAATTCATGTAAAGTGCTTATCAAAATACCTGTACATTACTATCATTCAATAAATGTACATTATAATTATGGTGACTGTGGGGGTTTTAAAACACATCTGCAAATTCTGTGAACTCCTATTGAAAGGTAGAATCTATGTGCCCTCGCCTTGATTCTGGATTAGCTTGTACTCATGAGAATAAAGCAGAGGTGACAGTGTCTGATTTGAGACTAAGTCAGAAGAGGCCATTCAGCTCTTGAGTCTCTTGAGAAGCTCATTCTTGGGCCACACAGGAAATCCTAGTACTCTAACATTGTCATGTTGGAGAGACCACATGTAAGCATTCCAATCAACAGCTTACTAGTAGCTGAGCACAGCTGCCAACATCTGCTGCGGGCCGTGTGGGTAGGCCATCTTGGTCAACCAACTCAGCTGAGCTTTCAAATGGCCACAGCCACAGCCAACACCTAACTGCAACTGACCCACAGTGATTCCATCCCACATATATGAATTTCAAAAACAAACTAAGTCAAACTGATATAAAGATAGAAGTCACAACAATAGTTATCTTTTGAGGATTGCCCAGTAACTAAGAAATGGCATAAGGCAGCTTTCTTGGGTGTTAGAAATGTTTTCTATCTTGATCTAGATTCACTGAGCTGTATACAAGATTTAGATACTTCACTATATGCTATGCCTCATTAAAAATTGTTTAAATGTCCTGCAAAAGTTTACTATTCTAGCCGAGACCGGTTTGGCTCAGTGGATAGAGCGTTGGCCTCCGGACTGAAGGGTCCCAGGTTCGATTCCGGTCGAGGGCGTGTGCCTGGGTTGCGGGCATATCCCCAGTGGGAGATGTGCAGGAGGCAGCTGATCGATGTTTCTCTCTCATCGATGTTTCTAACTCTCTATCTCTCTCCCTTCCTCTCTGTAAAAAATCAATAAAATATATTTAAAAAAAAAAAAAGTTTACTATTCTAATGGCACAGATATAATACTGAGAGCAAAACTACCACAAACTACATAAGAGCAAGAAAACATTGCCATTGGCCCTCCTTTCACCTCTGGGTATATTAAATGCATGACAGCTGAAATCCAGGTGTGCAGGAAACAGCACCAGATAATGACTGCTTTCGGGCCAACTTCAACTGGATACGCAAAATATCTAGACCACTTACCTCAGTGGTTCTCAACCTTCTGGCCCTTTAAATACAGTTCCTCATGTTATGACCCAACCATAAAATTATTTTCGTTGCTACTTCGTCACTGTAATGTTGCTACTGTTATGAATCGTCATGTAAATACCTGATATGCAGGATGGTCTTAGGCGACCCCTGTGAAAGGGTCGTTCGACCGCCAAAGGGGTCGCGACCCACACGATGAGAACCGCTGACTTACCTTAAGCTGAAAGTCAATAAGCTTGTAAGAATAATGCTTTTGTCATTTATGTTGCTGCCTTATCAAATTTATGTGAAATAATTATAGACTTAGATTTTTTAAACATACATAAAAAAAACAATTATCCTTCAGTTATCTGTTTGAAACTCACCCATTTAAAGTCAATCCCCTGGAGTTATATAAAAGAATAAAGCCATGTGAACTGTATTTGGCCCATCCATATAGTTAGATTAGATGAGTGATATAATGAGATCAATGTTTTAGGTTCCAGCCTTACAGGAGCCAATTCGATGCGGAAAATTAAGGCCCTCTGACGTGGGCATAGCAATGCCACTCGTTACCTGATAGTTTCTGTTACAAAATCTAAAGAGAGAAGAGGAGAGATAGTACAGGTAGTCCGAATTGCATAACCACTAAAAGCATATGATTTCAATCATACTGGATTATTACCACACTTATTATTAATACCACTAAAAAATGTATGAACTCTCCCTGATTCCACGTGATAAAATCAGCAGGATACCGTGTAGAAAGTAAAATCAGGAGCGTTATTAAAATGCAGGAGTGTTATTGGTAAGGAGCTCTCCACAACCCTACCTGTTGCTGGTAGGAGTGGGGTTCTTGCAATGTCACAAGAAAAGGAATTTTCTGAGACTCGCACGGGAGTATGAGATACTGTAGAAAGCTTTATTTCTGTGGAATCAAACCCTGAGTTTCTGAGGTCCCATTTCCCTCTGTCCCGCCAAGGAAAAAGTCCCATTTTGCTTTCAGCAGAGCTAGGATTAAAGCCATTGCCCAGAGTTTCCGTTCCATGACTGCAGTCTAATCCAGCATCAGGCTAGGTTAGTTTGTGTTCTCAGCTGCAGTCCATCAGTCCATTGGGTGTGGGGTCCACAGGGCCACATGGCTGTGGAGGGAACATGGGCAGGAGCAAAGCCAGAGGGACAAGAGAGCTAAGAGCCAAGAGAGCAAACTCCTTTGTCTGGGGATTATGTATCCCAAATTTTCACAGGTTTGCAGTGGCTCCACCCACTCTGGCCAATAATCTCTGTTCCAGGTTAAACTGACAGGAATCTTCCCAACATCACCCCAACTTTACTGTGCATGCGTCCATCTCCCCTTTGTTGGACCCTTTCCCCTAGTGATCTGTGGGGAATGGGCCAGTGGTTCCCTAGGGAGTGTAAACTTGCAGCTTCCTGGTGAAGCTGCCCAGATGGCCATGCTTACACTGTCTGCTCTACCTTTTGCTCCTTTCCTATTATTAATAACTAGTTAATTGCAACACTAACAGAAGGAGCCCTGGCCACATAGCTCATTGCACCGTCCTGATACGCCTGAGAGTTTGATCCCAAGTCAGGACACATACAAGAATCAACCAATGAATGCATGAATTAGTGGAACAATAAAACAATGTTTCTCTCTCTCTCTCTCTCTCTCTCTCTCTCAAATCAATCAATCAATTGATCAATTAATAAAATGTAGAAGGAAAAGGCTAGCAGAGAAATTGGCCAACTTGATAAACTCAACAACTTTGTCTCAATAAAGACTTCTCATATTTTCTTTTTATATTTTATATCAGATGGTATTCTTCTGCCTTCCCACACTCCAGCAATCTGCATTAATAGATATTCCCAAATCTACCTGAGAGGCCTCTTGTGGAGATTAAATGAGATAATGTAGTAAAATAAAAGAAACCAAAAAAAAATTATTCACTTAAAATTCAGTAATTACCCTAAAGTTATAATATGATTAGTGACAAACTTAATTGAAATCTAAATGTTCTAATACTATTAGATTTGTCCCAAAAAGTTTAATAATTCCTTGCAAAGGGGACCACTTAGTCCTAGCTGGTTTGGCCCTCGGACTGAAGGGTCCTCCTGGGTTCAGTTTCAGTTGTAGCACATGCAGGAGGCAACCAACCAATGTCTCTCTCATATCAATGTCTCTTTCTCTGTCTCTCCCCCTCCCTTCACTCTCTCTAAGAATCAATGGAAAAATATCTTTGGGTAAGGATCAACAAAAATAGGGGGCGGGGGGAGTGTGCACTACTTAGAATAAAAATTGAGAAGATTGATCCATAATACAACTTACTTAATGCAACCAACTTGCAATGAGAAATATACTGAGAAATTCAAGATTGACTTGCAAATGGTTCAAATTCCACACTAACAATTGAAATAGCTTGTAAGAAAAAGAATATTCACACATAATACAAAGCAAAAATTGAGGTGAATCATGAAAAAATACAGATAAAGTGGAACCAGAGCTTGAAGAATAACTTCCAGCTGAGATAAGGAAAGACATCATCCAGGAAGGAGCATTTGGGTTAGGCTTTAAAGACAGCCTTAGAATATGTAGTGTTACAGTAGGCGTCATTTCAAAAATGACAACAGCATATGCCTTCATCGCTGCAATGAATTATATGCAATTATTTATTTAACATCTCTCTTCCTGACTAGACTTCTGAGAGAGTTGAGACTAACACTTTTTCAACTGTCTCTCCAGTACCTAGCAGGATATCTGTTACATAGTAAACAGTCAGTAAATATTTATTAAATATATGAATAACAAACAGAGGCAGGAAAGTAACGATTCGCCTAGAAAATAAAGAAGGGGACATAAAGATTATTTAGGACAAAATCACAGAAGATCTTGAAATTCAAACAGAGTTTGGTTGGTTGGTAACAAGAAGTCACTGAATTTTTTCAGGAGTGCAGTGACATAAATAGGACTGTGCTTAGAACATATATCTCAAAGCAATACACGCAGTAGATTTCCAAAAGAGAAACAATGAAGACAATCAGGAGATCATTATAGGAGTCCAGATCAAAGATAACAAGAACCTGAGCTAGAATAAAAACAGTGGAATGAAAAGTTTAAAAAAAAAAAAGTAACCATGGGAATATTACACAGATAATATCAATAGTGCAATCGGTCATCCATTCAAACAGCATCTTTTAAGCATCTACTGTGTGTCTACCAGACACTGTGCTAGGGGCTGGAGACAGAAAAAATAAATAAGCCATTGTCCTTTACCTCGAAAAGCTGAGTCATCCCAGTAGGGAAAACTGATTGAAGACAGGATGACTAAAGAAAGAGAGAAGTCAAAGACTCTTACGTTTTGAGTCTAGATGACTAAGCAAATGACAATACCATTCAGAGAATAAACGATATCAGAAGAAAGTGGAAAGGGAAAAGGATATGACAGTGTGACATGTTGGCTTTGTGTAAAATAACCAAGGGAGCCCATTCAGATGGCAGTTGCAAATTCAAGACTGGAGAACAGAACAGAGGTAAGGTCTTATGATTTGGAAAGCCTGGCATACCCATGAGAGCTGAAGCTGAGAGCTGGAAAAAATAAGAAAGGATTAAAAATGGCTGCGGAGTAAGTGGATGCTGCAGGGACATGCTCCCAGGGCCAAACTGGAATTACAACTAAAATACAGAAAAACTTCCTGAATAATCAATAGAAGACTCGCTGGAAAGAACCCTGATAACTGAGGACTAAAAGTGGAGACTGCATAGAGACTGGTAGGAGGGGCGGAGGCACAAAAGGGCTGGCTAGGCACCCACAGACAGCAGCTGAAGTTCCGGGCACCACCCACAGCAGCTGTGAGGGGTTCCCACTGAGAACTCAGGAATATAACCCCCAAGCTGGGCCCCCCTGCAGAGGGCACCAGAACTGAGAAGGGTACCCACATAACATCTGGCTGTGAAAAGCAGCAGAGTTGCTGTTGGTGAAGGAGAGAAAAGCTGGAAATTTGGGCACCCTCTTAAAGGGCTAATGCACAAAATTCCTTGTCAAGCCACCCACCTTGTGCTCCCGCAAAGGGAGGGCAGGTTGAACTGGAGCTAAGTGAGCAGAAGCCAGGATCAGGAGCTCTGGGGGTAGAATTCAGAAGGCAGACACCCTGGTTTCCTGTGCTGAGACATTTCTTCACACTGGGGAGGCCATCTTCCTCAGGCAAGAATTAGCTAAAAAAGAAGCTTTGCCTGGAGTAGGGGGTGGGGGGAAAGGAAGACAGCTGATCCACTCTATTGGAAAACACCTTGCCTCACTAGAGGAGTTGCTCAAGCCCATTGAGAGACTGGGAATAACAATTAGCCTCCAGGCAGAAGCAATGGCCCCAACCTGTTGAAAAGAACTCTTGCCACACCTGTGATTGCCTGAAGGAAATTCAAGACAAAATCCTATCAGTTTGTAGACAGAGGCAGTCTCCGGAGGATTTGAATCTTTGCCTGGTCTAACTAGTCAGAAACAGCATTTTACACTGTCCCAGACTAGAGATTGAGAGGCATAGCAGATCTACCTAATACATAGTCAGAAACCCAAACAGGCAGCCAAAAAGAAGAGGCAAAGAAACAACCCCCAAATGAAAGAACAAGCGAATTCTCCAGAAGTAGAGATAAATGAAATGAAGATAAGAAATTTATCTGATACAGCGTTCAGAAAAATGATGGTAAAGATGTTCAATAGCATGACAAAAGATATAGTAACTATGAAAACAGAAATAAAGAATGACATAGCACAAATAAAGAACACATTGGAAAGATTCACAGATTTAAAAAAGCTGAAGATCAAATCAATGAATTAGAAGACAGAGTTGAAAATATCACTCAATCAGAGATCAAAAAAGAAAAAAAAAAAGAAAAACAGGAGGACAGCTTAAGGAGCTGTGGGACAAAGTGAAACATAACAATATTCCAATAGGAGGTGTGCCAGAAGAGGCAGAAAGGAAGAAAGGGATAGAGGAAGTGTTTGAAGAAATAATGGCAGAAAATTTCCCTAACCTGGTAAAGGAAAAATCACACCAGTCAGGAGGCACAGAGAACCCCAAACAAGAAGAACCCAAATAGGCCCATTACCAGACACATCATAATTAAAATGCTAAAAAAAAATTAAAGGCAAAGAGAGAATCTTAAAGGCAGCAAGAAAAAAGCAAATTATTACCTACAAAGGAGCTCCCATAAGGCTGACACCTGATTTCTCATCAGAAACTCTACAGGCCATAAAGGAATGGCATGAAGTACTCAAGGTAATGGAAAGCAAGGATCTAAAACAAAGATTACTATATCCAGCAAGGCTATCATTCAAAATAGACAGTCAAATGAAGAGCTTCCTGGACAAAAAAAGGTTAAAGGAGTACATCACTACCAAGCCAACATTATAAGAAATGCTAAAGGGACTGCTGTAATGAGAAGAAATAGAGAGAGAAACCTAGCCATACAGAATTGAAATGACAATAAATTAAGTACCTATCAATAATAACCTTAAATGTAAATGGATTAAATGCTCCAATAAAAAGGCATAGGGTAGATGAATGGATATGAAAACATGACCCAATTATATGTTGTCTACAAGAGATGACCTCAGACCAAAAGACACACACAGGATGACAGTGAAGGGATGGGAAAAAATTTTCCATGCAAATGGAAAAGAAAAACAGATGAAGTACCAATACTCATATTGGACAAAATAGACTTCAAAATGAAGAGCATCACAAGAGACAACAAAGGTCACTATATACTACTAATAGGATCAATACAACAAGAGAATATAACCCTGGTAAATATATATGCACCCAATATAGGAGCCTAAATATATTTTTAAAAAATTTCTAGAGGACTTTAAGGGAGAGATAGACAACATACAGTCATAGTAGGGGACTTTAACACCCTGCTGACTTCACTGGATAGATCTTTCCAACAAAAACTTAACCAGGAAACAGTGACTCTACAGGACACACTGGATCAGATGGATTTAATTGACATATACAAAACATTTCCCCCCAAAGCTGCAAAATATACATTCTCCTCAAGTGCACATGGATCATTCACAAAGATAGACCACATATTAAGACACAAAACAAGTCTCTACAAGTTCAAGAAGACTGAAATAATATCAAGCATCTTCTCAGATCACAGTGGAATTAAATTAGAAATCAACTACAGTAAAAACACCAAAAACATTCAGAAACCTGGAGGCTAAATAGCATGTTATTAAACAATGAATGGGTTACCAACAAGATCAAGAAAGAAATAAAAAACTTCCTGGAAACAAATGAAAATGTACACACAACAACCCAAAATCTCTGGGACACAGCAAAAGCAGTCCTGAGAGAGAAATTCATAGCATTACAGGCATACTTCAAAAAAACAAGAAAAATCAACAATAAACTATTTAACCCTACAACTTAAAGAGCTAGAAAGAGAACAAGAAGAAAAGCCCAGAATAAGTAGAAGGAAGGAAATAATAAAGACTAGAGCAGAACTAAAAGACATAGAGACTAAAATAAATAAATAAATAAATAAATAAATAAATAAATAAATAAATAAATAATCAATGAAACCAAGAGCTGGTTCTTTGAAAGGATAAACAAAATTGATGAACCATTAGCCAGACTCATCAAGAAACAAAGAGAGAGGACCCAAATAAATAAAATCAGAAACAAAAGCAGAGAAGTAAGCACTGACACCACAGAAATACAAAGGATTGTAAGGAAATACTATGAACAACTATATGCCAACAAGCTGGACAATGTGGATGAAATGGACAAATTCCTAGAAAAATACAATCTCCCAAAACTGAATCAGGAAGAATCAGAAAACCTGAATAGGCCAATAACAACTGAGGAAATTGAAACAGTAATCAAAAAACTCCCGGCAAACAAAAGCCTGGGTCCAGACAGCTTCACAGGGGAGTTTTACCAAACTTTCAAAGAAGAACTTACACCTATACTCCTCAAACTATTCCAAAAAATCCAAGAGGAAGGAGCACTTCCAAGCTCTTTTTAGGAGCACTTCCAAGCCAGCATTACCCTAATTCCAAAACCAGATAAAGATACTACAAAGAAAGAGAACTATAGGCCAAGATCCCTGATGAACATAGATGCTAAAAATCCTCAACAAAATATTAGCAAATAGCATCCAGCAATGTATTAAAAAGGCAATACACGATGACCAAGTGGGACTTATTCCAGGGATGCAAGGCTGGTACAATATTGGCAAATCAATAAACGTGGCACATCACATACACAAATTGAGAAACAAAAATTACATGATCATATCAACAGACACAGAAAAAAGCATTCGACAAAATCCAACAACCAATTTTTATAAAAACTCTCAGCAAAGTGGGAATAGAGGGAGCATATCTCAATATGAAAAAGGTCATATATGGCAAACCTACAGCGAACATCATAGTCAATGGTCAAAAACTAAAACCACTTCCCCTAAGAACAGAAACAAGACAGGGATGCCCACTTTCACCACTCTTACTCAACATAGTGCTGGAAGTCCTAGCCACAGTGATCAGACAAGAAGAAGAAATAAAAGGCATCCAAATTGGAAAGGAGGAAGTAAAACTCTCATTATTCGCAGATGACATGATATTGTACATAGAAAATCCTAAAGACTCCACCAAAAATCTCCTGGATTTAATAAATTAATTTGGCAATGTATCAGGATACAAAATCAACACCCAAAAATCGATGGTTTTTTTAGACACCAATAATGGATACTCAGAAAGAGAAACTAAACAAGCAATCCCATTTACCATTACAACAAAAAAAGTAAAATACTTAGGAAAAAACGTAACCAAGGAGGCAAAAGACCTATATTCGGAAAAATACAGGACGTTGAAAAAAAATTGAAGAAGATATAAACAAGTGGAAGAATATGTTCTTCCATGTTCATGGATCGGTAGAATCAACATCATTAAAATGTCCATACTACCCAAGGCAATCTATAGATTCAGTGCAATCCCTATTAAAATATCAACAGCATATTTCACAGATCCAGAACAAATACTCCAAAAACTTATATGGAACTGAAAAAGACCCCGAATAGCCACAGCAATTTTGAGAAAGAAGAACAAAGTTGGAGAAATCACAATACCAGATTTCAAGTTATACTACAAAGCCACCGTAATCAAAACAGCCTGGTACTGGCACAAGAACAGGCATATAGATCAATGGAACAGAACAGAGAACGCAGAAATTGACCCAGGACATTATGCTCAATTAATATTTGACAAAGAAGGCAAGAGCATACAATGGAGTCAAGCCAGTCTCTTCAATAACTGGTTTTGGGAAAATTGGACAGATACGTGCAAAAAAATGAAACTAGACCATCAACTTAAACCATATACAAGAATAAACTCAAACTAAATAAAAGACTTAAATGTAAGTCATGAAACCATAAAAATCCTAGTAGAAACCATAGGCAGCAAAATCTCAGACATCTCTCGTAGTAATATCTTTACGGATACATCTCCTAGGGCAAAGAAAACTAAGGAGAAAATAAACAAATGGAACAACATCAAAATAAAAAGCTTCTGCACAGCAAAAGAAACTATCAAAAAAATGAAAAGAGAGCCCACTGTATGAGAGAACATATTTGGCAATGATTCATCTGATAAATGGTTAATATCCAAAATATATAAGGAACTCATACAACTTAACAGAAGGAAGACAAACAATCCAATTAAAAAATGGGCATAGGACCTAAATAGACACTTCTCCAAAGAGGACATACAGATGGCCAAGAGACATATGAAAAAATGCTCAAAGTCACTGATCATCAGAGAGATGCAAATCAAAACAACAATGAAGTAGCATCTCACACCTGTCAGAATGGCTACCATCAACAAATGACAAGTGCTGGTGAGGATGTGTAGAAAAGGGAACCTTAGTACACTGCTGGTGGGAACGCAGACTGGTGTAGCCATTTTGGAAAACAGTATGGAGTTTTCTCAAAAAGTTAAATATGGAACTGCCATTTGACCCAGAGATCCTGCTTCTAGGAATATATCCTAATAAACCAGAAATACAAATCAGAAATAATGTATGCACCCCTATGTTCATAGCAGCACTACTTACAATAGCTAAGATCTGGAAACAGCCCAAGTACCCATCAGTAGATGAATGGATTAAAATGTTGTGGTACATTTATACCATGGAATACTATGCAGTAATAAAAAAAAAAAAAGAAGAAGAATCTCTTACCCTTTGAGACAGAATGGAGGGACCTGGAGAGTATCATGCTAAGTGAAATAAGTCAGTCAGAGAAAGACAAGTATCACATGATCTCACTCATATGTGGAATCTAAGTAACAGAATAAAGTGATGAACAGAATGGATCCAAAGACTGGAAGTATGGAACACAGTGCGGAATCAAGGAGGGAAGGCGGGGGAGGGTGGGTGGGTGGGAGGTAAGCAACCAAGGACCTTGTATGCATATATGCATGGCCCATGGAGACAGACAATGGGGCGGTGAGGTCCTGGAGTGGGCGCAGTCTGGAGGGGGTCAATGGGGGTGGGGGAGATATATGTAATGCTTTCAACAATAAAGAATTATAAAATAAAATAAAAGATAAGAAAGAGTGGTATAGGTATAACCTTGGAGACTATCCACATTTAAAGAAATATAGCGGGGGGGGGGGGGGGAGACAAAGACTGATCAGCAAATCACCAAAGAGAAACAATACAGAAGAGAGCAGAGAGGCAGAGGATCAAAGCAAAGAAGTGTTTCCAGAGGCATGGACCACCAACAGCATTAGTCTGATTCAGGAATGGGCACAGAACCCAAGTTGGTCCTATCAGAATAAAACCTAGGACTTTCATTTAATGAAAAAAGAGACATTTCTAAATGTGATGGACTGCATTTGTTGCCCCAATTTTCTATCTTTCCCTCCATCAATGACTATCAGTACTAGAGGCCCGGTGCACAAAATCTGTGCACTCAGGGTGGTCCCTCAGCCAGGCCTGCACCCTCTTGCAGTCCGGGAGCCCTTGGAAGATGTCTAACTGATGGCTTAGGCCTGCTCCCCATAGGGCCTAAGCCGGCAGTCAGACATCCTTAGCACTGCTGCAGAGGCAGAAGGGGCTCCCGCCACCACTGCTGCGCTCGCGAGCCGTGAGCCTGGCTTATGGCTGAGCAGCACTCCACCTGTGGGAGCGCAGTGACCACCAGGGGGCAGCTCCTGCGTTGAGCATATGCTCCCTGGTGGTCAGTTCACGTCATAGCAAGTGGTTGAGCAGCCTTAGCATATCATTAGCATATTATGCTTTGACTGGTTGAACAGACAACTGGACACTTAGAGTATTAGGCTTTTATTATATAGGATGTAACTTTGCAGTTCCTCCTCCTAATAGGATTGAGTATATGTTAGTCAATTTGAGCTACCATAACAAAACACCATAGACTGGGTGGCTTAAACAAAGAAATTTATTTTCTCAGTTCTGGAGGCTGAAAGTCGAAGATCAGGGTGCCAGCATTACTGGGTCCTGGTGGGAGCTCTCTTTCTGGCTTGCAGATGTCCACCTTCACATTGTATCCTCACATAGCAGACAGAGAGAGGGGGATGAAAGAGGGTCCTCAGATACCTCTTCTTATAAGAGCACTAATCACTAATCCCATCATGAGAGCCCTACCTTCAGGGGCTCATCTAAACCTAATTATCTCCAAAAAGATCCCACCTCCAAATACCATCACATGGAGTGTGGTGGGGGTAGAACTTCAACATTTGAACGGGAGGTTTGGGGGGGGCCACAATTGAGTCCATAGCAGTGTACCTCCTCCAACCCTTTGGTTCGTGGTTTGGCCATGTGACGCTCTGGCTAATACATGAGATGGAGGTGACAGTGTATGCAAGTTCCAAGGCCGGGCCTTAAAAGGCACTGATGTTTCCACTTTCCCTCCTGTGTCTCTGTCATGGCCATGAGAAGAGCATGCTATGGCTAGACCTCTCCACCAGGGAGGACAGAAATACAAGGAGGACAGAAGTACTACCAGCCAGCCAACCCATGCTGTAAACACCTGCAATAAGAAGCACAACCACCTAGCCACCAAGTCGAAACCGCCCTGCAGAACCCAGCAGATGCATGAATGACAATAGATGATTATTTTTTTGTCACTGAGTTTGGAGGCAATTTGTTAGAAAGCATTATTGTGGAAAACAGGTAACCGATGTAACACCCATACAGTATCTACAGGCCAAAGAACATATCCAGCTCTTCAGAAAGAGCCGTATGCTAACAAAGATGTCTAGGGAAATTAAGTTGGGCTGCCCCAACTGTTTTCTTCAAATCCCTGTGTCTTTATTCACCTCTTCTGGTTCCTTGCAATAGCTACTGAATTCAATTCCAATACTGGTCAGCAAGATTTGTGAAGAAAACAGAGGAGACAGAAGGAAGTGATGGGGAGGGGTATCATACAGTGTTATAAAAAATAAAATCATTTCAAGAGAGAAAATCAAAATGAAGTACAATACAAAACATCAAAGAAAATGGGAATGGAGAAATACTTGGTTTGATAAAGAAGAGGTTGCTAGTTCATCAGAGAGTCATTTTTGGACACTAGAGAGACAGAAGCATGGAATTCAGAAAAGAGTAAGTTGCATGTAAACAGTGAGTTTAGATAATTTTGTTTAAAAGCTTAACAATGCAAAGAAGAAATAGGGCAACAACTAGTGGGGCAGGAAATGGAACTCATTTCTTAACAAGAAAGACCTATGTTGTATTAGTTTTCTATTGCTATGTAACAAATTACCACAAACCTATTATCTCCATTTTGTAGGTCAGGGCTCCTCGTGGGTTTAGCTGAGTTCTCTGCGTGGAGTCTCACAAGGACAAAATCCTGGACTCTTATCTGGAGGCACTGGGGAAGGATCCACTTTCTTGCTGATTTGAGTTGCAGGCAGAATTCAGTTCTCTGCAGCTACAGAAGTGAGGTCCCATGTCCATGTTGGCTATTGGCTGGAGGTTGCTCTCCAGTCCTAGTGGTTGCTCTCCCATTCTCCCAGGTATCCCCCTGTGTCCTCCTGCCAGCCACAACATGGTGGATCCTTCTCATGTTTTGACTCTCTTGCTTTCCCTTCTACTACTAGCTGGACAAAACTCTGCTTCTAAAGGGCCCATGTGACTATATTAGGCCTATCTAGATAATCTTCCTATATTAAAGTCAATTGATGAGTAACTTTAATTGTATCTCAAACCCCCTTTTATGTAACCTAACATAATCAACAGGGTAATATCATCATATTCACAGTCCTAGGGATTATGGTAGAAAATCTTTGGGGGGCATTTTAGGATTGTGCCTTTCACATATACATATCTGAAGTTAGAAAAGGATCCAAAAGCTAAAAGACCTTGAAGAAGATTTTCAGCATCAGAATCTTGTATCACACAAATCACCAATAATTAGGAAGGAAAGAAATCAAGGAAAAAGTACACCATCTTAGCCATAGCAAACAAGAAGGATGCCTTTTCTTGGAGACTAGAAGAAAAAAATGATAAAAGGAAAGAGGGGGGAAGCAAAAGACAGCAGTTATGCCAACTATTTATTTCATCAAAATCAGTATCATTTTAATTTAGATACAAGGAGACATATTCTCATATTCTGGGTCCTTTGAAAAAGTTCTTCCAGGTGGTTACGCCTCCCTAGAGTGACAACACCCAGTGTAGCCTTGCATATATTGGGGATTCAATTAAACACTGCTGACCATCTGATTGAGAATTCAGAGTCTGGAGTAACTGACTCAAGACAAACATATGGCTTAGTTTCCCATCAAAGCAAAAATCAAGTCACTGTAGTCCCCTCTCCCACATTGCACCTCCTTCGCAATATGGGAGAAAACATAAGTGAACTAACAAAAATAGACCATGTAACAAAGATTAGGGAATAGACAAACTGTCGAATATAAAATTGCTATAATTTTGTGATAAAATCAGAATTCTTCAGCTGAAGATCAACACTGAAATAGTTCTTTCTTATTCACGTCAATCAAATCAATGCTTACTGAACACGGCTTCAGGATATCTAAGATGAGAAAGACAAAAGCTGAGCCCAGATCACTAAGGGTTGGGGAATAAGTGAAGTACACAAATGATTATAATGTGAGGTTGTGTGAGGCTGAGTGACGATCGTGAAAAGTGAAGGAAAGAACTCAATATTATATTACTTTTAACTCTATAAGAACCATATGAAGTATTTACAGACAAGAAAAACAAAAGGCTCAGATGGGTTAAAAACATTTTTTTCAGGTCCTGTAGCAAGAATGTGCTAGGATAGAGATTCAAATTCAGGACTGACCAACCCAAAACTCAATCTCCCCCAAAGGAGGAATAAATCATTTCAGGTTGGCTAGTTGAGTAGGGGTTTAGAGGCTAGTGGAGAGAAACCTTAGAGGCAGTTATTTCAGGTAGAACTTGGAGAGATATATACAATTTTGAAAAGCTGAGATGTTAAGGAAGGAGAACAATTTCAGGGGAAACAGCATAAAGCAAGAAGAAATTCCCATCAACATTTGGAGAATAGTAAGTAGTTCAGATCATCTACAGCACAAACTCTTTACAAATAAATATTAAATTGGACACACATTTTAGGGGCCAATATCGGGGGTAAGAGATTAGTGCATTAGTCCAGGCAAGAGTCTAAACTAGGATCTCAGCAGTTATAAAGAAGAGGGACAGATGTGAGGGACAATGTGACATTACTCTACATTTAAGGAAGAAAGGAAGGGAAGGACGAAAAATGAGCTTGAGTTAGGAAGGGAAAATTACCCTTGTCCCACCTCCCTTTGCCTTATAGTCAAAAGGTTAGCAAACTATGGCCCACGGGCCAAACTCAGCACTTCATCTGTTTTTGTTGATAAATTTCTATTGGAACACAGCCATGTCCAGTCATTCATGAATTGCCAATGACCGCTTTTACCCTATAACAGTAAAATAACATATGGTCCATGAAACCTAAAATATTTACTTTTTAGCCCTTAACAGAAAAAAAAAATGTGGACATTTGCTCTAGTCCCACACCTTGTAAACCACTGTTCCAACTCTTTGAGTGGTTTGCTCTGGTTTAAATATAAAGCTTAAGATACAGAAAACAGACTAATGGATGCCAGAGGGCTGAAAGGTTGGAGGACTGGGTAAAAAAGGTGAAGGGATTGAGAAGTAAAGACTGGTAGTTACAGAATAGTCATATGGATGTGAAGTACAGCATAGGCAATATAGTCAATAATATTGTAATAACTATGTACCAGTATGGTGCCAGTTGGGTACTAGAAATATCAGGAGGAACACTTTGTAAAGTATATGACTGTCTAACCACTATGCTGTATACCTGAAACTAATACAAAATAACAGTGGATGTAAACAGTAAAATAAAAAAGAGAAATTATAGCATAACACTAAAAAATAAATATGAAGCTTATATGAATATTGTTTGATCAATTTCCAAGATTATCATTTTAATTTCTATTCTAGTAATTGAGAATTTGGCTCTCTTATACCACCAGCCTTCCTCCCCACTCCCCTGCTCCCCCGCCACAAACACACACAAACACACACACTTTTCTCTCCCGATATATAAATACATATTTAAATCAGCAGTCAGTGTTTAAAACATCATTATGACTACATAAATATTCTTCATCACAGAGCCAGGTGGGTATAGCAATCCTCCAGTGCAAAGGACAACCCTTCCCCACCCCCAGCAAAGAATTATCTGGCCCCAAATGTCAACTGTCCCAGGGTTGAGAAATCCTGCTCAAAAGCTACTTTACTCTTGCCCAGTTGGCATGGCTCAGTAGGTGAACCAGGAGGTCATGGTTCGATTTCTGGTCAGGGCACATGCCCAGGTTGTAGGCTGGCTCCCCGGTGTGGGGCGTACAGGAGGCAGATGATCAATGATTCTCTCTCATCATTGATGTGTCTCTCTCTCTCTTCCTCCCCCTTCCTCTCTGAAATAAATATATATATATACACACTAATATATATATATTAGTATATATATATATATATATATATATATATATATCCGCATTATTAACTGGTATACCTAATTTAATTGTTTTTTTTAATAACTGCATAATCTCCTGATTTTTTTTAATATAGTTTATTAATTTTTTACAGAGAGGAAGGGAGAGGGATAGAGAGTTAGAAACATCGATGAGAGAGAAACATCGATCAGCTGCCTCCTGCACACTCCCCACTGGGGATGTGCCTGCAACCAAGGTACATGCCCTTGACCAGAATCGAACCTGGGACCCTTGTGTCCGCAGGCTGACGCTCTATCCACTGAGCCAAACGGGTTAGGGCTATATAATTGTTTTTAAAAGCTACTTCACTCTTATTCTCAGACCTAAAAATAGCTCAACAATCAAGCAAAATCTGCTTTAGGCTCAAGATCGCTCCCTGACCTACTGTGTTCCCAGGCCCTGTGTCTCCCTTGACCATTGAGACTTTGCCTTTTTGCCAGCAATGCTATGGTATAGTGTTCCTCCTGACTTCTAACACACAAGACACGGCTGCCTCCCATCCAGTTCCAAAACTTAATGACTTGTTTCTCATCATGGAAAATGGAGAGACTTTAATCCTTGGTTTTCTGAACTTGGATCTCTACAGTCTGGTCTCCAACCCAACCTAAAATTAATCACCTCCCTATGTCCCAGGTGACAATATGATTTGACACTGCACATCAGAGCAGCCTTTAAAAGGTCTTCTCCTGTCTAACTCTGGAGTCCTGGCATTTAATCTCTTCTTTCTGTAGTCACCTTAGGGGCTGCTGCCTGTCCCTAGAACAGCCACTTATAGGTTTAAGAGCTCATTACATGGTCACTGAAGGAATACATGAGCCAATAACCCGTAGGCTTGAGTTATAAAGAACATACATCTAGATTGAATGAATTCTGAGTTCTTTCATTCAGTCACTAAAATATTTATTAAAGTACTGTGTTAGGCATTGGAAGGTGAAGGAATAAAAACTAATTCGTGATCCCTACCCTTAAATAGCTTAAAGCTTAATATATGTCAGATATGTAAATAAATAATTCATAGTTTGACTAATTATAATCAGATTATCCCTATTCTGTAGCTTAAAAAGAGAATAAAATCCTTTCTCAGAACTGACAGAAATAACAGTCTCAAAACAAAAGTATACACAATGAATGAATGAGCAAATGAACAAGCAGACGGAGAAATAAGAAACTAAATACCAAACTCGTGGAGCTTTTTTGGGGTCTCAGGCAAGGTGGCATATCATGTAAATGAGAGTCTCATTACTCTACTACATCTCCTCTCATGTTCTTTAAATGTCATTCTCACTATAAATGCTAACTGGTTTAGCATCTATAACGGATTAATCTGGTGGTAGAATAATCCTATAACACAATCCATGCTAAAAAAAAAAAAAAAAAAAAAACTTTGTTTTTCAGCTTTATAGATAATGGAACTTCTGAATTGATCTAGCCCACTAGTCTGCACAGACGAGACTGATACTGGCCCAGAGCACACGGTACAGCCTCTCCCTATTTTTTCAGCCAGCATCCCAAACTGGTCAGTGTTTGTGCCTTATCGGTTGTTAAACAGTTTTAATGCCATGTTTGACTGGCAATTCTCTCAATTTTAGAACAACAGGCAGGGTTTTCAAGAAAAAACATCAGCCCAGGCCAGGAAGCGTCATGGGTTCGATTCCCAGTCAAGGGCATGAACCTGGGTCTGATCAGGGCGTGGGCAGGAGGAAGACAATGTGTCTCTCTCACATCAATGTTTCTCTCTCTCCCCTTCCCTCTGTCCCTCCCTTAAACTCTGTCTAAAAAAGCAATGGGAAAAATTACCCTCAGGTGAGGATTAACCAAAAAAAAACAAGTAAAAAGATCATAACTATATTACATTCCTCCTCTTCTAAAAGTATGAAAATACCAGTTACCAATTGGGCCAGCACAAAGAATCCACCGGTTGGACTGATTTTGTCTCTGTATAACACCTTAACTCATGACAATTTATACTTCAGCTGCACTGAGATATCTGATGCTGCAACTGAGATGATCTCCATTCCTCATGACATGAGTGACACAGAGCTGGGTTGGAACCCAAGCTCCATTGGGTTCTACTACATCAGTGGTTCTCAACCTTCTGGCCCTTTAAATACAGTTCCTCATGCTGTGACCCAACCATAAATTTATTTTCACTGCTACTTTATAACTGTAATGTTGCTACTGTTATGAATCGTAATGTAAATATCTGATATGCAGGATGGTCTTAGGCGACCCCTGTGAAAGGGTCGTTCGACCGCCAAAAGGGTCGTGACCCACAGGTTGAGAACCGCTGATCTACATGGCCTTAAACAAGATGTTAAAGCTATTTTAAGGCCAAAGAGCATATGGGACTTTAACCACATGCAAATGTGGAAAATAATATCTTACAGGTTTGCTATGAGAATTGATAAGGAGATGATAAGTCTATGAGACTAGCATATTCTAGGTGCTCAATGAAAACTAGCATTCCCTTTAT
Source organism: Myotis myotis (assembly GCF_014108235.1). Lineage (NCBI taxonomy): Eukaryota > Metazoa > Chordata > Mammalia > Chiroptera > Vespertilionidae > Myotis > Myotis myotis. The sequence goes on from NW_023416335.1 coordinate 197,754,976, forward strand.
TCTAATATAAATTTACTGAGCAAAATTATCTAACTCTGTTCTCTCTTTTTGCTTCATTTTCTTTAACTCCCTCTACTCTACCAACACTTCATTCTTTCATTTATTCACAGTTACAAAGAGCACAAGCTACTGCCTCTCCCACAACATCACCCAAACATCTCTGGAATCCATAGTGAAAAGTAGAAGTCATGGTTCCAAATTGGCCTTCACTCTGAAAACACTGATCTGCCTTTGTTTTAAATTGTTCCCCCCACCCCCATTTCTGATCATTTCCTGGCACTGGGGAAAGAACAAAGGCTTGTGATCCAGGCAGCATGGCTTCCAAACCCTCCTATGTTGCTTACTGGCTTAGTCAAGTTACTAACTTGGTGTAGTTATTAAATTTCTCTGGGTCCCAATGTCCTGAAAACCAATACATATGTGGCAATGAGCACAATGGCCTAGCACATAATTGATGCTCTAAAAATGATTTAATATTTCTCAGCACTGAGCTTGCTAACCAAACCCCTGTTCTCAGCCAACAATTGCTCTCAAAGCAATAGTCCAAAAAAACATGTACCAAACTATGTAACAAAAAGATATACAAAGTCCAAAGTCTGCCTTGTTCCATGGTTATTCATTTAGTTACTCAACAAATAATTTTTTGGAATGCTGTACATGTTCTAGGCATTAAACAATAACACTGTACAGGACTTTAAAATTTAACTAAGCCAAGGTTTTGGGCCTGAAGGAGTTCAGGGACTAGTAGGAATGCAAACATGCGAACAAATCATTACAATGCAGTATTTGAAGTGCTAAAAACAGGTGTGTACAAAATACAGGAATGCACAGAAGACAGAGAACAGGCAAAGCTTCCCAAAGAGATGACGGTGCTGGAATGAGACTACAAGGATGAACAGAGCATCACTGAGCACACGAGGGAAAGATGGGCATTCCAAAGGGAGCAATAACAGGAAATCTATGAGCCTGCTGACAACACCATGTTGTTCTACGGTTGGAGGACACTGTTGTAGAGGATTAGCAGGAAATGAGGCAGGAAGGGAGGAGCCAAATCACAAAAGACCTCAAATAACACTCCAATGAGTTTGGACCAAGCACTAGAGAGCCACAAATTTCTAAGTCAGAAAGTAACGTGTTTTAGAACAATTCCTTAACGGCAGAGGAAGGAATGAGTTGGGAGGGCTGATGTTGGAAGTGGTGGTACTGAATGGATGTAAGTGGGAAGGAAGGATGCTCTAGGGTTTCTAGCTTAGATGAATGGCACACTGCAGTCCCACTAACGCAAAGGAGCCATACAAGAAGCAGAGCAAACTGTGTAAAATAATGAACATTTCGACTTTAATATCTCCATTGAGGAGGTGACGTTCGATAGGCCACTGGGAGTAACATGTCTAGAGAACAGGAGAGAGGACTAAATTAGAAATCTATATTTAGGATAGATATTAAGAGTCATAACTTTTCTTAAAACCCAGAAACATACTTTTTTAAAGAAATGTAATTTCTTTGGACTTCTCTCCCAACTTTAATTGAAAAGATTACAAATTAAAAACCGTAATTTATTGTCCATTGCATATATGTTAAATTTTAACATAAAAAAAGAAAAGATATCAATATATTTAATGAAACAATATAAACGTTTACTAAAGTATTTTATATTCATTTATTTATCAGTTTTCTTAAGCAGTCTACTAACTAATAATACATTTCCAAAATACTGTTTCATGACCAAAAATAAAAAAAATACAGTATGCTTCATCTTCTGAATAAACAGCATGTTTAATTTCCTGAGTAAACATTACTCATACTTGACATTGAACAGAGTCCAAAGTCACTGATGGAGTTAAGAAATTTCTAAAATCCCAGGAGCAATAAACCTCACCCAGAGAATTTAGTCAAGAGCTTATTATAAAGGGCTGAAAGTCAATGTCATACCAAAATGTTAAATAACATCATGCATCCCTCTATTTAATAAATTATTTCAAAATCAGGTCACAATTGACAGACACACTATCTTGGGCAGACGGGAGAGTGTAGATAAGCAGGGAAATTTCCCTTTTCTCTACTGAAGCATGTCCACCAACTGTCATATCTGGAAAACAGCCAAAATGAGCACTTTATTTGCAAAAAGGAACAGAAGACTCGAAGTATTAGCAAAATGTGATGCAAAAATGTGGAATGTGAAGAATTCTTTTAAGATTAATATTTACAGATGTTTGGAAATAATCTTTCTAAGACATAGATTAAAAGCACAAGTCCATCCATTTAACAGGCTCTAAAAGTAAAGGTAGAGCCCCTTGAATCCCTGGAGATAAACTTGACCCTCTTCTTTCAAGGCTGCGACCAACTCTCCAGGGTAAGGTTCCCTTTCACACTCTGAAGACAGATGGTGGACCTCAAAGATATTTACCCGAATTAGCCAATAAATTACCTTAAGGAAACCATTGTCAACCCATGTCTCTTTCTCTTAACTCTCTTTTGGTTATGTTTCCCAACCTTGCTATTCCTCTTTCACCATAGGGCATGTTCTAGTTTCCCGGCCGCATGGTTTACCACCAAAAGCTGACACAGTTGAGTTGCTGAAGGAAAACAGCTGAACTTTTAATCAGAGAGGAAAGAGGAAGGGAACCTAGTAATGTTAACTGGAGAAGAAACAGAAAAACCTTGAACTTCGTCTGAATCTTTATAAACTAGTAACCCTAGATTAATGTTCTCAGTGCAGATCAGGGCCCATAGTCAACTAGGGATCACCTATGGTTTCTAAATGGGTTTCTCACTGATCTAAAATAAATACACATTTCTTTAAAAAACACACACAGAGAGAATGGTAAGAGTCTGGATAATGTTTACAACCAATAACCAGGGAAAAGACAAGGACAGGGATTCATTTTGAGTGATTTTACTATTGAAAATGCCCTGAGAGTATAGCATTGCTACTAACACCATGTCACCTCGGATAAGGGGCTCAGTTGTGTCACACAGTATTTTGGCTCTTTAAAGAAGTAAGGAGTAAGCTGGTGGTCTAGTTTCATTTTTCTGCTTGTATCCGTCCAATTTTCCCAACACCATTTACTGAAGAGACTGTCTTGACTCTATTGTATGCTCTTGCCTCCTTTATCAAATATTAATTGAGCATATTGGTTCGGGTCAATTTCTAAGCTCTCTATTCTATTCCATTGATCTATATGTCTGTTCTTGTGCCAGTACCAGGCAGTTTTGAGAACAGTGGCTTTGTAATACAGCTTGATATCTGGTATTGAGATCCCACCTACTTTGGTCTTCTTTCTCAGAATCCCTGCAGCTATTTGGGGTCTTTTTTTATTCCAGATGAATTTTTGGAGAATTCGTTCTAGGTCTGTGAAATATGCCGTTGGTATTTTAATGGGAAGTGCGTTGAACTAGACGACCAACTTACACCATACACAAAAATAAACTCAAAATGGATAAAGGACTTAAATGTAAGACGGGAAACCATAAAAATAATAGAGGAATCCAAAGGCAACAAAATCTCAGACATATGCCGAAGCAATTTCTTCACCGATACATCTCCTAGGGTATCGGAAACTAGAGAGAAAATAAACAAATGGGACAACATCAAAATAAAAAGCTTCTGCACAGCAAAAGAAACCATCAACAAAACAACAAGAAAGCCCACTGTGTGGGAGAACATATTTGCCAATGTTATCATCGATAAGTGTTTAATCTCCAACACTTATAGGGAACTCATACAACTTAACAAAAGGAAGAAAAACAATCCAATCAAAAAATGGGCAAAGGACCTAAATAGACACTTTTCAAAAGAGGACATTCAGAAAGCCAAGAGACATATGAAAACATGCTCAAAGTCACTAATCATCCGAGAGATGCAAATCAAAACAACAAGTAGGTATCATCTCACATTTGTCAGAATGGCTATCATCAACAAATCAACAAATGACAAGTGCTGGAGAGGACGCAGAGAAAAGGGAACACTTGTGCACTGCTGGTGGGAATGCAGACTGGTGCAGCCACTATGGAAGACAGTATGGAGTTTCCTCAAAAGTTAAAAATGGAACTCCCATTTGACCCTGTGATCCCACTTCTAGGAATGTATCCCAAGAGACCAGAAACACCAATCAGAAAGGATATATGCACCCCTATGTTCATAGCAGCACAATTCACCATAGCTAAGATCTGGAAACAGCCTAAGTGCCCATCAGGAGATGAATGGATTAGAAAACTGTGGTATATCTACATGATGGAATACTATGCTGCTCTAAAAAGGAAGGAACTCTTACCATTTGCAACGGCATGGATGAAACTGGAGAGCATTATGCTAAGTGAAATAAGCCAATCAATGAAGGAAAAATACCACATGATCTCACTCATTCATGGATAATAAAGACCATTATACACTGATGAACAAAAATATATACAGAGGCAGAGCAGCATTGAACAGACTGTCCAACTATAGCGGGAAGCCTGGGGAGAGTTGGGGCGGGGGGGTGGTAAGAGATCAACCGAAGGACCTGTATGCATGCATGTAAGCATAACCAATGGACACAAGACACTGGGGGGTAGGGGAGGCCGGGGGAATGTCTAAGGGGAAAAAAAAAAGGAGACATATGTAATCCTCTTTGTAATACTTTAAGCAATAAAACAAAATTTTTTAAAAAAAAGAAGCAAAGCATAACAAAGAGGAAGTGGGAAACATAAAGGGAAGAAAGACTTATGATTTGGGTGTTTTCTCATTAAGTTCACAAAATCGTCAAGGTAAAAAATATTTTTCCACATACCCCTTTTCTGAAATTTTGTCCCCTTTTCCCTCTGAACAATCAGGTTGTTCCCAAAGCAACCAGCAGCCCCACATATGCTCCATGATTTTGTCACCGGATCCTTGCTGCCTTGATTCCCAGTCTTTCCAACTCCTGGTAGTTCAATTTCTCCTTGATTTTATGAGGTCTATATCCTTTCTAATAAAAGAGAAACATGGTAATTGGCATACGACCGCTACCCTTCCCATTGGCTAATCAGGGAAATATGCAAATTAACTTCCAGGCAAGATGGCGACCGGCAGCCAGACAGCTTGAAACTAACATGAGGCTTGCTTGCTTCAGTGACAGAGGACTCCAACGTTCCCTGCCTGCTTTGTCGGCCTCTGAGCCTGCAGTTTAAGAAACATTGTAACAAATACAGAAGCTAAACAAAACCCCAGAAACCAGCTTTCAGTGAGCCCGGGATCTCAGAGCTGGAGTTATACAGTGTTTCGATTATGGAACCGAAACAAACCAGATACCTTCATTCAGCAGCAGAAGCCTCAGAGCTGGAGCCAGAGCTAAAGCTGGCCCAGAATAATAAAAAAAAGAAAAAAAGGAGCAGTTGGGAGCTTCAGTCGGCCTGAAAACAGCCCTCAGCCCCTCACCCAGACTGACCAGGCACCCCAGTTGGGACCCCCACCCCGAAGGGGGTGTGACCAGCTGCAAACAGCCATCATCCCCTCATCCAGGCTGGCCAGGAACCCCAGTGGGGACCCCCACCCTGATCCAGGACACCCTTCAGGGCAAACCAGCCAGCCCCCACCCATGCACCAGGCCTCTAACCTATATAGTAAAAGGGTAATTAATATGCCTCCCAGCACCGGGATCAGCGGAGCCGAGAGGCCTCCCAGCACCGGAATCAGCGTGACAGGGGGCAACGGCTCTGTGTGTGACAGGGGGCAGGGCCACAACCTCCCTATCCGCCCTGCTGTGTTCGTGACAGTGGAAGGTGCCCCAACCCCCTGATCAGCCCTGCTCTGTGTGTGACAGGGTGCGGCACCCCAACCCCTCCGCACCCCAAGGGCCCTGCTCTGCGTGTGACGGGGTAGAGCCATAACCTTCCCATCGGCCCTGCCCTGAGTGTGAGAGTGGCGGTGCCCCAACCCCCTGATCGGTCCTGCTCTGTGGGTGATAGAGGGCGACACCCCAACCCCCTGACCCGCCCTGCCCTGAGTGTGACAGGGGGCGGTGCCCCAACTCCCCTATCGGCCCTACTCTGTGAGTGACAGGGGGGAGCTCCCCAGCCCCTTGATTGACCCTGCTCTGTGTGTGACAGAGTACGGAGCCCCAACCCCCCTGATGGGCCCTGCTCTGTGCGTGACAGTGGGCAGCGCCCCAACCCCCTGATGGCCCTGCTCTGTGCATGACAGGGTACGGAGCCCCAAACCCCCTGATGGGCCCTGCTCTGTGCGTGACAGGGTGGCACCGCAACCTCCCCATCGACCCTGCCTTGAGTGTGACAGGGGGCGGTGCCCCGACCCCCCAATCGGCCCTACCCTGAGCGTGACTGAGGGTAGCATCGAAACCTCCCAATCTGCCCTGCTCTGTGCATGACAGGGGAAGGCGCCCCAACTCCCCAGTCGGCCCTGCTCTGAGCCCGACCAGGGGCTGCACCTAGGGATTGGGCCTGCCCTCTGCTACCCGGGAGCATGCCTAAGCCAGCAGGTGTTTATCTCCCGAGGGGTCCCAGACTGCGAGAGGGCACAGGCCGGGCTGAGGGACCCCCCTCCCCCTCCCACGAGTGCACAAATTTTTGTGCACCGGGCCTCTAGTATTCCTATAAAACCCCATTTCCCCAGAGATTTTAAGATGGCGGCATAGGTAAACACTTGTACTTGCCACCCCCCACAACCACATCAAAATTACAACTAAAATACAGAACAGCCGAAACCGGTTGAGCTCAGTGGATAGAGCGTCGTCCTGCGGACTGAAAGGTCCCAGGTTCGATTCCGGTCAAGGGCATGTACCTTGGTTGCAGGCACATCCCTAGTAGGAGGTGTACAGGAGGCAGCTGATCGATGTTTCTCTCTCATTGATGTTTCTAACTCTCTCTCTCCCTTCCTCTCTGTAAAAAAATCAATAAAATATATTTTTTAAAAAAAGAAAAAGAAATAAAATACAGAACAACTATCATCCAGAATTGCTGGAGAGCTGGCTGAATGGAAGTCCTACAACTAGAGAAGTAAAGAAGAAAGTGCACTGAGACTGGCAGGAGCTATGGAGGCACAGAACAGGCTGGTCCAGCACCCACGTGTGCTGCTTTTTTAATCAGGAGGGAGGTCGTCTCTGCAGAGGCCACCTGGAGGAGCAAGGAGTCCCAGCCTCACACAAGCCCCCCAGCCCAGGGTCCCAGAACGGAGAAAAGAAGTCCCTTCTGGCAATAAAAACTATGGGCTGTAAAAACCAGTGCAGATTAGGGCTCAGTGGCACAGAGGTTTCTGGAGACTCAGCTGTTTCTCTTAAAAGGCTGGCACCACAAACTGAACTTACAAGATCCCGCTTCCTCTGAGCTCCAGTAATAGGGCGAGGCTTTGGGGAACACAGACACATGCAAGGATGAACTGGAATGTCTGGCATCAGGGCAGGAACTCAGGGGTGGCTTTCTTCCAGACAGAGGTGCTTGGAGGGATCATTGTCCCTATGCTGTGACCTCCCTGGTCTCAGGGCTGACTGGCAGCCATTTCTGTTTGCTCCACCCTGGTGATTCCCTAAGACCCTGCCTCATCCAATTTACAACCTCACCCAAGTTGTGTGCAGTGGCTTCTGCATATGAATGACTTGTCCTTGCTCAGACTAAAATCTCTCAAACAAGTTGCAGCTGGGTCAGGGAGCCTCAAACCCATCAATAAAAGGCCCAAGACCTAGCACCAACACCAGCCTGCCTTGCTTCACAACTGGGCCTTATCTGGGCACTTCCAAACCCAATACAAAAAGGAGGAATCTGCAGATCTCTCTGTAGCTCCTGCTGGGTGGCCACAGGCAGTGGCTGACTTTGAACCTCTCTGGAAACCCAAGAGTCAGTGGTCAGTGTCAGACCAAACCAGATTACAACTCTACACATCCATAAAAACACACTCAAGGGGAAGACTCAGTGAGCACCAAAGCCCCATTGAAGCAAATCTTGCTCCATAGGGGTGTCTACTGCACAGCAGCTCTCCCACTGTGTTCAGAGCTGGTCCTCACAGCCAATTGACCTGGAGGTCAATTCCTCCCAATGACACCAACAGCAATCAAGTCTCAACTACAACAAGACTGTACTCACAGCCCACAAAGCGGTGCATCTAGAGCTCCCAGCTCAGGTGACTGGGGAGGCTGAGCCACTGGGTTCTATAGAACACCTACTACACAAAGCCACTCTACCAACTCAAGGAGACATAGCAGCACTATCCAATACATAGGAACAAACACAGGGAAGCAGCCAAAATGCAGACAAAAAACATGTCATAAATGAAAGAAATGGAAGAAAACAAACTACTGCATATAGAGTTCAAAACCATGGTCATAGAAACTTCCAAAAAAATGCAAAAGGACCAGTCAGAAATTAAGCATACACTGACTGAAATAAAGAATAATATCCAGGGATTCAACAGTAGAGTAGAGGATTCTGAGAACCAAATCAACGATTTGAAATATGAGGAAGCAAAAAACACACAACCAAAAGAGCAAAAGGAAAAAGAATCCAAATATATGAAGATAATGTAAGGAGCCTCTGGGACAACTTCAAGTGTACAAACATTCGCATTATGGGGGTGCCAGAAGAAGAGAGAGAGCAAGATATTGAAAACCTAGTTGAAGAATTAATAACAGAAAACTTCCCCTATCTGGTGAAAGAAAGACTTACAAGTCCAGGAAGCACAGAGAGTCCCAAACAAGAGGAACCCAAAGAGGACCACACCAAGACACATCAACATTAAAATGCCAAGGGCAAAAGACAAAGAGAGAATCTTCAAAGCAGCAAGAGAAAAGCAGTTAGTTATCTACAAGAGAGTACCCATACAACTGTCAGCTGATTTCTCAACAGAAACTATGCAGGCCAGAAGGCAGTGGAAAGAAATATTCAAAGTGATGAATAGCAAGAACCTACAACCAAGATTGCTCTACCCAGCAAAGCTATTCTTTAGAATTGAAGGTCAGATAAAGAGTTTCATAGATAAGAAAAAGCTAAAAGAGTTCATCACCACCAAACCAGTATAAGAAATGTTGAAGGGTATTCTTTAAGAAGAGGAAGAAGAAGAAAAAGAAAAAAATCAAAAATATGAACAACAAAATGGGAACAAATACATACCTATCAACAATTAGAATCCAAAAATCAAAATAAACAAATAAGAAATCTAATAAACAGAATAAACTGATGAATAAAATAGAATCAGAGCCATGGAAATAGAACAGACTGATGATTCTCAGAGGGAAGGAGTGTGGGAGGTGGGAAGAGATTAAACAAAGATCTTATATGCATATACTGTTATGCATTGCCTCTGGACACAGACAATAGGGCGGTGATAGCCTGGGATGGGGGAGAGGGGCAATGGGGGGAAAAAAGAGGGATATCTGTAATAATCTCAACAATAAAGATTTTAAAAAAAAAAATCAGTTCCCACCCTGGCCTTTGTGGCTCAGTTGTCCCTTACACCAAAAGGCTGAGGGTTCAAGTCCCGGTCAGGGCACATACCCAGATTGCAGGTTCTATCTCCAGTGGGGGGTGAGGACAGGAAGCAACAGATCGATGGATGTCTCTCCCTCTCCCTCTTCTTCTCCCCTCCTCTCTCTCTAAAATCAATAAAAAACATATCGGGTGAGGATTATTCAAAAACAACAACCCATTTCCTTGTAAAGAACAAGCAAGCAAGACTTCCAAGAAGGGTCACAGTAGACATGGCTCTTGTACTCTTTTCCTCAACTCCTTTCTATCAAAGAAACAACATTTGAATTACATTTCTGAGAAAACAGTATCACCCAGTTCCACATTCAAGAGTTTCGTTAAGATAATGAATGGATTAGGTAATATATTGGACAGATATTGTGTGGTCCCTTATTCTGCTAATGAATAAATAGTGCCATAACTGCAAAGCCAAGATACAAAAAGAAATACTATGAAAAGGTCATATGTTCTTAGAGGTGCTGATGACGATAAGAAAAGGTAAGAAGGTAAGGAAAGAGGAGGAACCATGATCTCTTTAGATCCCGAGGTGGTACCTTGCACATTAAGCATGTTGTTTACTAGTAAATCCAGGCCTGTTTCATTCCTTCTTAGGTAGTAAAACCAAAAATGTTATCATCTTTCCATTGAGCTTGTTTTCCCAGACCTAGAAAAGGACAGCACAACTGATAATACTGCCTGCTGCTTATTTTTTCTTAAACTTGGCATCAAACGCCAAATTGTCTTTTAAAGGACAGAATACAACTGCAATGAATGACTGTTGCAAAGCTCCCAAACTACTGTTTCCCAATTTTTTCAAATAAAAAGGGTATTTTTCAGCTATATCAAAATGCTTACTAAAGAGCTTCAAGGAAGTTTCTTTGTTTAGATTTGTTTCTAGAAATTATGGATTCCTGGTAGTAATTTAAAGTCTGGAAAATCCCCAGTATACATTACTTACTGCCCTGGTTCCTTTAGACCAATAATGATTTTTATAAGACCTGTGCAGATTGACCATATTTTAAAATATACTTGGTCAATTTCCTGACATAATGTTTCTGTGACATTTTAAAAATCATAATGGGAATATCACGTAACAAGAAATACCTACTTGCTGAAATCTTTCTCTCTATCAAATTCTGCAAACTCAACTTCCTTGGTAAATGACAGTTACTATCTTGGTGCTTTTATAACTCTTCTTTTGCATTATCATCATCTTACTAAAGTTCTTGAGAAGGCATTTCACTGACAATTATGATAAAGACTTTCAGCTAAACAGCAAAAATTATATAAAGATTTTCTGTCTCTCAGTCAATCTAGAGGCCTACTACATATCCACAACAATATACATGAAAAAAAAAGCTCATAAAAAGAAAATGCAACATACTGACCAGCCTATCAAATTATCACATCTTTCCTCCAAAGTGCAAGGAGAAATAGTGTCCAGAAAAAAGTGCCACATAATACCCAAGCTTTGGGCATCATCTCCATGTCACCTAGAATTTTTTTTAAACCTATCTTTCATTGATTTCAGAGAGAATGGGAGAGGGAGAGATAGAAACATCAATGATGAGAGAGAATCATTGATCAGCTGCTTCCTGCACACCCCCTACCGGGGATTGAGTCGGCAACCCCGGGCATGTACCCTGACCTGGTTCATAGGTTCAATGCTCAACCACTGAGCCACGCAGGGCAGGCTGTCACTATAATTCTTGCCCTAGCTCAGTGGTCGGCAAACTCATTAGTCAACAGAGCCAAATATTAACAGTACAACGATTATAATTTCTTTTGAGAGCCAAATTTTTTAAACTTAAACTATATAGGTAGGTACATTCAATTTTAAATTCACAGTTTTCATCTTCCGTTTTTCTTTGCTGCTTCTTTGTAGCCATCTCAAACAGGGCACCAAAAAAAATGTTTCATTTCATAATAAAGCCACCAACACAAAAGAATTACAATTCTTAAATTGATGACAAAAATACCTGTAGGATTTGCAGCTGATTGGAAAAATACAGGTAACTTTATACTTTGAGTAGGTACTTTTGTCACCTGCACGCGATCTGCGGACGCAACTAGCACTAACCACTGCACATGAGACTGCTGACTGACTGGCTCACTCAACTCGTGCCTGAATTGCGCCCGCCTCCCCCGCACTGTGTATCCCAAAGGCCCGCCTTCGCCATGTCTCCCATCGCCCGACCGACCTGACACCCCCCACTTCTTCTAACGCCACTTCTTCAAAATAGACTCGCCCAGGCTGAAAACTGACTTCTGCGCATGGGCCACGAAGTTTCAATCACACTGTACGTACGCGCCCACAAGTGGTATTTTGTGGAAGAGCCACACTCAAGGGGCCAAAGAGCCGCATGTGGCTCGCGAGCCGCGGTTTGCCGACCACTGCCCTAGCTGATTTGGCTCAGTGGATAAAGCATCGGCCTGTGAACTGAAGGGTCCCAGGTTTGATTCCAATCAAGGGCACGCGCCCTAGTTGTGGGCTCAATCCCATTAGGGAGTGTGCAAGAGGCAGCCAATCAATGATTCTCTCTTATCATTGATGTTTCTCTCTCTCTCCCCCTCTCTCTTCCAGTCTGAATTCAATAAAAATATTTTTTTTAAAAAATTTAGACTTCTTAATTGCCCAACACAAGGGTATAGGCATGCCTGACTTGGAGAAATTTATCATCATCACCATCATTGTCAGCATTAAATAAAAATACGAGCGTTATGCTACTCTCCTCTTCCACTTCCTCTTCCACTCTTTTCCTTCTTCATTTCCCTCCTGTTCCTGAACAATTCCATCCCTAAGTCCATTAAGTAGGGCAGAGAAAGATAGGCGTCCATACTAGAGGCAAGAGTGAAGTGACAGAGCCGGAGCCAGGGGAGGAGAATGCCCATATTGGGGGAACTGAGCGTGGGTGTCAGAGCTTAAGCACATTAGAGAGGGCACCCTCTAGGGATGTGCATGAAATGAGAGGGTCAGAGCTCACGTAGGGTGGCAAGGGTATCCACGGGGTGATGGCAGAAGGGAACATCCAGACATGGGGTGTCAGAGTCCAAACAGGGTGAAGAGGGCACCACATGCAAAGGTGGCCCAGTGCAGGGGCTAGACCCCAAGCAAGACAGAAAGGGTATCCCTCTGGGGATAATCTGGCGTAAGGAGTCAGAGTCAGAAAAGGGCAAGAGGGCGTCTGTGTAGGGGACCTGTCATTGCTCATCATGTTCACTTTATTCACTTGTTTACGATAATGTCTATCAGGCTTCATATACAATTGCTTTTTCCCTTTGCACTGGCTATTTTGTGGAGAGGAACATTCAAACTATATGAATATCCCATTCTTCATTATTAATTCTGGTACTTAAACTGACCCAGACTTTGCGAGTTCAAGCCCCTTCAGGCTAGCTTTGTAGAGTCATTCTTTGAGCTTTTTTTTTTTTTTTTTTTGGCATTTTCTCTGCTTCAGTCCTAGATCAGTCATTTTACCAAGAAACCAGAGTTCCTTTTATCAAAAAATGGTCATTAAGGGCTAAGATTTGGGTACTAGTTATGCCCATCAGTGAAAACAATATATTCGCACACACAAATACACGTTTATTGAAAGCAATGATTCGTCCATCTCCACAGGCAGGATTCATTTTTGTTTCTCCCTTCCTATATTTGTAATTTCCTTCTCCAATGGTGAGAAACTTGGGGTTCTGTTCTCGTTAGTGCGTACACTTATTTGATACATCCTGCCACAGGTAACCAATCCTCTCCATCTGCCACTCAGGCTTTGCCACCATGCTAGGCTGAGATGCCCTTCCCCCAGATTGTCAGTCTGGTAAACTCCTATTCATCTAACAAGATTCAAGAATCACCTCCTCTTTGAAGTGTCCCCTAATTATTCCTCTCAGATAGAAATAAAGGCATCTCCTTGCTCCTCATGTTCCTGTAGCATTGTTTGGTACTTGCATTACAGCAAATACCATGTATATTTTTAAGTCTTTTATTTGTATTGAATTTATTGGGATGACATTGGTTAATAAAATTATATAGGCTTCAGATGCACAATTCTATAATAGATCATCTGCATATTGAATTGTGTGATCACCACCCCCAGTCAAGTCTCCTTCCTGTATCACAGTGTATTTTAACTCTTTGTTGACATATCTGCCCAATTACTCTACAAGTACTAGAGGGTAGAGAGAGATGATGTGATTCAATTTTAGGATCCACATGATACTCAATAAATACTAGTTAAAATAAATAGTAATCGTTCTTTGTTATCACTGTCCTTAGGTCAGTTCCCTATAAAATCCTGGCTGACGTTGATTAGTTGGATAGTAGTTGGTTCATTGAGTAATAAATTTTGGTCTTACTACACAGCATAAAACATACCACTGGAAAAACTTGCAGGAGATCGTTTTAGTATTGTTCCTAATTCTTCATGTTCTCTGATAGGTCCTCAAAGTTTCCATCGACCTTCAGAGTGAGAGACCACTCTGTTCACTAGCCAAAGCAAGCCCACGGGAAGCAACTCTGTCCTGGGCTGCCCCACTGCTGGCGTTTATCATTCCTGCTGCTCACCTCCAATACACTCCCACTCACTCCCATGTCTCCACACTAGCAGTAAAACAGCTATACAAAACAGGGAGACTTCTGTAAGTAAATATAGCAGTGTTTCAGTATTTTCAAAACGCAAGATACTATATTTAGCCTACTTGTGATACATAAAACATTTCAAATGCAGATTAGGAACTACAGGTATCAAACAGAGACGCCAAGTGGCTAAACAGTAATTAAGGCACAAACAAAAGAAGAAAGAAAACTGTAATGTGGAAGAATGGTAACTGGGATCCAGGGGTCAGAACTTCCAATGCCTTCCTTGTAAAGTGAAACACAGGTTTATGCAATAACCTAGATACTGAAGTCAACCTGCAACATGAAATTTTCTTTTAAAAAAAGCAAGAAAATGCATTTAAAAGAATTTGAATCTCAAACCACATTAGATATTAAAGCTCTTGTACAATTGCACTCCATATCTTTGTCACCTGTGATCATATCATAAGCATATACACCTAAGGAATAACTTCTTCTGCAAACAGGCAAACAACATGCCATTTGCTGGTATCCAAAATGTGTATATAGTATAACAAATACCCAATAAAAATACTACATAAGTAGCAAAAAGGCTTTTCCAGCACCAGACCCTATGTTATCCCATTTCTCAGTTCTCCAATGAGAAGGAAGGATAAATGACTACCTTTCCCAACCCCCCCTCAAAAATCTGGCAAAATCTACTCCCTCAACTTTACTACAAGAGCTCCCAATATTAACTAGTTTAGCCTAAAGTTATGTTTCCTCTTTAAATGAAAATGTTAAAAGAGCTTCCTCTTCTAAATGCATATATCAATCAATCACACTTCAGTAGGAATTAACTATCAGCTCCCACAAATAGTTTATGGTGGTTGTGTAAAGCTGGAAAGAAGTGAGGACACGGAGTCCATGAGGTTAGAAATTAACATTGAGGGAGGCAGGAAACTAGAGATGATGAAAGCAAACTCTGTAAACTCAGTTTTGAGGGTTCAATATCCGTTCTTCTTAATCTACTTCTCACTACACAGCCCATTCCCGCTTTCCCTTAGGAGAGGAACAGTTGGCACAAAAACGAGAGCCAGGGTGAACTTGTAGCAATTAGAATGGAGATGAGGCTTTCTTTCTAGAAAACTCTTTGGGCAGGAAGAGTCAGAGGAAATATGGTGTGGGGAACAGAAATATCAAGCAGGCAGAGAGAAATGAGGTTGGCTGTTTATGCTCACATCCATCACTCAAAATTTGTTCAAAGAACGGTGACAAGCCTAGGCCGATTGTTTCAGCTCACTTAACTAGAAGTAATTAACCACTTTAAATAAAGCTGCCCTCACAACATACTGGAACCCAGATAACTCCATAGCACAACTGAAGCAAAGTTCAATTTTCAGACAGATTCATGAAGACATCCTGTTAAATGAATCACACAATTTCGCCCGGCTGGTGTTGCTCAATGGTGGAGCATCAGACATGAGCTAGGACAGTGATGGCGAACCTTTTGAGCTCGGCGTGTCAGCATTTTGAAAAACCTAAACTTAACTCTGGTGCCGTGTCACATATAGAAATTTTTTGATATTTGCAACCATAGTAAAACTAAGACTTATATTTTTGTTATTTATTTTATATATTCAAATGCCATTTAACAAAGAAAAATCAACCAAAAAATGCGTTCACGCGTCACCTCTGACACACGTGTCACAGGTTCGCCATCACTGAACTAGGAGGTCACAGATCAATTCTCGGTCAGGGCACATGCTGGGGTTGTGGACTCGATCCCTGGTGGGAAGTGAGCAGGAGGCAGCCAATCGATGTTTCTCCCTCATCGATGTTACTATCTCTCTATCCCTCACCCTTCCTCTCTCTAAAATCAACAAAAAAATACTTTAAAAAATAAAGTAAATAAATCACACCATTTCAGTCCTCACCCAGACTGAACACAGATTTAGAGATCACTTGCTGTCCTGTTCATGCGAAAGAAGAAAACTGGACTCTACGGAGAGTCCCTGGGTCTGTGTTACACAAGGAAGTTCCCCGGGTTTTCACCTGGCATGGTGCCTCTGCCCGCCATATGGTTCACAGGACCGTGTCATCACGTACATAAGAACGAAGTGGAACACAGATGAATCTTCTGTGCAAATTCTGCTTTGCCAGATATAAAATATTCTCTCATATCAACCTATCATGAATCACCAACTCATCGTATTTTAATAAAACCATGCTGCAAAATGTTCAAAATGGAAACCAAAGGCAGACAAAATATGCATTAAATGTTAAATACCTTCAAGTTCTGAAGGTTAAAATTAGTCTTTTCTAATCTTTGACTTGAATTATAGTCTGCTTCCATTTCTAGTTAAATACGGAAGAATGTTCTATAACAGGCTCCTTGAAAGAATTTTTCAACACGACCCCAAATGCATAATTAAGTAAACTATTTCATTCTACAACTGATCTAATCATGTTGTGTTTACCGCCACGTGAGGGGTTAAATGGCTAAAGTTGGTAGACATGCTACTGAATATTGTAAGCTTCTGCATTAACATGAGTGAAGACCTGCTCCACCATTCTGTCAACTGTAAGGAACCACTGAGACACACGAGGTTTTGGGCGATGTAAGAATGGACAAGGTGCGTAGTAGTCACTGGCCGGCTGTCCTAATTCCCTGCTACACATCAGCCTCACCGTTTTGAAGAGGGAGCTGAAAACCCTGCTTAGGAGAGAAAGAGGTCAATACCAAAATTCCCTCTCCCTCCTCACTCCCCTTCATGCAGCTGGCACTGTTCGCGCTGGCAGACACAGCTCCCCGAACATAATGGTGCAATCACCGCTTCAAACATCATTACTATCTAAAATAGATAACCCACTTGCAAGTTGACTATTTTTATAGATACAACATTTTCATGCCGTTTCACTGCTCTATTTGTGATTTATTCCACTTCACCGATGCAGTTTCCCTGGAAGTATCTTATATCAGAGCCCCCATAACCACAGTTGTTCAAAGAGTCGTGGAAATTACAATGCTTCCGAGTTGCCTCTTATCTCCTTGTACTCGTCAACAAAAACTTCATGAACTGGATCCTGAATCTAAAAAAAAAAAAATTTATAAGCTATCTGGTTTATATGTGTTTGGTGGCCAAAATGTTTTTTTCCTCCACTTACTGAGCTATTTTTTCCCATAGGGATCTTGAGGACTGGATTCTTGATGTTCAACAAGAACTTATTGAACACATATTAGCAAGATACATTTTTACTAATGGCTCCTTGAGGCATTAAGAAAATCAAGTAAATCTGAGGCATTCACAAACTTTTTATTGCTTTATTAAAATACAAATAACTCAATCTAGATACACTAAAAAAGAAATAATATACATTTTCTGCTGGGGTCCAGCCCCAGCAGGTCCAGGGGTCCCCAAAGGTGTGGACGGAGTCGGCGAAGAAGGAATGACATGGAGGCAGCGTTCAGTTGATCGGCAGCCTAGCCAGGATCTCTAGCCAGGATCTCCAGCCAAGTTCTGGTCTGGATCTCCGGAGAGGTTCTGCTTTGGATCTCCAGCCAGGTTCTGTGTCCATGTTCTCTTGCTAGGTTCTCCAGGTTCTCCAGCCAGGTTCTGTAGCCATGTTCCCTTGCTAGGTTCTTCAGCCAGGTTCTGTCCAGGTTCTCCAGCCAGGTTCAGTCACCAGGTTCTAGTCAGGTTCTCTTGCCAATTTCTGTAGTCAGGTTCAGTCCAGGATCTTTTGCCATGTTCTCTCCAGCGAAGTTCTTCTGTCTGTCGGTTCTGTGTAGGTTCTGTCTTCTTAGTTCTGTGTTCTAAGCTCTGTATTCTAAGTTCTGTATTCTAAGTTCTGACTCTTGCTGTCTTGTTACATCTGTATTTATACCAGTTGATTCAATCCTATCAATCTCTATTACAAAGGTTAGGGCGTTTATCTCCATCCCAGGGAGTAAAGATTATGTAGCTTAAGCATGATTGTTCGTAGTTAAAGTGATTAATTACCCGCCTGGCCCTTAGTTAAGAGGTTTTATTCCCTCCCTAACTTCAGGGGAAAATCCCTACCTGGGGAAACAACCTTTCTCAGAGAGGAGACCTTGGTTAAAACACATAGTGCCAAGAAGGTGAGCAAACATATTAAGAACAGTATGCCATATATGCCAGGTCCCTTGAAACAGCAAGGATGGACCGGCTCCCGGCAATTTTCAAAGGGAATTATTCCTATTTGGATTAAAAGGCAGTTGTACCAATGGAAGAGACTTCAAAAGGCGTTGCAGCTGTCTCATGAAAGATATGTTAAATACAATGAAATTTCCCATATATTATGGACGAGGAAAAAGGAGGGAGGCAACTCAATTTCATTTCTGTGGTGAGCTCTGACGAGCTCAGGTTTCTTCAAGGATGAAAGGGGGTGGTGAGGAGTATAGCTGAAAACAAACACAAAACCAGGCATATATACTTGTCCTGGGAAAATGCTAATGTCTCTTTCAGCTAAGTTTGAAAAACAGAAGGGAGGTATAAAAGTTCACTGCTATGGCAGCTAATGTAACCTTGAGCTCTGACAGAGGAACAGTAAAAAAAATCATGGATGGTTTTAGACCACAAGAGAATTTCCTGTGACATTGAACAATGCCAAGAATCCGATTCTTCCCAACTTCTAGTTTGCTTCTATCTTCCCTGGTGAGAATAATTTCCAAACTAGAAAGGATAAACAAATAACGTAAGGAGATTACTGAAGTTTTAAACAGACAGAGATCCTAAGAGACACTTGGCTGCTTCAAATGAGTGTAAGTACCCAGACCCAGAAGAATGAGACGCATCAGTATTAAGCATCATCAATGGCTTACATCCGGAAACAAGCTATAATAGGAAACAAGCTATAATAAAGTAGCCTGATTTGGATGGAATTTGTTGGCTTACCACTAAAGGGGTAATCAAAGGAAAGCCATAACCAAAAGATAGTGTAAATGTAAAAAGGCAGTGGATAAAGTTCTCCTCCATATTATTCTCACAGGTATATTGGAAAGAAGTAGCTGACAGCTCTGTTAAGTGGCTTCAATCGTGGTAGAAACACCACCCAGAAAGACTGCTACTTTTACATTTGTGCTAAGCCAAAGGGAGGTTCTTTAGAGATACATCATGGTGTGTTGAATTCCAGTTATAGAAAACATGCTTACTAAATCTACAGATGATGCAGAGAAGTGACTCTGTTGGAAGATAGACTTAAGAGACACGAAGATCTAGATAGATTATAAATATAGGCTAAAGCAAATAAGATGAGATGTAATAGGAATAATTTAAGTCCAAGCAACACATTTACACGTACCACATAGGGAAAGCATGGCTCCACCTGTCATGGAAAAAAGAATACCTAGAAGTTTTGAGTATCTGCTCAATGTGAACCAATGCCATTATACCGCCTAGAAAAACTTGACCTGTATTAAGGTAGGATTTAGATCAACAATAATAATAATGTGATAATTTCATTGTGTCATGTTTTAAATAGCTTCTGTTTTATTTTCATTTTTATGATATGTGTCCATTGTAGAATCCTGGAAAATTCACATAAGGGAGAAGAAAATAACGATCACCCACAATTCCACCACTCAAAAATGAATACAGTTTACATTGTGGTGTTTATCATTCCAGACTTCTTAATGCACATTATAAATGTTCACACACACTTATTTTTTTTCTTAAAAAAAGTAGGATCGTACTACACATGCTATTTTGTAACCTGTTTCTTTGGTCTTGCTTTTTTAATTCAACAGTACATCGAGTCCCAATGTATTCTACATTGGTCTAATGACAGCTAGCGCATTTTGTCCACTTCTGCTCGCTGTGCTTCAAGAGAGTCATTGCAAACTTTGAGAATATACAAAGGAAGAAAAATAGAGCAGTAAAAAGTATGAAAATCTAATTCACCTAATCTGTAATGCCACATGACAAAAAGTTGCTGGAAATACGGTACTTCCATGAAAAAAATATAGAAGTTTTATAAGAAAACAAAATAGCTAAATGCATGCACCTTAAGAACTGTCCTGGCAGATAAATTAAACTAATATCATCTGCTGGAAATTAAAGGGAAGTGGATTTCAACTCAATAAAATGAATTTTTTAAATAATTAGAGCTTTCAAAAATGGAACAGATCTAGTCACTGGAGGGCTTCACAGGGCTGGAGTAACTCACTGGTAAAGGATGTTAAACGTAATTCCTCTAAGAGAGATGTTGAATTAAAAGGTCCCATTCTATTTGAAGATTCTGTGATTCTAATGGAAAACCTACTCAGAAATTTACTCCCAGTCCATAGTCATTAAGGTCTTAAGAAATAGAGTCCAGTGCTTTAGAGATGCATGAGAAATTCCAATAACACTAATGGTGAACACCAATGTGCTAAATGACGTGCATTCATTGCTTAACATCTCATTTAATCCTTACAACAACCCTGTATGGTAGGTGTTACTGCTATTCCCACTTTATAGAAGAGGACAGTAAGGCTTGGAGCAATTTTATATTTATTCAAGGTCATTCTTACTTTTGCTGAGAAGTTCAGCTGTCACCCCAGAATACCTGACTCCCCATCATAATAGTCACTGCTCACTTAGTAGGTAATATGTAATCAAAAGCATCTTCACACAATTTCTTAACTGGTGATCCCTCAAAGGGCAGTGATGAGATTTTTTTTTAATTAGAAAAAAATTTAAGGTTTTTTTATTAAATTATGCATAGCAAAAAAATTTCAGATACACCTTAAACTTTTGAAAATAAAACATTCAATGAATAACACATAAGATGTAGTGGAGCAAATCTGAATCACATTACTGCACATCTTTGTCAGTACTAATTATGGGACCTTGGGCAAGTTCTTGGTCTTCCTATCTCTTTAGTCCTTCATCTGTGAAATGAGGATCGACCACTTAAGGTTGACATAGAATTGAATGAGATAACACACGTAAGCATTTCACATAGGATCGAACACTACAATTACACAACACAAGTAATAAATGGTGGGGAGAGACAACCCTATCCCACAATTCATTCCAAAATACTTTAAAATTTTGAAGAGTCATCATGTTTGAAGTGGAGAGGGTCACATTTTCCATTATCCTATAAATAAATTTCTGATGACAATCATTTATGAAATAAAGTGACAACTAAATAAACTGTGCCTTCTCTCAGGAATTCCATTTTATGCAAATGACCACCAGAAGAATACAATTTCAACTCCCATTTTCATCAAAGACACTGTTTTAGTCGTTTATTCAGTATGAGGTAGAAAAGTGCAAGTTTAAAGGTTACTGGGTTTGATTCTGATTTTTACAACTTGGTTCACACTGCTCTAATGAGCATGTGTTTTTAGTTTCATTGTTTTCTACGTGCATTCTTGTTGTAGAGTTACTGCTACTACCTCTGAAAAACAGCAAAATAGAAAACCTCTCATTCAAGAGGTACATTGTGGGTCACAATTTTGAGATTTAATGTTTACTAACATTAAATAGTTGGTATTATATTCCTAAAATTTGACATCTATTCTTTTTAAAAATGGCACAAACTACAGCGGGAAGGGCCGGGAAGGGTAGGGGGGGTGGGTAAGAGATCAACCGAAGGACTTGTATGCATGCATGTAAGCATAACCAATGGACACAAGACACTGGAGGGTATGGGAAGCTAGGGGAAGGTCAAGGGGAGAAAAAAAAGGAGACAAATGTACTACTCTTTGTAATACTTTAAGCAATAAAACAATTTTAAAAAGGCACAACTGAGAAAGTATTTCATAGATATCTGCTGATCACAAAAACAGGCTTTTTTAAAACTATCTCAACGAAATTAACTGGAGTTCTCCCTGTTCTCAAAGAACTCTTTAATGTTATTCCAAAGGAACTGATTATTTTTAGAAACCTATTTTAACCACATAGGTTTCTAGCCATATTCAATGTTATAACTGATACGTCACTCTGGCAAAAATTTATTTTACCCGCAACTTAAAACTGTAACCAGATAACTGCTTTTGTATACATTATATGTGACTAAGGGCACTTACTGGAGCTATAATCTAAAATATGTACATATTATCTACTTGTGCATGGAAGTGGAAATTATTTAACAAGGGAGTATACACAGGAGTCATCACTTCTAAGAACTACTGAAAAAACATGTCCCACAAACATTCATTGTTCTGAAGTGAACTGTCATTCCAATAAAATGTCACTGTCAACAAGTATAGATGTTCACTTACGGAGCTTTTTTGAATCCCAGCAACTATTTTCCAACCAAATTCATTTCACTGTAACACGAATGCTTTCATTTACCCTATTAGCCAGGACTGCAATTAACTGCATTGTCTGACCACTACAACATATGAGAATTGTATTTAGAAAACACTGTTATCGTCCAAAAGTTTGTATTAAGCACATGTTAGGAGTAGCACAGAACAGCTTTTTAAAACCATGAAAATCACTTGGGCTTTGAATTTTTTTTTTTACAAGTACAGCTGAGTTGCCTAAGAGATGGGGTAAAGATATGAATAATGCCTCCCAAAATATCCAGGATACGTGGAAAAGCCATGATTTTAGAAACTAAAGAGCTTTCCTTGAATTTTATCTAGTGACTACTCTTCAGGCGTCCTTCCTCCCAACTGATCTCATTTGTCCATCAATTCAACTTTTGCCTTCTGCAAGAAAAGGCAGCAGCAACCAAAGGCTGTGGCTTTTGCAGGGTAATTGCAAAACTAAGTCAATAGTTTTTTAAATGTGTAAATGATCCCTGCTATTTCTAAAGCACTGCTTGCTGAATAAAGACCTTGACATTTTTTAAAAATGTCATCCTAGAAAGATTCTCCAAGCAGTATCAGCCTCACCTGAAACATTTCCACATTAAAAGGCCTCTCCCATGTTCCAAATACAGTACGTATCCCAATCCTGAGATATAAAATAACTAAGTTTCCACTCATCTATATCCAGGTGACAAAGTGCTGCTGGGCTGCCTCATCAAGTTCTATCCACACCCTGTACTGATGCCATCTCATCGAAGGCTCACTTTCTTCATCCCGTGGGCTCATAACCCACAGCAGAGCAAATGCCTTCTGCGAGAGCAGGTAGCAGCAACCAAAGGCTGTGGCTTTTGCAGGGGTAATTGCATTCACGCTATAGCTTCTCTGCCAATTTCATTTAAATAGATACACACGCACACAACAAGGCTGGGTTCGAGGCTGAAGCTAGAGAATAAACACGGATGGAGAGCAGGTGGAACACCCATTTCCTCCCAGCAACACTAGCCCATGTCCAAGTTCTGCACCGCGGCTCTGAGAAAAGTAGCTACTGGCGCATTGATGGAAGGCTATTCTAAAATTACTCCAAGAATCCAAGGCGTCCATCTGACCGGGAGGCTCGAGCAGGCTCCTCTCCATCCACACACACTGTGTCCCTGTCTAATTTAAGAATGAACCGCTGGCCGCCAGCAGGTGCCGTTACCCCGAGGAGCAGCGCGTACCCATCACCCTGCTTCAGGAGGGAGGCAATCCCGGAGCGGGCGCCCGTCCTTACCTGAGCAGATTCGACAGGGGCAGGGGTCCGGATCCACCGCCCAGGATCCCTCCTTTCCTGCCAGACAGGAGTTTCTCCACCAGAGCCACGTTGCCCGTGCGAGCCGCTTCCAGCAGCTCCTGGTCCTTCCCCATAGTCTCTTCCCGACTCCTTCGCGGAGTCCTTTCCCCCTCCGGGCCCTTCTCCCCGCCCACCCCCCACTCCCCCAAAATGCAGGGCCCACCCCGCCCCACCCGAAGAGAATGCCACCCGGCTGCTTCGGAGGAGCGGGCGTTGGAGGGTGAGGACTGAGGAGGTCGGAGCAGGAGGAGCCGGAGCGCAGTGCACGACCGCGGCGGCGGCGGCGGCCTCGCGCCCCGGCGGGTCCTCGCCGGAGCCTCGCGCGGGCCGGCTGGGCGGTGGGGCGGCGAGGAGGGGCGCGGCGGCGGCGGCGGCTCGGGGGCCCGCGCCGAGGCCGGGCGGAGCGGCGCGGGCGGCGGGGCGCGGGCTGGGGCGGGGGCCGGGCGGGGGGCGCCGGGGGCGCCGCGGCGGCGCGGAGGCCTGGCGCGCGGGGCGGCCGGCGCGCGGGGGGCGTGTGCGCGCGGCAGGTGCGGCCGCGGGTCGGTCCCCAGTCGGGGGGGGGGTTGGGGGGGGGGCGGGGCCGAGGACGGAGGAGGCCGGGCCCGGGAGGGGGGCGGGGCCCCGGGCCGAGGTGATCCTCGTTTTTCGTGGGCGGGGACCCACCCTTCTCCCTCCTCCGGGCGCCTCGGGAGAAGGTTAACCGTGTGAGGACTGGAGTTCTCCCGGCCGCCGCCGCGCCTCGGGTTGGTCACCACGCTCGAGGAAAACCCTCCATGGCGGGCACGGGAGGCCGGGGACGCGGGAAAGGGGCCTCCGCCAGGCTCCCGTCCTCCTGCAGGCGGCTGGCCTCGCCCTAAGCCTTACCGCCCCGAGACGGCCGAGACCTGCCCGGGGTTAGGAAGAAGGGGTTTGTGTTATCCTATTGCTGTGGCACTGCACAGCTTCTGCCTGTTTCCGTTTCGCCAGGGCTTTGAGGATCTGCTGACTTGTGAAAATATACCAGGAAAAAGGGGCTCTCACCGAACACCGGGCACAATGTGAAGGGGCAGGGCGGGGAGACCCACTGTGATGTGCGTGTGTCATCAGCCCTTCACTGTGAGTGGCTGACTTGGTTTTGGGAGATGCTCTCCATGCCCACAGTGGAGACCGTGCGTTTATTTTCTTTTGAAACTTCTTGTGACACCTTGCCTTGCCCTTGGGATACACTTCATAAATGCATTGGGGAGTAAAGGGACATACATCATAGGCATTCAGCAACCCAGTGAACTGGATATGACTACAGCATGTCCATTTGGGAAATGAGAAAGTAGCGGCACAAAGGGTTAATTCAATTTCTCAGTAAGTGGTGGCAACTGAACTGACTCACTGCGCAGCCCAGGCTCTTCCTAATATACCTTACTGCCTCCAGGAGAAAATAAAATGGACAGGCAATAATGAGCACGGGCATTTGATAAGTAGTTACTATGTACCACACACGCTGCTAAGTCCTTTCCATATGTTATCTCAACCCTCATAGCCATCCCTGGGAGATGAGTCCCATTTTTGTCCTGATTTTACAGATGAGGAAACTTACTATTCCAAGATCATGCAGCTAGAAAGTTAGCCAAGGTTCAAACCCAGGGCTGCCTGCTATCGGCAGAGATTTTAAATAAAGAACTGGGGAAGACTTAAAAGATGTTTAGTAATAAGTAACAGCACAAGTATATTTTTAAATTTTTTTATGGAATTCAGTATTCTGTGATTTCAATAGAAAGGTTCAAAGTATTAGGTAAATTATGATTACTCATGGGAGGTTTCCTGAAGGAAGTAGATTTTGAACTAGTGTGTTTTTTGCTTGTTTCCTTATGTTTTAGAACCTGTTTTAATGATAAGATGATATTATATGTGATAATAACATGATCCTTGACATAATGGGATTAACCAGACCAGTTAAAGAAGCAAGCCATTGAATTCATTTTGAAAGTTGCTATTTTCCTAATGTTGTCACCTAAGCAAAACACACTTTTTCTAAAATATACTATAAGTATTCAACTGCTCAGAGCTAAAAATCACCCCCCGTTTTCACATGCAACATGTAATCATGGCTGAGTTAGTCATCGGGAGGCTCCTGAGTTGTCTTATGAGAATCAACTCCCGATGGGAAACCATTAGTAATGGCTTACCCTAAGGATTAGTTCCACAGTTCCAGGCAGTATCTGATACTCAGAGCAGTTTTCCAACTCCAAACTCTTTGTTTTTAGTTAGATCATAGCTTCTTGTTGAAAAGGAGAAAGGCTTTGCTGCATGCTAACTAACATGCAAATTAAAAGTGAAAACATACTTCCAAAAATCTGAAGAGGCAAAAAACAAACAAACAAAAAAACACCTCCAGATTTTTTTAAACATCAGATTTCATTAAGATATTTTGCATCTGTATCTGGTGGAAATAGCCAGAAAGTCTTGGGGACTAATTAGATCTCCGTTTGCATGCATGTGAAATATGTGAAATGAAGAAGTCGTGCCTGATGGTCTTCACTGGCCTTTCCAGCCCTAATATTCTGTGCCTAGGATGACATATGGTCTAAGTCCTTTAAGTCATATGCATAATTGAAGCTGTAAATCAAGCATGGGATAGATTTGTGATCAATTTCTATTCTGTTTTTAATTACAAAAAAATAAACTATTCTCCAGGTTTTTCTAACTGAATAGTTTTATCAAAATCTCTGTTCCTTATTCTCAATATTAATAACAGTTGTAAGTGCATATTATATACCAGGAATGATACTAGATTCTTTTTCTCATTATATACTGTATATATAATTGTATATATAGTATACTAGGGGCCCAGTGCACGAATTCGTGCACCTTGGAAGGAACTGTGGGCCACAAGGCTGCAGTAGGCACAGGGGAGGATCTTGGCCCATCCTCCGCGCCCCTGCCCAGCCCCTCTTGCCACAGTCCCTGGTCCCCTGTCTGCCAGCAACCCCGCTCCCACTGCCACTCCCACGCGCTGACAGCGCAGAGCAATTGGGGCTGTTCACACCCGCTCCAGCAGCAGGTGCAAGCGGGGTCGGCGCCATCAGTGGGTGCAAGCAGCAACTGCTGCCCTGATTGCCCCTCAGGAGCAGGGGGAGATGGAGAAGCCTCAGGGGCAATCAGGATTGGCAGCCGCCACTCGCACCCACTGATGGTGCTGAGCAATCAGGACTGGCGCCAGGCACCAGCAGCGTGTACAAGTGCCAGCATCAGGTGCAAGCGCCAGGCGGGACCGTGGTGCGCAGGAGCAAAGAATTTTTAGTAGCCACCTGAGGCTCACCCCAATGACAGCAACTGGTGCCCCGCCTTGGTCTGGTGCCCCCGCTCACCTGCTCCACCATCTTGCCGCAGCCGACACCTGCCATGTTCCACACACATACCCTAGTGGTCAGTGCACATCATAGCGACCGGTTATTCTGTTGTCCGATTGTTCCACCGTTTGGTCTATTTGCATATTAGCCTTTTATTATATGGGATATTATTGTATTATACACACACACACACACCTGTACCTGTCAGAATTAAATGAGACAAAGTAAAGAATCTAGTATCATTCCTACTACATAATAACACAATCCTATATAATAAAAGCCTAATATGCAAATTGACCAAAAGGCAAAATGACCAGTCACTATGACACACACTGACCATCAGGAGCCAGATGCTCAACGCAGGAGCTTCCCCCAGCCCGCAGGCCCTAGTCCAGCCAAGGCACATGTGGGCAGGGGCCACCCAATTGCCCTACCAGTTGCCCCACAGATCAGCCCTGATCACCGGCCAGGCCGTGCACGAATTTTGTGTACCAGGCCTTGAGTTTTACTATATTTATGTACACATAACATATATTATATATAACCATATGCTATCTACCCTATGAGGTAGATATAAAAAACCTCTGAAACCCTTATTATAAAACTGATATATACAGATTTAATTGTGTATACTTTTTTGGCAAGTTGAAAATTATTACTCCAATATAGACATATTGCAAGTCACTCCTCTTGGATTAATAAAAAGAGGTACTAGGGATTGAGGCTAGAAAAAGGAGATAAAGCAAAAGACAAAACAAGTATAGAAGTGTTTTCACACCCATTAAAAAAAAAAAAAAAAGCAGCCTTTGGAAACATAAATGGAAGGAACATGGATCTCGATCAATCTTAGAATTATATACCAAAGTCTGTTTCCCCTGAGGAAGAGAAAATGATGATGTTTTACAGCATCAAGTTATCAGCTGAGCTAGGAGAGGATAAACCTGTGATTTAGGGAGTGGGTTTGGAAAATATCTACTTTATGTCGAGCTCTGCAGTTACTGGGACTGATAGGCTGTGGGACAGAAGTCAACAGCTTCAGGTTACAGAACGTGAAGATACTAGATATCTAAAAAGAAGACCAAGTTTTCACCTGCTGCATTTCATTTGTTTGTCTCCTTACACCTACTTGGCACAAACTCTGCCTCTCATCGTCTTCCTGAGGAAACCCAGGCACCAAGCATATCATGATGTTTGCAGTCTTTCTGAATTTATGGTCATGAGTGTTGAAGGCCATAGAATATCAGTCACCCATGTTCTCCAGGTTCTAACCGACTGAAAATAGACACAGGGAACCAAATGAGCGTCTCATTAGAGCATCATCTTTATTATCAGGTCAAGTAAGTATCTAATATCCCTCACAATGCAGGGATCCCTACTAAAACTAGACTGAAAATGAGACTGGGGCCTACCTCTCTGTAAATGTGCACCCTGAGACCTGCCTATGGAGAAATCTGGATCTACAAATATGACTTTACTAGAGGTCTGGTGCACGAATTCGTGCATGGATGGGGTCTGGCCACCTGCCCTGATGGGGGCAGATCAGGCCGGCAGAGGGAAGGGGACAGAGGAAGTTGGGGCTGGGGGAGTGATCAGGGGCAGGGAAAGCTGGGGGTGGGGGGCTGCAGGAGGTTGGCCACCCTGCCATGCCCAGGTCAAGGTTGGGGGACCGATCGGGGACCAGGTTGGTCAGAGGGAAGGGATGCGGGAAGTTGGGAGGGGCCAATCAGGGCCCCAATCGGACTGGTTGGCCGCCACAGTGCACATCATAGAAACCAGTTACTTCGATTGTTCCATCATTCGGGTCACTTGGCTTTTATATATATAGGTACACCCAACCAGACTAAAGCCTGTCTCACAAGGGGGTGTCAGAGGACTGGAGAGAATGATGTTTTCAGGGCTGCCTTTGGAAAGCATGCTGAGACAGGTCCTGATCCAAGTATGCCCACCATCTTGGGGTAGGAATTGGAAGAAAGCTCACTGCCCTTCTTAGTGATTCATAACACAGGGACATCAAGACAGAAAGAAAGCCAGAGTTGAACCAGAATCTTGTCTAGAAAGCAAGGTAACCCTACCCACATAGATCTGCCGGAAGAGAACTTTAGGAGTATTACATTAAGTAACCTTGGGCAACCAGCTGGCTATACATTTGACCAGTTCTGCCCCTTGCACAATTTTTCATTGAATTGAAGTATAATGCAAGTCCTTGACTATAATCAGCAGTTATATGACATTTGGTATCCATGGGGTGTAGGAATGTTCTTGGAAGTTTTGTCCATTACTTATTTAGTGAATTCTATATTGAACCCCACACTTACATTAAACTATACAGGAAAGTTTGCTCCCCCTAAGGAATTCATTTTCTGATAATATTAACTAATAAACTGACTTTTACTTTCCACATTAGCTCTCAGGTAACTAAACCAAATTTAAAATTTGATATATTTGTGATCTTTTTGCATCCTAGTCATTACTCTTTACATATTTTTGCCTTGATTTTTATTGATATTCAGTTGTATTTTATTCAATATGTTTTTATTATAAGAGATATGTATGCATCTGTATTATTGAACTTGCATCTGTATTATTGAATTTGCTATATGCCATATTCTAAGTACTAGAATAATGAGTATAAACAAACATATTCTCATTCCTCATGGAGATTCCATTGAAAGTAATTTTAAAAATGCCAGGAATTAAGGAAAAGTACCCTGTTCTCTTTCTTTTTCTTTTCTTTTTTTTTTCCTTTGGTAATTCTTTCACTTATTCTCACATGAAAGCAGGCATAGGGAATATCTTTGCTTCTCCTTCAAAAATTTTATAAGAAACAGGCTTATTTTGGCTTTAAAGATATACATGAAGTATACATTTCTCATCTTTTCATTCACTCATTGTCTGTGATATGCCAGGAAGCTCACTAGGTGCTGGTGATTCATCAGTGAACAAGGCAAATATAGTCACAACTGCCATGGAGCCCACATTCTTTTCAAGAGCAGAGACATGGAACAAGTATTCACAAATGTGCCACGTGCTACAAAGAAGATGCCATAGGGCTATGGGTGTGAATAACAGGGCCATCTAAGTCTTAGAGGTGAGCACAAGGCCTGAGACCTGAGCGGTAAATGGCAAAGAGAAGCAGGTGGTGGAGATAATTTGTTCCAGGCAGAGAGCTGTTTGGGAATCACTACACCTTGCTTTTTAGAGGACAGTCTGGAATTATACTCTCAGAACTAAATTCCCAAGTCACCTCCTGCCATCTCTTTCTTTACCTTTGCTCTTACTTTATTCACTCACCTCTCCCAATCACATTTGTATTTTTATGAAATTTAAGTTTATTGTTGTTATTGTTATTGCACGTTCTTAATTTCAAAATTATATAAAGTATTATCCAAATGCTTTTTCTAAAGATAAAGTTGCTTTTTTTACTTGTATATGGCCTCTAGTTCCTTTTTTAATCAAATTAGCCCCCTTCAAAGAGGTTTCCCTCTTTCTTCATATGAAGAAAACCCAAATAAGTAAGCCATGGCTTTTTTTTTTTCATGTCTAGGTATACTTTATGGATCAATGAATAGGAATGGGAATTAGTTGCATGAAACAACATGAAAACAAAGCTAAGCTGAATATGAAAAATTAAATCGTTAATTCTAACTATAACTGTCCAGCATACATATGCTTTCTAATTCTCTTACGCTAACAAAGAAACATGTGCAACTAATTATTTATTTGCCACAATCCAAAGTCCTCCCACCTTCCATATTCATGGGCCAGCTTCTTCCTGTCACCCAGCTGAGGTCCAAGCCTGCCAACTGGGAGACCAAGCTGGGCTGGATTTGCAGCCAAGAACAGAAGGGAAGTAATTGTGAGATATTTTTTCCTGGACTCAGTAGCTAACATCATCTGTCTAAATGGATGTGTCATCTTCTACATTGGTACCTAAGTGCTTTCCAAAGCACTCTTTCCATTATACCATAAATTATGGTTTTGTAAAAGAAAAGGCACTAGCATTGTGTTCAGAAGACCTGGTTTGCAATCCTTGTGTGACCTCGTTTTAGCTTAGGAAACTTCTAGAAGTCATCAGTGTCAACGCGGAAGGGTAACACACACCTTTATATCAGTAACACAGTACCACAGACCGGGTGGCTTCAACAATTGAAATGTATTTCCTCACAGTTCTGGAGGCTGTAAGTCTGACATCAAGGTGTCAGCAGGGTTGTGTTTTTTAAGGCCTCTCTCCTTGGCTTGTAGATGAACATCTTCTCCCGATGTCCTCACCTAGTATTTGCTTTATGTGCGTATGTCCTAATTTTCTCTTCTTCTTAGGACACCAGTTACATTGGATGAAGGCCCATTCTAATGACCTCATTTTAACTTAATTGCCTCTTTAAAGACCTTGTCTCCAAATACAATCACATTCTTAGCTATTAGGGGTTAGTAATAAAGGCTAATAACGTCAACATATGTATTCGGGGAGGATACAATTCAGTTCATAACAACAGGGTTGATTGATGTTTTGAGAATCACATCAAATGAGACTAAAGAAGTGAAGGCATGAAGAGATTAGCTGAAGAACATATCTGCATAGCCCATGGACACAGACAACAGTGTGGTGAAGGCCAGAGGTGGGGCGGGGGGTTGTGGGGGAGGATGGGTGGAGGTGGGCAAAGGTGGGGGAAATGGGGACATCTGTAATAGTGTCAACAATTTAAAAAATAGTGAAGGCATTTGACTTACTAAATTTTAGATAATCATATACTTGACAAAGCGTTCCCTCCAATATTACAAGTACCACATACATAGTAACTACAATATTATTGACTATATTCCCTGTGTTTGCTTTGCTTTGTATCACCATGACTACTTTGTAACTACCAATTAGTACTTCTTAATCCCTTCACCTTTTTCACCCAGCCCCTCAACCTCCCTCCCTTTTGGCATCCATTAGTCTGTTCTCTGTATCTATAAGTCTGTTTCTATTTTGTTTGTTCTTTAGATTCCACATACAAATGAAATCATATGGTATTTGTCTTTTTCTGTTTGGCTTATTTCTTTTTTTTTTTTTAGAATAATACCCTCTAGGTCCATCCATGCTATTGCAAATGGTAAGATTTTATTTTTTTTATGGCCAAGTAATATTCCATTGTACATATGTACAACTTTTTTATAGACTTGTCTAGTGATGGGCACTTTGGCTTACTTCCATATCTTGCCTATTGTAAATAATGCTGGAATGAATATGAGTGCATATATTTTTTCAAATTCGTGTTCTGGGTTTCTTCAGAATATACCCAGAAGTTGGATCACTGGGTCATCAGGCACTTTCATCTTTAATTTTTTTTAGGAAACTCCTTACTGTTTTCCATAGTAGCTGCACCAATCTGTATTCCCACCAACAGAGCATGAGGGTTCCCTTTCCTCCACATCCTCAGCAACACTTGTTTGTTGATTTATTGATGACAGCCATTCTGACAGGTGTGAGGTGATATCTCATTGTGGTTTTAATTTGCATTTCTCTGATGATTAATGATGATGAGCATCTTTTTTCTTTTAGGACAAAAGAGATGTATGTATTTCATCTTCCCAAATTCCTCCCATCATCTTCCTAATTCTTTGTTTTATATTTTTATTTAAGAGACAAATATCTTCTCTCAAGACAATACTCATAGAAAAAATGGCATTTTGAAGGTAAGATTTAACTTCAAATTAATCTGATATATTTTGTTAAATTGGAGAAAGGTTTTTTTATATATAGCTCTGTAATTTGTTATATTAAATCTTAAATTTGTTACTTTCCTCTTCAATGATTGTTACTGCAATAAACTATTATACCAGAAAAACATTTGTGAATTATATTATTGACAGTTGGCAATATGTTCATTTCTTTGTCAACAGAAATACTATTCTTTTTGACTGCTCCTAAAGTCTTAAGATTAGAAGTTTTGGTCCAAAATCAGAATAAGTAAAAAAGAAAATGTATTCTTCTTCTAATAATAGATTTTAAAGTGGTTGCAAAGATTATGAAAAATAATAAATAGCTAAATATTGATTTATTCATTTATACATTTTTATTCCCTGTGTAAACTGTTCTATTCATTTTTGGCAAATAATATATTTTTCACAGTGACTTGACCAACACTTACCTTTAAAATGTTTAAAATTAATATATACATATATATTTACTTTTATATGGCCTCTGATCACAAATATAGACATTGTGATCTCAAAATCAGCTATAAAACATATTTTTTATTATTTATACATTCCTGAATTTGTTACAGACAGCTAAACTTCAAATAAATGGAGTGTTACTGAAAACTTTACAATTATGTTTTTTTTTGTTTTTTGTTTTTTTTTTTCTAATATATTTTATTGAGTTTTTACAGAGAGGAAAGGAGAGAGATAGAGAGTTAGAAACATCGATGAGAGAGAAACATCGATCAGCTGCCTCCCGCACACTCCCCACTGGGGATGTGCCCGCAACCAAGGTACATGCCCTTGACCGGAATCAAACCCGGGACCTTTCAGTCCGCAGGCCGACGCTCTATCCACTGAGCCAAACCGGTTTCGGCTACAATTATGTTAAATTTATAATCTCACAATTCTATAACTCAAATCATGATTGCTATCAAATTACAATATGATTAGGATTTTTAAATTTTATAACTGTACTGAACAAAGACAATTATGTTTTGTACAAAATGGATTGTTAGGCTTTTTAAACTAATGTTCATCAGCAACAATTTATTTGCTAAATAGAAATCCTTTTTTTATTTTAAGAGAAACCACCGTGCCCGGCCACCGTGGCTCAGTGGTTGA
The DNA here is from genome assembly GCF_014108235.1 of Myotis myotis. Classification (NCBI taxonomy): domain Eukaryota; kingdom Metazoa; phylum Chordata; class Mammalia; order Chiroptera; family Vespertilionidae; genus Myotis; species Myotis myotis. The sequence goes on from NW_023416335.1 coordinate 197,788,698, forward strand.
GCGTCAACCTGTGAACCAAGAGGTCACGGTTTGACTCCCGGTTGGGGCATATGAAATCAATAAAAATATATTTTTTAAAAAGAGAGAGAAACCACCTTCAGGTTTAATGGACACACCCTGAAAACCATTATTGAAGCATACTTATATAACATCAAATTCACCCACTTTAAGTGGTTGTATGAGTTTTAGTAAATATACAAGGTTGTGCAACCACTACTGGAATCATGTCTTAGAGTACTTTAATCACACTCAAAATTCCCTGTTTCCCATCAAGCCGCCCTTCATCTGCAGCCACAAAGCAAGCACTGAACTGCTTTCTACTGTTATATATTTTTTTCCAGAATTTTATATTCATGTGTTTTTGTGTCTGATTTCTTTCACTTACCATTATGCTTTTGAAATTCTTCCTCATTGTTCTGTATACCAATAGTTTACTCTGTTACACTTGCTAGATTGTATTATATTGAATGCATTTGCCACATTTTATTTATACATTGACCAGCTGATGGATATTTCAGTTGTTTCTATTGTTATTATGAATAACGCTGCTATGGATATTGGTGTACAAATCTTTGTGTGGACGTGTATTTTCACTGATGGGTAAACACCTAGGAGTGGCATTGCTGGGTCATGTAGAAGGGGTTTGTTTCCATTGTTAAGACACTGACAAATTGTTATCTCTAAGGATAATACTTAGAGATAAACAACCATGTTCAATGGGTTCCATTGAAGCAGACAATTTATCAAAATTTAAATACAGTAATAGGCAAACAAGGATGATTAATATTTCTTAAAATTTATTCTTTACTACACAGTTTAAAGCAAAAGTCATAATAAGATCATTTCAGATTTTTTTTAACTGGTTTTGAAAAAAATTAGAAGGAAAAGCCTATTGCTTGAGGTAGTAAACTATTATAAATACTGTGTTGCTTATATTCATTACATTCAAATTTAAGAGGGTTAGCCCTGGCCAGTGTGCTCAATGATTAGAGGTTGGCTGCCACATCTTTACCAACACTTGGCATTTTACGGTTTTAATAAGCATTTTCCTAATAACCAATGATGTTGAGCTTTTTATGTTAAATACCAACCAATACAGATATTTTTTCTGTTTCTTCCTATTGAGTTATCTTACTATTATGTTGCAAAAGTTCTTTTGTTGTTGCTAATCCTCACCCAAGGATATTTTTCCATTGTTTTTAGAAAGAGTGGGAGGAAAATAGACAGACAGAAACATTGGCATGAGAGATACACATCACATCGATTGGTTGCCTCCTGCACATGCCCCAACCAGGGCCAGGGATCAAGCCTGCAACTGAGGTACATGCCTTTGACTGAAATCGAACCCGGACCCTTCAGTCCTCGGGCCAACGCTCTATCTACTGAGCCAAACTGGCTAGAGCTGTTGCAAAAGTTCTTAATCACATCTGGATATGTCTTTTGTCAGATATACTATGTTTTGCAAATATTTTTTCCCAAGCTGAAGTTTGTCTTTTCATTTTCTTAATGGTTTCAACAAACAAAAGATTTTAATTTTTTTAAAAACTCATCAGTTTTTCCATTCATGGTTCATGCTTTTTCGTATCTTATCCCAGGGTTACAAGGATTTTTCTTCTATGCTTTGTTCCTTAGAAAGTATGTGTTTTTGCATTTAGGTCTATGATGCTTTTTGAATTAATTTTAGTGTATTGTATAAAGAAAGATCAAAGTTTATTTTTTTCTATGTAGATATACGGTGTCCCAAAAACATTTCTTGTAAAGATTATATTCTTTTTAAAAAATTCTATTAGCCCTAGCCAGTTTGGCTCGGTGGATAGAGCGTCAGCCTGCGGACTGAAGGATTCCAGGTTCGATTCTGGTCAAGGGCACATGCCCGGGTTGCGGGCTCTATCCCCAGTGGAGGGCATGCAGGAGGCAGCCAGTCAATGATTCTCTCTCATCATTGATGTTTCTATCTCTCTCTCCCTCTTCCTTCCTCTCTGAAATCAATAAAAATACATATTTGAAAAAATCTTTTTCTATTAAATTTCTGTGACACCTTTACTGAAAATCAATTCACCACATAAGTGTGGATCCATTTCTGGATTCTTAATTCTGTTGTATTGATCTATATGTCTATCCTTATAAATCCTTTCATTTTAATCTTGCATCCCAGGATAACACTTAGGGAAAAATAAACATGTTCACTGCCTCCATTGAAGCAGACAATTAATCAAAATTTAAATACAGTAATAGGCAAACAAGGATGATTAATATTTCTTAAAATTTATTCTTTACTACGCAGTTTAAAGCAAAAGTCATAATTAGATCATTTCAGATTTTTTTTTTAACTGGTTCTGAAAAAAATTTGAAGGAAAAGCCTATTGCTTGAGGTAGTAAACTATTATTAAATACTGTGTTGCTTATACTCATTACATTCAAATTTAAGAGGGTTAGGCCTGGCCAGTATGCTCAGTGATTAGAACATCGGCCCTTGTACCAAAGGGTCACAGGTTCGATTCCCTGACAAAGGCACATACCTGGGTTGCAAGTGAGGATTAACAACAACAAAAAAATTTAAGAGGGTTTAAGAAACATGATTATTAGACAATTAAAGCACAGTAAGACTACACATAGTTCCGTTAAACTGGTTAAGTCTTCAGCCACAGATGACTTGCATCCATGACTATAAAACATAATAATACTAGGTGATGTAATGATAGAATCATTGTCACTAATTTTGAGAAATGGAGAAGAACGCAAGAGTTCCAGAAGACTGAAGATGGCCCTAGCCCGTGGTCAGCAAACTGCGGCTCACGAGCCACGTGCGGCTCTTTGGCCCCTTGAGTGTGGCTCTTCCTAAGCCTTAGGAGTACCCTAATTAAGTTAATAACAATGTACCTACCTATATAGTTTAAGTTTAAAAAATTTGGCTCTCCAAAGAAATTTCAATCGTTGTACTGTTGATATTTGGCTCCGTTGACTAATGAGTTTGCCGACCACTGCGTAGCCGGCTTGGCTCAGTGAGTAGAGCGTCGGCCTGCAGACTGAAGGGTCCCGGGTTCGATTCTGGCCAAGGGCACATGCCTGGCTTGTGGGCTCGATCCCCAGTGTGGGGCGTGCAGGAGGCAGCCGATCAATGATTCTCTCTCATCATTGATGTTTCTATCTCTCTCTCCCTCTCCCTTCCTCTCTGAAATCAATAAAAATATATTTTTTACAAAAAGACTGAAGATGAACAGATGTTTACATTTTCAAAACATAAAAAAACAGATTCCAGGAACTAAATACTAATAAGCATGACATTGAAAGCTGGCAAAATTATAGAACAGATGAAGTACATAAAGCACATAGCTTATCAAGATCTTTTCAGGTGATCACAGAGGATAGATTTTTTTCACCAAACTAAATTACTTAAATTATACACCTGAAAATGACTAACATAGATCCTGATTTATTGTGAATATTTTTTAAATAATGCAACCTCAAACCTTTCTCTGAGAAACATAATATATAATAGAAAGAAAGAAATAAAGAAAATGAAGTAAAAAAAGGAAACTAAACAAAATTATTTTTAAAATATCATGTATAATCTACAAATAAAACATAGAAAATTTATAAAATAGACTCATCTCAAACGATTAAAATCGATGCCCCTCCTCTGTGCTTGGCCAGTCTAGTGACACCAAGTATAAACTGAGAAAGACCCAGGTGGAAGTCAAGTATATGAGTTTGAGTCCAATTAAGGAGTCAGAGCTGAAAATATGAATATGGAAATAGTCAATGTGTCTGTGGGATTTAAAGCGGGATTGGAAGAGATCTCCTAGGAAATAAGTATGGACAGGGAAGAGCCAAAACTGAGTCTTGGGACACTTAGGAATATAAGGAAAACTCATTAAAAAAAGATTGAGAAGGGGCAACCAGTGAGGTAGGGGGAGAACACAGGCTAGTGAGTCCTGAAAACCAAATGAAGCAAGTGTTTCAAAAGCAGGAAATGATCAACTGTGTTGATGGGTCCTGAGTGGTCAGATATGATGAGTACTGAGACCTGAAGCAAAGTGGAGATAGAACAGTTTCAGTGGAATAGTAGGAACAAAACCTGATTGCAGTTGGTTCAAGATAAAATGGGGACAAGAGAGAGAGAGGGGCAGGGAGGCAGACAGTACTTTGAAGAGCTTTTCTCTAGAAAGGAGCAGAAAAAAATAAAAGCTGAAGGGGAATGTACGTGTGGTCAAGGGAAGTTTTTTGTTTGATTTTGTAGGTTGAAAGATTTACAACACGTTTGTATACTGGTAAAAATACTACTATAGGAAAAGACATATGATGTGGGAGAGAGAGGAAAACAGAGAAGAAAAAGCCTCGAATGATTGAGAAGCAACAGTATTCATGCAAATTGAGCATTTGGCCTGAGTTAGCAGTCCACACATTTCACTTATGCAAGGCACAGGCATTGTCAGGCCAATAAATTTAGGGAGTGTTTCAGGTTCAGAGGGTATGTAAGTTTTCCAAGAAGCAGACACTGAGGCAGGGTGAGGAGCCTAAAATGGTGACTGGGAAATGACGCCTATGAAAGGAAAAGACCTGGGTCAGGGGAGCCATCACATTACGACGTAGACTTCTGCAATGCTGTCCTAACAATCTATGCCAGCCCACATGCAGGGTCAAGACTGCGTTATAGTAGCCCCGTCTTGAATGAAAATGGATATATCCTTGCACACCACCTTGCTCTGTCATTGTCTGGGGGCCTTTCAAGAAGCCCATGGTTAAAGCTTGAAAGCTGAAGTGGACCCTGAAGGCATTAATAGCTGGAAGCTATCAGCCAAGCACACAACCTAGCAACTGGGCAACCAGTCCTTTCTTGAAGGGGTGTCTGAGTGGGTACACATTTTCATATCTGACACAGGGTAAGAAGATATAGAAATTCTCTTTTATTTCCATCATCACAGTAAACAAGCAGTCCTGGACTTGAGTGGGAGAAGAGAAGGAATGTTAAAGGTTTGTGGAAAGAAGAGAAATCATGACATAGTTGACTTGAAGAGGATAACTGATTATAGAGGGATTATGAGGCAGCCCTGATGATTTAGTAATGCTTGTCATTAATTTAAAGCAAAGTCATCAGAAGAAGGATCAGGAGAAACCAGAATTATTGAAAAAAATGAAGAAAACTTTTAGTATCTGACTTGAATCTGCAAATTTAAAGGCCAAGAATCAAGAAAAATAGAGACCAACGGTTATACATGCTACAAAGTTTTTTAAAATATATATTTTTTAATTGATATCAGAGAGGAAGGGAGAGGGAAAGAGAGAAACATCAATGATGAGAGAGAATCATTGATTGCCTGCCTCCTGCATACCCCACACTGGGAATTAAGCCTGCAACCCGGTCATGTGCCCTATCTGGGAATTGAACTGTGACCTCCTGGCTCATATGTTGATGCTCAACCACTAAGCCACCCCAGCTGGGCAAAGATTTTTATTTTATTTTAAATATTTATTTTTAAATATTGCTAGCAATCAGTCGACAAAAACAACTGATATATAAAGGAACAAGAATCATACTGTCCTTATATTTCCCCAGTGAAGCAAGGAACAACATAGAATTATAAGTTGTGTACCAGGAGATTTTTAGAAAACACAGCACAACTATAAGTATAAGCAATAAAGCAAATTTAACATCTCACATAGGAACTCCTAAATTGACGCTCAGACTAGTTAAGTTAGTGGCTCAAGGACCTGAGTTCCTTCCATCATTCTGTTTTGCCAAGCTCAGGGGACCAGTCTTGTCCTGAGCTACTCATTATTTTATTCATAAGATGGTACCACAGTTCCAGACATTACAAGTAGACATTATAATATCAAGCAGAAGAAAGATCTCACTGGCCAGACTTGTGTCACATGCCCATTCTTAAACCAATCACAGAATGCAACTGGCTTAGTATAGTGCATGGCTGGGTAGAGAAGGATGGATTATCCAAACAAAACCAGAGTTCTTATAGTAAGAATGGGAAATGGCTGTTGGGTAGGCAACCAACAGTGTTACTTTCATGAGAGAACATAAATATTGTAACATGAAAATAAAAAGCCACTAAACTGTTTTGTTGTTATTTTAATGAGGACACATTCTTGGACATAAAATGTTTAGAAAAAATATATCACTGCTGGGCCAGTGTGGCTCAGTGGTTGAGCATTGATCTATGAACCAGGAGGCCATGGTTTGATTCCCAGTTAGGGTACATGCCCAGGTTGCAGGCTCGATCCCCAGTGTGGGGTGAGTGGGAGGCAGGTGATCAAAGATTCTCATCATTGCTGCTTCTCTCCCTTCCTCTCTGGAATCTATCTAATCTATCTATCATCTATCTATCTATCTATCAATCATCTATCTATATATTTAAAGAGCCAGTCTTGAATATATCACCCATTTATCCTTCATGAAAAATTTTCTTGAAAATATTACAGATGACTGAAAGGACAATCAAAACAACTCCAAAAGGGGAAGTCATGTTATAAAAGAGGTGGTAGTAATCAATGAATCCAGTAAAACGAAGTAAAGTCTACTTGTCTTTAATAAGCGTATCTGCATATTATATTAAAAGCCAAACACTTAAATGGCATTTAAGTGGGGACTTGAAAACTGAGAAGTAAACTGGTAAAGAAATGGGAAAAGGGCATTACAGACAGAAGGAACAACGTGTGAGCATTTCCTTAAGGCTGGAGTGGAGATAAGCACAAGATAGATTAGTCAGAAGTCAGATCATGCTGAGTCTTGTGAGACATGTTAGGGATTTGGAGTTCTATTTTAAGTATATTGAAAATCAATGCTGTATTTTGAATAGAGGAGTGATGTATCTGTATTCTGTTTCAAGATCATTCTGGTTTCTCTTTAAAAAGATAGATGGGAGGTGAGCAAGGATGAAGTTGAGACAATATTGAAGGTAAGAAATTATGTTACTTGGACTGGGAAGGAGTGTGAAAATGGTGAGCAATTCTTATATTGGAAATATGTGTAGAGACTAAACAGGGCAAGCTGATGGATTGCATGCATATGAGGAAAAGTTGAGAGAAATTATAGAAACAAAGATCCAAGCTTTTGGCTGTGTGAATGATAGTGCCATTTACTAAAATGAGAAATACGCAAAGATTCTCATGAATGTTAACATGGGAAGAGGAGAGGGGAAAGTGGGACCAAGAGCTCTATTTTGAACATTTTAAGTGTGAGATTGTGACACATCTGAGTGAAGATGTTAAGGAGGCAGTTTGAGTTCAGACAGTAGTCTGAGCTAGAAATATATTTTTGGAATTCTTGGCACATAGAAGATACCTAGAAACCACAGGAAATGAATAAGATTACCTAAAAAAAAAAAGAAAAAGGCAGGGAATCCCAGCATATAAAGGTTGGATAGAGAAGAAAATAAAGGGGATGGAAAAGGAATAGGCATGAGTTAAGAGGAAAACCAAAAGTGTTGGAATCTTGGAAGCCAAGAACAAGAAGTATTTATTTGTGTCAAAAAACTCCAGAAACTCTAGTAAGATGAGGACATGTGCATTTTCATTAGAAATGGCAACATAAAGGGTGATGGTACAAAAGCAGTTTCAGTTGAATGGTGGTGGTGAGGTGGAACTTCAGACTGCAATGGAATCCTACCCAAAAAATAAAAAAGCCTAATATGCAAATTGTCCCCTTGACCAGGAGTTCGACCAGGGGGTGGGGCAGGCCTGCCAGCAGCAGAAGGCGGCCAGGGGAAGGGAGGCCCCGACCGGCAGCTGGTCACTAAGGACCCTACTCATGCACGAATTTCATGCACTGGGCCTCTAGTTGAGAATAGAGTGTGCGAAGATATGGAGACTGTTTTGGATAACTCTTCTGAGTTTGGCCATGAAGATTGGAGCAATATCTGGATAGAAATAAAAACTCAAGAACTCAAGGGGAATTTTTTTTATATTGTTATTGATTTCAGAGATGGGGGGGGGGGAGAGAGAGAGATTGGCTGCCTCCTGCATGCCCCACACTGGGGATGGAGCCCCAAACCTGGGCATGTGCCCTGACTGGGAATTGAACTGTGACTTCCTGGTTCATAGGTTGATACTCAAACCACAGAGCCACGCTGGCTGGGCAAATTTGTTTGTTCTTAAAGATGGGAAATATATCTGTATGCAGATAAATGATCTGATAGGTTGAAGATAGGGAGATGGAGTTGAAGGTTGTACAGTGAGTCCCTCCAGAACTCAGTCAGTCATCAGCAAAATCAATTTCCTGAATGTCTCCCTTATTCCTTTTACCTACTTTATCTAACTGAAGCCTGTCTCTCCCCTAAGGGCCTTGCTTCTCCTACAGCTCTCTCAAGGAGTGGCGGTTTTTCCTCCTGCATCATTCATATCACAGGGCCTTGGGTGGGATAGATGTTTTTCTTGCACTTTATTAATGTTTCAAGAACATTTCCCCTCCCTGCTCTCTTCAAAAACAGTCATCTTTGAATCTTGTAGCATCAAACCATAGCACCCATTACTCATTCTTGTTGAAGTTATCTTCCAACACCATAGCTTACTCCTTCTTGGTCCATGAACATTTTACTCTCTGGATCACTTCACTCTAATACTCCTTTTGTCATTATTCTTGGGGATTTCAAGATCCTCACTGTGGAAGCCATCGACACCCTGGACTCAATTTTCTTGGTCTTCCTTCCTTCAATGAGATTGTCCTTCACTCTTTGTTAGCTACTCACTCCTAGTGTCATTCTAGATCTTTCACTACCATTAATAACCCTTACATAATCTCAATTTCAAACATCCTATCCTTCAATCTCTACCTTATTTCTAGATTCCCAACTCCAAGCACCCTTCAATATCACTGGGGTCTATAATCTACTGATTCTACCACTATTTCATTATCTCTTATCCCTATCTAGTCCTTCTTTTTAAAAATATTTTTTTTTGTATTTTTAGGGAGATAAGAAGGGAAGATAGAAATATCAATCCTGCACAACTCCTACCGGGGATCGAGCCCACAACTTGAGTACGTGCCCTGACCAGGAATTGAACCAGCAACCCTTCGGTGAATGGGATGATGCTCAACCAAGTCACAACTGGCCAGGGCATGCTTACTTCTTTTTACTCAGGTGTTATAAGTTGACCTGTGTCCTCCCAAAATATATGTTGAAGTCCTTGTACCTGCATCCAGTATTCCCCAGTACCTATGAATGTGACCTTTGAATATAGGAGCTTTGCAGATGTAGTCAAGATGAGGATGGGCCGCCGAAACCGGTTTGGCTCAGTGGAGAGAGCGTCGTCCTGCGGACTGAAGGGTCCCAGGTTCGATTCCGGTCAAGGGCATGTACTTGGGTTGCGGGCACATCCCCAGTGGGAGATGTGCAGGAGGCAGCTGATCGATGTTTCTCTCTCATAGATGTTTCTAACTATTTCTCGCCCTCCCTCTCTGTGAAAAATCAATAAAAATATATTAAAAAAAAAAAAAGATGAGGATGGGCCTTAATTTGATATGACTGGCATCCTTACAAAAAGAGAAAAAATTGGATAACCATATGAAGACAAGGTAAAGATCTGAATTCTGCTACCACAGCCAAGGAAAGAATGCTTGGGATTACTAGAAGCTGGAAGAGGCAAGGAAGGATCCTCCCTTAAGCTTCAGAGGGAGCATGGCCCTGCCAGCACTGTGATTACTGACATCTTGCCTCCAGACTGTGAAACAAATTCCTATTGTTTTAAACTACTGTTTGTGGCACTTTGCTACAGCAGCCCTGTGAAACTAACACACCAGGTTAAATTACATATGGCCAAATACAATAATCATTAGTGAAATAAAATCATTCCCTTGCGTACACTCTGAATCCCCTTGCTTTTTCTTCAGTGTACTAAATAAACCCTGATTAAACTCAGTGTTCAGCTCTGACTACACCTGCAGTGAAACCTGACTTGAAAAACACACACAACCATGTTGATTGGTCTCACTTGAACACGTGACTAAATGCAACTGGACTCTAATGGTGCTTGGCAACCATATCGAATCTATCTACTCCATTCCTTCACTTCTATAAAACTATTTCATATCTTCTCTTCTAAAACCTTCAGTAACTCCTCCCTAATCCTCACTCTCAGCTAATGACCTCACTACCTATTTCAATGAGAAAGTACCTAAGAAAAGTTCCATGACCTTCCATAATATCACCTTCCTACCTGCATTTGTCCCCATATTTTTTGCCTTCTATCTGTGCCCCTGGCTAACAGACCATTCCACATGTGCACCATATACTACCCCCCCTTGGTTACTCAAAGACATCGCTACAAAAATTTTTCTCCTCCATCATAAATCTTTCCCTCTCTTCCAGAGATCATCCCTATTGCCTATTATTTCTCCCTTCTTAAAAAAAAAAAAGTAACCAATTCATCCAGCAAATCCTCTTTCATAAAATGACATTTGTTGTGACAGTTCGTTTATACTTGATTAAATTTTGGCTTAATTTATTTTTTAAAAATATATTTTATTGATTTTTTACAGAGAGGAAGGGAGAGGGATAGAGTCAGAAACATCAATGAGAGAGAAACATCGATCAGCTGCTCCCTGCACACCTCCCACTGGGGATGTGCCCGCAACTAAGGTACATGCCCTTGACCGGAATCGAACCTGGGACCTTTCAGTCCGCAGGCCAACACTCTATCCATTGGGCCAACCCAGTCAGGGCAAATTTTGGCTTAATTATTAATGGTGCCCTTTGCAAACATGTTCCAGTTTGGATTGTAAATTATGTGGTTAGCTTACCTTTTAATAGAAAACTCCTTGAAAGTGGTGTCTATGTTCAGTCTCCCCAGTTTTTCACCTTTTATTCTCTCCTGTGCCCCACTTCAAACAGGTCTTGATCCTATTTGCACTGAAACTGTTTTCAAGTTCATCAAATGTCATTATTGTTAAATCTAATTGTCAATTTTCACTCATCTTTTGTTACCTTTGAGCAACATCTGACATAGCCAATCATTTCCCTCCTTTAAAACAACCTTCCCACTTCCCTTTCAGGCCACACACTGTCCTGATTGTCCTCCTGTCACTATTCTGGGTATCCTGTCCTGGTTCTTCCTCACCTGTCTGACCTATGAACACTGGAGTGGCAAAGAGGTGTGTCTAAACCTCTTCTGCTTTTTATCTACTTGTTCTACTTAGGGAAGGAGCTAGAATCCATCATACTTACACACATACATAGTTACACAAAAGAGATGTGCTCAAGTAAGGATAGCTCCCAACTTTGTCTAAGAAGTTACTGCAGGGATTTTGTTTGCTGAAGGTGGTGTGCAATCACTGCACAGCTGCTCAGGTGAGAAACATACACCAATCCTAGTTTTCTTTTACACAACCAATCCAAATCCTCAACAGATGCACCTTCAAAATGTATCAGGCTCCAACCACTTCTCACTTCTGCTCCTTTAACAGCTCCATCCCTACTCTTTTCAGTTGTTAATGTCACACAAAAGTACATCTTTGTATGTTTTGTCCAAAAACATAAACTAGTAATTTTTAATGCCTTAGCCTCTTAAATTATATAGGAAATAAAATACGTAGTTGCAAGTTACAATACTAGCTTTCAGACTAGCAGTTTTTTAAAAATGTATCTCAAATCTTGTAGAAAAAGTGGAGTTACACAACCACTGCCACCTATTATAACTGCTTATGCATTTACTGACATTTTTACTTCTTCATATGACTCTGAGTTATTGTCTAATGTCCTTGCATTTCAACCTTTGTTTACTTTGTTCTTATGATGATATTCACTACTGGTGACAGTGCTTCTGAGGATACAAACTTTGCTGAAGTCTTCTGGAAAGCAGTTCCGATCATAGGAAATTCATGGCCTTTCATGGAGTTATTCTACTTTTGGGAATCTATCCTAATAACCCAACATGTAAATAATCTTTTGGCACAAAAAGTGTTCATTACAGTTATTTATAATAGTAAAACATTGGGAAATCCCAAATGATTAATACAGCAATTATTAAATTTTAGTAATCTACTCAATGAAATATACAATAAGATGACAAAGAACTCATAGTGATATGGTGAAGTAAATTTTCATGGTATAGCAAAGAGGAAAAGTATTTCATGATTACATAAATGCAAATGCCAAGTAATTTGTGTAACTAGAAAATGAGAAGTAACATTAACAACAAAAATACTTAGAATGCTCATAAGATATATTAAGAAGATATTTTAGAACTAGTGGACAATCCAAGCAATTATACTAAGGAAATAAAAAATGGAACCAAGAGTACAAGAAGGTTGTGGTAAGTGGAATAATGGTACCCACCTCCATCCCCAGCACGTTGTATGTTGTTTTACATGACAAAAGGAACTTTTGCAGTGTATATTTTTATATTATTTATGCTTCAGTTTCTAAAATTGGTCACATTATAATGGCCACCAGATATAATGGAACTACACAAAAAGGTAGATCAAAAGGAAGTCAAAGATGAAGCTACTCAGTCAATATATTGACAAGAAACTGAATTCTGAAGGCAAAAGGGAGGGAGGGGACTTATTTAAGACTAGAGACCCGATGCACGAAATTCATGCCAAGAGTAGGCCTTCCTTCCCAAGGATGCCAGCACCAGCTTCCCTCTGGCACCCGGGACCTGGGCTTCCCTTACAGCCCCGGCTTCATCCAGAAGGTCATCCGGTCTAATTAGCATATTACACTTTTATTATTATAGATACAGGGGGAAATGGCAAAGTATTAACTAGACTCCCACTAGACTACAGATAAGGCTTAAATACATTACAGTAATTCTCAAATATGTATGCTAACACAAGACCCTATCACTTTTAATATACTTGGCTTTTGCATGTTTTTATATTGATATGATAATATGAGAATGTCGTAAGTTCTGGAAATTTATAGAAATAGGATATTAAAAAGTTGCTTTATTTGCTCATTTTTTATCCCTCTTTAAAACTCTTTTGCCTTCAAAGCTCTAATATTTACTATAGAAAAATCTTGTTTGACTGCAAGGAATGGAGAAAGTAAAACCAGAGAAGCACCAAATCATTATCATATCTATGCTAATTATACTAATAAGAATTATGAAGTAAATATACTGAATTCAGATAAATGCTAAGATGCCACATTAGTTTTATACAAATAAAACATCTCCAATAGCAATGAGTGCCCTATTAATATCAAAATTGGAATCAAGATTTCAATAAAAAATTTTAAATCTTCACCCGAGGACATTTTTATTGATTCTTAGAGAGAGGGGAAGGGAGATAGATAGACAGACAGACAGACTGACTGATAAACATCGACTGGTTGCCTCTAGTACATGTCCTGTCCCCAAAACTTCTGCAATGTTTGGGACCATGCTCCTACCAATTGAGCCACACAGGGCATAACTCAACAGATATACTTTTGGGGCATATCATTATTCACAAAAATTCTGAATGTGCCAATTTTTGCATATTAAGTTGGAGAATTTCTGTATCTATTTTTTTGCTTAAGGCTTTAATTCATTATGATACACCAAGTGAACTTTTTTATCATAGATCTTTCTCAAGTGTTTATTATAATTTTGTTCAACATATTTCCTTGCACAAGATTTGTTCAGTGGTTACTTTTTAATGTTCCTGCTCTGATTTTACTGTATATCTATCCTTATTGATTTTTAAATATTGTGAAAGATGGACTTTGATCATACCCTATAAATTTATTTCACCCATATCCTACAGGGACTCTTTTAATCTCTACTTATTTAAACCTTAATCACATGCCTGTCTTTAAAAATATTCTCATTTTTTCCTGATGACATTTATCATACCAACAAAAACAATTCTGTCCAATGGTCACAAGAAAAAGTTTAATCACCTCACTGTACTCTCCTAACCACCACCCAGAAAGTATTTCTTCACTTAAACTATCAATTTCTGCACATAAAAATTAATAAAGTCAAGAATGAGAAATTTTACTTACCATTCAACCAGTTAAGTATAACATGTAAAGAATGAATTGACTTTTGACTAGTGATGCAAATTGAAAATAAAATCTAATTTATAAGTGTTGCTTTTTTTGTCCAAATATTTTTTCACAAGTTTTTTAAAACCAGATTACTCTTCTTGGTGATTTAGATACCTTTTTTATTCTAAGATCAAAAAATTAAAAAAAAAAATTATCATACATTTTTTATTATATAAATAGAAAAAAAGACATTAAGTTGATTTCACATTTTTCTATTAAAAGAGTTTCAAACTCTGAAACCTGCCAAGACTACATAGAAGTGTTGGTAACAGATATGCTGAATTTCAATATTGTAACATGAATTTCCTTCCACTTTATGATAATCCATTAGGTTAATATCTAATGGTTTATAAAAACCATCATGCTTACTTTATTTGCTTCATGTTACCATAATTTTTGTATTTCTCAATAAAAACTGCAAAACATTTATGAGAACTTATAATTGAATGAATTAGTGTTTTAAAAGCATTACTATATTAGTGCTTTTATGTCCTGTGTGATTTCAACTTTCAATATCTTATGTATTCTAAAAGGAAACTGAAACAAGTTCAAAATCTACTTTACTTTAGGCGTAAGCTAAAAGAGATAGTTTGCACTTTAAGGAATTAGACACAACAGATCCTGTGTATCAGTCAATTTCTCAAAATCAAAAACTTTCAGCCATTACTCTCTGGGCCTCGTTTCCATTCTGTTTAGCTGATGGGACAGGCACATTTTGACAGCCACAACACCATATGCCACAATCAAAGCCAGATGACATTCTGGCACTGTAGTAGTATTATCAAGTGATATGCTAATTTTGCTTTGTGATGGCTTGCGATAAATTAACTAGAAGCTCAGCTATTCAAAATTCTGAAGAACACAATATGGCAAATTTCTCCATCCCCCACCTTTTCCCCCAAGGACTCAAGGAGACTGTTCCTTTTAATAACCACCACCTACTTTTCTGCCTACGTTCCATCTCCCCTCAGTCCAACTGAGAGGAAGAACTCAATACCTGAAAACATCCTTGATACCTCATCCATTTTATTCAACGAACTTATTGAGCACCTACTATGTGCCAGGCCCTGTATGAGGCATAAGGAATACAAAGGTCAACAATGACAACAACAAAACATAATTCCTGTCCTCACTGAGTTTACAATCTTCTAGATGATCTACATTAATCAAATACATATAAAATTACAAAGGTGTTCAATGCTAACTGGAGGTATGTGTTCATGTGACAATGTGTCCCAGCAGTTCTGCTTTGTGATAGAAATTAGGGAATGAGCTGAGATATGAAAGATATGAAATAGGAGTTACATGAGTAGGGAAAGGTATTTCAAGCCAAAGGACTAGCATGAGCAAAGTTTCCAATGTGGAAGAAGTACTCTATTCTCACTTATTCCAGATACTTAAGTAGAACACAAAGTAACTGAAACATAGTACACAATGAGGCTAACTAAGCAGTAGTAACAATAACTAGCTCCTACTGAGTGCTTTTTAAGGTGATGTGTCAGCCACTGTTTTAATTTTATGAGACATTACCTCTTCTAATGCTCAGAGTTATTCTATAAAGTAAATGATAGACCTAATATATGTGACCTCATAGGTCACAACATATTTTGGTTTTCATCTTAAGAGCAATTAAAAGTCATTAAAGTGGCTTAAGCTGTGGGTAAGAATGAGTAGGTTGCCTTATATCCTGTGTGATTTCAAAACGAGAACTCTGCCTGGATATACAGAATGAATCGTAGTAGGTTCAGAGTAGCTGTAAGACGACCAGTTAGGAGGCAATTCAAGTAATGCAGGCCAAACATGCTGATGGTAGCTTAGATTTAAAAGGTGGTGAGAAGCGAAGATAAGTGGACAAGTTTGAGAGATGTTTGCATGGTAAATTGACAGGCAATAAATTGACAGGGAGGGAGGGAAGGAGGGGGGGGAAGAGAAGGAGGGGGGGGAGAGATAATATGAATGAATTAGAGAGAAGACAGTGTCTAAGATGAATTCTAGGTTACTAGTTTGGGAACCAGGGTGATGGTGTTGCCATTTACTGAAATAGGATGATGCTTTGAATAAACTGGAGGTTAAGCCGAAACCGGTTTGGCTCAGTGGACAGAGCGTTGGCCTGCGGACTGAAGGGTCCCAGGTTCGATTCCGGTTAAGGGCATGTACCTGGGTTGCGGGCACATCCCCAGTGGGAGATGTGCGGGAGGCAGCTGATCGATGTTTCTCTCTCATCGATGTTTCTAACTTTCTATCTCTCTCCCTTCCTCTCTGTGAAAAATCAATAAAATATATTTAAAAAACAAAACAAAACAAAACTGGAGGTTAATAAAAACTTGTTAAAGAGGAAATTATAACTCCTGTACTGGCAAGTATCGAATAATAATAACTACAATAAAAACCCATATATATTTGCCTGCAATCATACACTGCCATACTAACATGCCTTAAATAAAAAATAATGCTTCAGGCCCTAACCAGTTTGGCTCAGTGGATAGAGCGTCAGCCTGCGGACTGAAGGGTCCCAGGTTCAATTCCAGTCAAGGGCATGTACCTGGGTTGCGGGCACATCCCCAGTAGGGAGTGTGCAGGAGGCAGTTGATCGATGTTTCTCTCTCATTGATGTTTCTAACTCTCTATCCCTCTCCCTTCTTCTCTGTAAAAAAATCAATAAAATATATTAAAATTAAAATATATTAAGCCTGTTTCACTTAAAAAAACAAACAAACATGCCTCTTATTTAAAAAATAAAAAAATAATGCTTCAGCCCTGGTCGGTGTGGCTCAGTTAGTTGGAGCATCATCCTGTGCACCTAAAGGTTGTGGGTTCGATTCACAGTCAGAGACACATACCTAGGTTGCAAGTTCAATCCCCAAACAGGGCACAAATATGAGGCAACAATCTATATTTCTCTCTCACATCGAGATCTCTCTCTCTTCCCCTCTCTCTAAAATCAATAAGCATGTTCTCTAGTGAGGGTTAATAATAATGGTGATGATGCTTTATAGTGTCACCACTATATGGTCTTCTGAAATTCTAGGATAAAATATGAGAAAAGGGAAAAAAATACAAGACACCAAGAAAATGTTTTTTGACATACACAAAATTAAAATGCAAAACATGATTACATCGCCCTGACCAGTTTGGCTCAGTGGATAGAGCATCAGCCTGCGGACTGAAGGGTCCCAGGTTCGAATCCAATCAAGGGCATGTACCTTGGTTGTGGGCACATCCCCAGTAGGGGGTGTGCAGGAGGCAGCTGATCGATGTTTCTCTCTCATCGATATTTCTAACTCTCTATCCCTCTCCCTTTCCTCTCTGTAAAAAATCAATATTAAAAAAAAACAACAACATGATTACAATTTCCCTCCACTGATCAGTAAAGTCTTACAGAGATTTAGAAAAATTTTTTTTCAAGATATGGCAACTTTATTTCTAATATGTGGTTTACTTCTGTACTTTTCAACCACCAAAAAGGATGGGATTCACTTAATCAATCAAAAATCCTCCCACTATCTTATACATAGTTTGCATAATACACCTCTCTCTCTCTCTCTCTCTCTCTCTCTCTCTCTCTCTCTCTCTCTCTCACACACACACACACACACACATAATTAAAAGTATTATATTTATCTTTAAAAGAAAAACAGATAAAAGACAGTGATTCTCCCCACCCCTGGCAAAATCTGCGAATTAATGACCAAAGTAAAATAAAAGCATATAACTGGGATTTAAGTCAAAAGAGCAAGTTATTAACTATGATTTCAGTAAAGTCACTTGTCCCTTCTGAGCCTTAGTGTTTTTATTTAACTTCTAAAATGTAAATAATACTCAGGTTTTCTTGTGGGAATTACATGAGATAGTGAATTTTAAATCTCTATAAAAACAGTACTCACTATAAATTTTTTAAAAATCCAACATTGCAAGTAGAATGCTCAGATCCACATTAATTATCATATCTACTGTTTGTATGGCTTTCTTAAGATGGCCAATAAAAAGGAATAAGACAGACATTTGGCTTCCATAACACTAAACAACTGTAATATGCCACAAATTTAAAATTTCTATAGAGGAAATCGGTCAATCCTGAGAAATACTGTCGGCTCTGAAGAAGTTAATGTCCCATCAAATCCGTTTTTCTATATGAGACTGCATTCGTTGAATACATACTTATAAATCAAAAGTACTCTACAAAGGATATTAGCTATAATGTTAAATATTGAATTAGACCTTTGTTTTTAATCTAAGACTATTACATAGTTTTAGATTAACACAGTTTAACATAATTTTTAAATACTTTGAGGTAAAATATTCACAATTTAAATCTGTTCTTTGCTGTAGCCTCAGCTCCCAAAACAAGGCCTGTATTAAAGTCATGCCAATGAAAATGGATGTTACAGAAGAAAAGACCAGTACTGTTTTAAATAAAATCCAAGTCACTCCAACACTTAAGTAAATGAAGCCTGTATTCTCCTCCAAGTGCTCAGACATAGGGATGGCTGTACGTCCTGCCAACAAGCAAAGCACCATAAAGTGTCGTAACGTGGTTTAAAATTGTCAAGTACCTTACAGAACAAGTAGTCCAGCTGTTTCATGTTCTATCTTGGATATACTTATATTTAAGAATGCAAATTTTAAAATAGACTATCTATTTAAGTCTGTCTGTTTAATTATATCACAAATATACTTTAAGTCTTCAAAAGCCTCTCTTGCTTAAACACTAGGAACTTTTATTTCATAATGCATGAAAGAGATTCTCTCTCATGTTGGTTTCAACCTCAACAATTCCTAGAAAATAGAATTCAAAATTTACCAGTCATTCTTATTATAGAAGACAGTATATATATCACAAAAAACTTTAATCAAAACTAGCTATATAAACTGGATATGTGCAAACATCCACCTAATCTGATACTATAAGAATGGTATGAAATTTTTTTTGTATGTATAAAGAAAATACTCTGAAAATTTTACTCTTAAATAGAGAAAAGATAAAGGTAAGGAAATAATATAAATCGTATTAATTAAAATTCGTAGTTACAAATGCTGCCAAATTTAGCTGGTTACTCTTTTACTTCTAACAAGAAATGTTCCAAAGAATGTACAAGTAATGCTTTTTAAATCAGTTGGCCATATACTCTATTGCAGTGGTTCTCAACCTTCTGGCCCTTTAAATACAGTTCCTCATGTTGTGACCCAACCATAACATTATTTTCGTTGCTACTTCATAACTGTAATGTTGCTACTGTTATGAATCGTAATGTAAATATCTGATATGCAGGATGGTCTTAGGTGACCCCTGTAAAAGGGTCGTTCGACCGACAAAGGGGTCGCGACCCACAGATTGAGAACCGCTGCTCTAATGTTTTGCTTTTTTACAGTTTGTGCTTTTTATTTTTACACTTGTACCATTTTTTGTTGCAAATTATAGTCTCAATTTATACAGTTTACCCATCATTTAAAAAGATTTCTTTTTCACATTTCCAAGTTACTTTATAAGTTCAGTAGGGTGATTTGCCAGAATTTTCAAACCCAAAATTATATAATTTATTGTCTGATTGGACTTTTTACAGTAATTAAATACTTATAGATTTAAGTACATTATTTTAAAACATTTAAAATGTAAGCCTTTTATTTTACATTAGCCCTAAAAGCATTTGAATCTTTGTAAATCATAGTAATCATTAACAGAGAGTGATCAATTCAATAATCTGAGGAACACAATAGGTTTTCATTTTTCTTTTTTAAAAAATGCCTATAGTGTGATATCAAAATTAGGACATGACATCTTCATTAGGCATGAAATTACTTTACAGTATGTGTTGACTTCCCTATATCAGACCAGTTTAAAAGAGGGTTAACAAACACAAAACAACCAAAGATTGTAATGCCCATACCTAATACTTCCTAAACTGGCTTTGGACTAGTCACCACTTCATCACATATCATTTAATTTTATTGTCTTTTCATTAAAAGAAAATTCTCCCACTCGTTGGTAACATCACATTATAAGTATAACCTCCCGACTGCAGAGCTATAATTTGGGTTTTGACTGCCACTCCTGCTATTCAACTGTCATCTTCTTTATATGATGAAGAAGAGCGTCTTTCTCCAGGTGAGCCTCTGCAAGAGCCATTTTAGCTTTAGCCAATTCCTGCTTAAGAGATTCATTCTCTTCCATGAGCTGAAATGATAAATTTAAAAAATCAGAGAATTTAATCATTTTCAGAAAATATAGACAATTTATATATCAGCTAAAGGTGTGACACTGGGAACAGAAAAATAACGAATGCTGGCAAAGGTACACTTATGCTGAAAACTGCTTTGAGAAGCTATTTGGAAATACCTATCAAGCCCTTAAAAATGTTCATAAGTACTGACCCAGCAATTCAAAACACTAATTAAAGCCTACTTTCGAAATCTAGCAGTGAATTAGTCTAACTTTAGTTTCCCTGGACCTCTGTGGCTTTAGACACTGCGGACCTCTCTTCTCCTTCCTACGTGTCTCTCCTCTCTGCCTTTTCTGCCACAGCTCTTTCATGTTTATCCCTCCCACATATGGACTTTTTATCCTCTCCTCCACTATGTAGGAACCCTTAAATTTTAATGTTCTGTTAGCTTCCATAATTGGTCATCTTCCTTTATCACTGAGTCATTCTCTTAGGTCATCTCATGTACTCCTGTGGCCTGATCCACTATCAATCACTCTCGAGCTTCAGACCCACATTGTGAATATCTTATTAGATATTTTTATCTAGATGGCTAATAGGTCTCCCCTCCTCATTAAGACTCCGTTCAGGTATTTTATCTTCTTAGGACTGTTTCTTAACCCCTACTTATGAAGATTTGATAAAACTAAGTACTTTCTTCCCAGAAAAACGCATTTACTAATACGTGAAAATATTTGCATTTAATTTCAAAAAGTTCTCAGATTTCTTTGGTACAGCTTAAGAATTCCTGTCTTATAAACCAAGCTGGGTACTTGACTGTCTGTCCTCAATTGCTAGCATAGCATTACACAGTACATGGTAACCAAAATTCGCACACCCCTGTCTTTCCCACTAGTCTTTGAGTTTTTCAATAGAGAAGAGTAGTATACTGTCTAATTCTATATCCTAGCTCAGAGCTGACATCCAACAAATCCTGTTGAACAGATGAAATAGTTCATTCTGTGGTTCTATCATACAAAATTAAACTTCTACTGGACATTTTATTTATAGTGGCAAAAAATAAGAAGCAACTCAAATGTTAACAAATATTAAGAGGAAGGTTTAGAAATGACAGTACATCTGCATCCATATTACTCTGTCATTAAAATAAATATGAAGCATAAGTAGCAATATCCAAAAATAATTGTTAAACAATGTTAAGTAAAAAAAATACAATATATACACTAGAATAACAACTGTTTAGGAAAATTATGGAAAAGAACCTAGGAAGAAAATAAAGTAGTATTAATAGCACTGTATGAGGTTAGAATATATTTAAGTTGTTTTAAATATTTTTATGAAATATTATAACACTTTTGCAACTTAAAAATAAGACATCAAAATGAATGTCATCTAGGAAGTGTTCCTGGATTCCAGAAACCAGAACTCTTTCCACATTTACTCCTCTATCTCCCCATGAGACTACAACCCCTCTGAAGGCTGGGCCTGTCCCTATCTTGCTCAACAGCGTAATCCTCACTACGTGGGGGTTCATGACAGGTACTCAGTAAACATTACTTAGGTAAGTAAATAACTTCTTAATTATTTAGTATCTAACATTTATTTTAATTACTGACACTGAATGAGAATGAATTAGTTTTTCCCATTACCTGTTCCCGAGTGAAGTTAAAGGAGCGCTCGGGAGAGTGAACTGACTGAGAAGGCCAAGGTGTCTCTGGACTTGTCTGAGTGGCTTGAGTGACACTGTGCTGTTCCTTCAGATCATACTTTCCACTGGAAAGCTGCACTGATTCACTTGTGATGTTTTCTTTCAAATCATTCCCAGTGTTAAGCATCTGAGAATCTGAACAAGTAAAATGCTCAGGTAAAACATTTTCAAATACTTGATAAATCTGAATTTTTAATGTGAAAGACGAATTTTAAAATGAATATATATCTATTAGTATGAAGACATTATTATGAAATAGAAAAAACAATAAAGTCAATAAACCAAAAGCTCACTCACTGTAAAGATGAACAAAATTGACAAAACTTTAGTTAGATTGACCAAAAAAAGAGAAAAGAAATTATTAGAATTAGAAATAAAACATGGGACATTACTACCAGCCTTAATGAAATAAAAATTATTATAAAGGAATACTATGAACAACTGTATTCCAATAAAGATAACTTAGATGAAATAGAAAAATTCCTTGGAAGACAAACAACCAAAATAGACTACAGAAGAACTAGACAATGTGAATAGACATATAACAGTTAAAGAGATTGGATCAGTGATTAAAAAAAAAAAAAGCTACCCATAAAGAAAAGCTTTCAAGTGAAGTCTACCAAACATTTAAAGAAGAATGAATACCAAATCTTTACAAACTCTACCAAAAAATAGAAGAGGAGAAATATTGCTCAGGTCATGCTATGAAGCCAATATTACTGATTGTAAAATCAGACAAAACTAAAATCAAAATGTTCATAAATATAAACACAAAAATCCTCCACAAAATATTAGCAAATCCATATATATAAAAGCCAAGCAACCAGAACGATGGAATGACCAGTTGCTATGACTCGCACTGCAGCAGCCAACCAATCCGATCGGGGCCCTTCACCCAAGCCAGCCTGGAACCTCCTCCTTCGCCTCTCCCATCCCGTGGCCAGCCCCTCATCTGGCCAGCCCTGCCCCCAATCGGCCCCCCACCCCCATCAGGGGCAGAGCCGGCTGGCCAACTGCCTGTGGCCTTCTACCCTCCCCAGCCCAGCCCAATCAGCCCCCATTGGGGTGGCTGGCCGGACCCCACCTGTGCACAAATTCGTGTACCAGGCCACTAGTATAAAAATAATTGTACACCATGGCCAAGTGGGATTTATCTCAGGAATGCAAGTTTGACTTACTATCAAAAAGCAATTAGCATAACACATCACATTAACAGAATAAAACAAGTCACATGATTATCTCAATAAATGCAGGAAAAACATCTGATAAAATCCAACGCTTTCTCATGATAAAAACACTCAGAACTAGGAATAGAATTTCTCAATCTGATAAAGGCTAGCTACAAAAAACCCACAGCCAATATCCCTCTACTTAATGGTATAAGACTAAATGCTATTCTCCTAAGATCAGAAATAAAATGTTTGCTCTCACCACTTTTATTTAACAACTAGTAGCCCTGTGCACGAATCTGTGTGCCAGTAGTTCGCTGCGCCCTCCTGTAGCTCTCTGCCAGCTCCCCTACCCCCCACTCATAGCTTGCTGCCCTGCCCCCTCCTGTAGCTCTCCACCTCCTGCTTGCTTGCTGCCCTGCCGGCTCCTTAGCTCTCCACCTCTCACTTGCTTGCTGCCCTGCCCACTCCTGTAGCTCTCCACCTCCTGCTTGTAGCTCGCTGCCCCACCCTCCTGCTGATTTGGTCATGACACAGTCGGTCATTATGCTTCATAGCATAACGACCATTTGCATATTACATCTTTATTATATAGGATGTCCTAAAGGTTTTAGGTAAGACAATTAGGAAAGAAAAAGAAATAAAAGGCTCTCCCTTCCCCTGTCTAAAATCAATAAAATATAAATAAAATAAAATAAAAAGAATTTCTGACCCACTAATGGTACTTATAGTTCTTTTGCAGTATTGTTATAACTTTATTCTTCTTTTAACATATTTTATGTCATTTGATGAGATTTTGGTAGGCAATGAATGCATGCACATATCAGTCCTTCATATTTCACTCTGAAGTAGCTACTAACAATTGAGGAATAGAACACCTAAGTCTATGGACTCAAGCTCTTTCTACTACTCCACACTACCTTATAAGATATAATCCTTACATTAGAGACCTTAAAAATCTTGCTAGAATGAATATAGACATTAAAGCAGAACTAAACACATGGCAATATACCATAAGTAAAAAGGGAAGCTACAGATAACCTTGGAAGAAAATTAACAGTTCTACTGAGGAATAACAAGCAATAAGATTACAGAGGTGGGAAAGTGGAAGACAAATTCCTATACAGGGAGTATAACAGGTCGGTCGAGCAAATGTACAAAAATTGTGGGAAATAAAGCTAGGAAAGAGATCAAATAAGAGACCCAAGTAAGATCAAGAAAGATGTAGGACCATAAAAACTCTCTTGCTTCATTCAAAACACATTTGTAGGATAGGTACTAAATCAACTGTAGATGAGTTATTTCTGAAGTAGAGATCTACACATAGGTAATATTTTATTACAATGTACAGAAAGTGTCTCTCACTCATCTACTCCTACATATGTGCATACATATAATGGTAGTAGGGGTGAAAAGAAACAATCAGCATGTAAATAATTTAATTCCAAATTTCAGTAGGTATGCACTTAAATTGTTTTTCATATATACCTCTGATATGAAAAGAGCCATCGTCATTTCTCTCTACCACAAGATGATCAATATGAATGGCTACAGGAGCTGGTTCAAGGGATATTGTACCACTACGAGGACTGTCATCCTATAGGAAAGAAAAATAGTATCAGCATGTTGTTATTAAAGTAAATGATAAAATCAAGATTATCATTTTCTTAAGACATATTACTTCAGTCAATATTTTTAATGAGTTAGAAATGTATCTTTTAGTTAATACAGAGAAAACTGCCTATTCTATTTTTATATTTTCTAATTTCTATGAAGGATCTCCACATCATTCACTAAAAACACCAACATATTCATTTCAATGCCGGTAAAGTATATATTACAGGGAAGGCATATTCTCAGGCATGAATCCGAAGTTCAGGTAGGCAAAGTTAACATGTATAACATGAAAATGTGAAAATATTTATTGACATACTTTTAAATTTATTTTTGTATTAGAAACTTGTATCTTCATTGGCATCACTGTTGCAACAGTATCATCTTCCAAAAAATGTTGAATATTCGTAAGAGAAGATGTAAGAAACTCAGTGCTAAAGTTTTCTATATGGCATTGCAGAAATCCATTTTTTTCTGCAAGCAAAGAGTGCATTATAGCACCAGGCCCACTTTCAAATCTCAGAGTAATCTCAGGAGAGGATTTGGAATGAATAACAGCTTTATGATCAGAACCTACGGAAAAAGAACATGTAAAAATTGTAACTTGAAGTACTACTCAAAAATGTCACTCTCGTATGTCATTAGAGGTTACAATCATTTTATACAATGGGAAAGCAGTAATAAGGTTTAATATTCACCCTTAATTTAAGTGATAGTTACAGTACTTATACAACACTAGTGGTCCAGTGCACAGATTCGTGCACATTGAAAGGAAATTAATTAGAAGAAAGATTTGTGCGGTAATTACATTACTGCGAAAAGTTATACATCAAAATAGTATATATAATATAGTATTATAAAATTAAAACACGCATGTGATTGGCGCCAGCGTGAGCTTCATATGTATCAATGCCGGTCGGGTGATGAATAAATCGTGATGTGGTTCATGTTGAATGTCAACTAAAACAACCAAATTCACAATCAACAATGACAGATTGAAACACATGTGTGCAAATGACGCCAGCTAGAGCTTTATATGTATCATGCATGCGCAAGTCAACATTTATTTAGTTAGTTAGTTAGTTATTTTAGAAGAAAATGTCTTTATGTCTCCGGAATAGGAAAGTGTTTCTTTTTTTTCTTTTTATTATTATTATTATTTTCTTTATTGATTAAAGTATTACATGTGTGTCCTTATCCCCCCATTATCCCCCAACCCCCTCAACATTTATTTTTAAATTGCTAGTGCGCGTCTTATGTACCAGCCGGTTGGTAGGTCGGACGGTCGGACAGTCTGTCATTTAGCCTTTTATATATATAGATACCATATATAACCCTCACATCCTATTTTATAGATAATTTTATACTGAAATAATGTTCATTTGTCTCTATTTTCTACTTTTTGGTAACATGAAACAACATACCATGATATAAATCTGATATCATATAGACATATACAATACTTTCAACAATCAAGATTTCATAAAAAAGAAAAGAAACATAAATCTGGTATCCTGCATACCTCAGATACTTAAGAGTGTATCTGGATATGTACCTATCTACAAATTTGTAATATAATGGACGATAGTCATGAAAAAACAGTCATGGCATTTAAAGTAAGTGACTACTAAGACATTTCTCAAGAAGTAATGAAATGGCTTTGCATCTTCCCCATTAAAACTGGGTATTAAATATTTACATTTATTAAGCCTTGGCCTTGTTCAAAAAATTTTTAGGTAGCTTACAGGCATATAAATACTTGAGTTCAAAAACAAATTTTAAAACTTTAATAAAGCACATAAAGAACATCCAACTTGCCCTAACCGGTTTGGCTTAGTGGATAGAGCGTCAGCCTGTGGACTGAGGGTCCCTGGTTCGATTCCAGTCAGAGGCATGTACCTTGGTTGCGGCACATCCCCAGTGGGGGGTGTGCAGGAGGCAGCTGATCGATGTTTCTAACTCTCTATCACTCTCCCTTCCTCTCTGTAAAAAATTAATAAAAATATTTAAAAAAAGAAAGAAAAAAGAATATCCAACTAATAAAAGAAAAGTTTCTAGTGGAATCACTGAAGTGAATTGACCCTTCTGGTAACTACTTTGTTTATTTTACTTTACCCAACTCTTAAAAGAACAGGAGGAAACATGCACATGGCATAATCAGATAAAAAGTAAGCAACAGAAAAATAAGAACAGAAGGGAAAAGAAAAAAATAGGTAGGAAAGTTAATAACTCAAAATACATTATTTAAGTTTCTGTATCAAAGGTAGACCAAAAATGAGCTTTCCAGCAACAAAAAGAAAAATACGATCCATTTCGCAATTCATAACACCCATGAGTTAAAAACAAACTAATTGTTCTGGAAAGGAAAAGAGGTATCAATTGTTGAGGAACAAAAGTTATCTGTGCCATGGGTCCGCATAAGAAACCCCACTAATTAAATTCATGAAATGTTTATTTTCCCTCAGCATGAGTGTGAACATGTACTTAGATATGTTAGTATTTCCTATATCAAGAAAAAATAAGTTAATTAACTTGTCTATTCTATATAATAAAAGCCTAATATGCAAATTGACCAAACACCATAACAACTGGTGGAATGACTGGTTGCTATTATATGCACTGACCACCAGGGGGCAGCCACTCAACTCAGGAGCTGCCCCCAGCCCACAAGCCCCACGCCAGCCAAGGCGGGTGCCACTGGGGCCTCCCGATCACCCTGCCGGTCGCCCTTCAGAGGGAGGCGACCGGCAGCAGCAGCGGGGAAATCAAGGTGCGGGGCTGGCTGGCAAGCAGGCTGGCGCCGCCCCCCGGTCACTCTGCCAGTCGCCCCACAGATCGGCCCTGATTGCCAGCCAGGCCTACTGACCCTACCCATGCATGAATTTCATGCATCGGGCCTATAGTTTAAAAATAAGAGCAATTAGAAACAACTTGGTATATGTGATTTCATAGTATATTTTAATGATCTGTACATCTACATATCTATGTCTACACATACACACACACACACCAGATACATACTCCAGGGAGCTGAGAGCTAGAAATAATTATCTTCATTAGTCAAATACCATTCCTCCCTACTATCACTTATGTCATGAAGCTATTACAGTAAGGTCTTCCTATTAAAGGAACCCAAAATCCACATATTATAGAAAAAAAAACACAAGCAAACAAATACAATCTTTGTTCATATGTTAATAATGTTTGAAATGCTAAAGCTAATTTTTTAAAATCTTTTTTAACCCTTTCCCCATACTTTTCCTCTTTCTCTCTCCTTGATTTTTTTGTTTGTTTGTTTGTCTGGGTGTGTGTGTGTGTGTGTGTGTGTGTGTGTGTGTGTGTGTGTGTGTGTGTGTGTGTGTGTGTCCTTCTAGCAAGCAGCTGAGCGAGACAGTTCAGAAAAATTAAGGTATTAGATAGCACCGACTATATAACCCATACATACAAGGCATTTCAAATGGACTTCTTCATTGAAGAACAACAGGAATGCCAAACCGGTTTGGCTCAGTGGATAGAGCATCGGCCTGCGGACTGAAAGGTCCCAGGTTCGATTCCGGTCAAGGGCATGTACCTTGGTTGCAGGCACATCCCCAGTGGGGGGTGTGCAGGAGGCAGCTGGTCGATGTTTCTCTCTCATTGATATTTCTAACTCTCTGTCCCTCTCCCTTCCTCTCTGTAAAGAATCAATAAAATATATTTAAAAAAAAAAAAAGAACAAAAGGAATAAAAGTAATAAGGTATGATACTAAATGAAGTATAAAAAAAGTTAAGAAAATAATTGTGCAACTGGAAATAATCTATGAATGTACAATTAGAAAAGTGGTTGAGTTGTATATAGAACACGGTCTAGGTTCTGAAATTTTATGTTCAAACTTTTTAAAATTTTTGTCCATTGTAAAACCTTTCCAACGATATCCTTAGTTTCCTTCTTTTTGCATGTTATTGGAATTTTACACTTGCTAATATAAAATTCTTGACATTTTTTTTTAGCAGAAACATTGTAAACTACAAGGCGTACACACAGAAAAAAGCCAGGAGCCAATTTTTTCCATAATGGTTTATAGGAAAACTAGAGGCCTGATGCACAAAATTCATGCATGTGTAGGGTCCCTAGGACTGGCCAGCAATCAGGGCTGATCTGTGGAATGACCGGCGGGGCAACCAGGGGGCCCCCGCTGGCACCCGCCTTGGCTGGCCTGGTGCTGCCTGCTCACAGGCCCCGCCCCCGGCAGGGCGATCAAGGGGTGGCGCCAGCCTGCTGTCACCAGTCGCCTCTGTGGGGCAGCTGGTGGGGTGACCAGGGAGCCCCACTGGCACCTGCCTTGGCTGGTGTGGGGCCTGCGGGCTGGGGGCAGCTCATGCATTGAGTGTCTGCCCCCTGGTGGTCAGTGCACATCACACCAACTGGTCGTTCCACCATTCTGTCAATTTGCATATTAAGCTTCTATTATATAGGATAGCAAATTTATCTGCAATTCCCATGATGTGAAGTGATAGCATACTTATTTGATATCATGTAGGACTATATGTATTTCAACATGTTATATATCAGATACAGCATTCTGTATATATGGCAAAGAAAAACATTACAGGGCTGTGATTTGTTAAAACATTTTAAAACTTAAATATTGTCATTTTAAATTCTTAGTATAACTAGTCTATTAAATCATTTCTTCAAATGACTAAAAACCATAAATATCTTTATTTAAACTTTGAAAAAGGGATGGCTTCCTCTTCATACCCTGCATTTTTTTTTTTGTTTATATCCCTCTATGTCCAAGGGAGAGTGTTGATCTTAGAATACAGAACCACAAGAACAGGATACGTGATTTTTCCAAATACCAAGTATTTGGAAATGTTTGCTTATAAACAAAAATGTGGAATATAGAAATTGACACTTATTCTAGTATGGACCTAAATCTGACCTTCTAGGATTACTATATCACTCTTTTCATATAGAAAGAATTCAGTTTTCTCAGGCCCTTATATCCTCAACAGATTATATTTCAAATCAAAATGAAAATAAACTGATGTAAAACAAGTCTCTAATGTAAACGTAATTTTTCTTGAATTCATTTATATGGTAACTAGTGACCCGGTGCATGGATTTGTGCACATTAAAAAGAAATTAATTAGAAGGTGGCCAGTGGGGCAGTACTTGGTAAGATGGGCCAGACATGCCCTGGAGCTAACCTCCCGCAGTCCCTCTCCAGCCAGTCGCACCTGGGGTGGCACTGTGGCTCAAAGGGCATCTACAGAGTAATAAGGGTCCCTCCGGCAGGTAGGGTCCCTCAGCCGGGCCTGCAGGGATTGGGCCGAAGCCAGCTCTCCAACATCCTCCAAGGGGTCCTAGAGTGCAAGAGGGCACTCGGCAAAGTTGCTATCATACAGGGTGTGAAACACAAATGCAAGTGTGCAGTAAACCAGATTCAGGGCCGACAGTGCCCCAGCAACAACATAACCCACGGCTGAAGGTGGAATCACACGGCCCCACGAGGAATTGGGCTCCCTCCTCTCTGGTTTTGGGGTGCATTACCCGAGAACTGCCGCTGCAAAGTCACTGCCACTCGGCAGCTCCTGCGTTGAGTGCCTGCCCCATGGTGGTCAGTATGCATCATAGCAACCAGTTGGACGGGCGGAGGGACACTTAGCATATTAGGCTTTTATATATATAGATGAGTCACAGGTATTAAAAAATAAAAGTTTAAGTCATATTAAAATCTCACCTACTGAACGATTGGAAAGGTAATTCCGAAGACTGATATTGCCTAATTGATCCGGTGTCACTTGGTCTACTTGAAGACAGATTTCTGTATCTTCCCCTCGGATGTGAATCTCCCCATTAACACCAGTAATTTTAAACATCACGACTGACATCTAACAATGATTACATAAATAATATTAGTATACCAAGTAATTAAAACAAAAATTTTAAAAAATAACTCAAGAAACTACAATCTCTAAAAATACAACTTAGGCCTAACAAACCAAATATATACTTGTGATCAAAAGAATGTGGTTACTACATTATTGTCATAAATTTCAGCCCCCTTTCTTCTTACTCAGTCAAGAGAATTTTTTGAACACAAAGACTAATTACATGACATTTTCATGAGAAATTATTTTCATTAAAAGCTGAACATATTTTCCAAATCATCCACAGAATATCTCACTGGGTGAAGAGGCTTAAATAAACCAGTAATACATTTCTTTTGTAGAAAGCCCCTCATAGGAACTACCAACCTTATCATCAAACTATTTCAAAGTATATTTAAATTGAAACTAAAATAAAGGTGAAAAATAAAAGATGAAAAAAGATAGAACCTCCCCTCCTCAATACAAAAAAACAAAATTTTTAAGTGAAATTCAGAGAAAAACAATTCAGTAAGATGAATTTTCAAGAATAGAAAATGAGTTTTCAAGAGAGAACAAAGTGGATCACCCACAATCTGATCATTTTATATATTAATGTCTTAACATGTGAACACATTAAGTTGGCATTTCTCTTCATAGAATTTCTGAAATGATTACCAGGTCATTATGGTTTTCTTGAGCACCCTCTGAATTTGTACTGATGGCATCTGGAGAGGTTTCACCATAATTCTGTAGGTTTGCAGTGGCATTTGCACTATTTGCTGGGTTCTGATAATTTGTACTTGAGTTCTTTTTAATAACTGAAATAATACAAAATAAACTAATAAAATCAGTTTTACCAATAATCCAAAAATGTTTATTTATCTAACCAAAATGGGCTATCCCTTTAACTTTTTCCTAAGCATAGCCTTGTTTAAAAGACAATAAACAAAGAAAAATTAAATTGTAATTAGTTAGCAAATAATAATAACTTCTCACAATAAAATGTTAGAGATACTTAAGCCCTAAACTTAGTCTGAAATCTACCACAGCTGACTTCAGCCTGTGTTCTCCATGCAGGCACGGTGCTTCTGTAACTAGCAGGTTCGTGGTCAGCCAGCGTGGCCCGCTTTACTCTATTCTACCTTGGATAATTCCAGTCTGACCACTTAATTTTTCTTTTTAGTACCCCACAGTAGCTTCTAATGATCTTCTACATGAAGTTAATTCCACTACCATCAATGTAACAATTCTCCACTCTTATCTACCTGCCATACTTTCTCAATGTGCTGTTATTATTTCCATATTTCTCAAATTCTCTGAGGTAAAAGACAATTTTTTTAAGTGTCTGTCACAAATCAATTATTAGAAAATTACTAGAAAAATTAGTAAATTACTAGAAAGACTAGAAAAGCCAAAGACATACAAAACATAGTCTCAATGTTTTTATTATATTTACTACCATATAATAAGCTTCCATGAGCAAATCCTGCTATGGAACTAAGTAGATACAGTCTGGAGTCCTGTCCTAGGACCACATACTTAAGAATCATCATGCTAATTAAGGTCACCTAATCAACATTTCACATATAGAAGTCTCTGTAAGAGTGCTAGTAGCCTTAATGCTATTCTGCTTTATGATCTACTAGAGGCCCGTGCATGAATTCATGCATGGGTGGGGTCCAGCCAGCCCGCCCCAATAGAGGCTGATCAGGCAGGATCAGTCGGGGGGAGGGGACACGGCCAGCTGGGAAGGGCCGCAGGCAGTTGGCCAGCCAGCCCCGCCCCCTGGTCGAACTCCAGGTTGAGGGGACAATTTGCATATTAGCCTTTCATTATATAGGATATACAAATAAATGCTAGGTGTCAGCCACACACAAAAAAGAGAAATATATGGTTAAAAGAAGCATATATAAGATACATATATATAATATAAATGCTTTATTGTATTGTTTTACCTTTTTCCAGAAAACTATCACTTCCATCACTTTCTAACAACTGTTCTTCCAATAACATGCTGTCAAGTGAAATGGTATCCAATGAGGTTTGTGAGGAGCTCCTTTTTATGTTTTTGTAAGATGTACAGTGTGGAACCAGGTTCGGTGGGCAGTGTTCCTTAGGCTTCCCACTGTTAACAAACAAAATTATTAGATCATCACATATGAGGTAAAAAAGTCTTTCTAAAAAATACCTCTAACAAAATAAAAATATGTATACAGTATCCACAAATTTATAAATTATATTTTATAAATATAACCTTAAAGTATTTTCATGTTTTGAAGAACCTGCTCTTCCATGTGTTAATTCTAACAATGCCATATTTGCCATGCAATTTCAGGTCCAAAATACGCTCACACACAAACTCCCCCGCCCCCTCCCAATAGCACACTGTTACCTTAAAGATGACTGTGATTTAAGTGTTCTCACTGTGGGTGCTTCTTCTTTACTGAATTCCAGGTTCTCAGTGAGTGAAGCTGTTTCTGGGAGCAAATCTTCAGCTTTGAAAATCGACTTTATGGTTTCATTTCTTTCACTAGTTAAACTACTTGAAAGCACATTTTGATTACCATCATTATCAAATGACAGCATGTCTGAATGTTCTCTGTAGTTTAAGACACTATTTGAATCTGTATGAGATAATTTCCTTTTGTCCCTTGTTTCTAATCCAATTTGTTCTGAGCCACTTTTGCAAAGAATTCCACTACTTTCATCTTCACTTATTCTCTCTAAATTTTTATCTGACAAATAATCCAGAAAAGAAATACCTTTTTGCAGATTTGTGTCACTAGCTGATTTAAAAAGCAAAGGATCCTTCAAAGGGACATGGCTAAGGTCAACACTCATAGATCTGTTCTCTGACATATGATTAACAGTTACACTTCTAATTTGATTGATACCATTACTAACTTGTTTCCTTTTTGAAGACAAGAATTCTCTGTTTTCTGTAGGCAAATAATCGGGAACTATTGGGTTCACACCTCCAGAAATAGAAGACTTAAGAGTATTTGCTTGTTCCACTGGATGTAGTAAAAGAGCCACTTCTGCACTTTTAAGTAAAATTCCAATGCAAACGGATGTCTGACTAGCAGGACTGCCAGTCACCGCTTCTACATCATTCCTTAAGTTCTCTGAAAGGAGGATAAGTGATTCATGGAGAAAAAGCAAGAACAAATACTGGTAGTGATTGATCTGCATACTGACGTGTTTATGAACATGAACCAGGACATGAATATCTGCATCTGATGAAGAGGAAGATCTTAAAAATGTATCGGAAGATTTCTGCCTTCCATTTGTTAAGGGCTCAGACTCTGTACTGTAATACTCCTTCAAGAGCTTTTTCCGCTTCAATCGGCCAGTCAGATCACTAGATTCACTTTGTGATGTATTTAGAGATATTTGATTACAAGTCTGAAGCTCTTTTTGAGACAGTGCATACCTTGTTGGCTGACAAATCCAGAAGGAAAGAGGGAACGAGTCTACAAAACTTAGTGGTCGTCCTTTTCCGCTTTTCATCCCTTCATAATCTATCCAAAATTGAGAAAAGTACACAGCCCAAACATCTGTGGCAGCAGAAGTTTTAAGAGTGTGTTTACTCAACTTGGGAGTAATATTTCCTTTATAAACTTCATGCATTTTGGTATCTTGTTCATGAGCATGTCTCTGGAAGATTGGATGTAGAAGATTAAAACTGTCACCTGACTTGGGGAAGCTAGTATATGTTTTACTGAAAAAGTCACAATCTTTAAAGTCTTGAAACAAGGCTTCTAGGTCAGAATGTCGACAGTTTGGACAGTGCCTTGTATTTGTGGCAATCATTTCAGAACTCTGAATAGAAATTGCATGTGGTTGATCTTGATGACATTCAGATTTCATTTCAGAAGGAATAACAACCTAGAAAAGAGAAAATATTTTAAAAAAATAAAAATATATTAAAATCCATATAAGATAAAATAATCAAGAACATGACTTAGCTCAGGAATTCTTTTTGATATTACCCCTCAAAATACTAGTTTCCTATCCAGACATAAAATACTCTCCCCCCCAAAAAATCTTTTTATTAAACTGAGTAAAAAGGATTTAAGTGATTTACCACTAAGAAACGCTTGAAAAACAAACATAAGTAATGAATAATGTGCATAGCATACAAATATATTTGCATATAACATATCACAAAGTTAAAAATTTTTTAATTAAATCAGTACTATTAAATGCTTACTATGCCCTGTACATATAAGAAAGTGCCAAGTTTAAAAAAGGAAAAATTTTAAACTGATAAGAACAGATACTACACTTGATCTTAGCCAAAAGGCCGAGAAGCGATAAAAAAAAAAGGAAAAATTTTAAAGATATTTGAGGTTCAAGGAATTTGGAGGATGAATACATGAGTAAATGGAATGACTTGATAGATGTTAATCACTTTTCTGGGAGAAAACAATTAAGAAAATAAACTTAAGTGTATAGGTGCAACTATTTACTAAAATAATTTTCCAGAGATGATTAATCCCAGTGCTTAAGATACATCAAAGAATTCAAAGTGATTGTTTTTAAAACTTTTCATACTCAGAAAATGTAAAGATCATTATATAATTGTATCGTAAATTATAATTATAAATATTACAAAATGTGTTTCTTTATATTGAATATAAAGATCTTTGAAACATTTCTGCACTGTAATTGTTAAGTATTATTAACCTCATTTTACAGAGAATTAAAGGTACATAAATTTAGTCTTCCATCAACACTGAAATTTTCATCCATGCCCAAGTCTATTTACTACACTAAACTGTTATTCTTTTTTTAATTTTCCCTCCATTAAAGTTTAAATATCCAAGAAATTCAGACTACCAGTTACCTGGCTATAATATAAAGCAACTTTCTATTACCTTTGGGTATTAATAATAGAATAAGTGTGAATAAATAATACTTAGATATAATTTTAAAGCTTCATTGTATTATTTACTCTCCTTAAAACAAAATTTTATCAGCTCCGGTGAGAAGTATGAAAAAAATGACTGACTTAAACTTCTACTGATTACCTCCAAATGGATAAGCAATGAAAAATAAATAAAAGAAAGATAAAGAAGCAGGAAAAAGTCTCTTAAAGCTTCTATAACTGAAAACCAAAATTAAAACAAATTTCAAAATCAAAATTAAGATCGCAATGAAGCTGATTTAAATTAAGAACCCCTCTTAAACTCTGGAAATTAAAATGGTGTTAACTTTTCTTCTATAACAATGGTTATGTTCTCATAGGCACTTGTTTATATGGTACCTTTAGCATTAGGCCATCAACTCGAATATCAACATGCTCATCAGATTTTGAATTGTCATTCAACTTGTATATAGCCATAAATTGACTAAGGCTCTGTTTTAAATCCAATAGAAATTGATTTAACCACAGAATACTTCTTTCATCCACAGTAAACTGTAGTGCATTCAGCTGGCTATAAAGGTTGGGAGATGGAACTGTGGAGAAAAAAAATTTTTAAAGATTTTTAATAAACAGATAGTTCTTAACCTTCCCTGAGAACAGAAAAGACATTTTTAACAAGTTTTATTCTTTTTCAATTTAGGTAAAAAGATTTTCAGATGTTCTTTCCAAAATTGAAGTGACACGTGTGGATTGATAGCAAACACATTTAGACAGATAAACACAATTTTTTGTTTCACTAACTAAAAAAATATGTAACTTAATCTAAAACTAGCTATATAAATGGGAAATACTGTTTACATCTATTTTCCTAATGTGATAGTACCAATTAGCAAACTTCAAAAAACCTTATCTTTTTAATGAACTATGACACCAAAGTTGTGATCGTTAATCCCTTATTTCAATAAGGACTTTTACTACCTGAATCTGAATATGAATCCTCCACAATGAAAGAACCAAGTCTTAATGATTAATTTCTTATGAAAGTGGTAAACCAGGCAAATCTTTTTGACAGGAGGGACCACGTGCAGTTTTACTCTCCCCTTGATCCTAAACCTACCATAGTACTTAGTGCAAAGTGAAAACTCAATTATCCCTTAAATGATCAAATGAATACTCTTTTTCATAGCTTCCCAAAATAGAAGAATGCCTAGGAGTTGATAAATGTTTTAGTGCCAATATATGTTCAAGTAATATTTATAATTAGAGTGTATATCAGTTCCTGAAATCCACATATATTAGCATCATAAAAGCCAATATATGTTCAGATCATTTTGATGAAGATATTTTATCCTAAATATTCAGACATATTTACTTCTACCAAAGCAAAGTAGCATATATATATATATATATATATATATATATATATATGTATCTAGAAATTTTAAACTATATTAATTTAAGGAAAATAGGCTCAAGTGGTGGGATACCAGTAAAGATAGCATTATAACAATGTCCTGAATAGGATTTATTTGCCTGCTTGCCTGCCTCCCTCCCTCCCTCCCTCCCTTTCCTCCTTCCCTCCCTCCCTTCTTCCTTCCCTCTCTCTTTTCTCTCTCTCTCTCTCTCTCTCTCTCTCTCTCTCTCTCTCTCAGTCTCTCTCTCTCTCTCTCATTTACTTTCTTTTAGCAAAGATTCACTGAATGGTAACTAATTTTGTGAATTGTGTTAAGCACAAAGAATTAATTTTTAAAAATAGGGTATGGTCCTTTTCTTAAAAAGTTCATAGACCATTACACAAGACAGACATGAAAATAGCAAAATTATAATTCAAGTCCAACAGAGAAATTCAATTGGGATGTAGAGGGGCTTGTCAGAAATAGCAAGGAAGTGGGATGCTGAGAAAGGGAAGAAAGGAGAAGGAATCTCAAGTATATATTAAGTGATGATGACAACCACAGAAGAGACTAGACAGCAAATGTGGTCCTCAAGGCTAGAGCACAAAAGGAAAGGACCCTGACTGAGATCTGAGACAGGAAGAACCCTGGTGCTCTAAGCAGCAGAAAGATCTATATGCAGTTTCTAATGGGGGTCTACTTCTGAAATAGATAATTATGTAGCTATTAAAGTATTTAAAATGAACTTGGAGAAACCTGGGATATGCTCATATAATTAAAAGAACAGGATGTAAATCAAATATGTAAAAGAAGCATGCAATAAAAACAGAACAATACAGAAACCAAGATGGAGGCATAGGTAAACACCGGAAATTGCTGCCTCCCACAACTTCAAAAAAAACAAGGAAAAGACAAAACGGACATCATCCAGAACTACAGGAAGGCTGGCTGAGTGGAAATTCTACAACTAGAAGAAAAGAGAAAAGCACACTGAGACCCAGAGGAGCTGCGGAAGTAAAGTGCAGAGGTACGGAGGCTCGAGCGCGTGCGGAAAGGGGCTGGCACCTGAGGATGCGGCTGTCTTTTTGAATCAGGAGGGAGTCACAAGCTCCCGACTGCTCTGAACTCTGGTTCCGGGAAGTCTCTGGGGACCCAGGACTCATACTGGGAGAAACTGGACTGTCTGGCAGCAGGAAGAACTCAGAACTTGAGGGCGGCTTTCCCTCAGAGGTGCTTGCAGCAATTATCGGGACACTGAGACGCGTGACCCCTTAGGGCAGGACTGAGGACCAGTCATAGCTGCTTGCTCCGCCCTTTGATTCCCTGTGACCTCGCCCCACCCAGGCTGCAGCAGAGGCTTTTGCATATGAATGCCCTGGCCCTTTGCAACCTGAAAATTACCTAACAAATTGTAGCTGGGCCAGACAGACCCAGAACTTCCAAGAAAAGGCCCAAGGCCCCACAGCAGCTTGCATTGCTTCACAGCTGGGCCTCATCTGGGCACCTCCAAACCCCAAAAAGGGAAGGGGAATCTGCAGTTCTCTTCGTAGCTCCTGCTGGGTAACCTCAGGCAGAGGCTAAATTAGCACCTCCTTAGATCCAAGAGCCAGTATACCCAGTGGTCACAGGGGGACCATCCAGATTACAACTCCTCAGATCCATAAGGGACACACTCAGGGGGCAGACTCAGTGAGCACCAAAGCCCCACTGAAGCAAGTCTTGCTCCAGAAGGGTGTCTTCAGCACAGAAGTTCTCCCACTGCAGACACAGCTGATTCTCACAGCCAATTGGCCTGGAGGTCAATTCCTCCCATTGATACCTACAACAATCAAGGCATAACTACAAGACTGTGCACAAAGCCCACAAGGGGGTGCACCAAGAGTGTCCACCTCAGGTAACTGGGAAGGCTGAGCCACTGGGCCCTATAGGACACCTAGCACACAAAACCACTCTACCAACACAGGGAAGCATAAAAAATGTGGAGACAAAGAAACAGGTCACAAATGACAGAAATGGAGGAAAGCAAACGACTGGATATAGAGTTCAAAACCACGTTTATAAGGTTTTTCAAGAATTTTATGGAAACCGCCGATAAATTTCGTAAGACCCTCAAAAAGACGGGTGAGACCGCCAATAAATGTAGTGAGATCCTCAAGAAATCTAGTGAGACGATCGAGGGTATGAAAAAGGACCAACTAGAAATTAAGCACACACTGACTGAAATAAAGGATATTATGCAGAGTTCCAACAGCAGACTAGAGGATCGCAAGAATCAAGTCAAAGATTTGAAATACGAAGAAGCAAAAAACACCCAACCAGAAAAACAAAATGAAAAAAGAATCCAAAAATATGAAGATAGTGTAAGGAGCCTCTGGGACAGCTTCAAGCATACCAACATCCGAATTATAGGGGTGCCAGAAGAAGAGAGAGAGCAAAATATTGAAAACCTATTTCAAGAAAATAATGACAGAAAACTTCCCCTACCTGGTGCAAGAAATAGACTTACAAGTCCAGGAAGCGCAGAGAACCCCAAACAAAAGGAATCCAAAGAGGACCACACCAAGACACATCATAATAAAATGCCAAGAGCAAAAGACAAAGAGAGAATCTTAAAAGCAGCAAGAGAATGACAGTCAGTTACCTACAAGGAGTAACCATATGACTGTCAGCTGATTTCTCAACAGAAACTTTGCAGGCAAGAAGGAAATGGCAAAAAATATTCAAAGTGATGAATGCCAAGAACCTACAACCAAGATTACTTTACCCAGCAACGCTGTCATTCAAAATTGAAGGTCAGATAAAGAGCTTCACAGATAAGGAAAAGCTAAAGGACTTCATCACCACCAAACCAGTATTATATGAAATGCTGAAAGGTAGCCTTTAAGAAGAGGAAGAAGAAGAAAAATGTAAAGATACAAATTATGAACAACAAATACACATCTATCAACAAGTGAATCTAAAAATCAAGTGAATAAATAATCCGATGAACAGAATAAACTGGTGATTATAATAGAATTAGGGGCATAGAAAGGGAGTGGACTAACTATTCTTGGGGGGGAAAGGGGAGGGGATGTGGGAAGAGACTGGACAAAAATCATGCACCTATGGATGAGGACAGTGGGGGGGGGGGGGTGAGTGCGGAGGGGGGGTGGGAACCGGGTGGAGGGGAGCTATGGGGGGAGAAAAGAGAAACAACTGTAATAATCTGATTAATAAAGATTTAATTATTTAAAAAAGAACAGAACAATACTCTACTTCTTGTTATGGTTTGAACTATGTCCCCTCAAAATTGATATGCTGAAATTCTAATCTCCAGTACCTCATAATGTGAATGCATATGTAGATAAGGCTTTTAAAGAGACAATCGTATATAGTAAAAGGCTAATATGCAAATAGACCGAACAGCAGAACAACCAAACAACTGGTCACTATGACATGCGCTGACCACCAGGGGCCAGACCAAGGCAGGGCGCCAGTCGCTGTCATTGGGGCAAGCCTCTGATGGTTACTGAAAATTCTTTGCTCCCGCGCACCATGGTCCCACCCGGCGCTCACACCCG
Source organism: Myotis myotis (assembly GCF_014108235.1). NCBI lineage: Eukaryota > Metazoa > Chordata > Mammalia > Chiroptera > Vespertilionidae > Myotis > Myotis myotis. The sequence goes on from NW_023416335.1 coordinate 197,829,012, forward strand.
CTGCCAGGGCCAGAGCCTCTGCTCTGCTGTTTAAACCACTCAGTGTGTGCTTCTTTGTTATGGCAGTGCTATCACACTAATAAGCTTAGGTATTAGAAGAAGTTGCTCTAAATTATAGGCTATTTTTTAAATTTTGGCAGTTTATAAATATATATTAAACATATTACATTTATAATTATTTTAAAAGTTGTATTTTTTTGTGTGTTTTTTTAAATATATTTTATTGATTTTTTTACAGAGAGGAAGGGCGAGGGATAGAGAGTTAGAAACATCAATGAGAGAGAAACATCGATCAGCTGCCTCTTGCACACTCCCTACTGGGGATGTGCCCGCAACCAAGGCACACGCCCTTGACCGGAATCGAACCTGGGACCTTTGAGTCCGCAGGTCGATGCTCTATCCACCGAGCCAAACAGGTTAGGGAAAAAGTTGTATGTTTTTAAAGTTAGATAGGTTAACTGAGAAATGAAACATAAGGAATGAAAGTGGATCCCTATACATGGGAATTCAGTATACTACCCTCTTAACATTTAAGTGTGTTTGAAAATTTTCCATAATAAAAAGTTAAAACATAACCTAGCAATTCCACTCCTACATATCTAGGGGTCTAGAATTTAAATTGCTGGGAGAAAATTTATATTTGTATCAGAAAAAATGTATAGATTATAGAATGAGATTTTAATTCCTTTGGCACGTGTTAATAAAACTGATTGAAATAAACCTAGATTAGAAGTTAGAAATCCTGGAAACTAGCCTTCACTCTGAAGAAAAATTACTAGTTCAATGATGCATTACTTAAGGAAAACAATTTTGGGAGGTGTGGGAGAGGGCTGGAAACAACAGGATTACCCAATAATAGACAAATGGCTGTGAATGCCTGGGGAAACAGTGGGGAGAAATGAATTTCGATTTAGAAGACCCATGCTTGAGTTTCAGCTGTGCCATTCTACTGTTTATAAGGTGTTGAGCAAATATCTTTATCTTCATTTTCTCATCATTTTAGTCAGAAAGGTAGAAGAAAGAAACGAATGAGAAACACACAAGACTGTTGGAAACATAAAGCGGTGAGGATTAGATCCCAAAATCTGGCACAAAGAAAAATTAAAGTGATAAAATAGTTCTATGTTTGTTTCTCCAAAGTAATTTCCAGGCTACCCCCTTTTGTTTTTAAATATTTTTTAAATTGATTTTTAGAGAGAGAAATATTGATATGAAAGCAAAACATTGATCAGCTGCCTCCTGCACACCCCCAGCCAGGAATCTAGCCCACAACCAGGGCATGTGCCCTGACTGGGAACTGAACCAGCAACCTTTCGTGGTACGGGATGATGCCCAGCTGAGCCACACTGCCCAGGGCAGGCTACCTTCCTTTTATGTAACAACAAAGGCATGAGATCAGAAATCCCCTTTGAAACTAAGAACCTATATTAAGTCAATATTAAACAAATGGGCAAAGTAGGTCAAACTATTTTGGAATCCCACTTTTAAAGAGAGGACGTAAAAAAATTTTTTCCCAATAACATAACCTATTTCATTTAAACACTTTTATTCAACTATGATTTTTAACTGCAATAATGAAAAAGGTACCACATAAACAAGGCAAATTTTAGTTTGAAGGACTCCTAGATCAATGGAGACAAACAAAACAGAATTTTAACATTCAAAGAACACAAATGTAGAATCATTTTAACTTTAAGCAGAGAAAGTAGGTTACAAATAAAAATTCATGTAATATATGTTTAACTAAAGACAAATGCCAAAAGTTGTCCAAGGTGTATATATATATATATATATATATAGACATTAAAACCAGGCCAAAAAATTCTGTGTAGCTAAAAGGATAACTTCATTATTTATTTTTTCCAATTAAATACAGTTTTATATTTATGTAGCAGAAATATCAATGGAGTTTGACTAAAGGGAAAAAATTATCTTATTCTATAAATAGCCTAACTGTCATTAAACAGTCACCAAGTATAAACATAAGTAAAAATTCAGGGATAAAATGAAACACGAATACTACATAATTCCTGACATCAAGTATCCTACAAGCTAGTGAGGGAAAAGAACATATGAACAAATAATAATATGTTAAAAGGCTATACTAGAATCGTATACTACACACAACGATAACAAGAGTAAAGAACAATGGACCTTTGCTTCTTTTTTCACATTTATAAAACTAAAAAACTTAGCAAGAAAAAAAACAACTTCCCAAGTCCTGAACAAATGATAACGAAACAGGAAACCCTCTTACTTGGAAAATCCTTTCCATCTGGATAGTAATATTCTGTGAATTCTATATAGACAGCTGACATTTCTTGTGGAAGATACAGGGATTTTTTATTGCAAGAAATCATACTTTTGGGGGAAGAACGACATTGTTCTGCTGTAGAGACCTAAAAAAATAATTAAATTTCCTAAAGTAACACTGAATATCAAAGCCCTTATGCAGCATAAATATCACTTCAAACCCTTAAAACTGCTTCCAATAATTTCTGAATGGTTAATTTCCAAAGAAAATTTTATTATATAATTAACTTCACATTAAGTTATTTTAAAATCAACTATTCAGAAAATTATAATCTCTTTGGAATATTATCAATTACAAAATCAACTTGTACAACATTCATTGCGAACTTATTATTTTGAGCTTTAAGATAACAGACAGAATATTTCTATAAGATAATACAAATAAGTCAATGGCAGGGTCTGGACATAGTTCTAAGTCCACAAGATTAAAAAGCTTCTCTAATATATACTTTATAATAATTCTCTACTCAAATTTCTTTATTAAGAAAAGTATTATATACAGTTTTAGTTTGAGATGATAAAAAATTATGAAGATAAAGTGGTGATAGTTGTACAACAATGTGAATATACTTAATGCCAATGAACTCCACACTTAAAAATGATTAAGATGGTAATTTTTATGTTACATATATTTTACAATAAAAATAATACAATTATGCTCCTCAAATCCTTTAAATTATTAAAAATACACTATTAGTTTTAAGGTTCTCATTATACTCACCCCAAAACTGATGATTTATAATTATATTAAAAATGTATATACTAATTTCCCCAAAGTTCAACCAATAGAGTTTTATCAATTTCACTTATTTATGCTTACCTAGTAGATTAGAGATGTATCTACAAGTAATTTTTTTCATTCATTCAACAAACATGTATATTTCTCACAAAGTGAAATGCTTTTTCAATAGTTTTCTCCTATGTAAGTTACTAATCAAACCTTTTGATTATTTGTAGTCTATAAATTTAAGTCAGTTCTTTATATTATCTAATTAAGAAGCTTTTCTCTGCATATATGAAAATAAATCCTTTTCAAGTCAAAGTGTCAAGTTATTTTAATAGTCAATGGCTTATTCCCCCTTTTTCTTTAATAGTTAGAAAGTTATTAAAAATGGAATGAATATCCTATTTTATTTTCTTCCAGTTACTGTTGTTTTGTTTTCGTGTATTTGTATTTGTATATGTGGAATTTCTTTACCATATTTCACCTTCAACCATTTGAGATTATGGATAATTCATTACCATTTAAATTTATCAAATCTTCCTAATTTAAAGTCTGTTTCAAATGAAATGCACTATGTATAGAATGTAAAGAAAGAAGCAAGTGCACAATAAAAAACACACATACACAACTTATAAATCAGGATTTCCCAAAATTAGCACCATTTAGGGCCAGATAATTCTTTGTTGTGGGGGCCATCCAGTACATTGTACAATGTTAAGCAGAATCACTGGTCTCTACCCACTAATGTCAGTAGCAACCTCCTCCAACTGTGATAACCAAATTGTCCTCAGACAATACCAAATATCCCCTAGGGAGTGAAATTGGCCTCAACTGAAAATCTATGAGTAAAATGAAAACTTTTCAGATAAAACTAAGTTCAAAGTCATAGGCTTATCAAAATAAATGAGAACATTTCATAAATGCTAATACACATCTGAAATACTTCCTTTTATTTTTAAAAAATACATCACATATTCTATTGTGTTGGTCTCAAGGACTGTGAGGTTAGACCATGTTGTGAGATCACAGCCCGAATAATATTTTTAGTGGAAATAGAATATAGAGTTCTTAGCTATAAAATTATGTGCACTATATAGACAATACTTGGTAGTTGAATAAAGCAAAAAGGTATTTTAGTTTCTTCCACTAAGACAATTGTGTAATAAGGAATCTGGACTACAGAGGAAGGTCTGGCCTTTGTCCCTGCCCCTGGGAGGCAATTCTAAGCTACTGGAATTTCCATTCATGGTGGATGACCCCAGGACCACAACACGATAGTTTATGCCCACAAGATGTCTCAGAGTAGGACTGGCCACATTTTGATTGCCTTAGTAGTGCCTAGGGTGGACACCTTGGGTCACGGGGTATCAGTCTACCTAGAGACTGAATTCAACTACGTGGGCAATATTTCATGCATACTGGTATATGTCCATGTCAGGAGGCTAAGGTGTCCTGAGGAAAAAAGCAAGTTCTGAATTTAGAACCCTCCCAGGCTCCATGTTATGCTCTCCTATGGCTGATTCTAATTTATATTCTTTCCCCTGTAATAAATGTGACTCTGACTATAATTGATTTCAGCAAGTTCTGTGAATTTTTCCAGAGAATTCTCCAATCAGTGGGCAGCTTATGGAAACTCCTGAACTTGAGTTGCTATCAGAAGTCTGGTGCAGACTTGGCAATTTAAAAGGACTTCGAGCTTAACCACACAATGAGCCTAACCCTGGGAAACTATACACACAGAAATTAATGAACTAATATTTTCTATCCTATCTAATTTAGTCACTTCACAAAACTAGTCAAGATGTTTTAAAACAAAATGGTGGCATTAGTTTAGAAAAGTTGCTTGCAGAAGATACTAAACGTATTTATCAGAAGATTTAATTTAAAAAGTGAAACATACCTGATATATATTGAAATCTGCAAGTCTAACCACAACAGAACTAGACATTAACTTAGCTTTGGACTGTTGAGAAAACACTGAAGGTATTCTGGAAGTCCCTTTCACAGCAGAGTCTTTCTCTGTGGGAAAAAAATTCCTTTCAGTTTACTGCAAATATTTTTTTCTAACAGTCATTCTTTTACTGTTAGGACAGCTACTAAAAATAAAGGGAAACTCTGATTTCTCAAATGAGATAATATATGTGGAAATACTTTACTAATATATGTAAATTGATATAAAAATGTTAAGTTATTGTGATTATTTTTTCATGTTGATTAGCCCTTAACTAGGAATCACATCACATTTAAGGTACTTTCATGTGATAACTTTTGGCTGAAATATTTATTAAGAGAAGTCTAAACATTTAAGAGTCAAATATTCTATCTGGGTATTAACCTTATATATTTTTAAAAAGTGTTTTGTTCCATACACATATGGTCTGAATGAGATGCAGGATATTCATACACTAATTAAACACAATAGTTATTCACAGAAACCACCATTTTATGAACACACACACACACACACACACACACACCAGGGTAATGCCATAAATACAATATCAGGGGAATGCCATAATGTTGTTATAAGTAAAATACCTGTTTGTGTGTGCTGGGGAGAGGCATGGGTTGGGGATTTAGGTGGTGAACCTACATTATGATCCTTTATAGCCTGTTTAAGCATTTCAACGTTGCACTCAAATTCATGTAACAACTCGTCAGCCCATCCATTTTTTGTCTTGGTTGCATCACTAAAATACATCCAATGATTACAACTATCTCCTGAAAAATGAATAACAAGAAATTGCACTGAAAAGTTCACCATTTTCATTTATTCTCTTATGCTTTTAGTGAGATTTATTCATATTCAAGGGATTCTTCACTTTCCCAATAAATTTATAGCCTTTACCTACTACAGGTTTTAATATTCCTAGAAAATATGAGCAAACATTTGGAATAGAGGGAAAGAAGATCAAAAGGAAATAATCTAGGAGGGTTTCCACCTAGAAGCAACCCTTGCTAAAATGTCACTCAAAGTTTCCAATGGAAGCAGCACTGCTGGTGTACCTTCGCTGAATGCTCCACCACCTGGTATAGCTCCACCAGACAGAATCCCAGAGAACACCAGCATAGAAAATAGTCTTTTCATCAAAGATCCATTGAAAAGTGATTGACAAAAACTTACCCATAAAAATGATGAGGATTATTAAAAAACTGAAGAAATCAATAAAAATTCCCAAGATAGACATCAGTCATAAAGATATCTATACTAATAAAAGGATAATATGCTAATTACACCGGACGTCTTCCAGACCACCTTTGGGATGTCCTTCCTGACAAAGCCGGCCAGGGCAACGCTGCCCACGGTCCCAGGCACATGTGGCTGCGGCCGGCCTGGGCAAACTCACCCCTGGTCCCAGGTGCCTGTGGCTGGCCAGAGGGAGGGAAGCCCAGGTTCCAAGTGCCTGTGATCGGCCCGAGGAGGGGAGGCTGGGTCCCTGGTGCGGGGCCAAGGCAGAGGCAGTTAGGGGCAATCAGACCAGCAGGGGAGCAGTTACTGATGATCAGGCAGACAGGCAGAGGTGGTTAGGAGCAATCAGGCAGGCAAGCAGAGGGGTTAGGGGCGATCAGGCAGGCAGGCAAGCACTTAGGAGCCAGCGGTCCCGAATGTGAGAGGGATGTCCCAAATTGGAGAGGGTGCAGGCCAGGCTGAGAGACCCTACACCCATCCGCGCCCCCCCCCACCCCCCCGGCCATGCACGAATTTCTAGTATCTATATAGAAGTTTTTACAGAAATAATTTAAAAATCAGGATTATGTTTCTCTGTAGCAACTAATGAAAGAAATCTACACTAATAAAAGAAAAAGACGCTAATTGACCGTACCTTCGCTATGCCCAAGCCACGCTCACCAGCCAATTAGAGCGACTATATGCAAATTAACCAAATCAAGATGGCGGCCGGCAGCCACGGAGCTGGAGCAAGCCGGAGGCTTGGTTGCCCCGGCGATGGAGGAAGGTAAGCTTCCCGCCTGCCCTGACCAGCTGTGGCCTCCGCAAAAAGCAAGAAAGTTTCAATTATAGAAGCTAAATAAATCCCAGATACCTGCTTCCAGCCAGCCTCTACTGGGAGCTTGGGTGGCTGTGGGCTGTGGCCAGACTGAAAACAGCCATCAGCCCCTCACCCAGGCTGGCCAGGCACCCCAGCAGGGAACCCTACCCTGAAGGGGTGGTGGCCAGCCTGCAAACAGCCATCAGCCCCTCACCCAGGCTGGCCAGGCACCCCAGGGGGGACCCCCATCCCTGAAGGGGGTGTGGCCAGCCTGAAAATGGCCCTGAGCCCCTCACCCAGGCTGGCCAGGCACCCCAGCAGGGACCCCCATCCTGAAGGGGCTGTTGCCAGCCTGAAAACAGTCATCAGCCCCTCACCCAGGCTGGCCAGGCACGCCAGCAGGACCCCCCACCCTGAAGGAGGTGTAGCCAGCCTGCAAACGGCCCTCAGCCCTTCACCCAGGCTGGCCAGGCACCCCAGCGGGACTCCCACCCTGATCTGGGACATGCGTCAGGGCAAACCAGCCGGTCCCCACCCATGCACCAGGCCTCTATCCTATACAATAAAAGGTAATATGCAAATTGACCCTAACAGCAGAAAGACTGGGAATGACTGGTCACTATGACACACACTGACCACCAGGGGGCAGATGCTCAATGCAGGAGCTGCCCTCTGGTGGTCAGTGTGCTCCCACAGGGGGAGCTCTGCTCAGCCACAAGCCAGGCTGACAGCTGCCAGTACAGCGGTGGTGGTGGGAGCCTCTCCCGCCTCCTCAACAGCGCTAAGGATGTCCGATTGCATCTAGGCCTGCTCCCCACTGGCAAGTGGACATCCCCCGAGGGCTGCCGGGCTGCAGAGGGATGTCTGACTACCAGCTTAGGCCCAATCCCCCGGGAGCGTGGTCATCCCCCGAGGGGTCCCAGACTGCGAGAGGGCACAGGCCGGGCTGAGGGACCCTCCTGAGTGCACAAAGTTTTGTGCACCGGGCCTCTAGTATGTATATAAAAGGGTTAAGAAAAGAAAATCTACTTTATAACTAAAAGTTTTACCTCAAAATATGAATGATTTCTACTGTTAAAAATATTTTAGGTATATGTAGCTAACTTATGAATCCGGAGAAATAAAATATAAGAAAAAGCCCCTCTAACAAAAATCAAAACAAATAGTACAATCCTTAAAAGCTGTCAGGTAGTGATATAGAAAGGACAAACAATGGTAGATAACAGATTGTAAACAGAAAAATGTTATCACTTTTTAAAATCCTAGAAAACTCAGTTATTTGTGTGAATTAAAAACAACAAACCACATACCACCAAAATGCAGAGATGTACATAAGGTCAAATTACTTAATTTGGCCATAAACATACATTCTTTTGCTTTTATAAATTATTTGAGGTGAGGAACCTATCACTATTTGATTATTAAGGAGCCTAATTAAATCTTATTGACAAAATTTCAAAAATAGAGAAAATTTTTTTTAATGTACCTGGACTTCTATGACTTTGCTAAAATCTTTGTTATTCTTTTGCTTTAAATTCTTTTCATTTTTAAAATATCATTAAAAAATTTAAACATATTAATAAACTTTTTGGGTAACAACGGAATAACACAAATATATATCCTCTGTATTATGATTTTTTTAAAAAGTTTTAAATTAGTTATTTAGATTATTGCCATTGTCTAACAACTATACTTTCTAATAATCTACATAAACCTCAATATAAAATGCATGAAAATTTCCTATGGCAATTATATTTTCTTGGTAAGACACTATAGGTGGGAAAAAGACAAAAGCCTTGATTTCCTTTTGCTTTAAAAGTGTGAAGAAGAGAGCACTCCATCAGCAGAGGCCCTGCCACACAAGGAGGAATGAAAGGGCGGACTTTGTTTTTCTAGTGCAGTTTGGAGAAAAATAGATAGGATGGAGCTCAGTCTGAAAAGAGCAAGAACACGAATAAGCTAATTTAGGCCTTTGTCTTCATTTCAATTCTAAAGAAAAGAATGCAATGAAGAGTTCTATCAGGGGAGAGGAATAAACTGGAATTACAACTGAAATACGGAAAGGCTTCCTGAATAATCAACGGAAAACTCACAAGAGAGAACCCTGATACCCAAGGACCAAAGGTGGAGACCACATAGAGACTGGTAGGAGGGGCGGAGGTGCCAAAGGGCTGGTCGGGCACCCAGAGATGGCAAGTGAAGTCCCAGAGAGATATCTCAGCTGTGTGTGTGTGTGGCGGGGTGGGGGGTGGGGGGGGGGGGGTAGTGCCACTGAGAACTCTGGTATCTAATCCAGAAGCTGGGCTCCCAAGCAGAGAACACCAAACTGCAGAAGGTAGCCAGATAACTAGCTGTGAAAAGCAGTGGGGTGCTGTCTGCCAGGGAGTGGCAGCTGAAAGTTCAGGCACCGTATTAAAGGGCCAATGCACAAAATTTCCCTGTGGAGCCACCCACCTCGTGCTCTGGCAGAGGGAGGGTGAAGTGGACTGGAGCTGTGAGACCAGAACCCAGGACAGGGGACTCGGAGGACAGAGTTCAGAAGGCAGACACCCCAAGTTTCCAGGGCTGAATCATTCCCTCACACAGCAGAGGACACCTTTCCCACATAGACATCTGCCTTGCCTGGGGAAAAGACAGTTGACACAACCTATTGGAAAAGATCTTGCGCTGGGGCCACTTAAGAGATAAAAAATAACAATTAGCCTCCAGGCAGAAGCAACTGTTCCACCCTGCTGAAAAACTCTCACTACACCTTAGGATGATTGCCTCGGGGCAATTCAAATCAGAATCCTATTAGTCTGTAGACAGAGGCGGTATCTGGTGGCTTTGAGTCTTTGCCTGATCCAATTAGTCAGAAACAGCCTTTAACACTTTCCTGCCATAGAAATTGAGAGGTGAAGAGGATCTACCTAATACATAGTCATAAATTCAAACAGACAACCAAAATGAGGAAACAAAGAAACAACCCCCAAATGAAAGAACTGGTAAATTCTCCAGAAGAAGAGATAAATGAGGCAGAGATAAAAAATTTATCTGAAACAGAGTTTAGAGTAATCATGTTAAAAATGCTCAACAGGAGAAATCAAGATGGCAGCATAGGTAAACAACTGAAATTGCTGCCTTGCACAACCACTTCAAAACTACAACTAAAAGACAAAACAGACATCATCCAGAACCACAGAAAGGCTGGCTGAGTGGGAATTCTACAACTAGAAGGAAAGAGAAAAGCACACTGAGACTCAGAGGAGGTGCAGAAGTAAAGTGCAGAGGTACGGAGGCGCACGTGGAAAGGGCTGGCAACCGAGGACGTGGTTGACTTTTTCAATCCGGAGGGAGTCACAAGCTCCGGACGGCTCTGAACTCCAGTTCTGGGTGAGTCTCTGGGGACCCAGACTCATATGGGGCAAAACTGGACTGTCTGGCAGCAGGTGGAACTTGAAGGCGGCTTTCTCCCAGAGGTGCTTGCAGTAATTACGGTGGGACACTGAGACCCGAGGACTCTTAGGGCAGGGCTGAGGGTAAGCCATAGCTGTTTGCTCTGCCCTGTTGATTCCCTGAGACCCTGCACCACCCAAGCTGTGCACAGAGGCTTTTGCATATGAATGGCCTGGCCCTTTGCAATCTAAAATTACCTAACAAATAAAACTGGGTCAGAGAGACCCAGAACATCCAAAAGAAGGCCCAAGGCCCCACAGCAGATTGCATTGCTTCACAGCTGGGCCTCATCTGGGCACCTCTAAAACCCAAACAAATAAGAGGAATCTACAGATCTCTCCCTAGCTCCTGCTGGGTAGCCTCAGGCAGAGGCTAAATTAGCACCTCCTTAGAGATCCAACAGCCAGTGTACCCCGTGGTCAGAGTGGGAACATCCAGATTACAACTCCTCAGATCCATAAGGGACACACTCAGGGGGCAGACTCAGTGAGCACCAAAGCCCCAATGAAGCAAGTCTTGCCCCAGAAGGGTGTCTCCAGCACAGAAGTTCTCCCACTGCAGACACAGCTGATTCTCACAGCCAATTGGCCTGGAGGTCAATTCCTCCCAGTGATACCTACAACAATCAAGGCTTAACTACAACAAGACTGTGAACAAAGCCCACAAAGGGGTGCACCAAGAGTGTCCACCTCAGGTAATTGGGGAGGCTGAGCCACTGGGTCCTATAGAACACCTAGCACAGAAAGCCACTCTATCAACACAGGGAAGCAGCCAAAATGCGGAGACAAAGACACAGGTCACAAATGACAGAAATGAAGGAAAGCAACCTACTGGATATAGAGTTCAAAACCACACTTTTAAGGTTTTTCAAGAATTTTCTAGAAACCACCGATAAATTTAGTGAGACCCTCAAGAAATCTAGTGAGACCCTAGAGGATATAAAAAAGGACTAACTAGAAATTAAGCATACACCGACTGAAATAAAGAATATTATACAGACTCCCAACAGCAGACTAGAGGATCGCAAGAATCAAGTCAAAGATTTGAAATACGAAGAAGCAAAAAACACCCAACCGGAAAAACAAAACGAAAAAAGAATCCAAAAATATGAAGATAGTGTAAGGAGTCTCTGGGACAACTTCAAGCATACCAACATCCGAATTATAGGGGTGCCAGAAGAAGAGAGAGAGCAAGATATTGAAAACCTATTTGAAGAAATAATGACAGAAAACTTCCCCTACCTGGTGCAAGAAATAGACTTACAAGTCTAGGAAGTGCAGAGAACCCCAAACAAAAGGAATCCAAAGAGGACCACACCAAGACACATCATAATTAAAATGCCAAGAGCAAAAGACAAAGAGAGAATCTTAAAAACAGCAAGAGAAAGACAGTCAGTTACCTACAAGGGAGTACCCATACAACTGTCAGCTGATTTCTCAACAGGAACTTTGCAGGCCAGAAGGAAATAGCAAGAAATATTCAAAGTGATGAATGCCAAGAACCTACAACCAAGATTACTTTACCCAGCAAAGCTATCATTCAGAATTGAAGGTCAGATAAAGAGTTTCACAGATAAGAAAATGCTAAAGGAGTTCATCACCACCAAACCAGTATTATATGAAATGCTGAAAGGTAGCCTTTAAGAAGAGGAAGAAGAAGAAAAATGTAAAGATACAAATTATGAACAACAAATACACATCTATCAACAAGTGAATCTAAAAATCAAGTGAATAAATAATCTGAGGAACAGAATAAACTGGTGAATATAATAGAATCAGGGGCATAGAAAGGAATGGACTGACTATTCTCAGGGGTGGGGGAAAGGGGTGTGGGGGGTGCGGGAAGAGACTGGACAAAAATCATACACCTATGGATGACGATAGTGCGGGGGGGGAGGGGTAAGGGCAGAGGGTGGGGTGGGAACCAGGTGGAGGGGAGCTATGGGGGGAAAAAAGAGGAGCAACTGTAATAATCTAAACAATAAAGATTTAATTTAAAAAAAATAAAAAAATAATAAAAAATAAATGCTCACCAGTCTGAAAAAAGATATAGTAACTATGAAAAAAAGAACAGTCTGAGTTAAAGAATGACATAACAGAAATAAAGAACACATTGGAAGGAATACACAGCAGCTTAGGGGAAACTGAAGATCTAATCAGTGAATTAGAAGACAGAGTTGAAAATATCACTCAATTAGAGAACCAAAAAGAAAAAAACAATTAAAAAACAGGAGGACAGCTTAAGGGAGCTGTGGGGCAATGAGAAACGTAACAATATTAGAATAGTAAGTGTGCCAGAAGAGGCAGAAAGGAAGAAAGGCATAGAGAAGGTGTTTGAAGAAATAAACTCCCTAACCTGGTAAAGGAAAAAGTCACACAAGTTCAGGAGGCACAAAGAACCCCCAACAAGAAGAGCCCAAACAGACCCAGGCCCAGACACATCATAATTAAAATGCCAAAAAATTAAAGACAAAGAGTGAATCTTAAAGGCAGCAAGAGAAAAGAAAACTGTTACCTACAAAGGAGTTCCTATAAGGCTGACACCTGACTTCTCATCAGAAACTCTACAGGCCAGAAGGGAATGGCATGAAGTACTCAAGGTAATGGAAAGCCAGGATCTGAGACCAAGATTACTATATCCAGCAAGGCTATCATTCAAAATAAACGGTCAAATAAAGAGCTTCCCAGTCAAAAAAAAAAAAAAAGGCTAAAGGAGTTCATTACCACCAAACCAGCATTACAAGAAATGCTAAAGGGATTTGTTGTAAGGGATTGCCAAGAAGAAACAGAGAGAGAAACCTAGCCATACAGAATTGAAATGGCTATAAATAAGTACTTATCAATAATAACCCTAAATATAACTGGATTAAATGCTCCAATCAAAAGGTGTAGGGTAGCTGAATGGATATAAAAACAAGACCCAACTATATGCTGTCTAAAAGAGACCTACCTCAAAACAAAAGACACACACAGGATGAAAGTGAAAGGATGGGGAAAAATTTTCCATGCAAATGGAAAAGAAAAAAAGCTGGAGTAGCAATACTCATATCCAACAAAATAGACTTTAAAAGCATCATACTAAGCGAAATAAGTCAGTCGGAGAGAGACAAATATCATATGATCTCACTCATTTGTGGAATATAATGAACAACATAAACTGATGAAAAAAAAGAGAGCCAGAGGGGGGAAAAATATTCTAGAATATAATATAAGTAATCCTGTTATTTGCAGATTTTTAATATTTCCTACAACTTTCGTGATATCATACTATGTTAGTACAGTTTTGGTAAGATTATTATACTTAAAATCCTTTTATTCTTGAAATATTAATGTATACTGTATGTAATATTATTATATGCAAGATCGTTTTTCTTGAATAATTGGTGTTTATTGCATATAACATTATATTTAAGATCGTTTTTCTTGAAATATTAAGGTTTATTGCATATAACATTCTATTTAAAATCATTTTTCTTGAAATAAAAAACAAAAAAATTACATCAAAGTAAAATAAATTGGTTTTATAATATAATGCAAGATTTATGTCATTTAAAGAAATTGTTATACATACCTGCTTTGTGATACGGATAATAATCTATAGTCAATTTTGTAAAAGACAGTTGCATAGCCCCTCCAGTAATACGTCTATTCGACTCTGGGAAAAGAAAAAAATGGATTTGAGAGAAAGTGAAAAGAATATTAAGCAAATATCAGAAACACTTATTTACCACACCTACAGTACAAGCAGTAATAACTGTCTCTCTATTATCATGAATAATACATTAAGGATTTTAGGAAATGCAATTCAATCTAGTAAGTATTAAGCCTCAATCCCTTGCAAGGTACTGGGATTAAAAATGAGGATGCAATCTACTTTTATATTTATAGCCCTAACCACATGTCAAGCATTGTTTTAAATACTTTAGGTAGACTTACTCATTTGCTATTCATAACAACCCTATAAGATAGGTACTATTATTAGTAGTATGCCCATTTTCTAAATAAAGAAATTAAGACACAAAGAAGTTAAGTAAAATAGGCCAATGTCATACAGCCAATAAGTGTAGAGTTGGTTTTGAACCCAGAAAATATTTACTACTACACTATATCATGTTTTCTCTTACTGAAGAGGAAACTGAGTCTATTAGGTTGGATTAGTTGTCTAAGATCACATAGCTAAATTAAGGTCAGAAGTACCTAAGTTAATGTAACTCCAACATAAAAATCAAATTTTATAATAGCATGGACAAATCAAATACAAATTAAGACAAAAGCTATGTACATACTCTCTACATTCATTTGATAACTCTAATTTATTTCAACTAGCAGAATTTCTAGTACAGACTTACAACCACTCATTTAAAACTCCTGGCCAAATATTTCAGAATTCAGGTTTTTTTTTAATATTTTATGAAAGTAATATGGTATCTATATATGCAAGACACATCATATTCTAAGCAGATTCGAAGACAGCACCAAGTAATAACAAATAGTAATTATTCAGCAAAACTCAAATATTTACACTAAGTGGATAAAATAAAGATGATAAATAGCAATGTGTTTAAGTAGTTTTTCGAGCAAGTTTTTCACAAACCTAAGAAGAAACATTTCAGAACTTTCTGGATTTTAGAATAGCAGAGAACTAATTACACATCTGTACAACAGAAATACTGTGTTTTGGTAGAGGGGCTTTCCATTTAGTAACATCATTCAGCTTATTCTCTGAGGGAATATATAAAGTAAGGAATGAAAGAGCTTAGAAAACACTTTTCTCTGTTCTTTTGCTTATTATTTAACTTTGACCCCTCTTGTTGTTATTTTGGTTTGTTTTAATTTTTTGGATTTTCCTTCCAAATCACTAAAACAGAAGATACCAACTATGTCAAATGACACAAAGGACGGACAACAAAGCTTCTCCAAATTCCAAATATTCCTCACCTTTTATGCTCCACCCTTTGATATTATATATGATGAAGGCAAGATGTTTTCTACTGCTAAGTATCCAGTACAGTTGGGCCTTGACTTACGAGTTTAATTCGTTCCCTGAGGGAGCTCATAACTCAAATTACTCGTATGTCAAATCAACAGTGAACGAGTGAGACACGTGATGCTGGGCTGATGTTGTGGTGTTCACTGTGACGTTCGCTGTGCCAACTAGCGGTAGGGTATCTGAAGCTGGCTCGTAACCCGAATTTTAGCTCGCAACTCAAAGCAAAAAATCGGCCGAGAGACGGCTCATATCTCGAAAAACTCGTTAGTCAGGACACTCGTAAGTCAAGGCCCCACTGTATCAGTCTGAATATTCACTCTCATAGCTTTAAAAATCCAGAGCAGCAATTGTCATAGCTATCATTCTGATTCAGGTCTGAGGGACACAGGTCAGATATCCCCATTTTAAAAAAATCCTCCCCCGAGGGCTGCTGGGCTGCCGGGCTGCCAGAGGGATGTCTGATTGCCATCTTAGGCCCAATCCCCCGGGGAGCAGGCCTAAGCCAGCAGGTGGTCATCCCCCAAGGGGTCCCAGACTGCGAGAGGGCACAGGCCGGGGTGAGGGACCCCCACCCCGAGTGCACAAATTTTTGTGTACCGGGCCTCTAGTTCAAAATTATAAAAAAGTTAATTCACAAGTTAAGTCTAATATTTCATCCTCCTCCAAGGATGTCATCTACTAAGTCTTTGATTTTATTTAAACTTAATTTTATTAGCATTGATAGCTAACAATTATGCTGAAATACTAAATACTAAAGCAAAATAACATTTCATACCAATATGTAATGTTTGTTTATTTTTTAATTAAAATATTGTATTTACTTAGAGGCATACAGAATGTCAACAAAACAGCTGCAACTGTTTTTTCAATTACAGAGTGACATTCAGTTACAAAACAACCATTATTTCGTATTAGTGGCATCAGAGACAACTGAAGATGAAAATACTACCATCCCCACATAAACTAAGTTGTGCTGAGCACCAAGAACCTGCTTTAAATGTCCATGCTAATTTATAACCCCCATACTGTATAGCAGGCAAGGTTAGTGGCTACTGAAAATACCACCAAGACGGGAGTATCTAACGTCACATTCAGTAGTATGTTAACTATATATATTTAAAAAAAAAAAAAGACTCTGTACAGTTTAAAAACAAATCTTACTCAACCTTACATTTCAATTTTTTTTCTCTAAAATGAGTGAGTTGTGTACAGGGCAGTTAACTACTTTATTAGATAAGAAAAAAAACCTGTGCTAGAACCAACTTATTCATCATCATCTTCTTCTCCTTCTTTCTCCTGATCATCATCCTCTTTACCTCCTTCCTCTTCCTTCTTTTTCTTGCTTTTTCAGCCATGATGACACCCTTCTATGCCACATCAGGCTCTCCCCATAGCTAGGTATGCAGCAATATCCTTTCCATGTTTCTCCTTCAGCTTAACAGCATTCTTTTCATCAGGCTGCTTGTCATCTGCAGCAGTGTGAATCCATATCTCTCCTAGCTTTTTTGCAGCATCACCCATGGATAGGCCAGAATGCTCATTTTACTTTGATTTTTGGGTGATATTCAGAACAAAACAAGAAAAAAGCTGAAGAAGGTGGCCTCTTGGGTGCATTGAGATCCTTGAACTTCTTTTGTTTCCCCTTTAGGAGGGCTGTAAGTTTTCATTTCTCTTTCATTAACAGGCCTTGTCCACCTTTGCCATGTCTGCAAATTTTCCTTTCTCTTTAGCAGACATGGTCTTCTACCTCTCTGAGCACTTCTTAGAAAACTCTTGAAAAGGTGACTGAAGCACCTGGAGGTTTCTCCTTGTGCTCCTCCCAGCAAGTTTGCACAAAGAAAGCATATGATGACATTTTGCCTCTCAGCTTCTTAGGATCTCCTTTTCCTCAGCAAGCACAGTCACCCAGTGCCTGCCAACTCCCACTTGCCCAAGTGTGTTTCTATGGAGCTCAATGTACTGTAATCTACAATGTTTAGCATTACACCTTTCATGCATGTATCTCTTATGAATGATAAAGTTATGACCAGTTATCTTATGTAGATACTACGTAATAAACAATCCATTTTTATGTAAATTCTAGGAAAACCAAAATAGTTTAAAATAAGCAGCTTTAGTTACCTTTTTCTTTAGCATGAATATCATCACATATGTGTAGGTCTAGATGAGAAATCACTAAATGATGGGAAGTTTCTTTGACATCGAAGTCATTGAACAGTTTCACAATTGCATCATTTAGATCAGGAGCATTTGAAGCCTGGGGTGACTTCACTTGCTGCGTAGATGGGGCTGCTGTGGAGCTCTAAAAGGATCAATACTGCCTTAGCACTGCAGGTTAAACACTTGCAATTCCCACACAAGAAAATGTAAGTATTCTTAGAAATAGCGATGAAAAATAAGCTAATACATTTTCTTTTGTATCAACTATACACAATTTGAATATGAACCCAATATGTTTTGGTAAATAATTGAATAGTTATATTCACATATTTGTAGCCTTTCTTGTCTTAGAAAACATACTTATTAACTACTAACGGCAGTTTATTTATCTATTTGACAATTATTAGTTCTATCTATTAAAGAGAAAAGAAATGTTGAGCCCTGTATATATCAACTGTATACACTATTATATATCCTGTAGAAATTAATCATTTCTTTGTAAAAGCCCTTGTGTAAGTGCTCTAGTGCCTCTTATAAGATGCGGTGTGGCCAAACCGGTTTGGCTCAGTGGATAGAGCGTCGGCCTGCGGACTCAAGGGTCCCAGGTTCGATTCCGGTCAAGGGCATGTACCTTGGTTGCGGGCACATCCCCAGTGGGAGGTGTGCAGGAGGCAGCTGGTCGATGTTTCTCTCTCATCGATGTTTCTGACTCTCTATTCCTCTCCCTTCTTCTCTGTAAAAGATCAATAAAAAATATTAAAAAAAAAAAAAAAAAGATGCGGTGTGTCTTTGAACTTGGATATATAAAGAAGCTAGAAAGCAGAAGAGACATAAGAGATTTTAAGTTCAAAGTCCTTTTTCCCCCAAGAGAAAAAACACAGAATAGTGAAGTGTATAGATATATGTGTACCTCTAATAGCCTAAAACAATTCTGCATACATATTCTGATGATATATTAGCCTTAGAACTGTACGTGAAACACCAATGGATGTTTCTCTCTCACATCAATGTTTCTCTTTCTCTCCCTTCTTCTTTCTCTATTATAATCTATTTCACATAAACAAAACAACTAACCATTCTGATTTTTAAACCATTTACAGGTAAAGTAGAGTTTTCGTTCCTATTAACTTAATAGCATACCTGTGTAGGTTCAGAAGCCATACTCTTCCTTTGGTCTGTTGATTTTTCTATTGCTTCACTAAGAGATTTTGCATATTGTACCATAGCCTTCAACTGAGAATCCGTTAAAACCCATAACAAGTCATCCAATATTAGAACTAACTTTGTTGCAATGACGTTGCAGTCCTTTAACTGTCAAAAAAAAATTGATTCATAAAATGAAGCCAAGAAGTAGAACTTATAATGTACTTTTATTTTTTAATTTAATCTTTGAGTAGAAATATGGATCCTCCGTTATTCATCAAATATTTAATGAGTTCCAAAAGTATGGAAAGAATATTTCTTAGTATAAGCAATACAGTGGTAAAAAAAAGACTGACAAATTCCTGTACCTAAATAGGTAAAAGCTATATAGGTACGAGTACCTAAATAATTTAATTTTACATTTAAAGGTAATAAATCATTTAATTTCCTGCTAATTTTAATTCTAGTATAAAAAAGGGCATTAAAATTCATTAAAAACTAAAATGCTATTTTAACCACATATTCTAAAAAAATTCTTTTCCAACTTAATTTAGTATAGTAATGTATGTCCGGTGACACAAAACATGTTATTGAGACTTTAAGCCGTGGTTAAAATAAGTCATTACTCTGTCATTAGATTTCATCATAATCCATAGCAGACTTTCAACTACTTACATCTTTTAGTACCAATCTTCCCTATTTATCTTAGTTACCAGTCAATATCTTAATAACCTTCAAAAGCTAGTAGTTTTGGTTACTGTTTACTTACTCTTGAGCGATTCAACAGAAGAAATAAAATGTTAAAACTGTTAATGCTCAACAGTTATTTGGCAACTGAGAAATCTATTCAATCATAAGAAATAAAAATCTAAGTATTAAATCCAAAGGACTGAAAAATGTTATTATAGTAGGTTTCTTCAAATATTGGTTTAGGCACTATATTTTATTTTGTATTCTTTTAATATGCCAATATTTTGCTTAAAAATTATTTTAATAGTTATCACATGAATCACAAAGGAAACCCTGTTAACTTACTCTTCTTTTAAGTGTAACTCTGATTTTTGATTGGTTGGTTATTAATCGAACAGGAGCGCACATAATTTCAAGATGTGAACTTTGGGTAGCATCTGCCTCTATTCGAATCATCTGCCAATTTATTTCTTTAAATGTCAAAACCTAAAGAGAACACAGAGATTGGCTTCACTTATACAAAATAGAATGGGAAAAATGTAGATTAAAAAAAAAAGAAATAGAAACGTATCTTCACTAATTTTCATGACATTCTAGATAGTCACTATGATTTTATTTTTTGAAATTGTATACTTCCAGCAAATTCAGTAACACATCTTCATAATTATAGTCCTCATCTGTAAAGCTGTTAATACTTTTATTCTAGGTAATTTAATTTTACTATAAAGTACAAAGATCATTTGAATCATGGGACCAAGAATTTAAATGACATATTTTAGTTTGGTAAATGTAAACTTCAATTCTGAGTAGCCGTGAAGCTAAAATAGATTAGCTCTGAGTTGAAAGATTACAATAATGATATTAAAATATGCATATTTAATAATGAGTAAGATTAAAACAGAGATATAGTTAAAAAGCAAATCCAGTAGTATGTGAATCTAAGTTACCATAAGAAGTATTTATTTTAAACATCCTCTTTTATTTATCAGTGACTAAAATAATTTTTAAGCCAACAACAAAATAATATTTACCTCTCCTCTCTGTGGATCTTGAATACGAGTAAATCTTAAATCTCCATGCTCCCAGTTTGCATTCACGCTATAGATCCGCAGCTGGGAAAGTTCAAAGGATGCATTGAAGGCTTTTGCTCCAATGCGGATGACAATAGAATTTACAGAAACAGTGATTCCCTCAACTACTTTTTCAGCAAAGCTGTATTCACTGGAAAACAAAATATAATGTGCTAAAGCCAAAAAATCATTTAAAAAGTTATCTGTTAATATTCTCAAACATGTACACAAACTGTAATATTTACTCATTTTGGCTTAAAAGAACAAATTTTTGTTAAAACAATAGCCTAGCCTGGTCACATGTAAGTTATAAAAATGCTCTTCTCAAAATGATAAAAAGATTTTTTAAATTGGAGGTTATTTCCTAAGTTAAATTAATAATATCAGTATCTCAAAAATTATCAGTTCAGACAGCAGGCATCTATAACAAATAAGAATGACACAAAGAAGGATGAAGGAACCAGTGAAATATAATTTCATCATTTCAGAATAAGGTTAAAAAAGTTTACATTCTCTAATTCAATTCAGCAAATACTTATTGAACATCTACTATATGAACAACACTGTGACATAAGGAAAACTAAAATATAGTTATGGCATTATAGGGCTCACAAGTTACTTGGGGAGGAAATAAAACACCCTAGTAACTAAAACATGAGGCAATCTGTAATTGTTTTTTTTTTTTTTTTAATTGCTTAAAGTATTTATTACAAAGGGTATTACATATGTGTCCATTTTATCCCCCCGCCCTATGTAATTGTTTTTTAAAAGGGGAATCATCAGTACATTTGGTAGAGGAAGAAATTGCGTATAACTAGGAAGATATATATCCAGGAAAAAATGATGAAGTTTCCAAAGGGAGAAATAGGAAGGAAGGGAAACCCTGGAATGGAGAAAGCATGAGCAAAGGCACAGATAAGTAAGAGAGCAGAGGTTATGTTTCAATAATGGTAAGTAGTACAGTATCTATAATAATAAAAGCATAATATGCTAATTAGACCAGACGAAGCCGGAAGGTCGAAGCTGCGGTGGCACAAATTTCAGGCATCAGGCCTCTAGTAACTAGAATATAAACTATCAATATATTTTGGCAGGAGGGAAGGTAAAAGTTTGCCCAACTAGTATATTACTTCTATGATCATCAATCACTATAACCATTATTCCTAAATCTATGTCTTCATCCAGACCTGGAACTTCAGACTATAAACTTCAAATGTCCCCTGGGGAGCAAAATTGGCCTCAACTGAAAACCAATGAGTAAAATGAAAACTTTTCTGATAAAACGAAGTCTCGAAATTATAGGCTTTTATCTATCAAAATCCAATTTGCGAGCATTCTTTACTTAATGAATTTTATAATAATCCAAAAGGTCTAAAATTTTTTAGGCATCAATTTAACTCTTAAGAATCATAAAAACTCCTTTGATGCATAAAATAAATGATATCCATCTGATTTATAGAATGCCTAAGCTGTGCTGCTTTCATTTTCTGCTACTGCTCTGCCTTTGGTTGATCGTTACTATTTAAATATCAAGAAAAACAAGATGAATAAAAGAGGCTAAAATCACTTCTGCTACTTTTGTAATGTATATACTAAAACTGTACAATGTGTGATGGAAAAGGTGAATGAAATAGAGACTGTCTGAGGTTAGTGGATTTTATGTTCCCTTACTACAAATAATAGAGATGACTATCGGTAAAAATAAAGGAAAAAAAGAAAACACAAAACAATGAATGCATAAATCAACCAATGATTCAACCAATGGAACAACAAATTAACAAGGAAAAAAAGTAGAGATGACTCTAGGAAAGAATTCCCTTTGCCAGTCATACAGATTAATGGAAATAGCTTACCTCTGTCCTGAAGCAGTTGCAATTGGTGATGGGCCATTAGGATTTCGTGGTTCTTCACATGTACTCATTTCCATTATTACTTTATCTAAGGACTAATAAAAATGCATTAAAACTGTAAGCAATTAGATATTTTATTTAAGTATATTATAAAAATACTAGTGGCCCGGTGCACATAATTTGTGCACATTAAAAGGGAATTAATTAGAGGAAATATTTTAATATTGCTATTTGCCCTTTCTCTATAAATAGAAGTGTCAGAGATGAAAGAAAATTAGTAAAATGTCTAAGAAAATCTCCCTCCTGTCAGAGTCTGGGGTGCGCCGCAGGACCCACAGTCAAGTCGGAGAAATCACTTGAGACTCAGACCCGCCAGCCCCACCCCCACTGAGCAAGACCCAGAGCCAGCCGACAGTACACATGTCAAGCCCTCCCTCCCCTGCAGCGTCACGTCAGCGCTGGGTGGCGACGTACCACGTCCCCAGCGAGGGACACAGGCAGGCAGCGTCATGTTAGCACTGGGCAGGCCTCCGCACGCCTCCACTGGAGGCTGCCCCCGGGCCAGGCTGAGCTGCACAGAGGCCCTCCTGGTGATAGCAGTCCCTGCCCACCCACTTCTGCTGTGCATGCCGCCTGCTGAGCGGTCATGACATGACAGCATCCCAGATAATTTGCATATTCCTCTATTATTAGTATAGATTTAAGACTATATCCTCTTTCATTTCTTTATGAGCTAAGTAAACATTAAGTGAACAGAGTCATTTTAAGTGACTCTCTAAAGGCCTAAAGAGACTAGTATCAAAACAGAAAACAATGCATTCAGTCCTTTCTCAAGGCACTTACTATATGGTGGGAAAATTGTGTGTTTTATAGGAGTGTTACAGAAAAACAGTAAGAAGTAGTCATATACTGCTGAGAAAATCATATTTTATACAAGTGCAATTTCTAATCCTAGAGTGTGTTAATATTAAAAGTTAGATGCTTAGATAAATGTTTATTTCTGAAGCAATTCAGAACTCACCAAACAGATAGGATGTGTTTTCAGTTTTGTCCATGGGATCTGAAAAAAAGAAGTTTCTTTCTTTAAAATGAATCATTAAAAAGATGTAAAACAGTAACCAACACAGTTTCTTTCTTAATATAGTGACAGATATACCAAATTGTATCAGATGACTTCTTTCTTAAATTGCAAAATAATAAAATGAGCAATTCATTCATACTCTTAAAATTAGATGTCCCTATATTACATAAAAGACTACTCATATGTTTGGTCATCATTTTAAATAAAAATTTCAGGTTGCCTTAAATATCTTCTTTTCCCAGCCCTTAAAACACATTTTAATTTCATAATTTAGTTAAGACTTCCCAGTAAAGCATAATCAGTGTTTTGTTCACTTAACAATTTTTTATATTCTACAATTCTGACCAATCTTTTTATAGATATTCAAGATAAATACAGAAGTGAGGCCATTGCTATAAAATGTAGGCAATGTCAAATAAATATTATTCAAACATAACCTGCACTAAAATACCATGTAATTGAAGATATTTTTGTTTAAGGAGGTTAAAAGAAAAAATTAAAGGAGATTATCTTTTTTCCTAAAATCTTCTCTTTGGTGCCCAATTTTAATATTATGAAACAAATTAGCATTCACTATTTCCACTGAGCAGACTTTAAAACTAGGCCTAGTCTTTAAGATCAAAAAGTGATATGACATTAGTGTCAAAGTAAGTAGAAATAAGTTTTAATTAGTAGCAATAATAACAAAAGACAACTTTAAAATCCTCAAAATAAGAAACAAATGAGAAAAAGAGATTAAACTTCAAATAAAAATATATAAAGATAACTTATCAGTCCTCATGTCTTCATTTAAAATAAAGTGTTTACTTATCACAAATTTAAACTGTCACATTTGACAAATCCTATAAAAACTTTGAATATTTTACTAATTCCCAATAATTTTATTTAAATTATATTAAATGTTTTAAAATTTAGAATCTATAATTTAGTAATTTATATTAGTATATGACTAAATTCATAAGGCACATATTCATGTAATTATTTAGACTAGGGCGTGGGGAACATCCCGCCGGTGGGCTGTGTAGTAAGGCACGCAAAATCATTTGGTCTGGCCCTGCCAAGGCATTAGGGGTGAGTTAACTAAATGTTTGACCAAATATAGCAGGCTAATTTTTGATCATTTTGTATGACCCTCGAGTAATGTTATAAATATGTAAATGGCTCTTGGCAGAAAAAAAGTTCCCCACCCCTGATTTAGACAAAGGTATTTGTCTTTTTAATTTTTTTTTTTTTTAATGAACTTGTTAAGTTGCCACTTTCCTTTTTTTTTTTTTTTTTTTAAATATATTTTATTGATTTTTTACAGAGAGGAAGGGAGAGAGATAGAGAGTTAGAAACATCAATGAGAGAGAAACATCGACCAGCTGCCTCCTGCACATCCCCCACTGGGGATATGCCCGCAACCCAGGTACATGCCCCCGACCGGAATCGAACCCGGGACCTTTTCAGTCCGCAGGCCGACGCTCTATCCACTGAGCCAAACCGGTCTCGGCAAGGTATTTGTCTTTTTAAATTATGTTAATAAAAATGCTTCTTTATAGAATTATCTAAAACAAAGTATTTATTTTAAAATATAGAGATGAAATAAAAAATAAAAAACAGAAAATGCTTTTCACACATATCAAAATCTCACCCTAATAGATGCCTTATTACAAAAAACTTTGTTGATAGCAAGCCATGTTGGCAAATCCAACATATTCTGGAGCACCTCTTCATCCAACTCCAAATTCTTCAGTTCACCTTCTCCTTTAAGAGTACTTAGATTTATCTTGTCAGGAGATAAATTTTTAGTAAATCTGAAAAAGAATATATATTGACATTTATTTTAGCATCAGTTATGGTAGAGTCATTCTTGCAAATATACAGAGCATTAAAAATGTAATAGCAGCACTAAGAAACCCAAAACTGGTGACAGTCTCTAATCCATGTTTTTCAACAGGGTTTTATTTTTTGTTTTCATCTCTGTTGCCCGTAGCTCTATTACAGAAAACCTAGTACTTTTGTCGTACATTTAAATCATATTCCCATATGTAATCAAGCTCTGGTTCTCACTGCCTTGCAAATTTATGAGTATTTACTGAGTATCCATTGTTTCCCAGGCACTATGAAAGGCAGTGCATACCACATTTTGTTCACTTTGCTATACACTACATCACAAGAGGGGATATTCCTGTTCTACTAACCAACCTACAAGGAAGGTTAGGAAAAATGAGACCGTTCAGAAGTAGGAACAGCAGCAGTAATTACCACCATTCCTTTTCTTTTTTTCTAATTTGTTTTTTAAATAATTTTTCATTTTCAACTACAATTGATATACAATATTATATTAGTTTCAGATGTGCAACCCAGTGACTAGACATTTATATAACTTATAAACTGATCACCCTGATAAATCTAGTACCCATCTGACACCATACATAGTTATTAAAAAATTATTGACTATATTCCCTATGCTGTAATTTACAAGACAGGCCGTTTGTATGGAAAATCCACTGGAAACAGCATGGGTGGGCCAGCAAGTTGGATGGTGTGGGGGAATCAGTGTTAGTCAGATTAATGGAAACTCAAATATGGCTCCCCTCTGCTGGCTCTGTGGGGGAGGGCTCAGCAAAGAAACAATGGGCTCTGCCAGCACTTCTGTAGGTGGGGGAGAAAGCTACAATGTCCCTGGTGCTTTTGGAGCTACTGCCCCAGCACTAGTGCTCAGAGCAAGTGAGTACAAGTAAGTCCACGTTAGTACTCCTTTTATTTTTGATTGATTAATTTTAGGGAAAGAGGAAAAGAAAGAAACGTCAATTTGTTGTTCCACTTATTTATGCATTAATTGGTTAATTCTTATGTGCCCTGACTGGGGATCACCCTGACAAAGTGATCACTTTATAAGTTACATAAAGTTTGGCGTTTCAGGGCCACACTCTAACCAACTGAGCTCCCCGGCCAGGGCTGGCACTCCTTTTAAAATCATCCAGTGCTTCCCAGCTTTAGAAACTGACCCAGATCATTTTAGAGATAAATAATAGTACACACTAGAGGCCCGGTGCATGACATTCCTGCACTGGGGCGGCAGGGAAGGGTCCCTCAGCCCAGCCTGCGCCCTCTCGCAGTCCAGGACCCCTCAGGGGATGTCTGCCTGTCAGCTTAGAAGCCGGCAGTCAAATATCCCTCTCGCAGTACAGGGCTCTCGCAGTCAGGGACCCCTCGCTCCTTACCGCCCACCTACAGAGGAGACGGGTGAGGCTCCCGCCACCACTGCTGCGCTTGCCAGCCCTGAGCCCGGCTTCTGGCTGAGTGGCGCTCCCCGGCTGAGTGGCGATCTCCATAGGAGTGCCCTGACCACCAGGGGGCAGCTCCTGTGCTGAGTGTCTGCCCCCAGGTGGTCAGTGCACGTCATAGCAACCAGTCATTCTGCCATTTGGTCTTTCTGCATATTAGGGTTTTATTATACAGACTAGAGGCCTGGTGCACAAATATTTGTGCACTCGGGGTGGAGGGGGGTCCCTCAGCCCGGCCTGTGCCCTCTCGAAGTCTGGGACCCCTCGGGAGATAATGACCTACTGGCTTAGGCCTGCTCCCGGGTGGCAAAGGGCAGGCCCAATCCCTAGGTGCAGCGCCTGGTCGGGGTCAGAGCAGGGCTGATTGGGGAGTTGGGGCACCGCCCCCTGTCATGCACAGAGCAGGGCGGATCAGTAGGTTGCGATGCCACCCTCAGTCACGCTCAGGGTAGGGCCGATTGGGGGGCTGGCACACCGCCCGCTGTCACACTCAAGGCAGGGTCGATGGGGAGGTTGCGGCGCCACCCCCTGTAACGCACAGAGAAGGGCCAATCAGGGGGTTGGGGAGCCCCCCCTGTCACGCACAGAGCAGGGCTGATCAGGGGGTTGAGGAGCTCCCCACTGTCACTCACAAAGTAGGGCCGATAGGGGAGTTGGGGCACCGCCCCCTGTCACACACACAGCAGGGCGGAACAGGGGGTTGGGGCGCCGCGCCCTGTCACACTCAGGGCAGGGCCGATGGGGAGGTTATGGCTCTACCCTGTCACACACAGAGCAGGGCCCGTGGGGGGAAGTTGGGGTGCCGCCCTCTATCACCCACAGAGCAGGGCCGATCAGGGGGTTGGGGCGCCACCACTGTCACACTCAGGGCAGGGCCGATGGGGAGGTTATGGCTCTACCCCGTCACACACAGAGCAGGGCCCGCACCCTGTCACACACAGAGCAGGGCCGATCAGGGGGTTGGGGTGCCGCCACTGTCACACACAGAGCCGCAGAGCGATCAGGGGGTTGGGGAGCTCCCCCCTATCAGGCACAGAGCAGGGCTGATCAGGGGGTTGGGGCGCCTTCCTGTCACGAACGGAGCAGGGCAGATAGGGAGATTGTGGCCCCGCCCCCTGTCACACACAGAGCCGCAGGGCGATCAGGGGGTTTGGGCGCTACCCCCTGTCACGCTGATCCCGGTGCCGGGAGGCCTCGCGGCTCTGCTGATTCCGGTGCTGGGAGGCATATTACCCTTTTACTATATATGATAGAGGCCTGGTGCACAGGTGGGGGCCAGCTGGTTTGCCCTGAAAGGTGTCCTGGATCAGGGTGGGGGTCCCCACTGGGGTGCCTGGCCAGCTGGATGAGGGGATGATGGCTGTTTGCAGCTGGTCACACACCCTTCAGGGTGGGGGTCCCCACTGGGGTGCCTGGTCAGTCTGGGTGAGGGGCTGAGGGCTGTTTTCAGGCTGGCGGGTGACTGAAGCTCCCAACACTCCTTTTTTTCTTCTTCTTCTTTTTTTATTCTGAGCCAGCTTTAGCTCTGAGGCTTGGTTCCAGCTCTTAGGCCTCCGTTGCAGAAAGCCAGTATCTGGTTTGTTTGGGTTCTATAATCAAAACACTGTTTCAACTCCAGCTCTGAGATCCCAGCTGGCTGAAAGCAGGTTTCTGGGGTTTTGTTTAGCTTCTATATTTGTAACAATGTTTCAAACTGCAAGCTCAGAGGCCGGCAGCAGCAGGCAGGGAATGTTGGAGTCCTCCGTCACTTAAGCAAGCAAGCCTCATGTTCGCTTCAAGCTGCCTGGCTGCCGGCCGCCATCTTGGCTGGAAGTTAATTTGCATATCGCCCTGATTAACCAATGGGAAGGGTAGCGGAGGTACAGCTAATTACCATGTTTCTCTTTTATTAGATAGTACTAGAGGCCCGGTGCACAAAACTTTGTGCACTCAGGGGGGAGGGGTCCCTCAGCCCAGCCTGTGCCCTCTCACAGTCTGGGACCCATTGGGGGATGACCACCTGCTGGCTTAGGCCTGCTCCCTGGGGGATTGGGCCTAAGATGGCAATCAGACATCCCCTGGCAGCCCGGCAGCCCTCGGGGGATGTCCACTTCCCAGCGGGGAGCAGACCTAAGCTGCAGTTGGACATCCTTAACATTGCTGAGGAGGCAGGAGAGGCTCCCACCACCACTGCTGTACTGGCAGCCATCAGCCTGGCTTGTGGCTGAGCAGAGTTACCCCATGTGGGAGCACACTGACCACCAGAGGGCAGCTCCTGCATTGAGCATCTGCCCCCTGGTGGTCAGTGTGTGTCATAGTGACTAGTCATTCCCAGTCTTTCTGCTGTTAGGGTCAGTTTGCATATTACCCTTTTACTATATAAGATAGAGGCCTGGTGCATGGGTGGGGGCCGGCTGGTTTGCCCTGAAGCGTCTCCCGGATCAGGGTGGGGGTCCCGCTGGGGTGCCTGGTCAGCCTGGGTGAGGGGCTGATGGCTGTTTGCAGCTGGTCACACCCCCTTCAGGGTGGGGGTCCCCACTGGGGTGCTTGGCCAGTCTGGGTGAGGGGCTGAGGGCCATTTTCAGGCTGGCTGGCAACTGAAGCTCCCAGCCTCTCCTTTTTTTCTTTTTTTTATTCTGGGATTTATTTACCTTCTATAATTGAAACTTTGTTGCCGTCACTGGTGCTCCCAGCTCTGAGGCTGCAGCTGGCTGAAAGCAGGTATCTTGGGTTTGTTTGGCTTCTATAATTGAAACTTTGTTGCTTTTGGAGCTGTTGCTTTCGGAGCTTAGTGCAGGCAGCGGCAGAAGGGGAACCTTGGCTTCCTCCATCACTGGAGCAAGCAAGCTTCCTGTTCGCTTTAAGCTGCCTGGCTGCGGCTACCATATTGGCTGGCAGTTAATTTGCATATCTCGCTGATTAGCCAATGGGAAGCATAGTGGAGGTACGGTTAATTACCCTTTTTGTCTTTTATTAGATAGGATTATATAGGATATTTTGTTCTAAAAGGTCTCTGAAGTAGGGACTTGTGCAACTCTATTTAGCAAATGATGTTGGTGTTCTCTATGTGAGACTCGAGTTTACTGTATACCAGGCTCTTTGTTGGCATGCACTACTACCTCATCCAACTCCCAAAATTACCCATTAGGGTCAATACTACTTTTATCCCCACTTTTTACATGAATAAATATAATGCATAACTTATTTTCCTAATGTCACAAGTAAATGATAATAACAGTAATAACAATAAAGTTCACACATTTTAAAGTACTTCCATATACATTACTTTAATGCTTAAAGCAACTCTAAAATATATAAAATTGCTAATTTCACACAGCAATTACTTTTTTAAAGTGAAACTACATACAAAATTTACTAGCTAACAAGAGTTACTAGCTAGTCTTTTACCTTTTCCTGAAATTAAATAAAGTAGCAAAATGTACCAGGTTTTCACATGCCCTACACATCAACAAGAATATCAATCAACTAGAGGCCCAGTACATGAAAATTGTGGACTTGGGGGGGGGGTTCAGGGGGTCAGTCCCCTCCTCCAGCCTGCACCCTCTCACAGTCTGGGAGCCCCTGGGAGATGTCTGACTGACAGCTTAGGCCTGCTCCCTATAGTGGGCCTAAGCCGTCAGACAGACATCCTTAGCGCTGCTGTGGAGGCAACCACCGCTGCACTTGCCAGCCATGAGCCTGGCTTCTAGCTGAGCAGCTCTCCGCCTGTGGGAGTGCACTGACCACCAGGGGGCAGCTCCTGCATTGAGTGTCTGCCCCCTGGTGGTCAGTGTGTGTCATAGCAACCAGTCATTCCGCCTTCGGGCTGAAACTGGCTCTCTGACATCCCCCGAGGGGTCCCAGATTGCAAGAGGGCACAGGCCAGGCCGAGGGACCCCACCGGTGCATGATTGGGGCAGAGGAGGGATATGGGAGGTTGGCCAGTCGGGGAGAGGCTGCGGGAGGGCTCTAGGGTGTGTCCAGCCCGTCTTGCTCAGTCCCAATCAGCCAGACCCCAGCAGTAAGTTAACCTACCAGTCGGAGCATCTGCCCCCCACTGGTCAGTGCACGTCATAGTGACTGGTCGACCAGTCAACTGTCTGCTCCCTGGTGGTCAGTGCACATCATAGCAAGCAGTTGAGCGGCCTTAGCATATCATTAGCATATTACACTTTGATTGGTTGAATGGCCAACTGGACGACCGGACACAGCATATTAGGCTTTTATTATATAGGATATGCACATGCTTCTCCATTTATGATAAACCAGAATTCTTGAGCCACATTTTATTTATAGTCATATCTTCTCATGGAATGTCAACTGAGAAATACAAAGTTCATATCTAACCCATATTTGACCAATAATGCTGGGTTATAATACTTAACTATCAATCATGCTTAGTTTAATACTATGAAGTTTCCTGATAGCCCACCATTCCTAATTATGTAGAAATGACCTACCACTTCCTTAAGGCAGGACATTAGAGCTAGAAGGGAACATTCAATAAGAACTAATTGAGGATTCACTATTCAGACACATACAGTGGCAAGCAGAACACTCAAGGTCCCTACTTTTGTGCAGGTTTCAGTTTAGCTGGAAAGAGGAAAGATCAAATAGTATGACTGAGAGAGTATACAGTAGGGAGTCTTAATTCAGAGCTTCTTTGAAACAAGAAATTTTGAGTTGACATCTAAAGGATGAGTAGTAGACACCCACTACAGAAGGAAAAGAAGGTGGCAGGGCAAGAAAGAGTATTCCAACCAGAGGAAATAAAGCATCTAAAAGTTCTGAGGCAGGAGGGAGCGTGGTATAAAATAGAACAAACAATGTAGCAAGAAGGACAGGACAGTAGAAGATAAATCTAGAAGAACAAAGAGGAGGCCAATTATCCAAGGCCCTGACCATTTTGTTCATTAACTCATTTATTCAATTAATTTTAATTGATACAGCAGGTCCTCAAATAATGTCATTCTGTTAGAACATTGATGAGACACCACAGGAACTTAAGTCTTGTTTATATTCATTAGCCTATGAAAAATTGGTTTCATTATACATTCTTTTGTCACAGTTCCAAGAACCTGTTGACAACATTAAGTGAGGTCTTACTGTTCCTATAATTTAATAGGCACTGGGAATTTTAACATTTAACAAGATAAAAAATTTCTGCATTCATGGAGCTTAATGGGGGTAGGGAGGGGGGAGAATTAAAAAATACAGAGAACTAAAAAATAAGTTAAATATATATTAAGCCAGGTTCTGATATATATGGAGACAAAAATATAAAGCAAAATAGTAATATAGGAGGTATAAACAGAGGACCTTTTAATTTTTATAAGGGTGGGCGGGAAAAGCCTCATTGAAAATTTGACATTTGGGAAAAGAGCTTAAGGAAGTAAGGTGCTAGCTATGCAAATAATGCCCCAGGCAGAGGCAAAGCAAGGACAAAAACTTGAGGTGGAAACATGCTTAGCATGTCTAAGGAACAACAAGAAGGCCAATGTGACCAGAGGACATGAACAAGGGCAAGAGTAACAGGAAATAAGGTTAGAGAAATAACAGGGGCTAGATCATGCAGGATCTTTTAAGCCACTCTAAAGACTCTGGCTTTTGCTCTGAGTAAAAATGAGAGTGACTAGAGATGGTTTTAACTAGAACAGGAGACTTTCGTTTTTAAAGAATCACTCCACTGAAAAGATATAACAGGAAGACATGGGCAGAAACAAGGAGCCCAAACAGGAGGCTACTGTAACAATCCAGTTAAGAGAAGCTGCTGCCTTGGATCAAGTAGGAAGTGGTGAGAAGTTTAGATATATTCTGAAGATAAAGCCAACAGAACTTGATTATATAGACCAGTGGATCTCAACCTTCCTAATGCCGCAACCCTTTAATACAATTCCTCATGTTGTGGTGACCCCCAACCATAATTAAAGCATAGTGATTAGTCACAAAACAATATGTAATTATATCTTCAATATGTGTTTTCCGATGGTCTTAGGCGACCCCTGTGAAAGGGTCGTTCACCACCACCCCCACAGGGGTCGCGACCCACAGGTTGAGAACCGCTAATATAGACTGAATCCAAGGATGACTCCAAGGTTTTTGGTCTAAGTAAATGGAAGAATAAAATTGCCATTTACTGGGGTAAAGAGGTAGAAATAAATTGAAATTCAGGATTAGAATTTAGGCTTTATAAAGGTTAGTAGTTAGATATACAAATCTCATTCAGTAACTACAGATAGAAATTTTGTAATCACCAGTGTTATAGATGGTATTCATGGTTGCAAGATGGAAATGGAAAATGAAATGGCTCAAAGACTGTGGCCAGGGATCATTAAGAAGCCAAGGCAATGTATAAGAAAGAATGAAGAAGATTAAGAAGAAGGGCCAATGAGAAAGGTTTGGTTTGGTTTTCAAGTGAGAAGTCAGCATGCTTATATGCTGATGACAATCATGCGGGGGGGGAAAAAAGCTACTCTTGATGGTACCAGAAGGACAGACAATCCTTGATCAGGAGACAGCAAATAAAGTATACAAGAGAAGGGGTTGGCTTTAAATAGTTCTGACTTTGGAAAGCATGTTAATGTTCTACATATGTAAAAAATAAAATAAAATGAGAAAACTAAAACTGAAAGACAAACAAAAAAACCTAAAACTGAAAGCAACTGAAACAACTGAACCTAATTGTACTTCAAAAACACTATAACCACACTCAAGGAGAAAACAGAAAGAAAGGAAGGAAGGAAGGATAGACAAAGGGACAGATGTACAAAGAGTAATTAACCTAAATGACTCATGAACACAACAATGACTGGTTATGTACAAGAATGTTCATCTCAATGATATTTACAAAGGGAAAAAAATGAAAGCAACTAAATGTCCAAAAAGGAATAAACCGTTTAATTATGATACATTATGTTATATACATATCAAATACTATATTTTGACAATATTATAAAGAAATGCTTATATTAAAATGTCTGGTGAAAATTCAAGATTCAAAATTATACCATGATTTCAATTATGTAAAAATTCATTATAAAATCTCAAATACCAAGAGTACCTATGTTGTGGGCGAGATTTTAGGTTTACTTCTTCTTCATACCTTTCTGTATGTTTAAAATATATACGGAGCATATGTCACTATTATAAAGACAAAAGTTCAACCAAAACCCCAAAAGACAGGCCTGGCAAGAGTAAAAGTGAAAGATGAAGATTAAAATACAAGTAATTCGCAAGAAATTCTATCTTCTAATTAGTTCGTAACAAAGAGATAACATCTGCAAAGATCATGGGCCTTAAAGTCAGACAAAAGGTTTGAATTTTAGTTTAGCCACTTACTGTGATAGCTCTCTAACTCAATTTGTTCATCTGTAAAATGGGGAAAATAATACTAACCTCAAAATATTTTAGCGAGGATTAAAGATAATATGTAAACCATCTGATACAAAATAGATCTTCAACTGAATTCTCTTTTTCCTTCCCTCTTTCTATTTAGTTTAAATTATTAACACACTGATTTTAGTTTTAACTGGAGCAATATAAGAAAAATCATGCTTATCCAAACAGGATTTTTAAATGACTGAGCTATAGAGCTTATTTTGAAAACACCTGAGAGTAAGATATTTTTTAATTAAAAACATTTTATTGTATTTTATTTTATTTTTAAATATATTTTATTGATTTTTTACAGAGATGAAGGGAGAGAGATAGAGAGTTAGAAACATAGATGGGAGAGAAACATCGATCAGCAGCCTCCTGCACATCTCCTACTGGGGATGTGCCCGCAACCCAGGTACATGCCCTTGACCGGAATCGAACCTGGGACCCTTCAGTCCGCAGGCCAACGCTCTATCCACTGAGCCAAACCGGCTTCGGCTAAAAACATTTTAAAAGGGTGGGGGTGGCCAGGGAGAGTTCAATGGCGGGGGGGTGGGGGGGGAGGAAGGAGACATATGTAATACTTTAAACAATAAAGAATTTTAAAAAAAGAAACAATAAAAAAACATTTTAAATAGAAAGCTGAAAATATATTGGTAACTCTCACATCCACAGCTATTAGAAAGCTGGTTTCTTATATTGGGTAGGCAATGTATATATGAAATTATTTATCTTCTATTACTCATATGCTAGACTTTAATTTACCTATGTTTAAATCTGGCACAAATGTTTCCCAATCATTTATTAATATAATTATGCTTTTTCCAAAATCAGAAAGGAGCAAATGGTTCTTTAGTCACAGGTGTTATAATTTAACTAGAGGCCCAGTGCACAAAAATTTGTGCACTCGGGGTGGGGGGGTCCCTCAGCCCGGCCTATGCCCTCTTGCAGTCTGGGACCCCTCGGAGGATGTCCACCTGCTGGCTTAGGCCCGCTCCCTGGGGGATCGGGCCCAAGCTGGCAGTCAGACATCCCTCTGGCAGCCCGGCAACCCTTGGGGGATGTCCACTTACCAGCAGGGAGCAGACCTAAGCTACAGTCGGACATCCTTAGTGCTGCTGAGGAGGCGGGAGAGGCTCCCGCCACCACCGCTGTGCTGGCAGCCGTCAGCCTGGTTTATGGCTGAGCAGAGCTCCCCCTGTGGGATCGCACTGACCACCAGGGGACAGCTCCTGCAATGAGCATCTGCCCCCTGGTGGGGGTCATAGTGTGTCATAGTGACCAGTCATTCCCAGTCGTTCTGTTAGGGTCAATTTGCATATTACCCCTTTATTATATAGGATTGATATAGGAAAAGCAGTCTTTCATGAAATATATACTAGGCAAACAAAGTGAATAATATACACAAAAGAGCATTAAGGCATAAAAGAGAAATGTGTCTACCTATGCTTTTTCCAAGTGTTGCTGCCAGCTCTTTGGACTAAATTGCCACTTGAATTCCCCAGATAACTAGCTGTATTATTCTTCTAAACATTATAACTGAGAAGTGTTATAACACTAGGCCTTATCCTATAAAAGAATAAATTATATCTTAAATAAACCATTCCAGCTGACTAAAGAATCATTTAAAGCTGTAAAAAGGTATATAAACATTTTAAAGTGAACTTTTAAAAAATGGTAGAAATTTAGGTCAATTAATTAAACTCTGAATAACTACTTACTTGGTGGAGATGAGGGTGGGGGTGGGGAATGGAAGCATGAAATCTATAGAAAACCAAAGTACTTATGTTAACAAAGGCTCAAAACAAAGATAAGAGAAAAATGATTGACCTAAATATGTCAACATTATAACTGCACAGAAGAAAGACATACCACATAAGAAAGATAAAAATGGCACAACTCTTACTGACATTTTAAAAATACAGAATGCACACGACAGTTTCATTACTATGTACATTATGGCATGCAAAGAAGTTTTAAAATAAACGTGGCCCTGATTCTAACATTAGTATTATATAAAATAAACTTCAATGTGAATCTATACATTTTGTTGGTTAACTTTCTCATATTTTAAACAATGTAACAACTTAAAAACATACGTAATATATGAAAACATGCTTCCATTTTATCCAAAACCTTCTTTAATTACACATAATAAAAGAAATGTACTGTTTTTTTCAGTATTAACAATAAAAATAGCTAACTAAAATTCTCAGGCAAATAAAAAATATATGGGTTTGATTTATATATACAATTTACAATCAATACATATTATTAGAGTATAAATTAAGTGCTATGCTAATAAACATTTAGGGCAAAAGCAAGAGAGTAAATCCACATAATCAAGGTTCATAATTTAAGAGAGCACAGCATAAATGCATGAATACTCAAGAAACCCAGTTCTCCAGTGGTGGGGGGAGGGAGTGGACTAGAAGGGGTCAATGGGGGGAGGGGGACATATGTAATACTTTTAACAATAAAGATTTAAAAGAAAAAAAGAAAGAATTCCAGCTCTGCAAGAAGACAAATACCACTAACTAAACATCTCGGTATCTCAGTTTCCTGATCTGTAAAATGGGGGTAATAATAGTACCTGCCTCATGGTGCTGTTTTGAGCATTAACTGAGTTAGAACACTTAAAATGCTAGGAACTGTCCCTAACACACAGGAAAACTCAGTGTTAACTACTATTAATATTAAGGTACAGGTTAAACAGGAATATCAACAATAGAGGGACAGACATTACATAACTAGTGATCACAATTTTCTTTAAAATATTTTGACTTTCCCCTGGCCAGTTTGGCTCAGTGGATAGAGCGTCAGCCTGCGGGCTAAAGGGTCCTAGGTTCGATTCCGGCCAAGGGCATATGCCCAGGTTGTGGGCTTGATCCCCAGTAGGGGGTGTGCAGGAGGCAGCCAATCAATGATTCTCTCTCATCATTGATGTTTCTATCTCTCTCTCCCTCTCCCTTCCTCTCTGAGATCAATAAAGATATATTTTTAAAAAATTTTTTTTTTACTTTATAAAACGTTAAGTATGGCCCAGCCAGTGTGACTCAGTGGATTGAGCATCATCCCATGCACCAGGAGGTCGCTGGTTTGATTGCTGGTCAGGGTACATGCCTAGTGGGCTCAATCTCCAGTGGGCGGAGTGCAGGAAGCAACCGATCCATGTTTCTCTCTCATCATAGCTGTTTCTATCTCTACCTCTCCCATCCTCTTTCCGAAATCAATAAAAAAAATAAAAACAACCCTTATCTGACGTTCTTCCACACTTATCTCTTTGCATCATATAATAAATTTCTTGATCTAAATTATCCTGAAATTGTTTATGGATTCTATTATTGTACATGTTGTTAGAGATTCATATCAAGACCTACTATTTTCCTAAACTTAAGAATTAGCTCTGCCACTTGATAATATTTTCTCAAATAATAGTTGTAATTAGAAATAATCATTTCTATTCTATGACATTTCATGCTATAGCAACTAGATTTTAGAGAATTTAACAATGCATGTTTAAATTGTTTAATTAAAAAATTTAAAGTAGGCACTTTTTTAGATAGTAATTTTGCCTATGGTTTTATTTATTTTTTATTTTTTTAAATTTTTATTGTTGAATGTATTACATTATGTCCCCTTTTTTCTCCCATTAGCTTCTTCTAGCCAGCCCCCGCCCCCACCCCAGGCCTTTAAAGTAGGCACTCTTAATCTGAAGTTCATGGATGGGATTCAAGGGATTCAGGATATTTTATTATATTTTCAAAAGGGTTTTTGGACACCAAAAAGGCCAAGAACTATTGCCTTAAAGAAAGAAAATTAATTTTAACTACTATCCAGAAAATAAATGATTCCAACCTCATAATTTGATTTTTTAATATCATTAAATTAAATTAACTTATTAATTAACAAACACTTCTTAGGGTGGCTGCCCAGCTATAAGTGATTTCATCTTCCCAAAGCAAGGCTACAGACAGGGAAAGTTCCAAATCTAAGACAGTTTAACATACATCCTTGGTTACAGCTGATCTAGAGTTTGACAAGGCTTCTAGGCTGTTTAATCAGATTCTTTGCTTCAAAATTTGAAACTAAAGCATTACCTTAGGATGGCGATCACAAATAATAAAAGAAAACATTTGAAAGAAAAACACAGACCCAACATTTTAGAACTTACAGGTACCAAAAAAATTCTTCCCCCATCATGTTCCATTCTCCACAACTGGACCCAATTCAAACACCCTTGAAAGGAATAAGTAATTGAAAGCACTAGCAAGCATCTCTGAACTGTGGGTCCCTACAAGGATTAAATTTCTCATTGCATATGAAGACATATTACAAGAAGCAATATCTTTGTGTAAGCAAATTTAACAACTTCTGCTTGATTTTATTCAAAACAATATTTCAAGAAGAGAAAAGTACCTTACAACCACATGTTAAAGTCATACAAGAGAGGATGTTCTTGGAGATACTCCCCAAAATCTGACAGCCTGCCAAGTCCTTTGGCTAGGAACATCAAGTTATTAATCTGCAACTAATTACACCCTTTCACAGTCCAGGAGCTTCAACATGCAGCCATAAAAATCCCTCCAATCAAAACTAAGAAACAAAGAAGGCTTTTCTAAAGAAACCCACATGTCTCATTTTCTCCCCTACCCAACACCATTTTTTTCACCCAAGTTGTATTTCCTTTCATCTGGCATCCTCCTCTTATGGCTAGCTGCTTTCTTGCCCTACTTTATGCCTCATTATCTTCAGGCTCAAAGTGAATTAATTCTTTTTAAATTTAAAAATACGAGCTAGGTCAAGAAATACACTGTTACAATCTAATACACATACATAATTGAAAAAAATTTCACAAAATAGTTCCATACAGTCTGACATTTTCTATTCTATTTCATTCTTTTGAAATGGTGATCACAACCTCCTACAATAATTTTACAAGGCAAGCTATGACCCGCAGTTTAACAAATAATATATAAAAAGTACAATACAACCCTGACAGATGTCGCCCAGTGGTTAGAGCATTGGCCTCTCACACTGAAGGGTCGCAGGTTCGATTTCTTGGCTCAGTAGTTGAGCATAGACCTATGAACCAGGATTTCATGGTTCGATTTCCTGTCAGGGCACATGCCCGGGTTGCGGGTTCCATCCAGTATGGGGCATGCAGGAGGCAGTTGATCAATGATTCTCTTCCATCATTGATGTTTCTATCTCTCCCTCTCACTTCCTCTTGAAATCAATTAAATATATATGTATACATATTTATGCTACTGGAACTAATAAATGAGTTCAGCAGGTTACAGGGTATAAGACCAGTATAGCCGAAACCGGTTTGGCTCAGTGGACAGAGCGTCAGCCTGCGGACTCAAGGGTCCCAGGTTCGATTCCGGTCAAGGGCATGTACCTCGGTTGTGGACACATGCCCAGAAGATGTGCAGAAGGCAGCTGATCGATGTTTCTCTCTCATCGATGTTTCTAACTCTCTATCTCTCTCCCTTCCTCTCTGTAAAAGATCAATAAAATATATTTAAAAAAAAAAAAAAAGACCAGTATAAAAAATAAAATAGACTGAAGAGACACACAGGAGCCACATAAAAGATCTCCCAAAAGCCAAGGCTAGAACAATTTGAGCAACAAAACGAAACATAATTGGATTATAACCCAAACTGTAAAATAAGTATACATGCGTCTAAACAGATATAAACACATGATTAAATAAACAAATAACTGGGAGAGAACATATAAATCTCCCATGCAGAAAATTTCCAAATTACTTATTTAGATATTCAGGGATATAGAGCACAATTCCTCACTCCTTCGGTGTGGGCTGCACATAGCACTTCCTTCCATACAGTATGAAAGTGGGGTAAAGAATAACTTTACAGTGAGAACCTGACAAACACGACATCAGTCAGGTGATCAAGGTCAACATCAACAACGCTAAGACCCGCTGATACTATGTTCCACTGATATGACATAATAAAAATACACTTAACCTCTGTGGTCTTCCTGCCAAAAATTCATAATCCCATTCTAATCATGAAAAAAAAAATAGACAAATCTTTACTGAGAGACACTAAACAAAACATCTAATACTAAGCAAAACTCTCAAGGTCATTAAAAGCAAGAAAGGTCTGAGAAACTGTCATAGCCAGTAGAAGTCTAAAAAGACATGAGGACTAAATATAATATGGTATTTACAATGGAATCTTAGAGCAGAAAAAGGACACTGGGCAAAAAACTATGGCAATATGAATAAGCATGGGGTATAGTTAATAATAATTTATAAATACTGGTTCACAACTGTGACAATTGTACCATATTAATAATGCTAGTAATAGGGGTGATGGGATGCATGGTATATGAAAACTCTGTGTACTATCTTTAAAATTTTTCTGTAAATCTAAAAGTATTCTAAAATAAAAATATTATTTAAAAAATAATTTAGCTGCATAGAAAGATATATACATATATATATATATATAAATTTTACTCAATAAAAAGTTAGTGTAATAAAAGTATCAGTTGTGTTTCCATATCCTAGCAACGAACAACTGAAAACCGAAATGTTAAAGTACCATTTACATTAGCATTAACAAGGATGAAATTTTTAGGGATAAATCTGACAAAATGTGTACAATACCTATACACTGAAAACAACAAAATGTTGCTGAGAGAAATTAAACAAGACATAAATAAATAGAAAAATAAAACTACAGGTAGATCAGAAAACTTAATATTAACATGTCAAATCTCCCTAAAAATGATTTATAGATTCCAAGCAAAACACCAAGAAGGTTTTTGGGTAGAAATGACAAGATGATTCTAAAGTTTATACAAAAATGCAAAAGACTTAGTATATCAAAATAACTCTGAACAGAGTTGGGTGCCTTATAAAACCAATTTTAAGACTTATGGTTAATGGAACAAAATAGAGTCCCAAAACAGACCCAAACGTATCATCAGCTAATTTTCAACAAAGGCACAAAAGCAATTCAATGAGAAAAAGGCAGTATTTCAATAAATTGTGTTGGAACAACTGTATAGCCATATGTTTAAAAAAAAGGGGGGACGGGGGAGTTGGAGGGAGGTCAATGGAGGGAAAAGGAGGCATATGTAATACTTAAACAATAAAGAATTTAAGTTGAAAATAAAGAGGAACCGTGACACCTCACACCAAAAACAAAAAATCAACTCTAAATGGATCACAGACTGA
Source organism: Myotis myotis (assembly GCF_014108235.1). Lineage (NCBI taxonomy): Eukaryota > Metazoa > Chordata > Mammalia > Chiroptera > Vespertilionidae > Myotis > Myotis myotis. Next base: position 197,870,300 of record NW_023416335.1, read on the forward strand.
ACTCTAAAAACTAAAATTTCTTGGACATAAGACACTGGGGGGTAGGGGAGACCAGGGGATTGTCAAGGGCGGGGGGGGAAAAAGAGACATATGTAATACTCTTTGTAATACTTTAAGCAATAAAACAATAAAAAAAACCACTAAAATTTCTGGAAAAAAAAATACATAGGAGAAAATCTTGAAAATCTTGAGCTTGGCCAAGATTTCTCTAACGTAACAAAAAAATATGCGAACAATAAAAGAAAAATATCAATACAATATACTTTATCAAAATGAAATACTGTGCCCATCAAAAGACACTATCCTATCACTAAAGGACAAACCACAGACTAGGAGAAAATATTTATAAATCTTGTTTGAAAAAGCACTTGAATCTACAATATAAAAAGAAGTCTTACAACTCAAAAATAAGACAACCCATTAATAAAATAGACAATAGATTTAAAAAGACCTTCAACCAAAGAAGATATACTGATGGCAGATGTACATCACCACCAATCAACAGGAAACTGCAAATTAAAAACCACACTAAGATACCCCTACTTATCCCATCGGTTCTCAACCTGTGGGTTGCGACCCCTTTAGGGTCGAACAACCCTTTCACAGGGGTCGCCTAACACCATCGGGAAACATATTTTCAATGGTCTTAGGGACCGAGACATTGCTCCTCTATCCGTCTCCAGGCGGGTCTGCCCACATGCAGATACGCCCACATACGAATACCGGGCGTGATGACATCATCGCACCAACCCCATCACATACACCCTGTACAAATACAGGTGTATGTGACAGGGTTGTCGCCATAATGTACTTATTCAGACCAGTCACATATGTGTAGAGAGCAGCTGCTGTGTAGAAAGCAGCTACTGTGTTGAAAGCAGCAGTATTGGAGGTAAAATGACACTTCATAAATTATAATTACTGGGTAAATGTAAAATCATGCACTGTAAAATCATCAACTACTGCAAAAATAAAAAAATATCTGTATCATGGGAACTTAATCTGGAAGCTGATCGGTCTTTTTATATTTAGCTGTGGTTGATGTGAATACTGCCCCCTTGTGATAGTAACAGGTATGTAAAAAAAAAAACAACAGAATGGTAAATCATAGAAAACTTTAATGAACTGTATTGACTGAACTATGCCATGTATCATCTTTTGTATTAGTAAAGCTATTGTTATATATTATTTTCATTAGCAAACCATCCCATGACAATGGATCTTGTAGAGAAGAACATTAAGAAAAGAAAATATAGTGAGGATTTTTTACAGTATGGTTTTACCTCAATAATCACAGCAGGAATTGAGAAACCGCAATGTGTTATTTGTTGCGAAGTTCTATCAGCCGAATCTATGAAGCCGAACAAACTAAAACGCCATTTTGATAGCAAGCATCCAAGCTTTGCCAGCAAGGATACCAACTATTTTAGAAGCAAAGCTTATGGACTCAAGAAAGCCAGACTTGACACTGGTGGCAAGTACCACAAACAAAACTTAGCAGCCGTTGAAGCTTCATATTTGGTGGCACTCAGAATCACCAGAGCTATGAAACCTCACACCATTGCTAAGGATTTACTGTTGCCAGCGGCCAAAGACATTGTTCGAGTTATGATCGGAGATGAATTTGTTACGAAATTGAGTACAATTTCCTTATCTAACGACAATGTCCTCAGAAGAATAGATGACATGTCTGCTGATATTTTGATCAGGTAATCCAAGAAATTAAATCTGCTCCACTTCCAATATTTAGTATCCAGCTTGATGAATCTACAGATGTTGCAAACTGTTCACAGTTACTGGTTTACGTGAGGTATATTAATGATGGCAACTTTAAAGACGAGTTTCTTTTTTTTTTTGCAAACCTCTTGAAACAACAACTACTGCACGTGATGCATTTGACACAGTTGGTTCATTTCTGAAAGAGAATAAGATCTCTTGGGAAAAGGTTTGTGGTGTTTGCACAGATGGTGTTCCAGCTATGCTAGGATGTCGATCTGGATCTTAACGTTTGGTACTGAATGAGTCACCAAAAGTCATCGGAACTCACTGTATGATTCATCAGCAAATATTAGGAACGAAGACGCTGCCACAAGAGTTACAAGAAGTAATGAAAAGCGTCATAAGTTGTGTCAATTTTGTAAAGGCGAGCACTTTAAATAGTCGACTGTTTTTGCAACTGTGTAACGAGTTGGATGAGCTGCTATTTCACACTGAAGCGAGATGGTTATCGAGAGGAAAAATTTTAAAACGTGTTTTTGAGCTTCGTGATGAACTCAAAATGTTTTTTAATCAGAAAGCAAGACCACAGTTCGAAGCACTTTTGGGCGATAAAAGTGAACTGCAGTAAATAGCTTACTTGGTTGACATCTTTGCCATCTTGAATGAGTTAAATTTATCACTGTAAGGACCAAATGCAACATGCCTCGATTTGTCTGAAAAGATCCAATCATTCCAAATGAAACTTCAGCTTTGGCCAAAAAAAATGGATGAAAATAAAATTTACATCTTCCCTACCTTATCTGATTTCTTTGAGGAACATGACATTGAATCAGACAAAAGGATTATGATGATAATTTCTGTGAAAGAACACTTGCACATGCTTGCAGATGAAATTTCATCATACTTTCCAAATCTACCTGACACCCTACTTGCACTTGCCAGAAGCCCATTCACAGTCAAAGTTGAAGATGTTCCCTTGTGCACTGCTGGTGGGAATGCAGACTGGTGCAGCCACTATGGAAGACAGTATGGAGTTTCCTCAAAAAACTGAAAATGGAACTCCCATTTGACCCTGTGATCCCACTTCTAGGAATATATCCCAAGAAACCAGAAACACCAATCAGAAAGGATATATGCACCCCTATGTTCACAGCAGCACAATTCACCATAGTTAAGATCTGGAAACAGCCTAAGTGCCCATCAGTAGATGAATGGATTAGAAAACTGTGGTACATCTACACGATGGAATACTATGCTGCTCTAAAAAGGAAGGAACTCTTACCATTTGCAACGACATGGATGGAACTGGAGAGCATCATGCTAAGTGAAATAAGCCAGTCGATGAAGGAAAAATACCACATGATCTCACTCATTCATGGATAATAGAGACCATTATAAACTTTTGAGCAATAATAGATACAGAGGCAGAGCTGCCTCAAACAGACTGTCAAACTACAGCAGGAAGGCCGGGGAGGGTTGGGGGACAGGAGGTAGGGGGGTAAGAGATCAACCAAAGGACTTGTATGCATGCATATAAGCATAACCAATGGACATAAGACACTGGGGGATAGGGGAGGCTAGGGGACTGTCTAGGGCAGGGGGGAAAAAATGGACACATATGTAATACCCTTTGTATTACTTTAAGCAATAAAAAAAAAAAATTAAAAATAAAAAGAAAAAAAAAAGTTGAAGATGTTCCTGAGACAGCACAAGAGGAGTTCATTGAACTTATTAACAGCAATGCAGTGAGAACTGATTTCTCTACAATGCCAGTTACAAAATTCTGGATCAAGTGTTTGCAGTCATATCCTGTTCTGTCTGAGACTGTGTTGTGCCTTCTTCCATTTCCAACTACTTATCTTTGTGAAACAGGGTTTTCCAGCTTGTTGGTTATCAAGTCTAAATACAGAAGTAGACTTGTTGTGGAAGATGATCTTCGCTGTGCTCTTGCAAAGACTGCCCTGAGAATTTCTGAACTGGTGAGAAAGAAGGAATCTCAACCTTCGCACTGATGTTGGCTTTTTACGCATACTGTTGTAAAATGTAGCAATGTAGTTTACTATTGTTATATTAAGACTGTTACCCATGCTACACCATGCTTCAAGACAAAATTTCATTTATTTGTAATTAGAAATAAATATTTCACAATATATAATTACATATTGTTTTGTGATTAATCACTATGCTTTAATTATGTTCAATTTGTAACAATGAAAATACATCCTGCATATCAGATATTTACATTATGATTCATAACAGTAGCAAAATTAGTTATGAAGTAGCAACGAAAATAACTTTATGGTTGGGGGTCACCACAACATGAGGAACTGTATTAAAGGGTCACAGCATTAGGAAGGTTGAGAACCACTGACTTATCCACTAAAATGAGTAAAATTAAAAAGACTGACCATACAGCTCAGCCTGGTGACTCAGTTGATTGGAGCATCATCCCATATACCAAAAGGTTGTGGGTTCAATCCCTGGTTGGGATGAATGGTATGGGAGACAACCAATCGATGTTTCTCTCTCACATCTATGTATCTTCTCTGTCTCCCTTCCTCTTTCTCTAAAATCAGTGAACACATCGTCAGGAGAGGGGGTAGGGGGAGGAAGGAATGATACTGACTGTTGTTAAAGATATGAAGCAAGTGGAATTCTCATATACTTGCTAGTGAGAATATAAAATGTACACTGGAGTCATTCTGAAAAGCTGTTTAGTAGTTTCTTAAAAAGTTATTCATATGTACCCACACATAACCCAACCATTCTACTAGATATTTACCCAAGAGAAATGAAAAGCATATGTCCTCACTAAGACTTACACACGAATGTTCACAGCAGCTTTATTTTAATAGCTAAAAACTAGAAATAATCCAAATGACAGTCAACAGGTGAGCAGCAACAAGTTATGGTATGTCCACAGTAGAATATACACAGCAATAATATAGAATGCATAAAACCATAATAGATTAATTGTAAAATAATTATGCTGCAGGGAAGAGGCTGGGGGAAAAAAGTATACTATATGATCATTTATATAAAATTCTGGAAAATGCAAACTAATCCAAGCAAAATAAAATATCCTATCTAATAATAGAGAAACATGGTAATTAGCCGTACCTCCGCTATCCTTCCCATTGGCTAATCAGCGAGATATGCAAATTAACTGCCAGCCAATATGGTAGCCGGCAGCCAGGCAGCTTAAAGCGAACAGGAAGCTTGCTTGCTTCAGTGACAGAGGAAACCAACGTTCCCTGCCTGCCTTGCCAGCCTCTGAGCTTGCAGTTTGAAAGATTGTTACAAATATAGAAGCTAAACAAAACCCCAGAAACCTGCTTTCACCAGCTGGGATCTCAGAGCTGGAGTTGAAACAGTGTTTCAATTATAGAACCCAAACAAACCAGATACCTGCTTTCAGCAGCCGAGGCCTCAGAGCTGGAGCCAAGCCTCAGAGCTAAAGCTGGCCCAGAATAAGAAAAAAAGAAAAAAAGGACAGGTTGGGAGCTTCAGTCACCCACCAGCCTGAAAATGGCCCTCAGTCCCTCACCCAGACTGGCCAGGCACCCCAGTGGGGACCCCCACCCTGAAGGGGGTGTGAGTAGCTGCAAACAGCCATCATTCCCTCATCCAGGCTGGCCAGGCACCCAAGCTGGACCTCCACCCTGATCCAGGACACCCTTCAGGGCAAACCAGCCAGCTCCCACACGTGCACCAGGCCTCTATCCTATATAGTAAAAGGGTAATATGCCTCCCGGCACCGGGATCAGTGTGACAGGGGGCAGCGCCCAAACCCCTGATCGCTCTGCGGCTCTGTGTGTGACAGGGGGCGGGGCCACAACCTCCCTATCCGCCCTGCTCTGTTCGTGACGGGAAGGCGCCCCAACCTCCTGATCAGCCCTGCTCTGTGCCTGATAGGGGGGAGCTCCCCAACCCCCTGATCGCTCTGCGGCTCTGTGTATGACAGGGTGCGGCGCCCCAACCCCCCCCCCCCCCACGGGCCCTGCTCTGTGTGTGACGGGGTAGAGCCATAACCTCCCCATCGGCCCTGCCTTGAGTGTGACAGTGGCGGCACCCCAACCCCCCGATCGGCCCTGCTCTGTGGGTGATAGACGGCAACGCCCCAACCCCCCCTGCCCCCCCACGGGCCCTGCTCTGTGTGTGACGGGGTAGAGCCATAACCTCCCCATTGGCCCTGCCCTGAGTGTGACAGGGTGCGGCGCCCCAACGCCGGATCCGCCCTGCTCTGTGTGTGACAGGAGGAGGTGCCCCAACTCCCCTATCGGCCCTACTCTGTGAGTGACGGGGGGAGCTCCTCAACCCCCTGATGGGCCCTGCTCTGTGCGTGACGGGGGGAGCTCCCCAACCCCCTGATCGACCCTGCTCTGTGCGTGACAGGGTACGGAGCCCCAACCCCCCTGATGGGCCCTGCTCTGTGAGTGACAGCGGGTGACACCGCAACCTCCCCATCGACCCTGCCTTGAGTGTGACAGGGGGTGGTGCCCCAACCCCCCAATCGGCCCTACCCTGATCGTGACTGAGGGTGGCATCGCAACCTCCTGATCCGCCCTGCTCTGTGCATGACAGGGGGCAGCGCCCCAACTCCCCAATCGGCCCTGCTCTGAGCCCAACCAGGGGCTGCACCTAGGGATTGGGCCTGTCCTCTGCCACCCGGGAGCAGGCCTAAGCCAGCAGGTCGTTATCTCCCGAGGGGTCCCAGACTGCGAGAGGGCACAGGCCGGGCTGAGGGAACCCCCCCCTCCCCCCCGAGTGCACAAATTTTTGTGCACCGGGCCTCTAGTATCATATAATAATGAAAGACAAAGCAGGAGAGAAAGAAGATTACAAAGAAGTATGAAAAAACTTGAGGGCATATGTCAAAATGTCATCAAATTGTACATCTTAAATATGTGCAGTTGATTGTTTATAAATCAATTATATTTCAGTAAAGCTGTTTAATAAGACATATATAGATGTAGCTATATATACTAGTTATACAAGCTTGGGTTACTTTCTTTATTTACATAGTATAAAAATAATTAAGCCAAATAAATTCTGTATATTGGGTCCTGGGAATACTCAAAAAAGGGTAATTTATCATAAGTACATCCTGATATAGGTAGAGCCATAGGTAGTGTTCATACTAGCAAAAAAAATATCAAATAATTTTATAACTGGAGCACCTAAATAGTTCCTCTAATCTAAAGTCCTCATTTTATAGTAAAGAATTATAACCATGCCCTGACCGGTTTGGCTCAGTGGATGGAGCGTCAGCCTGCGGACTCAAGGGTCCCGGGTTCGATTCCCATCAGGGGCATGTACCTTGGTTGCGGGCACATTCCCAGGAGGGAGTGTGCAGGAGGCAGCTGACCGATGTCTCTCTCTCTCATCGATGTTTCTGGCTCTCTATCCCTCTCCCTTCCTCTCTGTGAAAAATCAATAAAATATATATATATAAAAAAAAAAGAATTATAACCAAATTTGTACAAGTTTAACTTAAAAGGTATTTTAGTTAAATTCCATTATCATACTGATCAATTTTCAATTCAACAATATTTTAGGATCAATTACCCTTCCATTATCATACTGATCAAATTTCAATGCAACTTAACATTTCCTAGGCACTATAGGAGTACATGGCAATCTTCACCCTCGATCTCAATTTGTGAGGCTTATTAAATATTTAAGGCATAAGTATTATTACTATGAAACCAACAATGTCAATAATGGAACAAGGATCAAGGAAGGTACACACATAATAAATTACCTTTCTTTTAACATTCTCAATTTACAGACTTTGTTTGGCTTGGGTAGTTTTGTAATATGCATGTAAAGAATCAAATCTTATCTAACCAGTTTTTCCACAAAAACATGTAAAGAATGGAAGAGGTTGAAAATTGGTAGTCTGTGAGCTATGCTTTACCCAGAGATATGTTTTGTCTGGCCTGCATAGTGTGCTTTAAAAAACCTGATTTTGGCCGAAACCGGTTTGGCTCAGTGGATAGAGCGTCGGCCTGCGGACTGAAAGGTCCCAGGTTCGATTCCGGTCAAGGGCATGTACCTGGGTTGCGGGCACGTCCCCAGTAGAGGATGTGCAGGAGGCAGCTGGTCGATGTTTCTCTCTCATCGATGTTTCTAACTCTCTATCTCTCTCCCTTCCTCTCTGTGGAAAATCAATAAAATATATTAAAAAAAAAACAAACAAAAAAAAAACCTGATTTTGTGGCTAACATTTAAAATGGGTGGACCTTTGCCCTGGCCAATGTGACTCATTTGGTTGAGCGTCATCCCATGCACCGAAAAGTTGCCGGTTTGATTCCTGATCAGGGCACATACCCAGGTGGCATGTTTGATCCCTGGTCAGGGTGCATGTGGGAGGCAACCGATCGATATTTCTCTCTCATAGTGATATTTCTCTCTCTCTCTCTCTCTCTCTCTCTCTCTCTCTCTCTCTCTCTCTCTCTTTCTGAAATCAATAAAAACATTTATTTTTTTTAAATGGATGAACCTTATATTGAAATCTGGGTTTCTGAATTTTTGAAACATTGGAAGATCTGACACATACATCCTTCATGGCAAAAACTGAGTGCTGATTAGGCTCTTGGGCAACTTAGATAAATAAGGCGTAATTACTGCTTTCAAAGACATCAGAGTTTATCACTAGAGACAAGCACACAAATAAATTATCGCAGTACATTAAGTTCTTACTATGTGCCAGGCACTGTGTGACAGATATTACCATAAAAATGAATAGGATAAGAAGTGGGCACAAGGGAAGAGGTGATCAATTATGTTAGAAAGAATACTGCTTGGCGCCCGGCCGGCATGGCTCAGTGGTTGAGCGATGACCTATAAATCAGGAGGTCATGATTCAATTCCTGGGCAGGGCACATGCCCAGGTTGTAGACTTAATCTCCAGTGGGAGGTGTGCAGGAGGCAGCCGATCAATGATTCTCTCATCATTTATGTTCCTATCTCTCTCTCCCTCTTCCTTTCTCTCTGAAATCAATAAAAAAAATTTTTTTTTTTTAAAAGAATACTGTTTTAGGAAGGCTTCAAGGAGGAGGCAGCACTTGAGCTGTTTTAAGAGTAAGAGTTTTTAAGAATAAGAGTAAGGACATTTCAAGCAAAGCAGCAGCACATTCAAGGCTCACATACAGTAAGCAAAGATGAAGTACAAGGCATCAGGTAGTTTGGAAAGAAATGATAAGCCTTGAAAGATGGACTGATGCCAGAGCATGAAAGACTCTTTGTTATCCCATGTCAAGAAATGTGTGTTTCATCCTACACTTTAGTATTGTTCCCAAAGTGCCACTTCAGAAAATTGCTCATGATTCAACGCAGGTGGAAGAAGTAAAAAGGGAAAGGCTATGACAGCTGACCCAATTACTAACTCAACTAGAGGGACTGTACTTTTGTCTATTTTATGCAGTGACATTCTATTTTAATATGTTTTGGACAAAAATCCTAGTTTTTATCAGGAAATAAAATAAGATTAGCATTTTGGAAAGATCTCTCTGGTAACAGTACCAAGGATGAAAATATGAGAACAGAAGGGAATGAAAATACTTAGTTGCAATAACTGATGCAAGAAATTATGAGTTAAATCTGAGTAGTGACAAGAGTGATATTCAAATATTACTGATATCTACTTTATGCCAAGAAGTCGGCTATGTGCTAGGTTCAGGAGAAAGAACATAAACTCAAGAATTATTTAAGTATAAAGGAATCATAACTGATTAAAATGAGAAGGTAAAGAAATTACCAAGTAATTAAGCTTGATAGGTAACTTGAATAAACTCATGAATAGCTGTGGTTTAAACTCAGAAAGAAATCATAACACCACATCTCAACAGGCTTAGTACAAGCCAGGCCAAAAAAGATAGATAAGGAGCTGCAATCTAGAAAAAGCAGAGGATTACAGTTATGACTATACTTCAGGAGCAAAGGTCCCGGTGGATTTGCTAGAGGTATATACAAAATCAGAACTATCTTTGAATGCCATTATAAACAAGTTCTTAACCATCGATATCCTAGAGAGAATCTCAAAGCTTTCACTAATGGTCTTCCTAAGTAAGGTTAAAGCATGGCATCTCTCTCTTGGCAATTATGAGACCCAGACACCGAAACGATAGTATGGAATCAAGGCAGACAAGAATATGGAAAAACAGTACTTATCATCAAAGCTATACAATTGCTAGCTAACATATGGCCAACAAGTTTATCAACTGTCCCATTACTAATAGGGTATGAATATAATGAGTTGCATAATTCCACACATGGCTATTCTTTAAGTATCAAACTTCTTACTAGACTTTTAGAATAGATTCAAAATATTTATGTGGATATATTTTCCAAGCATTAGAAGTAGTCATTGATATTGAGTTTCTAGGATTTTCACAGAACCCTAAATTGAAAGAAATTCAGCGCCATTTCCACATGAATCTGGTTTTATAAACTAATTGCTTTCTCTGATAATGAATTTTTAAAAAGGAACAGGGCAGAGGAGAAAAAGAATGGGGTTGGGAGCCCTTATATTCTTCAAAAATGAAACCTGTTTTCACTGCTGCTCATGAGTTATTTCAATCTCCTTAATAAAGAATGAACATTAAGTAGACAAAATAAACTCTTAAATCCTTCAGTAAGAGAATTGATCAAAACATTTTCTTTATCAAAAGAGCCTTCATACCTCATTAATTAAACAGACTATGAAGACTTACCCATTAAAGAATGCTAATTACTATTGTCAAGTATCTGACTCTAAATTATAAAACTCTTCTTTTGGCAACATCAGAAAGAGCCGATTATAAATGCATTGCCAAACCTTATATATTAGAAAAGATATTCTAAGAGAGGAATTGCACGAGCCTGTAGCTACATTGCTGCTGTGTTTTTTTTTAATGCAATTGGTATCTGACTAAAATAATAAGAAATTGCTCTCTAAGTATCTTTGAGATGGGCATAAGTGCTCACATTTATTGAAAGAAAACAAAACCGTGGGGAATAGAATTATTACCTGAGGGCAGGAAATTTCAGACAAAAGGTCCCTATTCCTGGTGAAAGCAAGTAGCCAGTTGCCAAGGTTTCTTAGACTCCTCTGGTACTCATTTGGGTGATTATGAAATTCACAGCACATCAATCTCCACCATAGCCAGCAGGGATCGCTGCAGGGAATGGGTACACAGGGGACACAGAAGGGAGCACGTTTAAGGGAAGGAAGAGGAAAGGAATGATATGATAAAAATATTTAGCTGTGATTCATTTAAAAAAAATACAGTTGTATTTCACACTGGATTAACTAAAGACAAATACTGCTAAAATTCTAAGATAAACTATTTATGATTTCTTCATTCTCCTTACCACTGGAATTACTACTATGCTATTAAATTAATATGTATGTTTTAAATTTTATATTAAAATGCTAATTAACAAAAATGAGATGGCTATATTGTACAAAAGTTATACAAAGACTGAACTGTATAATACAACATTAAATGAAACCAATTAGGACAAGCACTCTAAAAAATACAAATAGTCAAGTTAACTGTCAAAAGGCCCAGTTAAAACTAATAATCCTCACTTCATTTCATAGAGAATACTTAAGTTACCTTTGAAAAATAACAAAACAAAACAAGAAAGGAAAATCCAGCAATAAACTACATCTGTATATTCAAAAATAAATAGGAGAAATATAGTATTTATCAGGAAAAAAGTTTTGAATCTAAATTTTTTGGATATGAATCAACTTTTTAAACCAGCCAAAAATGGATTCAGGGTAACTAATTCATGCTCTATGTATCTTATGAAGACCAATGTATTATAAAGTTATTTCTCCAGTCAGCTAAATATGTTTCTGAATAACTGCTATGTACCACAGTACTATGGCAGATGTTAAAGATACAATGGCGAACAAGACAAGCACAGTCACTGTCCTCGGAATTCAGAGCCTATCAGGATGATTCTGCCCTTTAAAGAGATGACAATCTGCAGAATTAACAAATAAAACAAACAATATATGTTAAGACCTAAAACATTTCAAAATGAAGATGAACAGTGAAGACTAGCCTAGTTAAAGTTGCCTATGAAGATGTACAAGTATAAAATGAAGCCTGAGAGGATGTCCTTCCTGAAGGGACACAGACAATTTGGCTGCAGGAAAAAACAAAAGGTGGGTGAAAAAGTGGGGATGGGGAAAGAAATGTAGCATTGGGAAACAATGAAAAATAAAATTGCAGCCAAATTTGGAAGACCTAAGTCATCCTTGACGTCTCTACATACTTGCCTTAAAATACTCTCTTGGTATGCATGCTGTAGTCAGATAAAATAGATTTAATAACTACCCATTTTATATCACCAAGCTGTCATTTATGTGCTTTATTTCATTATTGCTTTACAATTTTCTCTGACACTTGGACTACCTCCATCTCATTGTCTCTAATTCTTTAAAAGTTGCAGATAGTACTCTGTGCCTCTCTCAGAAAACTAATATTTCATCTTAAATTCTATTTACTCACTCATCCACCATATTGTTTCCAGAAGACATTCCTAAGTCTTAGTTTTATTTATATCTTACAGAACCTTCTTTAAATACTGGTAGGAAAAATAAATGAATGACTTATCAATGAGGATATTTATAGTATTTCTTAAAGATAAATCTCGCCGAAACCGGTTTGGCTCAGTGGATAGAGCGTCGGCCTGTGGACTCAAGGGTCCCGGGTTCGATTCCGGTCAGGGGCATGTGCCTGGGTTGCGGGCGCATCCCTGGTGGGGGATGTGCGGGGGGCGGCTGGTCGATGTTTCTCTCTCATCGATGTTCTGACTCTCTATCTCTCTCCCTTCCTCTCTGTAAAAAATCAATAAAAAATATATTTAAAAAAAAAAAAAAAAAGATAAATCTTACATATTATGAATGCACCTTTTTATAGTGTATTTCATTTATATATAAAGCATCAGAGCAGAAGAAAAATTAGGAGCAGAAACCCAATTTATTATCTAAAAACATACTTACTGTTACCAAATTTTAATATCTCTAAGTTTTCTGGTACTTACTACATTTATCCCTAAATATTAATTCCTAACAATAAAATTACAAAAGGTTTACAAATACACAACAGCAGACAAAAATAACACTTGATGCTAATAGAGTAGAGACAAAAGAAGCCAGATAATGTTTCTATTAATAGTATTTTGGGGTAGAAAAAGTATATATACATAAAATTAAGCCTTAAAAGACAGACTAATATGGAATTAAAAAGTAATACACTACATTCATTTCGTCTGGGAGAAGTCTCAAAATAAGTCAGTGAATTATCAAACAGACCAGTAGTAAATCTAATGCCTGAAAAAAATCAAACAATAAATTACTATATCCTGAATCATATTTGCTTCAGCTCTCAATTTTGTTTTAATAACTTGGTCTTGATATAACTGTTCATATTTTACTCATAGAAATAGTCATTAAATCTTCTATTTGTAACTTACATTCAATCTGAGCTCCAATCATGAATATCAACTGACTAAATACCAATATTAAATAGAAATATTAAATTCCTCATCCTAAATATTATAATATGCAGAATTTAAAACATGTACGTATAACTGATAAGAGGTCAACTTATTAGGAAAATGTTTACACTGGAAACTGTAGTATTAAGATAAAGTGCAATATTGTAAAAAGTAATATTGCAAAAAAAATTATGCAAGTAAAAAGAAATGGTGAGAAATTTGTTGGGGAGCATAAGAGACTTGGTTGGAAAGTTTGTAAGGAGGACATTCTGATAAAATGGAAGTGCGTGGAAGGCCGCCTGCCCTGTTTATCGGAATTCTGACTTAGGGAAGTGTCGAAGGTGGCGCCCCTAATTATTCCTTGACCTTCCAAACAAGCCTGTGCATATGCAGACCTCCGGGTGTTTACTGGAATCCTTATGCTTAATCCCTGGATGCCCTTGCCTAGAGGACAATATAAACATGTGTCCTCCCAAGATTACTCACCCTACTGATTGTATCTAAAGATAAAAATTCCAAGAAAGGCCTAAAAAGGCAGGCAATATAGGCTGTTCTGGCTACTAAAGCCAGGGACCCCTTAGCCCTCTCTTGCACAGTCAAACTGTGTCTGAGTAATCTGTTCCTCCATCGCTCAGGGGCTGCTTGTCAGCCCCAGCGGAAATTATGCTTCCACAACTTCAAAGAACTGCTGAGTCAAAGAATTCCCAAGTTATAAAAGAATCTCCTAAGGGATATTGCAGCAGTATGGTGAAACACCATGAGAGTACTAAAAGAAATGCTGAAAATGGAGTAAAAGAAAATCAAACTATTAGGTGGGAACAACGGCCTGAGCAGGCGGCATAGAAAAATCAAATTAAAAAGGTGCTGGATCAGTGACGCAACCACTCAACACCTGTCAAACTTTAACCTTAGGCAGATGACACGTTTCAATCTATATATATGGTCAGTGTGCATCATAGCGACCGGGACACCAGAACGACTGGTCGCTATGATGCACACTGACCACCAGGGGGCAGGCGCTCAACACAGGAGCTGCCTCCTGGTGGTCAGTGCGCTCCCAGAGCCAACCTCCTGTGGCCGGCCAACCTCCCCTGTTTCAGCCAACCTCCTGTGGTCCCTTCCCCCCTCCAGCAGGCCCTGGCCGGCAGCCGGCAACTGGCAGGAAGGTGAGGCCAGCCGGAGGAGGGTCAGGGGAGGAAGGCTCTGGCCAGCCCTAATTGCCAGCCAGGCCTAGGGACCCCACCTGTGCACGAATTTCATGCACCAGGCCTCTAGTGTTTTAATAATTACCTTCTCACAGACTGCAACAAATCCCTTCTGATTCTAGAATGGCGATATTACAACATTCAGTGGACCAAGCATCCATCCCCTCTTCACCTAAAGTTTTCAAATTAATCTCCTGAAAGTAATTTTTGCAAGAATCAATCTGTTTTTATGTGAACATTAATGTGAAATAAACAGGCACCTGCTTGCTTTCAGATACTTCTATATAATGCAGTTAATAGCCAAAATAAATAAATAAATAAATAATCCACCCTTAAAATTCTGTATTGCATAAACCAAAGGATAACCACACAAAAAACATTGTTGCCATACTAAAACACGTAGTGTAAATTAGTTCACAAATAAAAGGGATCTTCATAGATAACTGAAAGGTATCCAAATTAGCATGTTCAAACTCCTGATCTTCTTCCATAAGCCTGTGTCCTCCAACTTAGTGAACGTGAGCACCTCCACCTTGTCAGCTGCTTATGTCAAAAACTCCTGAGTCATCCATGACTGCTCTCTTTCTTTCTCAATCACATATTATGTCAACAAAATCCTGTAGTTCTACCTTCAAAATACATCTAAAACCTGATATCTCAACAACTTCACTGCATCCACCAGGTCCAAGCCAGTGTCTTTCTCATCTGGAGAGCTAACACCTAACTGAGCTCCCATCTGCCCTTGCCCTCCCATTACTTATTTTCCACTTGGGTGCAGAGCGGTCCTTGGTTCCAAGCTTTCCAGTGGATTCCAATCTCACTCAGTTAAAAGCCAACTCATTACAAGGCCCCACAAGACCTGGACTTTGATTTCATCTTCCTCTCCTCACTCCACGTCACCTGTCACCTGTATTCCTGGCCTAGATATATATCAAAATAACAAGCAAGCTTCCACTTCTGGATCTTTGCATTTGCTTCCACCTCTTTCAGATCTCTTCTCAAATATCACCTTTTTCAATTAAGGCTTCTAGAATCAACAGATTTAAAACTGCAAACCCCATCCCTACCTCCACGCACTTCTTATCCCTTTCCTGCCCCACCCCCAACCCCAGCACATACCACAAACTGATAAAATGTACTTCACTTATTTATTATCGGCATCCTCTGATTAAAATGTAAACTCCATTGCCCTGGCCAGTGTGGATCAGTTGGTTGGAGTGTCCTTGACCTGTGCACCTGAAGGGTCATAGGTTTGAGTCCCAATCAGGGCACATACCCAAGTTTTGGGCTCAATCCCTGCCTGGTAGGGGTAAGTACAGGAGACAACCTATTGATGTTTCTTTATCTCGTTATCTCTCTCTCTCTCTCTCTCTCTCTCTCTCTCTCTCTCTCTCTCTCTCTCATCAATAAAAAAAAACATATTTTTTAAAAAACAAAAAGAATACTGTCAATTTAAGTAACTAAAAGTTACCTTAAAAATCCCCAAATTTATTTTTAAAAAATCTAAAATTAAAATTTAAAAAAAATCCCCAAATTTAGCCCTAGCTGGTTTGGCTCAGGGGATAGAGAGCATCCGCTTGCAGACTAAAGGGTCCTGGGTTTGACTCCGATCAAGGGCACATGCCTAGGATACACGCTCAATCACCAATAGGGGGCGTGCAGGAGGCAGTTGATGGGTGATTCTTATCATTGAAGTTTCTATATTTCCCTCTCTCTTCCTCTCTGAAATCAATAAAAATATAGTAAAAAAAAAAAAAAAATCCCCAAATTTAGCCCTGACCAGTGTGGTTCAATTGGTTGGGCATCGTCCTATGCACTGAAAGGTTGCTGGTTCAATTCCCAGTCAGGGCACATGCCTCAGGGTTGATTCCCTGGTAGCGGGGAGGCAGCCAGTGGATATCTGGCTCTCACATTGGTGTTTCTCTCTCCCTCTACCTTCCTCTCTCTCACAAAAACTTTTAAAAATAATCCCTAAATTTATAAAGGTACATTTATTAATCTTAAAAGGAAACATTAACTCAAGTTTTCCCAGTTGCCTAATCCAAGTAAAACAAATCTCATTAATTTCAATGGCAGTATATTCTATAAATAGGTTACATTCAGTTATGCTTATTATGCCCGAATGAGAATTACTGAAGTTTTCCAAGAACTGAGACCATATCTTACCCATCTTTGTATCTCTAATACCAAGTACTCAAGACCTAATATACATAAACTTTCAAAAATTATTGAGCTTTGCCATAAAAGTGGAAGATGTAAATAATTAGCCTATCAATAATTATATAAAATTATCATTCAAGAAAATAATTTGACAGTCTAAATAATCTGTTGTATTTTCTTCTAAGAATGTCCAGAGGAACGATTATAGATTTAACAGTATTCATCTCCAATTACATGCACCTTAACTTCTTCAGCAATTAATTTCCACAGCCTTATCTGAAACCATGTACTAAATTAGGCCCATTCCACCTCTAAAATCTTGAACTTTAATATAACCCTTTCAGACAAAACCTCCAAATCTTCCAGTTCTTTTATTTGTTTTTCTCAACTGCTCTTCCACCTAGATAAAATCTCCAACCCTTGGACGGTTCTTTCCTTTTCTCAACATGCTATCAGCTGCTGCCCTCCACCTTCCTTCCTTTCTTATGCAACCTAAACCAGCCCATCAATACATTGTGAGGCAATCTAAAATCTATTACTTTGCCAGTCAGTCACAATATTCTGCCAAATGCTCAACCCTTCCTAATTTCTTTAACATATATTCCAAATACTCAGCAATCTTGTCAGGCCACCCTCCCTTTCTACTTGTTCCTTTCCCTTAGTTTAGGAAACATGTCTTGTAGAGATGTCAGGTAGTTTCTCCTACCTCGATGCTTGGAGCTAGCCTGGATCCAGTCCCTTTCCAAATCTGGTTCTCTAACTTTCCCATAAATTCTGTGAGATACTGACATCCTTCCAATACATTTCTATTCTATTTAAATTAACCAGAGATCCTCTGCAGATTCTTTATTTCCACCCAGACAACTGCTCCTGAACCCTGGACTTCAGAAACCAAACTGATAACCAGGCATCTTTAGTGATCATGTCCTTCTTTTGTCTGGAATTCCTTATTAAGTCACCTCCTGGGATGAAGTTAAATTTGAGGCCCTTTGTCATGGAATTTAGTGCAGTGCCTATTAAAGACAACAAGCCTGACTCAAAATACTAGTTCTTCCCATGACCATATCTTTACTGTACCTATAAGTCTTTGCCATTGCTAACTGACCAATGGATAAATAGAGCTGGGCCATACAGATTCTCTCTCCCAGGAATCTGAAACTTGACAGGAAAGATCACAGATTGGGAGTTGTGAGAGATGGGATAGCACCCCAAAGCAGTGGTTCTCAATCAAGAGCCTTTTTGCCCCCAGGGGACATTTAGCAATGTGTGGAGACATTTTTCATTGTCAAGACTGTGGGGGTGGCTATGGGCATCTAGTGGGTGGATATTAGATATATTGCTCAACATTCTACAATGTTCAGAGCAGCCCTTCACAATAAATAATTATCTTGTCCAAAATGCCAACAGTGCTGAAGTCCAAGATCTCTTTCATGAGGTTCCAGGAGCTGGCTAGTTCTTGACCTTCCCCTTATTCCGTGACCTACCTCAACAGCTTTTGGTTACATTTAACTTTTTACCTAAGTTAAACAGAGCAAGGTTTTGTTGTTTACAGACAAAATAACTTTCACTAGCACAGTAACTCTAGTTCAATCACCTGACATACATGTGTACAATTTAAACCAGTTTCTCAACCTTAAAACTATTAACATTTGGACCAAATACTTTATTGTGAGGGGATGTGCTGTGCATTGTAGGATGTTTAACAGCAAACCTGGCCTTTAACCCATAGACTTTAGTACCCTTAGCCACCCCCGCTTCCCAATGCCCCAGTTGTGACATTTAGAAATGTCTCCAGACATTGCCAAATTTCCCCAGAGAGGCAAAATCACCTCTGGTTGAGAACCATACAAAGGCTCCATCAGGTGCAGTGTATGTCTGTCCTGCCAACTCCCACTCACGAGTAAACCGTGTGCCCATTACAGTGTGCCTGGAGCCAGAGGGGAAAGGGAAGCATTTGTATCTGAATCATCCCTACCCCTTTTTAGGTCTTGGCTTAAATATACCCCATCTTCCAGCTTCTCTCCCCCTACCTCTTGCCTTTGCTCAAGCACTCACTTACATACACAGGAAAAGATAATGAGGCCTTGAGCTGAAAGGTAGCTCCTGCTCTTATTTCCTTTCTGATACTTGTTATAACTTTCTTTAGAACTTTCCATTCCCTTGTGAAAAAGGACACCCCTAGGAAAGCTTCCAAAGCATATTTTGTGCCAATTACAGTCTGAAAGATCGGAGTAATTTCTCCTTCAAAGACTTCCTGTTTCACTTCTCTTAATACTTAAGAACTCCAACCCCCACCTCACCACATACAAATGGCTCTCTCTCTCTCTCTCTCTCTCTCTCTCTCTCTCTCTCTCTCTCTCTCTCTCTCTCTCCCCCACCTTCTCTCCCAGCCCAGGATCTGTCAGTTTCAGATCAGTTCCAAGTATACAAACATGCTTAGGACAGAAATAAACACTTAGGCAAGGAACAAGTGTATAGATTTAAACATCTCAAACAGTTCAGCATTTACTCAGAGCCAGTTTCTCGTGTGCCTCTATTAAGGTAAGACTGGTTTTGAGCTTATAATTTCACCATACTTCAATCTCAAGGCTCAGAGTAAGCATCATCTTTCTCCTGTTGGTTCCCAGATCGCCTTCTTCCTTATTGGAAGACACCCTATATATGAAGAGTCACTTTCCTAGTCCTTCCTTCCTAGGACATCATAAACATCACATTTATTCAATGATTCAATTACCTGTTGCTTCCTAAAAACCAAGGTAAAGTACCATAACATTGGTGGCATAGAGTTTTGCCTCAGTTAAAAAAAAAAAAAAAAAAGGCAATGTGAGGGAGAGTCAGTTGATTGGTTGATTGGTGCCATTCATCCATTCATTCAAAAAATAGTTGTTGCCCTGGCCAGTGTGGCTCAATTGGCTGGAGCATCCTGGGATGCATGGAAGGATGGTGGCTTTGTTTCTGGGTCAGGTCACATACCTGGGTTCCCCCAGCTGGGGTACCTACAGGAGGCAACCGATTGATATTTCTCTCTCTCTCTCTCTCTCTCTCTCTCTCTCTCTCTCTCTCTCTCTCCCTCCCTCCCTCCCTCCCTCCCTCCCTCCCTTCCTCTCTCTTAAATAAATAAAAAGCATATCCTTGGTGAGGATTTTTAAAAAATAGTTGTTGAGTGTACATTACACAGACTCAAAACAAAAATCCCTGCCGTCATGGAGTTTGCATTCAAGTGCAGAAGACAGGCAAACAGCAAAGATATAGCATGACAGATAAGGATGAATGCTATAAAAAAGTGTGGTCAGTCTAAGGCCTCCTTGGAGAAGGTGCCATGGTGGCATGCACGGGCCACATGAAATGTCTATTATTGGAAGGCAATGTGTTTTAAGCATTTGCTGTTAAACTGTATTGAACTGTATGCCAGATAATCACATCAATATAGTGACATCTTCATTGCCAGATAATTTGTAAAATTAAGCTTGACCCAGGTAATTTCAAAGTTCATCACTACTTAAATAACTTATTTATCATCTTATTTTATCTATTGTCATCCTTTAGATTTATAAATAACATCATAACGATGACAGCAGTACCAGTAAGATTATCCAAGAATGCCGAAACCGGTTTGGCTCAGTGGATAGAGCGTCGGCCTGCGGACTGAAAGGTCCCAGGTTCGATTCCGGTCAAGGGCATGTACCTGGGTTGCGGGCATATCCCCAGTGGGAGATGTGCAGGAGGCAGCTGATCGATGTTTCTCTCTCATCGATGTTTCTAACTCTCTATCTCTCTCCCTTCCTCTCTGTAAAAAATCAATAAAATATATTTAAAAAAATTATCCAAGAATATAAATTTGCTATTCTTCAGTCACCTACATCGTTTTGAAATATGAAATTAAAACTCACGTATTTCAAAAACTCATCTCTGAGAAAAATAAAAATCCTCACTATTATTTACAACACAGATATCAGAGATCATACAAATAATGAATATGTGGGTGTTGTCTGTTTTGTGAAGTAAGCCATTACCTTGGCTATTAATTTTTTAAGAGCCCTTCTCAACTGTTCTGCAAGAGAATGAAACTCTTAAGGCACTCCCTGATTGAGTGAACTTTCCTCCCTTGCATCTAGAATGGAGCTGCGTACTAACACCCTTGGGAGGGTGAGAAAAGAGAACTGAAATCATTTTTCTGTAGCTCTGAATATTCTTGTGGATGGAAGTATAAGAGAGGCTGAAGGACATCTGATAAGTCAGACATTACCTAACTAATCAATGAAAGTTAAAACCTTCTTCCAAAATAAGTTGTTCATATGGGCCATACGTACAATTTCAAAAGAAACTTTTTAATTAGTGGTAATATTGAGAAATGTATATTCATAAACGCCACTATAATTTGTTACTTTAAAAAAAACATCTTATTTAATGTGACATGGAAAATATTTGCTGAATCACAGAAATACCGTTGTGCCCCTACATATAACCTGTGGTATACCACGATTTGTAGAATCAAGTCGTCGTACCCACGCCTTTCCCTACAATGAGCTCAAAGTAATCACTAAGTTACAGACAAATAACGGAGAAAAGGATCCTAACCAAGCGCTTCGGGTTCGCGGTTAACACCTTGGACGCCAGATCCCACGTTCAGCCTCCGTCTGGAGACAAATATGGAGAAGCCAGGAGCAACAAACAAACTTGCCAGCGTGACTGAGTCATGTTTCCGACTAAACCCGCTTATGAAATGGAAAGAACGACAAGTCTTGGGGTTCTGGCCACAGATGCTGACACTCCGTGACATTTATGGGTCTCGGGTTTTTAAAAAGCAAAAAAACTCTTTTGTAAGAACGACGTGGGGCTAAACGCCTCCAGAAAGAGCTTGTCGTCAAAGCTGGGAACCCTGGCTGTTTCCCTACAGCAAATCCGAACTGTGCAAACGGGCACACCCGCTACGGCCTCGGAGCGGAACAATAACAAGGTTAACGTTTCCCGGAGAAGACGAGCCTCGGCCCTGAGAGTCCGGGCTGCGCCAGGCGCCCGCGGTTAACGGACCCGCTCTGCTCCGAGGGGACGCGAGCCCGAGCCCGAGCCCGGGTTCAGGCCACCGCGGACCCCGCACCTGGGTGACGCGGGCATCTCCCCTCTCCGCCGGGACCGCCAAGAGGTGTCCCCGGACGCCCCCGGACGCTGTGCCGGGGCCACCCCACCGCCGCCTCCGCCTCCGCCGGCCGCCCTCCGCGCTCCTCCACGAGTCGGCCGGCTCTCCCCCGTCTGGGGTCTCACTCGGGAAGCCGCCCCGGGCGCCGCGGGCGGCGGGAGATGCGGGGCCCGACGGGAGCGGGGCGTCCCAGGGTCGCCTCCGCACGGCGGCCAGTCCCCGGCGTCCCCGAGGGCGCAGGCTGCCCCGGCAGGGCGGGGGCGCACCGGCCCCCTGCCCGCGGCTCCCACTGACCTGGAGAGGTGCTTCAGAATCTGTTTCTTGATGAGCCCAGCCATGGTGCCGAGGCGGGAGGCGCCGCGCTCTCCTCTCGGTTCCTCGCTGCCCCCTCTCTTCGGGGCCGTCTCTCCTCTTTGTCCGGGTTAACCCGGCAGAAGGAGAGGCGCCTGAGTGCTCGCGCCCGGGAGAGACCCAAGGCCCTGGCCGAGGCCGCCGCCGCCGCCGCTGCCGCCGAGGACCGGGAGCATCTCGCTCAGGCCGCCGCAGCCACCGCCGGCGCCATCTTGGCTGCAGCATCACCTAAGAGACCTGGGGGAGGGCGGGGGCGAGCCCGGCTCGGGGCGGGGCGAGCGGATGGGGGCGGGGTCTGGGGAGATGGGGCGGGGCCACAGCGGAGAGGGGCGGGGCAACTCAGGTTCCAGGCTGGTGCGGAAGGTATGCTGCCTTGCCACCCTTATTCTTAACCCAGCGGCCCTGCTGCTATTGGGTGCTTTGACTCCCAATCCAAAACCTTCTCCTCCTCTGTTCTTGTTCTTGACTCCATCACTGAGTCTCCTGCCACATCCTACTTCTCTTTTTCATTTCCTAAGAATTTGTTCCACAAACTTCTCAGGTTATTTTGCTCTGTTTAACCTACTCAGCTTTATATATATACACATATACATATATATGTGTATATATATATATATATTTTAATATATTCCCATTGATTTCAGAGAGGAAGGGAGGGGGAAAGAGAGAAACATCAATGAATGTCTTCTATTGGGGATCAAGCCCCCAACCCAGCCATGTGTCCTTGACCAGAATCAAACCTGAGACCCTTCAGTCCACAGGCTGACGCTCTATCCACTGAGCCAAACCAGCTAGGGCTCTTTATATTCTTGCCTCAGTTTCTTTTCCTTTGCTAAGCTAGTCTGCTTTCCTGGCTAAGTGCTGTAATGTTTCATCTGGTGATTTCCAATCCTAAGGGAAGTAGAAGTTGACAACATGCTCTAATGGAGTCCAGGACCTGGGAATGAAAAGGCCTAAATTCAAGTTCTGGCTCTAGTATTTTTTTTTTTTTAAATATATTTTATTGATTTTTTACAGAGAGGAAGGGAGAGAGATAGAGAGTTAGAAACATCGATGGGAGAGAAACATCGATCAGCCGCCTCCTGCACATCTCCCACTGGGGATGTGCCCGCAACCCAGGTACATGCCCTTGACCGGAATCGAACCTGGGACCCTTCAGTCCGCAGGCCAACGCTCTATCCACTGAGCCAAACCGGTTTCGGCCTGGCTCTAGTATTTTCTAGCTGAGTTAACCTGAAGAAATTAGCATTCTTATTTTTAGCCTCAGTTCAATCATCTATAAAATGAGTTAATAATATCAGCCTTACCTCATTAGGGTGTTGTATCCAAAGAAATAAAGATGTAAAGTCTCATTTGAAAATTTCTGTAAAAAGGAAGGAAATTGTTGAAATACCAGGGAGAACTGTTACAGCTCTGCACCTCTACTCCACCCAACCCCAAACCAACATTTTTCAGATGTGAAAATGACCACCCAGTGATGTCTAAAAGAGGAAAAGAAATTGCACTACCTCTGAGGGATATATCAGGAAGACATGGGGGGGAAGAGGGTGTAGTTTACACATAGGCCAACACCTGTTCCTTTCTGAAGAAGTGAAAGGAGGTATATATGGGTTGACTACTTAATTAACATTTATCATGTACTATAAACCAGGCATTATTCAGATAACTAGGGATCTCTAAATAAAAACAAATGTTCCTGCAATCAAAGAGTTAACAGCCTTGTGTAGAAGGTCAATTACTAGTGCTAAGACCTCGAGCTCTATCATTAGACTAGTTCAAATGCTGGCTCAGCCACATTGTAGCTGTGTAAACTTGGACAAGTTATTTATAGCTCTCAGCCTCAGTTACCACATATGACTACTGGAGTAATGATATCTAACTCAGAATTTTGTGAGGATTAAATGAGATTATGCATATAAAGTGAGTGTCTCAGAGAGCCCAGTGAACGTCCACCCTGCCCCCTCCTGCTCCCTGCAGATCCAGATTTGGGGGCCTGGCACCTTGGGTGCCCCCTCAATCCAGACCATGGAGGAAGAAGATTGTGGCCTGCAAGTGCAGACCATTGGCAGGCAAGCAGTTCCATAACTCCAAGATCAAGCTCCCACTGCCCTACCAGTCCTTAGTCCGTAGCACAAACGACCCCTCACTACCAAGAGATCCAACATCTTCTTTCAAATGCAAGGCCTCCCTGTCCCCTGGCCTGCCCAAATAAACTACTTGGGGGAAAAATGAAAATACAAAATTAGGTGATATTAAAAAAAAATTAAGTGATATTAATAAATGCTATTATCATTAGCATAATTGAGAACAGAAACAAAGTACTATGAGAACACAGAAGAGGGAGGGATTCATTTCTATCTGGTTAAGTCAGAGACAGATTTACAATGAATGGAGATATTATTTAAAAGATGAGCATGTAGCTTAATGTGTTGAAAGAACTGGTTCTGAGAGCAGAGTTGCATTTTAAACCTAGTCCTGTAGGTTTTTAGGTATGTGACCATAGGAAAAGAACCTCTGAGCTTCATGGTGCTATTTATCTTCATGAGGATTAACCAAGCTGATGAAAGTAAAATACTTAGAGAATCCCAGCTACAATAGAATGGTAGCTGTTGTTATTAATTCACGAAGCTGGGAAAGATGTTTCACACAAGGGAAACACAATTATGAAAAAAGACAAGTGTCACAGTTCATGGCTTCTAAATGGCAAGTGGCCTAATGCTTTGGCAAGAACAAAATATAGATTTCTTTTCAAAGTAATCAGTATCAACAAACCCCGCAGGTTAATAATAGTAGTTAAAGTATCTTGTTATTGAGAAAATACATGGTAATAATTTTAATTTTACTCTCCTTGGATTGAGAGAACACTTAATGTCACAAAACCATCATAAATTCAGTGTTTTAAATTAATTTACATTTTTTGTTGACATTTAATTATCAAATCTTCAAAAACTTAAAATCATGACTGTCATACAAATATATAATGTATCAAAGATTTATTAACTCATATTGATAACCCGAATGGTGAGCCGAGGTGTTTTCCCGGGGTCGTGTCTCCCAACACCGAAGAATGAGCTCCGTGGGTCAGAAGATTTAAGCAAAAGTGTGGAAAATTTATTACAAGCAGATTCAGACTCCCGCAGAGGAGAGGGACCCAATAGTGAGCTGCCCCTTAAAGCCTTGTAGTCCAGGGGTATATATTTGATACAAGCCTGCTCTATGTCTACCTGTGTCATCACTTGATTGATTCCTTCAGTTGTTTTTGCCAAGCAGTGGACCTGGACTTTCCCTGTTCTATGTGTTCTTTCTCTGTTCCTGTGCTGAACGTTTTCTATTTCTGTGTGTTCGTACATCTTGTTACTACAGGCCCTCCCTTGTTTTTCCATGCCTCCGGCTTTGAGTCCAGGAACATTTATTATTTCTGCTTGGTTGGTTCCAATGGTTAGGCTGGCTCAAACTACCATGTCTGCCCCTGCCTATGTTCCGCCTGCCTTTGTTTCCTACTGGACCCTTCCCTTATCTGCCTGTGTTTCAAGTTAACCCTCTCAATATTAATGTAAGAACCAACAAGACAGGGTACAAAGCTATTCACTAAGCCCTTGCTGGGTAGCTCAGTTGGTTAGAGCATTGTCCTGGTACCCCAAGGTTGTGGGTGTCCTGGTATACCAATCCCTAATCAGGGCACATACAAGAATCAACCAATGAATGAACCAATAAGTATAACAACAAAGTGATGTTTCTCTCTCTATGTCTCACTCCCTCTCTCTAAAATCAATACATTAAAAAATTTTTTAACTCATTATTATAACAAATAAATATGTTGCACATGTTCATTACATATTTATAGGAGAGACTTGTTTTTAATTGTTTTAAAATTATACATTTGAAGTATGGTAGCAATCATCTCAGGTAGAAACTATAGTTTAACTCTGCTGTTTGGTTTCTGTACTTATTTGTTTGCTAAAATAATAGAAAAGTTATTTTGATTTTCTGAATTATATAAATTATCCCATTCGATTAAATACCCTATTGATTGTAATGTGAATATCCCAGGGGTTGTGGTCATACTGGTCTTAGAAAGCGCATTTTCCTTTACCTGGGAAGGACAGCACAATTATCCCAAGGTCAGAGGACTCCAGTTAATGTGTCCCTGTTGACTCAGTGTTCCGGAGACCCAAAACTATAATTTAGATATCATGCTGCTTTGCTTCTGTAAACTGCTTTTTGCAAATCAGGTTCCTCATTCCAGACCCTGGGATGTAATCAATACCTTTGTGATCTTTGACTATATAAATCTAGTATTGCGGCCATCTTATCACTATGAGATTTGGGAGAGCCAAAATGCCCCCTCAAAGTCCCAGATTGCAATAAATGTGACTCTTTAATTCGACTTCTTGAGGTGTCCTTCTGTGATTCGCGGGGTACATTACAACACATTGCCAAAATATATATTTGTGCTAAAACTTGGGATGAGAGAGTGAATAGTGTGAAGGTGGATAGGTCAGAGCTTTTACTGAACAGTCTGTGCTGAAGCTGGCTTATACCAGCTCATGAGAACCAACTGTGTGCATTTCTTCCTGACTCTGTGTTTGGTGTTTGATGACTTCAGGATAGCTTGTAAATATCCATTGTGATGGTGTTTGTTCAGCACACAGTGATAAACACTGCAAATCAGGATTTCATTTTCTGAAGATCTGGTTGTTCAACATTTACTAGCATACACACTGTAAGATGGGTTGAAGGATGATGAGATTGCAAATGCATGCACATTATTACATAGGCAATGTCAAGCCATGGAAGACTTCTACAGAGATTGAATTTGGGGAAGAGGATTGGATTTCTGTTTTAGAAAACACTTGCTGATAACTATGCTGGCAGTACAGAGGATAGAACATGATGATAAGAGAATGGAGGGGGGAAGAGCATTGAAGATGCAGAGGCATTATTTCAGGTGAGAGATAAGGCAATATTAGTAGAGATGAAAGAAGGCCAAGAACAGATTCCAGAGATTAAAACAAAGATTGGAGTTGAAAATAGTTGAAATTTCTAACTTGGAGCACACCAATCTATATATATAAAAGGCTAATATGCAAAGTGTCCCCTCAGGAATTCGACCAGAAGACTGGGAGTTTGATCACTCCCTATGATGTGCACTGACCACCAGGGGGCGGCGTGGAACGAAAGAAGGCCTCAATCAGCCCTGATTCACAGCCAGGCCTGGGGACCCTACCCATGCACAAATTTTGTGCACTGGGTCTCTAGTAATTGAGATAAAGTAATGTAGGTGGGATAGGCATTTTGGAGATAAGATTCCATTTTGGTTTTGTTGCCTTTAAGATTATTTTAAGGATATGTAGGTAGAAACATTCAGGTTACAGTTGGGGGTGAAACTCAGCTTTCGGATAACATTCAGATTACAGTTGGGGTGAAATTCAGCTTTCAGATTTATCAGTCTTTATTGCTGAAGCCAAAAACAAAAATGATCCTGATCAAGGAGCATGCAAAGGAAAGCAAAAAGAGTAGCTTAAATGTGAAAGGGCTTATAATCAAGAGAGACTGGAGTAAAAGAATATATTTTAAAAGGTAAGAGATAAATAGGAATGATGGCTGCTATATGAGGTAAGATTTTTATTTATTTATTTATTTATTTTTATGAGGTAAGATTTATAAAATATTCTTTACATGGATGTAGTAAGGAATCTTATCAATTTAATATCAGAGAAAATAGAAGGACTAAAATTTGACATAATTAATTTTGTACATACAATGATTTTTTTTTAATACAAAGGGATATAGACATCCATGGAAAGAGTCCTGGACTTCATGGAGTATGCCATCTATGCAAGCTAACAGAGACTGATCATAAGCTAAAAGGAAGAAAGAGAACAATAATAATAATAATAATGTTGTTAGAGGAAAAAAGAATATTGGGGATTAATTATGGTATTGGGAAATATTACACTGTTAACCATGATTGCCTTGTTCTGGTTAAAGAAAGGACATTCTAACCTGGGAGTTGTATGCCCCCAGGACCCGGGAGTCAACCTTGGACAGTCAACCTTGGAATGTGGTCCATTCTCATTCAAGAACTGCCTATTATCATGGAAAGATTAACAACCTTGTTGCCCAAACAATGGAGTCCCACACCAGCTTGCATTTCCTATTTCCCCATGCCTGTAATCCCTACTTCCCCATGTAATCCTTGTCTTACCCTATATAAGCAGCTGGTTTGTGGGGGTGAGGAGGCTGCAGAGCAGATTTTTGTGGATGACTTGTTGCTTTCCCATACTGCTGGCATTATTGGAATAAACGATTCAACCCTGTCTCTGCTTAATTGGTGCAAGTAGTGACTAGCAGCACAGGCCCATTGACTGTCCAGTTACAATGTGGTGATAACTACTACTAGGTACTTGACCTTTATAATTTATTTTTCATAAACAATTCTGCAAGGGGGTGTTATTACTTTATTATACAGATGAGGAAACTAAGGCGTAGAGACATTAACTAACCTGTCTCAGCCATCTAGTGGCAGAGCCAGAATTTGAGTAGGAGTTTGAATTCAGAGACTGCACTCTTAACCATCTCTTTGATTTCAATAATAGTACCTCATTCAGAAATTTTAAAGATTAAATTAGCTAACACATGTAAAGCTTAGAACAGTTTACCTATGCACATTAAGCGATGTGTATTAATCATCATCTTCATTGCCCACGGTCACACAGCTATTTTATGGCAGAGTCTGAATTCCAATTCAAAATTCGTTCTCTTAGCCAGTATGATATACAGGAGTTAGCTGAGAACATTACAGGAACACACAGGAGGAGCACCTCAGTTTAAGAAGGAGGATGGAGAGGAGGTATGTCAAATGTCAGGAAGGTTTTTTTATTTTTTTAAAATATATTTTATTGATTTTTTTACAGAGAGGTAGGAAGAGGGATAGAGAGTTAGAAACGTCCATGAGAGAGAAACACCGATCAGCTGCCTCCTACACACCCGCTAACTGGTGATGTGCCTGCAACCAACGTACATGCCCTTGACCAGAATCGAACCCGGTACACTTCAGTTCGCAGGCTGATGCTCTATCCACTGAGCCAAACCAGTTAGGGCCGGGAAGGTTTTTTAGATAAAGATACAGAGCTCTGTCCTGAAGAACAAGTAGACAGGGGAAGTGTGTGAATGTGGGTAAGAAAGCAAGGCCATTGGGGAACAGCATATTTCTAATTCAGGGTAGTTGTATCCTACAGTAGGATGGGCAATTGAGGGGAATGAGACTGAAGAGACCTCATACCTAATACCATGCTGAGTATGGTTCTGCACTTTATTCTACATAATTGTCACTGTCTGAACACTATCCGAACACACACACACACACACACACACACACACACACACACACACACACACAGCTGGTTTGCAACAGGGATTAGAAGAAGGTTGCAGTAGCGAGTCAAACTTTGAAGTAAAGGACAAATTCGAAGTGGGCGAAAAGCCTTTAGCAGCTTCCACTCTCGGATCTCGCGATGACTTTCCTAGATTTTAATTTTGGGCTGTTAGGCTGGAACGGCCAGTACTGACTGGCTGAAGAGCGGGTGGCTAGGTTGTCTCCCGCTTCCGGCGTCCTCCGTTGCTAAGGGATACAGGAAGCGCGCCCTTAAGCGCCGCCCATGCGGACGGTAGAGTGCCGGAAGAAAATGTGAGAAGGGTCGGAAAGAGAAAGGAGGGGCATTGTGTTTCGTGCTGAAATGACGACGTTAGTGTTGGATAACGGAGCCTACAACGCCAAAATCGGTTACAGCCATGAGAATGTCTCGTAAGTGTTGGTTTTTACCGAGGAACAAGGCACGTAGTTTCACACACTGCGCTTCGCCTTTGGGACGTCGGTACAGGGCGCCCGCCCCGCGCGGCCTTAAGCTGAGCCCCGGGGATGCTCGCATGGGAGCTAGGTGGTTGGGAAGCTTTGAACTGGAGTTCAGATTTTGATTTTGGGCTGTGCGGCCCCGGAAGTGGGACGTGTGTTTTGTTTTGTAGCCGGAAATTGCTCTGTAAAGAAAGGTTCCAGAGAAGCGGTTCCTAATTGGATTTTCTTGGAGACGCGATTATATAGCTTTCTTCAGATCCTCAGAGGGTTTTATGACCCCCAAAATGTAAAAACCACGGTTTTAGTAGCTGGAGAATTCGAAAGCTTTTGTCTAAGTGCAAACTTCGAAGTGCTCATTGGCTGACCTGCTCCATTATACTCAAATAAACAAATACTGCCATAGCATTTATCAAATATATGTGTTGGCATAAAGAATAAACAGATTTGAAGACACGCTTTTCTTCTGTCATTCACAGAAGGGTGTGTTTTTCTTTTCCTCTCTGTTTTCTTTTGAAAGAGGACAATTGAACTGCTCAGGAATGTGAATTGTTAGTCTTCTGGAAAATGTTGAGACTTGTGTATCGTTGGTTTTTATTCTCTTACTCAGCAGTTCTGTTACCAGCTACCTAAGGAATCAATTAGAGGTGCTTGAGAAGCGTAAAATACAGGACGCTCTGAATTATTTATAGCCACTGTGTGTGGTAGCAAAAATTAAGGAAGGATGCTAAATAATCAAGAATACCAGATGTATTAAAATTGTAATACAACCATACGATTGATTACGATGCAGCTTTAAAAAAATCGTGTATTTCAACATAAAGACCTGTACTGATAATGGACCTAGTTTGTCTTCCTAAACAGATTGTAAGCTCATGGTGGACACAACCACATTTAAAAGTACTACTTCCCACTTCTGTACCCAAAGCATCTCACTGATGGGAAATTTTGACTTTATGGTAACTTGATTTTATGGCCAGAATTTTGAACTTGTAAACCTTTTACCAGAATTTTATTAAAAATTTATGAATTAAAGCCAGAAAGACCAGGAACTTTACCTAGATCTCCTGTTAGCTGTGTGATGGTAGGACCAATACCCACCTGTAAGGCTCTCTTGAGGAGTATTTGAGAAAGAAAAAGGGTCCAGTACATAACCTGGTATGTACTAGAGCCCTTTGGGGGGGGGGGGGGGGGGGGAGGCACTTTTTATTATGTGAAGACAATGAGAAACACTGGTTTTGGATATTTTTCTGGCATCCAGGGTGGTGGTGAAGTAAAAGTATTTATAGCAACTAAGTATTTAGGGAATAATTTTATTATTTGATTCTTTGTTTATAGGGTTATTCCTAACTGTCAGTTCAGGTCAAAAACAGCACGTCTTAAAACTTTTACTGCTAACCAGATAGAAGAAATAAAGGACCCTTCTGGACTCTTCTACATCCTTCCTTTTCAGAAGGTAATTCAATTATATGCCATTTCTAGCATTATAGACCCAAATTTAAAGATAACTTTAAATGTATATCTAAGATTTTATTTTATTTTTTATTTTTTTATATATATCTAAGATTTTAAATGTACATATAAGAAAATGTATGGAAATATTTTTAGATTTCTAAAAGATGTCATTTAGGTGCTCTCCCTCCTGGGGCACGCCGAGGCCTTCCCTGTCCCCTTCCTATTTCTGGTCTAGGCATGTTACCATTAGCTTCCTCACTTCCAAGCTCCGAGGGCCCTTCCTTTACTTCCATAACTTGTTTCCTAAGCCATTACTTCTAGGAATTACTTTTTCTACCTTTGTAATTTACTTAGTAAATGTTCTATTACAAAAATAAAGTTTAAAAATGCCATTTAAATTTTCTTTTTAAAAAAATGTTTTTATTGATTTTTTTAGAAAGAGAGGAAGGGAGAGGGAAAGAAACTTCAATGTGAGAGCAAAACCTGATCTGCTGCCTTCTGCACGCCCCCTACTGGGATTGAGCCTGTAACCAGCCATGTGCCATGACCAGGAATGAGCTGGCAGCCTTTTTTTTGTGTGTGCACTGGCTGTTGCCCAACCAACTGAGCTACACCAGCCAGGGCTAAATTTTAAATAAGATCTTATTAAAGCCAAAACTTGAAATTCAAGTGTACTGTTAAAAATAAATGACCGCCTTGGCCGGTGTGTCTAAGTGGTTAGAGCATCGGCCCTCACATTGAAGGGTCTCGGGTTCGATTCTCAGTCAAGAGCATGTACCTGGATTTCAGATTCTGTCCCCTCCTACCCCAGTTGAGGTGTGGGCAGGAGGCAGCTAATCAATGTCTCTCTCACTCTCCCCCTCCTTCCCTTGCACTCTCTAAAAATCAATGGAAAAAATATCCTGGGCTGAGGATTAACAAAATAAAAATAAAATAAATGACAGTGCCCTGGCTGGGTAGCTCAGTTTGTTCATGTTGTCTCAATATGCCAATGTGGTAGGTTTGATCCCCGGTGAGGGCACATGCAAGAATCAACCAATGAATGCATAAATAAATGGAACAGCAAATCACTGTTTCCTTTTCCCTCTCTCATCTCTCCCCCCCCCAACCCCCCCCCCAAAAAAGAATAAATAACCAACCATAATTTAGTTACTGAATGTGGGTATGGGTACTGAATTTTACTTGTTTGTGTTAAAGATAAATGAGATGAACACATTAAAGAAAAGCACAGAGAGAAGCATCTGTACTTATTGTTACACCTTTTGAACCCTTGACACTTTGGTTAGTGTTAACTTGTAGTTTTTTGAACTTCTAAAAGGAGAAAAACATAATTAGTTTGAAATTCAAACATCATTAGACTGGTGAAGGTAACCATAAAGAGAGAGAAATCAGCAATTTAGAATATATTAATCTGACTTTTTTTAATTGTTCAAATATTTTTGATGATTAAATTTATTTAAAATATTTTTAGGGCTACTTGGTGAATTGGGATGTTCAAAGACAAGTTTGGGATTACCTTTTTGGAAAAGAAATGTATCAGGTAACAAACTGGAGTATGTATTCAGATTTATTTCCAAGTCTTATTCAAATGAAAAATTAGTATTTATATTTTAAGGTTTATAAACTTTTGAATATGCTTCAGATACGTGTTTAAGTCACTTAATATTCTGTGCGTGGCTTTGATTTTCTAAATAATAAGTAAGTGCAAGTGAACAGAAATTCTGTATTGAAGTGAAATATGAGGTTGATAAGAGATAGTCTGTATGAAACTCAAGATTAAAAGTTTACTTCAGATTTCTACTATTATTAGGCCAATTCAGTATCTTATTTTCACAATAAAATATTTTTGCCTAAATATTTGAATGTGTGAATATTACAATATGAGAAATTTGTGCTTGTAATGTCTATAGTGTGACTTTAAGTATACAGAAAAATGTTCAAATGTTAATGCTACTTAAGAATGGGTGGTAGAGAATTATGTACGTATTAAATATCCTCAAGCTTCTCGCCTCTTAACATTTAAAAGCAAAATAACAATAGCCCCCATGCTTATAGTTATTCATTACTTTTGCATAATTATATTTAAACAATTTGATAGGACCATTTTGTTAATGCTACTATTAAGACAGCTAAAATTGAATAATAGTTAAAGAGCATGAATTCTGTTACCAGACTTCCTGTATTCAAAACCTAGGTCACTAACTAGTTATATGAACCTTGGTAATTTATTCAACTCTCTCAGATGTCTGGGTTTACTCACCTATTAACTGGGTATAATAAGACCTGTCTCCTAAGATTATTGTGAGTTTAAAGTAAGTCTGATTATACATGTGAAATATGTTTATAATTATAACACAAAGTTATGAAACTTTTGGGATGTTTTTTCTCTTTTAGGTTGATTTTTTAGATACTAATATTATTATCACAGAACCATATTTTAACTTTACTTCTATTCAAGAATCAATGAATGAGATCCTATTTGAAGAATACCAGTTCCAAGCAGTATTAAGAGTAAATGGTGAGTTAATGTTTTGGTTGGAATTGAGTTATGTGACTATGGATATGAATAGGGTAAATGAACACTTAAAATCCAAGAATTTGCTCTGGCCGGTTTGGCTCAGTAAATAGAGCGTCGGCCTATTGGATGAAGATGCGTGTCAAACTCAAAAACAGCTTGCAGTGCCCTAACCAATTTGGCTCAGTGGATAGAGTGTCGGCCTGCAGACTGAAGGGTCCCAGGTTCGGTTCTGGTCAAAGGTATGTACCTTGGTTGCGAGCACATCCCCTGTGGCGGGTGTGCAGGAGGCAGCTGATCAATGTTTCTCTCTCATCGATGTTTCTAACTCTCTATCCCTCTCCCTTCCTCTCTGTAAAAAAAAATAAATAAAATATATTTTTTAAAAATCCAAGAATATTATTTTAGATTTGAAAGAAATAAAACACGGAATTTAAAAACTAGATGGACCCTTAGAGGTTAGTTAGTCAGACTTCTCTCATTTTATCTTTTTACTCATATAATATTTCACCCTATTGAAGTTACTACCCACATATATCTAATCTCTGAAAGATTATTATTTCTGAGGTAGTTATCTTTTCTATTACAGATATGCTTGCTATTATAATTGATTGAAAAATGTTAATAGTCAGACTGCCAACATAGAATCTATCAATATCATCCAGGAGTAAATTTATTAAAAGTTAGAATTACATTACATGGCTGTATAATGAATGTACTAAGATATTTAGCTTTCAGAATTAAAGTCTGTATAAAGCAACAATCTATATATATAAAAGCCTAAACGACCGAATGACGGGTCGGCCAGTTGCTATGATGCGCACTGACCACCAAGGGGCAGATGCTTCACGCAGGAGCTGCCCCCTGGTGGTCAGTGTGCTCCCATAGCGGGAGCACTGCTCAACTGACCAACCAGTCCTGGCGGCCCACCAGCCCGGCGGCAGCCACTCACTCCCTCAGTAGTCCTGGAGGTCCAATCTCCGGAGAATGGGCCAGGCACAATCCTGACAGCGCCACTGGCCTCCTGGAAGTCAGCCTCAGGCACCGCGGCCACTTCCCCTCCCTAGGCGCTCTACAAGGAAGAAACAATGTAAAAGCGGCTGCCAGGTGGCTTCCAGCAACCAGTGCAAACATCATGGGATGGATCTGGATCCTGGGCTGGCAAGGGTGTCCCACCACTTCCTGGTCCCCCCAACACCCCCTCAGGCTGGGCGCTAGACACAGGATTCACGGCTGGTCAGTGCTGCTGTGGTGGCGGCAGCCTCTCCTGATTGGGACTGATTGGGCGTGAGCCCATGGCTGGCGCAACGGGGGCCAGGATGAATGGGAGTGGCAGGCAGGAGAAGCAGGCCGCATTGTTCTGCGGTTTTGGCCTGATCCCTGCAGGCTACCCTGAGGGACCCCACCCATGCAAGAATTTGTGCACCGGGCCTCTAGTATCTATCTATCTATCTATCTATCTATCTATCTATCTATCTATCTATCTATATCTCTCTTACCTAATAATAGACAAACATGTAAATTGACCGTGCCTTCGCTACGCTAACCAAGGCCAATCAGGGGAGTATACAAATTAACCTAACAGATGTTAATTTGCATACATAGGCTCCAAGTGGTGGAGCGAAGCCTGACGGCCCCAGGACTGGAGCAGCGACGGCCAGCCGGCAGCGCAGTGAAGCCTCACGGCCCCGGGGCCGGCTCCAGCCGGAGCCCGGCCAGAGCGAAGGCCTGTGTGCCAGGTGCCGGAGGAAAACTGGTGCCAGCAGCCAGGGGAAAGGAAGGCCTACTGCACGAATCTCTTCATGCAACAGGCCTCTAGTATATATATATAAAAACCTTAGCAACCGTTATAACTGAACGATGGAAATGACCAGTCGACCAGTCGCCATGATGTGCATTGACCACCAGGGGGCAGGCACTCAGTGCAGGAGCTGCCCTCTGGTGGTCAGTGTTCTCCCATAGGGAGCTGGGCTCACAGCTGGTGAGCGCAGCTGCAGCAGCAGGAGCCTCTCCCAACTGCGTGGTAATGCTACCAAGTGGCAGCGGCGGCAGGTGCAGCCGGCCTGGATGAGCACAAGCAGTGCAGCATCCGGCCCTGGCTCAGGCTCCGCCTTGGCTGCCTGCTGCTTGGTGCACTGCTACATCCCCCGAGGGATCCCAGATTGCAAGAGGGTGCAAGCCAGGGTGAGGGACTCCCCCCCCCCCCCCACCCCATGCACAAATCCATGCACCCGGCCTCTAGTACTAAGAGCAGAATTCTGGTTAAGAGCAGGATCTCTAGAACAGTGTTCTCAACAAAGGTGATTTTGCTACTCGGGACTTTTGGCAGTGTCTGGAGACATTTTTGGTTGTCAAAACTGGGAGAATGCTACGAGCATCTAGTGGGTAAAGGATACAGATGCTGCTAAACATCTTACAATGCACAGGACAGCCCTAACAGCAAGGAATTACCTGGCCCCAAATGTCAGTATTTTCAAGGTTGAGAAGCTCTGCTTTAAAGTCACACTGCGCAGGTTTGCATCCTGGCTCTGGTTGGTTCTAACTGTATGACTCTGGGCCATTATTTAGCTTCTGTGTGCTGCAGTTTCTATAAAACGGGATTGTTGGGAGATTTAAAGCACACATACTCAATGGGGTTTAGTATAGTCTCCAACATGTAATGAATGCTCAGTAAAATTATCTGTTGTCAAAATAATATTTTAAGCTATGAAATGAAAATTGACCTTTAAAAATTGATCCCAAATTTATATTTACCACAAAAAAGTGATACTTGAAAGTGTAAACACTATAAGGAATTTTTGACAGAGTTATGAATATAGTAATAAATTAACATTTTCTTATAAACAAAAGAAAACATTTGTCTTTGCCTTACTTTCTACCTTTCTTTATTGCTTTAAAATAATTATAATGTTTCTTTTTCTCTCTACTTTTTTTTATAATAGCTGGGGCTCTCAGTGCACATAGGTATTTCCGAGATAACCCTTCCGAATTATGCTGTATCATTGTTGATAGTGGGTACTCCTTTACACATATAGTTCCTTATTGTAGAAGTAAAAAGAAAAAAGAAGCAATTATTCGGTGAGTTGCATTTCATTTTTATGTTATTTTTTAGAATAAAACTGAAAAATGTGTAGTAAACTGATCCAAATTTCCATTCTCCCTTTTTAGGATAAATGTGGGAGGGAAACTCCTAACCAATCATCTAAAGGAGATCATATCTTATAGGTAATGCTTAACTTTTATTCTTTGGGAGGATGGGATGCTATCAATGAAGTTTTTCAAGCAACTTAAAATTATTCTTTACCCGTAGTTGTAACTTCAGGTGGCATTTCTGTATGATTAGTGCTTAAAAAGCTATATCACATATATAATTACTAACGATGTTTAAATCGAAAAGCTTTCTAGCATTTAAAATGGTATTGTCCACTAAAAAAGACAATCCCAAATTCTACAGAATTTAATATATTAATATTTTAAAATGATAAATGTTATCCATGTGCATTGTAAAACAAATTTAAAATGTGTATAAAAAGACTGGCTGGCGTGGCTGAGTGGCTGATCATCGACCTATGAACCAGGAGGTCACAGTTCAATTCCTGGTCAGGGCACATGCTGCCTTGCGGGCTCGATCCCCAGTGTGGGGCCTGCGGGAGGCAGCCGAACAAGGATTCTCTCACATCATTGAT
Organism: Myotis myotis; assembly: GCF_014108235.1. Classification (NCBI taxonomy): domain Eukaryota; kingdom Metazoa; phylum Chordata; class Mammalia; order Chiroptera; family Vespertilionidae; genus Myotis; species Myotis myotis. Next base: position 197,907,882 of record NW_023416335.1, read on the forward strand.
GTTTCTATCTCTTCCTCTACCTTCCTCTCTGAAGTCAATAAAAATATACTTAAAAAAACAATAAAACTAAGATAAACATAAAACTGAAACAAATATGATAGGATTATTTTCTTTATTAATTATGGGCGCTTACTAACCCATAAGAAAGCTACCCTTAGTTAGGTAATTCTCAGAAAACAAATGGTCAGTGGCACAGATAGATGATCACTAGAGAGTTACATGCAAAGGATTTCTATGGATAATTCTCAGACATAAAAAAATGTTAAACTCCTGTAGAAATGAAAGATTTAATTCAAATCCTTATCAGTTATTTGTTGAGGAGCTGAGGATACATGAGTTAACAAAATAGACAAGAACTCCTCTTTCTCATGGCACTTCTTCGTAGAGAAAATGCACATTAAAATACCATTAAACAATGCACATTTATGGAACTTTTTCAAAAGATGATGTAGATTTGTGATATGGGCACTCTTCATTTGCTGCTGATCGGAGCACAACTTGAAATAACTTTTCTGGTAAATAATTTGGCAGTATACCAAGAGACTAAGTATTTTATATTCTGCATTTTAGAGTATGAATAAATAATCATAATAATCAGAGATATAGATAAAAGTACTATATTTCATTACTCCTGAGTTTATGTTTTTTTACATTTTAACTTTGAAATTGAGGTGAATCTTCCAATCATTGGTACCTTAGAATTGTCATAGTTTAATTAGCATTTTTTTCTTTTCATTGGTACATTTGTGCATCTTGGAGAAGGTGGAATATGGTGTATATGACTATTTTGTTAAAAGCAAAAAGATAGAAGCAATGATAATAATTATTATTTTTAAAATATATTTTTATTGATTTCAGAGGGGAAGGAAGAGGGAGCCAGAGATAGAAACATCAATGATGAGAATCATTGGTTGGCTGCCTCCTGCACATCTTCTACTGGGACTGGAATCGAACCTGGGACTGTTCAGTCCACTGGCTGACACTATATCCACTGAGTCAAACTGGCTGGGGCAGAAACAAAAATTATTTATTGAGTACAGGGACTATGCTAAACACTTTATATATATGATTAGAATAATAAACTTACAGCTATGTTAAATTGTCGATATTACCTTTTTAGAGTTGAAGAGTTGTAGTCCCAAAAAGATAAAGTAACTTGGCTACTAATTTGGGATTAAACCTAAGTCTCTGGCTTCCAAGTCCATGTTTATAAACACACAGGTATCTTTCCTCCCTGATCTAAACTTCCAACATTAGGAACATTGACAAATACATTTTAACAGATCCCTCTGACTGAATATTTTAGGGCAGTAAGAAATAATTTTTAAAGAGTATGTAATAGCATAAGAAAATGTTCATGAGATAATGTTTAATCTAAAACATAAAAAGTAAACATGTATATAATTTATGTACACCGAAAAATATTCAAAGGAAGTAAGCTTATATTTTTGTTTTTTGCAAATCTTTATACATTAAACCTGTGGGTTTTTTTTTATTTACTCATCAAATATTTATTAAGGATCCACTACATGCCAGGTACTGTGTGCTGACTCACAATACTTTTGTAATCAGAAAAGAAAGTGCAAAGAGTTAAAAGCAAGATTCTATTTAGAATGGTTGGAGGAAAAAGTTTGCTCTTTAATTGGGTAAACCTTACCCCTTAACACGTTTTCAGTTTCCTTCTTTAAACTGGACTTACATTTGCCTTTGGAGGGATAATGTGGAGATAAAATGAAATAATGGAAATAGGATGGGGCTGGGTGGAGGTGGGCAAAGGAGGGGAAAATGGGGGACATCAGCAAGTGTCAACAATAAAAGTTTTTTGTGTGTTTTTTTTAAATATATATATTTTATTGATTTTTTTAATTGATATTTTACAGAGAGGAAGGGAGAGGGATAGAGAGAGTCAGAAACATCAATGAGAGAGAAACATCGATCAGCTGCCTCCTGCACACCCCCCACTGGGGATGTGCCTGCAACCAAGGTACATGCCCTTAACCGGAATCGAACCTGGGACCCTTGAGTCTGCAGGCCGACGCTCTATCCACTGAGCCAAACCGGTCAGGGCAACAATAAAAGTTTTAAATAAAAAATAATAATAATGGAAATAAGTATTTCATAAAGTTACAAATAATTTACACATTCAAGAATTTACTATTTTAAAAAACTAGTTACCTGAAAATTTAATTCCAGAAAAAAATATTTTAAATGTTCATTATAAGTTATATTTAAATCTTTTCCATATCATTTTTTAAATATGTTTTTGAGAGAGAAAGGAAGAGAGAGAAAGAGAACATCTATTGGCTGCTTCCTGCACCCCTCCCCCTGGGGATCTAGCCCACCCCCCTGGCATGTGCCCTGATCAGGGATGGAACCGCACCGATGACCTTTCGGTGCACAGGACATTGCTCAACCAACTGAGCCATACAGCCGGGGCTCTTTTCCATTTAAAATTTTTATTTCTTTTTAGGCAGTTACATGTTATGGATGAAACACACGTGATTAATCAAGTGAAAGAAGATGTATGCTATGTGTCTCAGGATTTTTATAGAGATATGGATATTGCCAAGTATGTATAATGGTAATCTAAGAATTGGGGAGTTGATTCTTGGGAATGTTATACATAGTTAAAATATTTCATAAGTCTCTATTTTGTTTTCCAGGTTGAAAGGAGAAGAAAATACAGTAATGATAGACTATGTTTTGCCTGACTTTAGTACAATTAAAAAGGGCTTTTGTAAGGTAATTTGAAAAATCCTCATTATATTTCTTCAAGTGACCACCTCAGTCAGATTTGAAAAGCATCCAGCTGGGATTAGTGGAGTCTTAACAGAATTGTTGATTGGCTGCCTTCCTGGTGGCCATTTTTCCAGTTACAAGTGCATAAATGATTAATAAATGTCTCACTAAAGTTATTTAGAAAAAGAACTGTCAGCTGAATGACAAATCTGGAGATAAACAGAAGTTGGTTATTTGCCTGTTGTGAATATTGATACAGTTGACCCAGGACTGAATTATTGATATTTCTTTTTATATATTTTAAGTATTTTTATACCTATATAAAGGATTAGGATATACTCTATTATGGGAGGAAAATTGCATATATGAGTCAAATGAAGTGAATGTCTATAACTGAATTTAAAAAAGCTGATGATTCTTAGTAAAATTGAGAGGGAATATTATTTTAATGATGTAGAATATTGTAGAAGGAGTTTTTTTTTTTTTCCTAGTCCCTCAGGAACAGAGCTCACAGATGGGTGGGTTAGCAGAAAATAACGAGAATTTCAGTGGTAATGCCCATATATTTGTTTAAGTCATTTGGAAACAGATTTTTAAATAAGATTGAATAAATAATAAATGTAAAGATGTAGGCTTTTTGCACAAGGGAAAGGGAATATCCTAATAGAATGAACCACAGTATTCAATAAGCAATAGGGGAGTGAAAGTAGATAACGGAAGAAACATAAGACAATAAGTGTTTTCTATCGAGAGTATGTTCTTTGTTCTCTGGAAATGGCAATCAGTCTGCTATCATAAGTACTTTATGAAGTTTCCTCTCATCTGTTCCTTTCTTTCTGTTTTAAAATGTGTGGAATAAAGCCAGATTATCTTTGGGGGAATAGCTATGTTAGGGTCACTAATTATTTATTTGTGTAGTTTAGGCAACAGGAGAGAAAACTACTAACTTTTGAGACCCTGAAACTTCCGAGGACATGTTAATATATTAGTATTACATATTACTAAATGTTATTCGTCGTGTGATCTAGATAATGTGGTAAACATTTTATCTTTTACTTTAAGCCAAGGGAAGAGATGGTGCTAAGTGGAAAATATAAATCTGGGGAACAAATTCTTCGTCTGGCCAATGAAAGATTTGCTGTACCAGAAATACTCTTTAATCCTTCTGATATAGGAATTCAAGAAATGGGAATTCCAGAAGCTATTGTCTACTCAATTCAGAACTTACCTGAAGGTACATAGTTAAAATACTGAGTAGTAATGATATTTTTACAAAACCTTATGTGAACTCGAGAAGTCATCTGTTTCTTCTGAATAATTTTAGGAAATAGCAAGTCTTTTATTTGTAGAGATTTCCAGATCCAATAACATACTTGAATAATTCTTTATTGGTCCCAGATTATACATCTCATATGGGAAAAAGTCATTATTGTACACTTAAACTTGAAGAAATTCTCCAGGAGTATTAAATTATCATATCTATTGTAGAAAAAGTTTTAATTTAACCCACCTTTGCACAGAACATGACTTTATAACTTTGCAACTTAATGGTTTTCAGCCGTTGGTAGGATTGGTTTATTCTTTCTGTTATATTTGGATTGATATAATTTTAATGAGATTGAAGTATACTTCGGAGTGAAGTCTGGGTTCTCCAGAAGCATGATTTAACTAATATTCTCGAGTGTTAAAGTACTTTTCTATCTTGAAGATGTCTTCTTAGTTCATAAGGAACACTAGGCATTGGAGAAAACCTAGCATATGCAACATCCTTTCCTTCCGATATATTAAAAAAAGGAAAAATGAAAAAGAAAGTCAATAATTCCAACACCTTAATATATTTTCATATTAATAACAACTATTTTCATATTAATATTTCATATTAATTCCATACTTTATATAAAGTTACAGTCATGAGGTATGCAACAGTTTATACTATACTCCTTTAATGTCATGCCAGGAGACTCAGTGTCAATATATACTCATTCCTTGTTTTGCGCTGGTACTCAGTATTGTAATTTTTAAAAAAATATATATTTTTATTGATTTCAGAGAGGAAGGGAGGGGGAGAGAGAGATAGAAACATCCATGATGAGAGAGAATCATTGATCGGCTGCCTCCTGCACGCCTCCCACTGGGGATCGAGCCCACAACCAGGGCATGTGCCCCTGACCGGAATCAAACCTGGGACCCTTCAGTCCGCAGGCTGACGCTCTATCCACTGAGCCAAACCGGCAAGGGTTCAGTATTGTAATTCTTGATAAATTTCCCTGGGGTGCTGCATAGGCTTTTAATACTGGCTGACCATATGGCACTTAATGTTTGCCATCATATAACTTTAATGAATGCGAAACAAAATCCTTTCTTTAAATATTATAGATTATGAGTATTTTTCACTATTAAGTATCGCACATACTTAAATACCCGTCTCAGTGAGATAGCATGAAGTTAAAATGTCATGAAGGACCTCCTTTTCATCTTTCACTAGCTCAGTCTCAACCTACACAAAGATTCCTTCCATTTTAGGGAAGAACAATTATAATTATCAAATGTCTGCTAGTAGAATGTTACTGATATATATATATATAATGTTACAGCTTATAGTAAGTAGCCCATAGTTCAGCCCCTTACCTTAGTCTTTGTTCAATATCTAGAGGTTATATTTCTGTTTAATATATCTATTTATCTGTAATATCATTATAAAATCTCAGAAATTATAATTTATATGGTTATAAAAATATTATATGGTTTCCCAACCAGTACCTATAATCCCTAATTGCTTTTACCTAAGCCCTCATCCTTATTATTCCATGAAGATAGGTAAACAGATTTTCTAATGTCTTTTTTTTTTCTCCATTCTCCCTTTTTTCCTTTTACAGAAATGCAGCCGCATTTTTTTAGAAACATTGTTTTGACAGGAGGAAATTCCCTTTTCCCAGGATTTAGGGATCGGGTTTACTCAGAAGTTCGATGTCTCACTCCAACCGATTATGATGTTTCTGTTGTGCTGCCTGAAAAGTAAGTCTTGGCTCATGTAGACACAAAACATGGCAGACTGTAGATGAAGTGGACTGTGGATAAAGCAGACTTGAGTTTAAAACCTGGTTCTTCCATGTTGGCAGGTTTATTTCACCTTTGGGATCCTCATTTTCCTTTACTCAAAAATTGAAGTGATAGCCCTGGCTGGTGCAGTGGTTAGAGCATTGGCCCACACACTGAAGGGTCTCGGGTTCAATTCCTGGTCAAGGGGACGTACCTGGGTTGCGGGTTCACTCCCCCCGACCCCCCACCGGTTGGAGCTCATTTGAGAGGCAACCAATCAATATGTTTCTCTCTTTCTCTCTCTCTCCCCTCTCTCCTTCTCCCTCGCCCTCTCCCCACCCCCTTTCTCCCATGCTCTTTGAGAAAAACAGTGAAAAACATATCCTCAGGTGAGGATTAACAACAACAACAACAACAAAATTGAAGTGACAAACCTTCCATTTTAGTAGATTCAGTCTTACGAAGTATTTTAAGTGCCCACCATAATGATTGGAACATGATGGGCACTTGGTTAATATGAGATCACTTCCCTATAGTAAGTCAGTCTTCTTTCCAAAGAGTTTTTATAGGCAAAGCAATTAGGTTATTATCTGCTTGAGTTATCTGAGGTGTGTCATTTCCTGAGAGTTTCTATCAAGTATAGAAATTTAAGACTTTACCCATTGAGATAAGTTATGTCCATTCATAAGTTGTTTTGGAATGTCTTAAGATAATTTAAAATATTTTAAATTAACTTTTAAATGTAATTAGTTTTTGTTAAATTCAAAACTGTTTTATATATATTTCCCTACCCTGTTTTATGAGAAAAAGCAGATATCATTTCTACTTTACTGGTAAAAAAATTAAGGCAGAATTTTAGAGCTGTAAGGAAGGCTTACACATCATCCTGTCCAATGTTCTTACTTTGTAAATAAAGAAGCAAGGACTCATAAGTTGGCAAAGGCTTTACAGTGAGTTGATAGCAGTGACCAAATCAAAACCCAGTTCTCTTCACCTTGAGGCAGGAGCTTTTACCAAATATACATCTACTAATTGCTCCCTCCCAAGTTTTAAGTGGCAGAGACCCCACATACCTGACTTAATTTTAGAGTTTTGTTTTAAAGCTAAAGTAGAAATTTTCAAAACCTATAGCAGGCCCTCATCTGATTACTTATTTCATAGCTATCAGGTTGAAGAATAAACTACCATTAGATATTGAAATGATTTTTATCATCATTGATGTTCATATACTCTTTTTAAAAAGAGTATGAAGCGTACTGGATTTTTATCCTGCATTTTATTTATTTGTTTGTTTTCATCCTCTCCCTAGAGTATGCATATTGATCTCAGAGGGGGAATGAGAGAGAGAGAAACATTGATGTGAGAGAGAACTTCACTTGGTTGCCTTTCATACGTGATCCGACCAGGGATTGAACTCACCATGTAGTTATGTGTCCTGACCGGGAATTGAACCCAAAACCTTTCGGTATATGGGACAACGCTCCAATCAACTGAGCCACACTGGCCAAGTTTTATCCTGCATTTTGTTTATTTTATATATTTTTATTGATTTCAGAGAGGAAGAGAGAGGTAGAGAGAGAGAGAAACAATGAGAGAGAATCATTGATTGGCTGTCTCCTGCATGCCCCCTGCTGGGGATTAAGCCTGCAACCTGGGCATGTGCCCTTGACCGGAATCGAACCCAGGACCCTTCAGTCCGCAGGCTATATCTGCTGAGCCAAACTGGCCAGGTCTTACCCTGCATTTTAAATGTAAGTTGTGTACACATTACAGGCTAAGGGATGCACAGAAGTAGTTTATTTCTTTATTCATCAAATCTTTATTGCACACCTACTCGTGTGTGTGTGTGTGTGTGTGTGTGTGTGCGCGTGTGCGCGTGCGTGTGCGCGTGCGTGTGCGCGTGCTCGCGTATTCCTCTCCCCCCAAGATTAAGAAATGCAATAAGGCCCTAGCCAGTTTGGCTCTGTGGATAGAGCATCAGCCTGCGGACTGAAGGGTCCCAGGTTCGATTCCGGTCAAGGGCATGTACCTTGGTTGCGGGCACATCCCTAGTAGGAGGTGTGCAGGAGGCAGCTGATTGATGTTTCTCTCTCATCGATGTTTCTAACTCTCTATCCCTCTCCCTTCCTATCTGTAAAAAAATCAATAAAATATATTTTTAAAAAAAGAAATGGCAATAAGTACAATAAGGAAAACATTAACTTTTTTCTTTCTCATTTTTTAGATTTGAAACTGAATTGGGGATAGCGAAACAGTAGAAATAGAATTGCATTATGACACAAAGTATATAATCTTGCTTGTAAATAAAGCCAAACTAAATGTTTAACATGCTTTAGTTTTACTTACTGTCCATGTCCTACCATGTAACCGTTTATCTTGCACTGTGTTTCCTAAATGTTTCATTTATTAGAGGCAACAGAGTATAGCAGCAAAAGCACAGACTGTGTGATAACAGTTCCAGTTAAATCTAGTTCCAGACTTAATCTCTCTGGCCCTTATTTTCCAGACTTACAAAATGGGCGTTGTCATAACTATATTGCTGTGTGATGACATATCTTTGCTGCATACTAGTACAGAAGTTAGACTCAGTTATGACAGTGTTTTTCATTTTATGTATTTTTAATCTTTTGCTTGTATTCTTGTTTTTTATTATAAGAACTAGAGACCCGATGCACGAAATACATGCAAGGGGCTCCGCCCTCACAGCCACGGCTTTGTCCGGAAGGCCTTTCGGCTGTCTAGTCTAATCAGCATATTACACTTTTTTTTTATTATTATAGATAGATTCAGGGCACAGGGGAAAAAGTCAAAAGAATAACTATTTGTAATGTTGATAAAGATTCCTTTCTTTCTGAGTTTGCTTTAGTCTTATGAAGTTTATGATTATTTTTACACTTTAAATGACTTTCTGCTACATTTTAGTGACTAATTAATGTTTTTGCCTTTTAGTTTTATAAGATCATCTGGATTCATTTATGTTACCTTTATTTTTAGCCCTATTACTTATGCCTGGGAAGGAGGAAAATTGATATCAGAGAATGATGATTTTGAAGATATGGTGGTAACAAGAGAAGATTATGAAGAAAATGGACATAGCGTCTGTGAAGAGAAATTTGATATTTAAGTAACATTTCAGAAAGTTTTGACTGGTTCTGACAAAGGTTTAATTTAAACGTTCTTTTTAAAGGTTAAAGATCTGTACTACCTTTTATCTTAAGAGAAAGACTTGAACTTATGTAAATACTTTGATGTAGGGGTAATTTTCAAAGGTTTCTCAGCTTGGTTACTAAGTGAACTGTAACTCAGCCCATATTTTCATTTAGGAGCTACATTACCATAAACAATGCTTATGCTGTTTCTGAGAGTATGCTATCTTTCATTAGAAGATGAAAGAGTGAATGCATTTTAGATTTAATTCTTTATAGTTGAAAGCAGAGACTTAACTGTCTCGCTGGTAGTTTCCTCAGGAGGTAGTTTTGTGTGACTGTGTCTAGGAATTGGCCAAAGTGTTTTCAGTCTGGTATGATTTCTCTTTTAGAACAAGTATTTTACTTTAAATTTGTCATTCTTATTTGTATATACTAAAGTTGTAAAGACCATTCTTCTGTGTGTTTAATGTTTATTTTTTACTTTGAGTAAGTTTGAAAATGTGGAGACTAAAGCCAATTTACTAAAGTGTTGTTGGTCACTACTGTGTTGGCAGAAGTGTATTCACTCAAAAATACTGCACCATTTTGGGGGATTAAAGTAAATTTGAAGTTAACTTAGGGTTGTTCACCTTGATACAAATATTAGTGCTTAGTTTTAAAATCTCATATAATCCACAGTAAGCATATTAAGATGTTAAAGGCCATAGCTTTCCAATTGAAGGGAACAGCTTACAGTGACATTAATGAATGGGTCAGGTAAGCTTCTTTGATGGCAAACAGCAGGAACTCACTAGAGTGATCCTATGTGAAACAACATTTATCAGCAGGACAGAGGACAGCTCAGAAAATCTAGGAAAAAGATTTTGGCTGGACCAACAGCCCTGAGAATAAAAACCAGATAACCTTAGGCATCTAGGTTATAGAAACTAAGAGACAATCCTTACAGAGCCTGGCCATCAAAATATCTCAGCTTCTGTATTTTCTGTCTTTGGCCTGTGCTCATCAATCAGATTCCTACCAGTCTCTTCTCCCAACTTGGGATCATGCGCCTACCCCATGGCTTTAGGGACTTTGACAGTCCCACTAAGACAGCCTAGAGCAGTGGTTGGCAAACTCATTAGTCAACAGAGCCAAATATCAACAGTACAGCGATTGAAATTTCTTTTGAGAGCCAAATTTTTTAAACTTAAACTATATAGGTAGGTACATTGTTATTAACTTAATTAGGGTATTCCTAAGGCTTAGGAAGAGCCACACTCAAGGGGCCAAAGAGCCGCATGTGGCTCGCGAGCTGCAGTTTGCCGACCACAGGCCTAGAGTAAACGAAGGAAGTCTCCCATAGGAAAATTAAGGTGAAGAGACCGAAGCTGGGCAGGGTGAAAGAGCTGTGTACTAACTACAATTATATATTGGATCGTATTGGGGTAAGGCCAGGTGAGTCCTTCCTAGACCTAGGCTGGTTATCATTATAGAGTTTGAAGATACCCAGTTACTAACATACAATTTGTGGACATTGTAGGAAAAAGATGCTGGTGGCATAAAACAAGTTTTTGCAACCATACAGTTGCACAGTGCTAGAATTTCAAGGTAATGTGGTTGGAGGTAAAAAGATAAGCCCCATTTAAAGGGCTTTTCTTGACTTGTCAGGATCTCATCTTGGTCAGGTAGAATGCTATCCTTACCAGCCAGGTGTTTTTGCTGTGAAGAACTGGGCATTCCTCAAGGCTGCATTCCTAAAACATGCCCTCACCTGAACTCTTCTGTTATATTCTACCGAGGATGATGCGTATGCGTTCATATCCTTACTACAGTAGACTGGAATTTCTGTATACAGTGTACCAGTAGGTCTCATAGTGCTTTTTTGAGACCATAAAAATTCATTTCTTAAATTAATGAACATGGAGCCTAATCCTTTATCTGTAGCATCAAAGCTCCCAAGCATTTCAACACCTGCCTGATTTTGAAAACTTTATTGCTAGAGGTAATGTTTTAATATTATACAGTAAGTTGACTTCAAAGAGAACATTTAACTTCAGCTCTGAATAATAAACATTGTCTGAAATGATGCATTAAAGATCTCTATTATTATAGAAAAATGTGGATGATCTTTTTTTTGAACACTTACCAAGAGAAGGAGAAAAATGAGTGATGATCTTAAGTTTGAGATTTACTAGAAGTAGAAAGAGAACTTAGCCACATTAGAGTTTAAAATTTTTATTATAATTTGCATGCAGGGAAGTAACATGTTGGCCATGCATGATATACACCTTAAAATGGTAGAGGATTGGGATTTACAGCAATGAGTAATCAAGATAGAACTGCCCTCTCAAACACTTTTCTATCTTGGTTTTGAAATTTTTAATTCAGTGGTGATTGGTTTTCATGTAGTAAACTGATCATGTCCATCTACTACTCTGCCTGTCCCAAATCCCTTTAAGCTCGGAGGAGGGAGGCAAATGAGATCAGGGAGGCATACACAGAACACTCAGATGCTACTTGTGATATATTCTTTCTCAACCTGGGTGGTAGGCACATAGGTGTTTATTGTATTAGAATCTATATTATGTGCATGAAACAGTTCATATATTTTATTAGAAGAGTAAATCCTGAAGTATTCCACCCTGAAGGGTGCCATTAATGAACAAATGTGGAGGAACTTTTTAAAAGATGGAAAACTAATTGGATTAAGTTGTTAGAGAAACAAGGACAAGAAAACCCATATCCCAGATTAGGACAGGAGAAAACTAAAGACGTAAGAATAATTCGAGAGATAATTTAGGACAAATCCAGTGAGTATAGGAGATCATGGGGAAGCCATGTAAAGAATGAGTTGGAAACAGCTAAGCCCTACTCCCTTTCTTGGAGTTGAGGCTCAGCAGAAAGAGTAGAAGTGTAAGAGTTGGAGAGAGAAAGAATAGAACCTGAAATAATGTCATATCCACTAAGAGTATCAGAATTTCAAAAAAAGGGGGCAGCTGATTGTGGCACTGATCTTTAGCTAAAGACAAGAGCTTAGACCTCATTAGAAAGAATTCTGACTGGGCAGGGCCCTAAATTTAGTACACTTTCCTCCTGCTGGGGAAAGACACCCTAATTAGAACTTAATTCACTGTCAGGGGAACAGGGAATCATAAATGAAAAAAACAGACACTCAAGCATTAAACATTTGAGGGGTGCTTAACACCACCAAATCCAGCAAACAAGAATGAACCCTAGGGATTAAAATAAGCAAAAGAAACTTTTAAAGTAATATTCTCTGAGAGACTGGTGAGGGAATTGCATCTATTACAACAACAACAGGTTGTTATAACAAAGATCTTATAAATTAAAAGTAGAGATTAAAAAAATTTTTTTATTGTTTAAAGTTTTACATATGTCTCCTTTTTCCCCAATTGACCACCTCCCCCACCACCACCACCACTCCCACCCTCTTAAGTAGAGATTTCTTATGGTTAATTGATGGTTAAATAGCAGAATGGATACTACTAAAGACTGAAAAACAGAAAGAAGCTGAGGGAATTTTCCCAGAATGTAGCTTAATTGGGCAAGGTCTGGGATGGTTGTGGGAAGAGGCTAAGTAACAGCCACACTGTAGGCTGTGCTGTCCACTGAGAACAGGGGTGAGGAACCTTTTTTCTGCCAAGGGTATTTGTATATTTATAACATCATTCAAGGGCCATACAAAATTCTCAACTTAAAAATTAGCCAGCTATACTTGGTCAGATATTTAATTAAGCCACCTCTAATGCCTTGGCAGGGCCAGACCAAATGATTTAGAGGGCCTACACAGCCCGCAGGCTGAACATTCCCCACCCCTGACCTTCCCAGAAGAAGGAGACTTTGGATGAGCTTTCATAAAGGACACAGAATTCCTTGCATTTACGGCCTATTCTGTGATGTCCATTCACATACTATCCTGAAGCTTCTAGTTCCCATGTTTTTTGTCTGTTTTCAAGTCTCTAATCCTCCAATCAACCAATTAGCCAGTATTTTTATGCAAACTGGACAACTGGAAATGCTGCTCTCAGTTCTGTTCCCTGGGGTCATTTCCCTTGCCCCCTGCAGGTTAGGCATGCACAGCAGCATGCCATTGTCCAGTGGAAGTGGCACATACAAGTTTGGACTCAGGTTGGACAAGTCAATTGCATGAGCTCACCCATAGAGAAGTTGGTGCACTGTTTACCTTTCCTTCAACTCACATCTGTGACCTCATGGAGGTTCCCTAGTACCAAAGAGAAATAATTCAAACCGGGCTTTTAGGTAGTTCTGCATGATATGGTTGGCACTGGCCAGAAGTGGAGTGCTGGCATTAATCAAATATTGAATTATACTCCTGTGAGGGAATCATTTGGGCAACCAAGAGTTGCCTAATAGTGTCATTGATATCAGAGTTAAGGGACAGAGTTGCAGCTACAACACCTGGTTTTTATGTTCAAAAATCTTTCTAGCACGCAAGCAGTTGCATAGTAAAAGCACCCCAAAATCCACTTGTGGAGAGTACAGGGAGGAAAGATTTCCAGAAAAAAAAAAGGATCTCAAGAATGGTTTTCAATCTTGAATATTATGTATACAAATTATATGTGAGAAGAGTTTTGTCTCAACATTTATTTCTTTGAGTTAGAAAATCTTTTATTTACCTGGATAGTAGCTAATAATGTGAATAATATAAGAAATTCAAGCATTCTTAAGCTCTATGAATCAGGCTGTGAATTCCCATGGTAATTTACTGGATATTCTATCAGGAGGTAAGCTTTACAGTGACAGGAGCTGGATTTTATTTATACAGGGAAAAAAATACTTTACATATAACGAGTCTCTCAAATTGGGAATTCTACTTAAGCCTAATAACTGTAATTTGTGGAGCTGTCACTAGGTGGAGTGGCACCTCTTGGTTAGTATTTTCTCTAGGAATTAATGCCTCAACTTACAAAAATCATTCCGTAGAAGACAATTCCTTTTTGTAAACAAGATTAATCGAATAGTAGTATATATGTTGATGAAAATAAGCTTCATTAGGAAATGTTACAGGAAATGTCATTCAATTTAAATAATAATAAAGCATTTCAAGCATTGCTGAGCAACTCTAACTTCTAGTAATTCTATTTTTAAATTGGATTTTGCCTTAATCAAAGTCATTTACTTGCTAAAATTTTCCTTTCTGAACCCAAATAGGTCACTAGTAAATCCAGGTCTCTGATTCCAGAGCCCATTCTCTCATTGTCTACCATACCACATGCTCTCCCTCGTGCCTCTGATATTTCTGGTCCAGTCTTATAAGTGCAATCTCTGCATGTGTATTTTTATTCTAGACGCAGTGGTTCTCAACCTTCCTAATGCCGTGACCCTTTAATACAGTTCCTCATGTTGTGGTGACCCCCAATTTCATTGTTACAAATTGAACATAATTAAAGCATAGTGATTAATCACAAAAACAGTATGTAATTATATGTGTTTTCCGATGGTCTTGGGCAACCCCTGTGAAAGGGTCGTTTGAACCCCAAAGGGGTCGTAACCCACAGGTTGAGAACCGCTGTTCTAGAGAGTAAAAAACAAAACTGAGGCTCAGAGGGAAGATATTTACTTAAGGTTATATATAATCTTCTAATCATCAGATCCAATGGCATGGTAATATACACTTCCAGCCATTCATAGTAATAAGGAGGAATCCCCCACCAGACTTACACACAACAATAAAAAGGAAACCCCAAGTACCTCCCTCCAATTAAGAGGAAGGGAGGGAGGGATAGAAAGAGGGAAGGAGAGAGGAAAGAAGAAAGCCATAAAATACTCTATAGACTAAAGAAGTAGTAGAGAATGCAAAATCATGGTTTTAGATATTCATGAATTTTAAATTTATGGCTTTTAAAATCTACTTTCTTAGTCTTACACTATTTAGATGATTCAGTGTTTAAGTAATAGCAGCCCAAGGGGATAGCTTAAAAGTTATATATGCTAAGGAAAGTGCATGTTTTTCAATCTTGAATATTATGTATATAAATTATATGTGAGAAGAGTTTTGTCTCAACATTTATTTCTTTGAGTTAGAAAACCAAAGTTAGAAAATCAGGTATGAAATGTCCTTTTCTGTGGGAAAATCAACCTAAAGATAGTATATGTACCAGATCTCTAGTAGCACATTTAACACAATCTTCAGCAGCATGATAATTAAGTACATCAGCATACATGAACTTAACCTATATTCCCTTTTAAAATTAAAAACTTCCCTCACATTTTTAAAAAAGATTTCTCTTTGCAACGTTCAACTATATAATTAAGTATTATTAATTATAGTTGCCATGCTGTACATCCCAGGACTCATTTACTGTATAACTGGAAGTTTGTACCTTTTGACCACTTTCCTTGACATTTTATGCACGATTACATTTACAATGCTTGGAGGCTATACTGTCCCTGAGGTGTCAGTGTGGTAGTTTGAGGAAACACCTGAGATTTGTTTACATTTACAAATTGTAGTTTTCTGCCACAGAAATGTTAATGCAAAGCTTCCAGATAGTTTTGAAACTCCTAAATTTCTATCTTTGTTTCAAAGAGATGCGGGGGTTATTAGTAATCTCAAGAGCCAACTGGTGAAGAAACTGAGTTGTCCTTTCCTTGTGTTTTTCAGATTCCTTGTATGTCAGGCGTTGGCAAAATGTGAAGCCTTAAAAAAAAAAAAAATGACAATAGGAGAAGCAAGTTAAAAACAAAACAAAAAACAATAACAAAAAAAATGTATTTACCGAAACTGGCTTTATTCTAGACTTATTTTTCCCCTAAAATATTGTAGATAATTGTACTTACTATACTCAATTTTTTTTTTTTATAAGAGAAAGTTTATTTAGAAAGTCACAGAGGTAGGAGAAGTGAGTGGTAGAAGAAATGGGCTCAGGAAACAAGTTACAGAGGCCAAAGAAGGGCCCTTGGAGCTTAGGAGAGAGAAGGTAAAGGTAAGGCGCCTTGGGGGTGGGGGAAGGAGGAGGGAGATGGGAAAGGCGGGGTGTAGAAAGCTCAATATACTCATATTTTGCTTCAGAGTAATAACACTGAATCTTCACAAGTGCTCTATATTTAGCAAAAACACTATTTTATTTTACATACATTATTTTATTTGATCTCCAAAAAAACCCCATGTAGTATAAGAAGCAGTGAGGAACTACTCCCCCAGTTTCTAGAGGAATATAAGGAATTTAAGTGGCATGGCTAATGAATTGGAAGTGTTGGGTAGAAAAAAATGTTTTCCTCTTTGGGCCCCTGGCTGGGCCTGAAAAGTAAACTGACAAAGACAGATTAGCAGGAGAAAAGCATACAAGTCTGTTTAAAAATACAAGTTACTAACTCAGCTCTTACTCATTGGCTCCATATGTGGCAGTCCTACCTTTCCACCACCTTAAAATCACCACCTCACCACCTTAAAATCACCACCTTAAAATCACCACCTTAAAATGCAATCCTTCTTAAAATCATGAATTTCCTTGGCTTAATGAGTACAACTTCACCTAATTCCCCTCCTAACATTTCATTTCTGTCTCATTGATAGATTCCTATTAACTTACCCCTTGCCATTAGTGTTCCTTAATGTTTTATCCTTGGATCTCTTATTTTACTCAATATACTCTAAACAGCCTCAATTTTCACATGCTCCCAGACGTTTAATTTTAGCTATTTCTTCCCTGAGCTTCAAAATTGCACATACAGCTTCTCTGCTGAAAATCTTGACCAATATGTCCTACACATATCAAAAGACCAAAACGGATTCAGTCATCTCCCTAAATGTGTTCCTTTTCCTGTTTTCTATCTGAATCGGTGGCAGTCACCCCACCTGGAAACTTGAGAGTTATTTGTGAGTCACCTATATCTCTCAGACCTGTTCCCTCCTCTTCATCCCCCTTGCCTCTGCCACAGTACAGGCCTATGTCATTTCTCACTTGGAGCACTGTAGCCTCCTAATTAAGAACCCTGCCTCCAGTGCCCCTGGCCAGCTTTTCTCCAACCTGCAGCTATGCGTACTCAATCTAAAATACAAATCTAGCCATATCACTTTCTTAAAAATAACTTTCGACATCTCCCAAATGCCTAGTGAATTCCATGGTTGCTAAATAAGGTCCTTCATAATCTGACATCTGCCTGTTTCTCTAGTTTCAATTCTTGGCAACCCCTGCCGTTTCTAGCACTTACTTATTTTTGCTCACAATGTTCCTTCTGTCCAGAATATCCTTCACTGCTTTTTTGGTTTAGCTCATATTTACTAATTCTTTAAGATTCCTAGTAGGCATTGTCGCTTCCACAAGCCTAGCCTGATCCCCTCAAATGAGATCAGGTAAATTCTCCTCCTCCAGTTTTCCATAACCTCCTCTGGCTCGAACATATCCCTATTATGACTAGAGGCCTGGTGCACGAAATTTGTGCATGAGTAGGGTCCCTAGGCCTGGCCAGCGATCAGGGCCGATCAGGTTCCCCACCTTTCCTTGCCACCCATGCGCCTCCACCACGCAGTCCCCCACCCCCACCTCCCTGCCTCCTCCTTCCCTCACTCCCTCAGCACCCCACCACCACTGCTGGTTGCCCGCCATGTTCCACGCTGCCCCCTGGTGGTCAGCGCACGTCATAACAAGTGATCGAACTGTTCTCCCTGTTGAACTCCCAAGGGGACACTTTGCATATTAACCTTTTATATATATAGATTGCTTTATAATGGTTGTCTCTCTCATACATGAATTCTTCCACTGACAATTTATTCACCAAATATCTATTAAACGTCTGTGCTAGTCACTTAGAGCATTGGAACATGAGCTTATTGTAAGCAGAGGCATTATCTTACACATCTTAGTATTTTTTGGTGCTTATACAAAGTCTGACACGTAGTAAATATTAAAAAAATATTTGGTGAATAATTGAATGGGTAAATATTTGATAGCAGGAGCATTTTACATCAACAGATGAATTTCAAGTAATCAATTACTTGGTAAGAAACTCTAATATGGGGAAAAGAGCATACATTATAGAACATACAGATGGTTTTTTAAAAATTCATTTAGTTGCATATTGATATAGTCTGACAATTTTACTGAGTGAGGGGTAAACTTCAAGAAGAGACAAAATAGTTAAGCTATTTAGGAAAAATATCAGATACCTCTTCACTTTCCAAGTGCTTATAGCACTTGGCACTGTGCAAAGCACTTATATTCATTCTCTCCCTTTAAAGCATATTGTTGAATGAATGTTGAATGGAAATAGATATTAAAATGCCTACAATTTCTCCATTTTCCTCAAAAGCCAAAAGCAATGAAGAATTGAATGTGAAAAGCTAATATAGTAATGGCAGCCAAATGAGGTTTGTTTTGAAGTTAGATGAGATCAAATTAATCTGAAAAGATTCCTGATGTTAGGTTCAGAATACTTAGCATCATTGTTTAATTGCATCAAAACAGATAGAATACAGGTGGTAACATATCTGTTGCCATATGCCCTGTGTTCAAAGAAGGACATGAGAGAAAATAGCTGAGAAATTAGCTGAGAAATCCCAGCAACTCAGGCAAATAAATGTATGCCCTACTCCATGAATGTTTTTTTCTCTAAAAATTAGTAATGCCTTAGAAACCATCTTTTAAAAGGAAAAAATGTTAACTACTTTTCTAGTTGGCCAAGTTACTTAACCTCTCTAAGCTTCAGTTATCTTATTTATAAAAATGGGATAATAATAATACCTACATAGATTATTGTATAGAATAAATAATTTCATAAATCCATGTTAGTGCCTGACACATAGTAGGCTCAACATTAGTGTCAACTAATATTAAACATTAGCAGTATTTAATATTTATAGTTTATAATATATTATTAATTTAAATATTAAGTATTTTATTTTATTTTATTTTTTTAAGGTTTTTTTTTTTTTTATTAGTTAAGGTATTACAAATGTGTCCTCATCCCTCCCATTAACCCCCAACCTCCCCCCCACACACACTCATGTAGTTATAAAACAATGAAGTAGTTGCTATTATTTTTCCCATTTCATAGGCGAGGAAGCTGAGGCATAAAGAGGTTAAATGACTTGCCCAGGCAATTTGGCCCTGATAACCCACTTATGGCAATTATGCTACTTTGTCTCTCACATGACAGTCTTTGGAAATTTGCACTAAAACTATTTTTTAGTTTAAAGAAATCCTAAATGAGGGAATCAGCTGAACTGCCAGAGGACACTGACTGAAAAATCTTGGAGCCTATTCAACTGCTGGCCAGGCTCCTCTGTAAAATTAGGTCATTTCCTAAAAGAGAGGAGGGAGGGGGAGAGAGAATGAAAAACAATAGGAAGACTCAGGGCCAGAAAAAGAGACAACAGAGAGGGCAGGAGCATGAAAGCGGCAGTGGGTGATATGCTGAAGGGGAGGCGAGACTTGGGAGCAGAATGAGAGAAAACGTTCACCTTTTTAGAAGAAAGGTAACCAAAGAGCTTCCAAAAGAAAAACTAGAGAACTTGCTCTGGAGATATTAACAAGTAGCCTGAATGTAACCACCGTGTGTAACATTATATATGTATTACATAATCGGTCCCACCCAACTTACTTGGCTATAACTATCATTGATAAAAAGGAACAAGTCTGAATCAATACCTGATACGGCATCTGGATCTTTTCCATGCAAAAGTTTCTTCAGTTTCTTACTAACCGGGTCCAATAAAGTAACTGCTGTCTGCATAAAAAGGGATGTTAAAATATTTAATACTAGTGGCCCGGTGCACAAAATTCATGCACTCGGGGTGTGTGTGGGGGTCCCCCAGCCTGGCCTGTACCCTGTCACAGTATGGGAGCCCCGTGATCCATTGCCCCAAAGAGGTAGGCCCCGCCCACCCATTTGGGGCTCCTTGATGGATTGCCCCAAAAAGGTAGGCCGGAGCCTGGGGAGGCCTGCGGATCCCCGGGCTGGGCCATGCCATAGGGGCCTCTCTGCACACCTATGGACCCTCGGCCGGGGCTGCGGCGGAGCGGCCTCTCTGCCACGGCCCCAACCTTGTCCCTGATGCTGCAAGTCCCTGCCCACCCAAGCCTGCTGCGTACGCAGCCTGCTGACTGGTCGTTATTGTGACGGAGTCCTGACCAATTTGCATGTTACCCTATTATTAGTATAGATGATTTTTTTTTTCCTATCCAGAAACATAGATAAAAAACTTAATGGTTTTGACCACTGAGTCGGGGAAAACATTCCAGCTGGGGAGAAGGGATGGGCAGCAGACCTCTGAATTATAAAAAGTATGAATTCTTGAAATTTTTTTAGAATTCTTACAATTGTCTACTTTCATGTGTGAACTACATCTGAAACTAGGTTAAGCAGTCATTAGTGTAATGTTCTATAAAAAATTATGGTTCTAAAGTAGCCCTGATCTAAATAATCTTACATTGTAATTACATGGTAAGTATGTAAATAGTAGCTCTAAAATACATGAAAACATTATTATCTTAAAATGGATAAATGCTCCTTTTCCAGGTTTTGGTTACACAAAGGTAGTCCCAGACTACAACATGTATCCCTCAGCTAATATTGCTCCAGAGGGCATCCCTACACCTACCAATGCTGAACCTCCTGTCTACACAGCTTCTTCATCCTGCACCCCAGGCTGCCTTTACTTTAGCTTCTATACTCTTGCCAATTTCAAGTCATGAAGCTGTCTCCATTAATTCATTCTGTCATTCTGGAAAAATTTAGTGAGTGATTGCTATGTTCTAGGTGACCAACAGATCAAGTTTCTGAACTCTTGGAGCTTACATTCTCGTTGAAGAGAAAGACAATTAAAAAAAAACACAACAAAACCCTGCAAATAAATAAATAAGTAAACAAAACCACAAAAAAATTAAAAATCAGCAAATACATCATCTATTTTCAAGTAGTGTTAGTGCCATTGAGTAAGCATGAAGCAGGGTAACAAGCTAGAGTGAAGACAATGGGTAGCCATCCTACTTGAGAAGGGCTTCTGCTGAGAGTAACATTGTAAGCAGAGGCCTGAACAGATGGGAAGGAGTGAGCCATAAGAAGATTTGGGAGAAAAATGTTCCAGACAGATAGTAGACAGCATAGAAAAAGCTCCATAACAGGAAAAAGCTTGGCACGTTTGAGAGCCTCCATTATAAATGCTGCCATCTCAGCCTCCCTGAAATACCTTCTGCCCTAATCTCCAGAAAGCAGTCAAGAGAGGGCTTCTCCCCGCTTCCTGAATCCCCCATTTGCACTTCCTTCAGCCCACGTCAATTCCTTTTCTCCTTTGTGGCCTGCTGCAAAATTTAAGCCAGTATGTTTCATTATAACACTGCTCACTCTGACATGAAGGGAAGGTCATAAAATGAAAAAATCCTTTCTAATTTCTTGCCTGTATGTAGGAAAGAGAATTCATTTACCCAGGGGAGGAGGCTGGATGAGAAAAAAGAAAGTGGAGAGGCTAAGTGCTAAGGAAGAGGGAGAGGAAATGTTATTTCTAAATTCCTAGTTGAAATCTGGGACTCAATTTACAAGTAAACTATAGACATGAGTTTTGATTTAGTGACTGTAGAATTAAACATTTATGTAAACTGGGCTCCCCAACCTCCATTTATTTTATATATATATATATATATATATATATATATATATATATATAGATATATGAAATATATAATATTTTTATTGATTTCAGAGAGGAAGGGACAGGGAGAGAGAGAAACATCAATGATGACAGAATCATTGATCCACTGCCTCCTGCACACGGTCTATTGGGAATCACAACCTGGGTATGTGCACTGACCGGAATTAAACATGATCTCCTGGTTCATAGGTCAACGCTCAACCCCTGAGCCACACCAGCCAGGCCATTTATTATATACTAGAGGCCCAGTGCATGACATTCATGCACTGGGTGGGGTTGGGGGGTGTCCCTCAGCACAGCCTGCACCCTCTTGCAGGGGAATGGGCCTAAGCCAGCTGGCAGACATCCCCTGAGGGGTCCTTAGTGCTGCCACCGAGGTGGGAGAGGCTACTGCCACTGCCGCTGCACTGCTGAGCTCATTAGCCCTGAGCCCGGCTCATGTTTCTGGCTGAGCGGCACTCCCCCTGTGGGAGAGCACTGACCACCAAGGGGCAGCTCCTGTGCTGAGCGTCTGCCCCCTGGTAGTCAGTGTGTATCATAGCAACCGGTCATTCCACCGTTTGGTCGATTTGCAAATTAGCCTTTTATTATATGGGATTTTGATAAAAACAAAAACAACTATGTATAGAACATAACAACTGACTTACAAATGAGTTTCCAGAATATATTTCATTCAAAATTCATAATATGGGGACTGCCTCTTGTATATTCTAATTACCACCTTTTTCTCTGAAATAATGGAAAAGAAACTTCAGTTAAGGTTGACAGAACTACAAAATTTGAACCAATATTTATTTCTTATGACATGAGACAACTTTTTTAAGCAAAAAAAAAGGGAAGGAAACAATTTTTTTGTACAGGCTTTGGAGAAATACCACTAAAAGTACCACTCTCAGTACTAAAATATAGTAGCGAGGCTAAAAAACAATCATTTAATCATTTTCTTGATATATTTTGTAAATCTGACCACATTTTACTAATTCTATTGTTACCCCTCTGTTTCAAGTCACTATATTTCTTGCCTAGATTATTACAACAGCCTCCTAAAGGTGTTCCTGCTTTTGCCCTTGCCCCTCAACAATCTATTCTCAACACAAAAGACACATCTATCTTTATAAGTGTCAGTCGTATCAGGCCACTGTTTTGCTCAAACCCTCCAGTGATTCCCCATTTTATTCCAAGGAGGAGCAAAGTCTCTCCGATGGCCTACAAGGGCCCCCACATCTCTGACCTCATCTCCTACTACTTTCCATTCTGCTCACCACTTCAGCACTCAAAAATGGGTTGGGTCACCCCCAGGGCCTCTGCTCTAGGACCCAATCTCTCTCCCCCAAACCATGATTCCCACCCCCACAGTCATTTGGTTGACTCTCTTTCAGTTTTTGCTGAAATTTTACTCTCTCATTGAGCCCAATCTTGGCCACCCTGTTTAATACTGTATGTTCCCAGTCATCCCCACTCTGGCACCCATAAATCCTCTGAACCTGCTCTTTTTCCATTGCATTTATTGCCCCCTATCAAACTATATGAATTGACTTGATGATTGTGTGTATTATTTTATTGTCTGTCATGCTCACCTGGATATAAGCTCCTCAAGGATCTACATCTTCGTGTTTTGTTTGCTGATGTATTCTAAATGCCTAAATAAAACTGTGCCTGGCACATAGTAATGCACCAGAAATGGGTTGAAGGAATCAATATATTTTCAAATATTGACATTAAGTCTGCTTCCTTCTCTTTAGTGGGTAGGGGAAGACAGCATTCCTTCAAACTTTGCACAATACAGGCACTTAATAGATTATTTATTAAGTGAATTACTTGCCTTTTTGCTGAACAAGAATAGCTTGGCACTAAATGTGCCCAGGCAAAATGCCAGAGATACCTTGAAGAGCTCAGAGTGATATTCCAGTAGAAACCAGATGAGTTGTTCTGCCTGTACTTTTGATAATGATTTGGTTTGAAAAACTGCTTTGGCAAGAGTTTTCAGGACAACCATTTTGTTAACATACTGTAAACAGAAAATTTACATTAGCTTGAACAATTTTTCTTTTCTTTTTATTGAATTTATTGGGATGACATTGGTTAACAAAGTTATACATGTTTCAGGCTCACAATTCCACAACACATCATCTGTACACTGTTCTGTGTTTACCACCCAGTCAAGTCTCCATCGCCTCCATCCATGACCATTTATCTCTCCTTTACCTTCCCCCATCACCTCTCTCCCTTCTCCCCCCAGCAATCGCCACATTGTTGTCTGTCTGAACAGTTTTTAAAAATAATAGCGGAAAATTGTTATTGTAATATTTTGTTGCCTGTTTTTGTAACTTGCAGGCATTAGGCTCTGATGCGATAGCCATAAAAGTAAGTAGCCGTCCTAATTCTTCTCTAATGTTGGGCAATAGCAATCTTAGAGTTGTGTTGCCTCCAGTGCTTCTGTTCTTTTCTCACTTTCTGTTACATGGATTACCAAGATGACAAAGCATGGGACAAAAAATGGAGATTATAGAACTTAGTAGCCAATTAATATGCTATGCTGCTGTATTTGGCTTGTGGATTCTTTCTTTTACCACTTAGAAGTTCTTGATATGAAATATTTAAAACACACAGGAAATTATTTATATAATTCTATATATGCCAAACACCTGTGTAATTACATCTACCATTATCAAACAGTATTTTGTTTTCAACATGGAATTATATGGTCACCTATATAGCTAAAAAAGTTGTGATACTATATAACTCAATTTTTATTTTGCTAAAAGGTCACTAAATACCAGTTTTCTAATCCTGTATTATATCAAAATATGTTTCTTAGAATGTCCCTGTGATGTAATTACCTTTGATATAATGTTCTATAGTTAGTTATATTGGATAGTACAATTTACATGGCAGGCAACATTAGTGAAGTGAAAAAAGACTCCATGCAGTACCCTGACACCATAGAAGAAAATATTAAAATGTTACACTCATATAATATATAACATTTCTTCAATTTGTACCTTTGAAAAGTTTTATTATGCTAGCCAATCGCAAAAGACTGTGAGCCTAAGCTCCACTCAAGAGTAAGGGACAGGTCACATGTGTCAGGATTAAAAAGCCAAGTCGACTGCCCACTCAGCGTGTGAGTGCGTCGTGCGTAGGCCCCCTCCTGCAAGAGTAGAGATATTTGCCTTGCTGAAAAAAAAGTTTTATTATGCAAAAAATTAAAATTTAAACATCATTTCTTACCTAAAAGTTCAATAATTCCTGAACGAATATCAAAATACTCATCAGTTAACAGGCAATATCTCTCTTGATTATAATATTTTACTATGACATCAAAGAGTATCTTCTGTTTATTCAGTCTTATCTCTTCACTTCTGTTTTGCATGAACTGCTGACTAACTGAAACGACGAACTGGTCAGGGAAATACTCCACGCATTCAATTGCTGCATTAAGCCAGTTGTCAATCCTGAAGGAAAAATACAAAAGAAAATAAATCAATGGTTAACATTTCCATTTAATTACCTAAAGCACTGTTTGATAAAACATCATCATACCTATTTTATATTTAACTAAATCTAAGGAAGAAACTATTTTTCAGAGAATCATTTTAATAAATTTTGCAGGATGAATGACATAATAAGGAGAAAACCACAAGTAGGTGAAGTATATAGTCAAGAGGAGTAAAGCAAGAGGTAGCTTAGCTAGTTTGTTTTGAAAGGCAAATGGCAGGGAGATGCTTAGGAGGGGCTTACACAGTGGACAGAGGATACACTCATTAGAAGATGGCATTGGATTAAAAAGAATAAGGACTGGTAGTGTAGAATACAGCACCTCCAGTTAATCTGATCATGGTTGCAAAAAATAAACTAATTGTTATTGGATCTAAGTTGCCTCACTTGTCTTGTTTGACGTAATTGCTATGTAGAAGGAAACTTTTACAGGGAAGTGAATAGTGAGTCAATACGCCAAACACACTACTTTTATTATATCTGAAAAGTCAGTTCTTGGAGACAGTAAAAAGAGCAGTGGTTGCCAGGGGTTAGGGGGAAGGGAGGGATGGATAGGTGAAGCAGAGAGGATTTTTAGGGCAGTGAAACTATTCTGTATGATACTATAATGGTAGATATATGTCATTATACATTTGTTAAAGCCCCAGGAATACACACCACCAAGAGTGAACATTAATGTAAACTATGGGCTTGACATTGACCTATCACTATAGGTCCATGGATTATAACAACCATTCTGGTGCAGGATGTTGACAGTGAGGAAGGCTGTGTGCCTGTGGGGCAGGAGTATATGGGAACTCTCTATACATTCTGCTCAGTTTTTCTGTGAACCTAAAACTCTTCTAAAAAATAAAGTCTATTTTTTTAAAAGTCAGTTTTTCCTTACAAACCTCTGAAAAAAATAATGAAAACAAATTACCTTCTTCTGAAAGCGGGAGAACAGGTTTGTCAACTGTGTTATTTGGAGGTAAAGCCAGATTCCCACTCTTTGCGTGAATAAGTTCCTTAATTCTTTTCTCATCAATTTCTGTGCTAGAGGATTTCAAATTATTTCATATTCTGGTTTGTTAAGAAATAATATGTAAATTTCCCCATTATATACAGGACCAAATTTTCAAATAACAATTTATTAAACTTACTCATATATTCCCTAGTTCCAAAAAAGATCTCAGGCAGCTTACAATAAAAGACACAAGTAATAAAATCTGTATATATAAAAGCCAGCCACCTGAACACTGTAACGACCAGAATGACCAGTTGCTATGATGCCCACTGCGGCCAGGGAACCTACCTGATGGGGGGGTGGGGTGGGGTGGGGCCGGCTGGCCAACCTCCTGTGGCCCCTCCCCTCAGCTGGCCCCACCCCTGATTGCACTCCCCACCCCAATAGGGGGCAGCGCCAGCTGGCCAACCTCCTGCAGCTCCTCCCCTTGGCTGACCCCACCCCAGATGGGCCCCCACCACCCCAGCTGGTCCACAGCCCCTCCCCACAGCCAGCTCTGCCCCCTGTTGCCCCCCCCCCCCACTCCAATCAGGGGCAGGGCCGGCCTGCCAACCACCCATGGCCCCTCCCACAGGCTACAGGCCTCCAATTGGCCCCCCCAACTCCATTCTGGGGCATGGCCAGCTGGCCCACTGCCCAGAGCCCCTCCCCATGGCCAGCCCCACTCCCAATCAGCCCCCACCACCCTGATTGGCCCGTGGCCCCTCTCCCCAGCCGGCCTCCCCTCATGGGGCTCCAATCAGGGCAGGCTGGCCAGCCAACCTCCCACCATCTCCTCCTCTTGACAGGCCCGGCCCTGATCTGCCCTGATTGGGGCCAGGCTGGCTGGACCCCACCCATGCACAAATTCGTGCACTGGGCCTCTAGTTATTAGATAGTAGAATATCACCAAAAGAGGACAGATTAGGGTTGTAAATAAAGAGAAGAATATATTATAAATAATAATTATAAGGTGATCACTGTTGCTATGATAGAAAATTTTTGCACAGTTTCCTGAAACCTTGCCATTTTTTTTTTTTTACTTTGGGTAAGTGATTTTTCAAAATTAGGAAATATACAATTCATCATTGGATATAAAGTTTTTCCTGGTATAAATTCTGCAAAGTTTGTGTTAATGTCCTCCACCACAATTTTAGAGCAAATGCTGAAATGCTGATTTTTTACATGGTTATTTCTTTTATTGACTTCTGAAAAAAAACTGAAAGCATAATAATCAATTTTAGCTCAATGACAACTGTTGTGCCATAACCTAAATACAATACAGTATTTTGATTAACACTAACTTTAAAGATTCCTTTGCATTTATTTTATCTGTTAATCCATTCTCAGCATCTTTTTTTCGTTCGCAAAAAAATAAGTTGATTTATTGCCTAGAAACCTATAGAGTCTATTTTTTGAATCTTCAAATTCCAATTCGTTCTCATTTTTGAATAGCTTCACTCCTACTGGTTGAAATACCTTATGGTTCATTAGAACTTGGCAAAGACGAACTCCTTTAAGATGAGAGAGATCATTACTACTTAGGCACATATTTTGCATAAGATGACAATACTACATCAACAGCATCAGAACCAGTAAAACAGTCTTTGTATGTTCATAAATGATGCCTCCTCCTTTTTATTTCCACTTGAGCCTGAAGGGAGTGAATAATACCCATCCCATAGCTGAGTAGCTTGAAAAGACCAGAACATCCTGAAAATTAAAACAAAAAAACCAAACACATACTTACACAAAATTATTAAAATATTTAAGTTCTTCAGTTTTGACACCTATGCTTTTTTAAAATCCTCACCTGAGGATATGATTTTATTGACTTTAGAGAGAAAGGAAGGGAGAGAGAGAAAGAGGAGGGAGAGAAAGAAACATTGACCGGTTGCCTCCTATATTTGCCGGGACCGGTGATGGAACCCACAACTTAGGTGTGTGCCCTGACTGGGAATGGAACCTACAATCTTCTGGTGTACCGGGATAATGCTCCAACCAACTAAACCACCAGGCCAGGGCAACCTTATGCTTTTTTGTTGTTGTTAATCCTCACCTAAGGGTATTCTTCTGCTTCCCCTGATCCAGGGAATTTTTTCCATTGATTTTAGATTGAGTGGAAGGGAGGCGGGGAGAGAGAGAGAAACATCCATGTGCCAGAGACACATCCACTGGTTGCCTCCCCCATGATCCGGATGGAGCCTGCAACCGAGGTACATGCTCATGATCCTTCAGTCCCTGGGCTGATGCTCTAACTATTGAGAAACTGGCTAGGACAACCTTACGCTTTTTTAATGGCATATCTGCTGCCATTGTTAAGTTTCTACTCCTCCAGTCTTATCTATAATTATAAAAGGGTAATATGCTAATTAGACCGGACGTCCCTCCTGAGAAAGCTGGGCGAGGGAATCAGCCTGGGTCCTGGATGCCAGAGGGAAGCAGGTGCCGGAGGGAAGGTGGTTCCAGCTGGGGGGAAGGTAGGCCTATGCTTGCCCAAATTTTTGTGCCTCGGGCCTCTAGTGTAAACTATAAAATATTTACTAAGATTGCACCCAGTTTGTCTGGGCGTGATGGGTGGGGTAGGGCTGGAGTGGGGTGGAGAAGGTTAAGAGTCTTTGAGTGGTGGAGACAATATTTTCCAATGGGCCATCTGCCATTAACCTTCATTAAACAAGTGGGCTAGAAGAAATAGAAACTTGTGCTCAAGAAACTTGCCATCTCGTACGTCAACCCCTTGTAGTTCTAAGTGTAGCCTGTGGACCAACAGCATTGGCATCTGGGCATTGACAAGAAACGCAGATTACCAGGCTATTCCTGAATCCACAGACTGCGTTTCAACAAAATCCCCAAATGACTCGTGTGCATATTAAAGTTTGAAAATCACTGCTTTCCTGGACTTTCCAAGAGAGTCGTTCGGAAAGCCCAATCACGGATCTCGGTCCAGACCAGAGAGGGCAGGTGCACAGGGAAGGGGCGGGCCCAGAAAGGGGGGACCCCAGAAACCTGAGGTGCCAGGGCCAAACCCACCGCTCCACTCAGCCGCCCGCCCGCAGATCCTAATATTCGGTTAGGTTACCTGTCCTCCTTTTCCGGCAGAAGCCACTTCTACGGCTTACGAAACTCGACCCGCTCCGCCCTGGGCCGGGAAGCTCGCTCCGGCTGCCGAGGCTGCGAAACCGCGGAGCCAAAAGAACCGCCATTCGCTCGCGCGCCGGCCCCGCCCCCGGCCCGAAGCCCCGCCCCCACCCGATCCTCGGGGGCGGAGACCAAGGCAGCCCCCGCCCCTTCCGAACCAGTGGGAAGTGACGTCATGCCCTGGCCGGCTGGTCTCTGGGTCTCCTTCCCTCTCCCTTACTTTCTCCCCAGTCCCTCCCCTCCCCTCCCCCTTCCCTCCTCCGGCTCCAGCCTGTGAGGCCGCGCGGGTGGAGGAGGCTATGGAGTGAGCTGGCTGCTTCCGCCGAAGCCGAGCCGGAGCAACCTGGAGGCGCTCGTCAGGGCCGGGGAGACGAGCCCCGCACCGCCCCTCCCGGGAGGAGAGGGGAAGAGGTGAGTGACCGCCCCCCGGGCACCGAGTGACCTCCCTCACCGGCCGCGCTCGGCTGGGGCTTCCAAGGACCGCGACGGGGAAATGGGGGAGGACCCGCGCCCGGGCTAGGCCTCCCCAGACCCCCGGTGCTGGCGACTGTTGCTAGGTGACGGCCTGCGGGCCGAGGGCCGGGCTGGCCGGGCGGTGGGCGCCCGCTCTCAGTCGAGCTCGGGGAGCGGGTCCGAGAGGCCCGAGCCCCCGGACGAGGCCTGGAAGCGCCGGGAGACCGCGGCTGGAGCCGTCTGCCGCCGGGAGAGCTCCCCGCTCCGGCTCGGGAGCTCGGGTTTCCGTCGGCGAACTCTGGGTTCCCTTTTGGGAAATTGGACTCTCCTCTGGGACTGAGTGAGACAGCTCCCCTCGGTCCTGGGGTCCGCCTCCGATACCCTGGGTCACCCCCCAGGGCCCCAGCGCCCGGCGCCCTTTTCTGACAGTGGCTCTAGTTCTGGAACGGAAGGTTATTGTGCTCGAGGTGGGTGGGGCAGGTGTTTTGTTCAGACTAAAAATCCCCGTCCACTCGAGTTTTTCGCAGCGGGACAGAAAGGATGGAGGACGGTTGAGACCGATAAAGCTTGCAAAAACTTCGTGCGATCCGAATGAATACGTACCTATGGTTAGTAATTACGGCGACCAGCGCTGTCAAGTCAGCTCCTGTAACAGTTTTCACGAGTCTCCAGACAAGCGACTTAAAGTAAAGGCAGTAGTGACTTACAGTTGTAAATTGCAAGCTGTTTTTTTTTTGTAAGTTGCAAGCTATTTTTGTTTATTTTTTTTTGTAAATCAAATTCAGGTATTGTCTGTGTGATGGTTTGTTTTACAAATTGGATTCACGGTGCCTCTCCATTATGGAAAATTAACATAGTTTTACAGCCTGTCCCTGTAAAATCCCCTCCTGCTCTGGTTAATGGTTTGAAAGTCAGGTGCTTGAAGCTACGTTTTGAACTTTGCAGGTGCTTTTGTTGGCTTCCTGTCTTATTCTTTAGTATGAATATTAATTTTTTTTAAAATTTAAAAATGATTTATCAGCTGAGTATAGGTAAAATTCTTGTCACTATTAAACTGTACTCTTAAAAGACGCTTTTGGCCCTAACTGGTTTGGCTTAGTGGATAGAGCGTCGGCCTGCGGACTCAAGGGTCCCAGGTTCCATTCTGATCAAGGGCATGTACCTTGGTTGTGGGCATATACCCAGTAGGGAGTGTACAGGAGGCAGCTGATCGATGTTTCTAACTCTCTATCCCTCTCCCTTCCTCTCTGTAAAAAATCAATAAAATATATTAAAAAAAGACGCTTTTGGGGGAGTATGTAAAAGAAAGGAACCTAAGAAAGGTAAGGACCTTAATTCTTTCAGATCCACTTTACACACATGCAGAAGCCTCAGAAACCTATTTTTTTTTTTGTCTCTAACATCCACAAACAACCAATAAAATAAATACAAGCACATTGTACTTCCATACATTTCTGTGCAAATAACCCTATTATTGTGAATATAGTCATGCTCACATGTTTGAAACTCATGATTATTTAACCCCTTCCCCCCAAAATAGGCCCTTTTATTGTGTTTAACTCAAGTGACTGGCTTCATCATCTATCGTCCTATATAATAAAATGGTAATATGCAAATTGACCCATCTGAAGAATGACTGGTCGCTATGATGCACACTGACCACCAGGGGGCAAATGCTCAACGAGCGCGCTCAGCCACAAGCTGGGCTGATGGGCTGATGGCTGGCGAGCACAGCAGCGGCAGGCCTCCGTGGCAGCGTGCTAAGGATGTCTGACTGATGGCTTAGGCCCGCTCCCGGCTCTCCCGAGGGCTCCCAGACTGTGAAAGGTGCAGGCCGGCTGGGCTGAGGGAACCCTCCCTCCTCCCCCAGTGCATGAATGTTGTGCAACAGGCCTCTAGTTTTCTATTCTATAGGAGAAGTGTGATAGCTTCCTCTTTCTTGTGCCTCATTATCAATCTCTCATTAAGTCCTGTTGATTGTGCTTCTTGAATATCTCGTCTGCCTTCATCGTCGCCACTAGTTCCAGCCACGATCATCTCTCATCTGAAGTATCACTAGCCACCTAATTATGGCCTAGCTGCATTTACTGTGCCTCCTTCTAGGTTTCCACCCCAGACTGAGTGACATTTTAAACATACAGATCTAATCATACTGTTTCCAATATGTCTCCTTCAGTGACTTCATTGTTTATAAAAGGAACTAAAGTTCTTAACTGCCTGTCTCGGTCCCCTGATTGACTTTCCAACCTCATCTCCACAGTGCTTTCTGGCATTCCTTTCTTCCCTAGTCACTCTGTTCTGTTTCAGGTACATGGCTTTTGGTGATGAAGCTTCCTCTGCTTGGAAATGCATTTCCTTTCCTTTTCATCCAGTTAATGCCTACTCATCATGTGGCTCACTTCAGGAAGACTTTCCTGATTAGGATAGATTCTTCTAATTATGTGTTCTCATAACACCATTACAGAGTTGCCATATTTATTAATACTTAATAATTTAATGAGATGTTCCTCATCTTCTGATACTGTGTAAGTGCTTAATAAATGTTTGTTAAATGAATGAATTCATTGAATGCTTCCTAAATATTCCAGGAATTGTACTAAACATTTTACATGCCTCATCACCTTTAACCCTGAGAAATCACTTGAAGAATGCGTGATATTTCCCCCCCTTTTTTAAAAAAAAGAAGCTTAGAAATACTGTTAGGAAGTTTAGTTGGTGGTCACAGTGTATTAAGTATTAGAACTGGGATTTGGCCCTAGCTGGTTTGGCTCAGTGGATAGAGCATCAGCCTGTCTACTGAAGGGTCCCAGGTTCCACTCGGTCAAGGGCACATGCTCGGGTTGCAGGCTCAATCCCCAGTAGGGGGCATGCAGGAGGCAGCCAGTCAATGATTCTCTCTCATCATTGATATTTCTCTCTCTCCTCCCTTCTTCTGAAATCAATACAAATATATTTTTTTAAAAAAAGAGCTGGCATTTGAACTCAGGCTTTCTTGCCACTGAAGGTTGTGTACTGAATCATATAACACTTAATTCTCACACTGCACATCAGAATCACCTGGGGGAGCTGCTTAGAATACAAATGCCCTGACTGCACATTTATGGATTCTGAAGCGAAAGGTTTGAGATACTACATAAGCATCTATATAGTTTAACAAGATACTCAGTCATTAGATGTTATTAGATGTTCAGTAGAGTTTGAAAACCATTGTCTTAGACAACACTTCAGTATTTTATGAATGCCAGTTTTCACATACTATACTACCACATATTTCAGATTTTATATGTTCTTAAATCAAGAAAGAACTGTAGACCCAAGGAAGTGACCTTAGGTCACTTAGTCAGATTTCCTACCCAGTTATTCCTTTCCACCTTTTCTAGCTGAAGACTCTGCAACTCCAGTGCTTCTACATTAAAAAACAAATTACAATAATTTAAACAATCTGATTGATTTCCTGTAGTAAAAACTAAACCAGGTACATGGGCTGGAAGTACCTTCAGAAGAGTTGGATATAATCTCTCCTCCGATCTTACTTTTTGTTCACATTACTAATTTGATATTTAAGCATATGTTTCCTTATAATCTCTCATGTTGCTTTTTAAACTTTATTGCACAGTGGTCTTAAGTTTGTAAGCAGTGATGGAAGCAATGTTTTACTTCTTTCTCCTACTGTATCTAACTAACATGGCGCTTTCTACTAGGTAGGTACCCAGTGATAGTTGAATGAATGTGTACTTCATAATACGTTGCTAAGTCTCTTTAGTGATTTTTATTTGTTTCTTAAAATCAGGTTTGACTTCTGTAAGTAATCTGTCCTAGCTCAACTGATAATATTAGATACTTTCTGTGGTTGTAAAGAGAATGATTGTACTCAGCTGGTATAATCTTTGTTTTATGAGTAATATTAAGCATGACCTCTGTATAGGCCAAAGAATGGTAGTAGCCATTTTTAAAAAACATCTCATTAAATTATTAAGTATCTTTTTAAAACTTCTACTAATCTCTGAGTGCTCCCACAGGAAAAAGAAAACATGTATTTCAAGACTGTTCTCAGGATCATCTTACTTTAGGTATAAACAGATAGTGCTGCATATGGGAGGAGTATAGGTACAAAAATTTCCCCCGAATTTTATGAAGCTTTTTACCAAAAGTATGTCATGTTAATGTAATTCTTATTTCAAATTATAAAATTTCATTTATGAATGCTTAACTATTTAAATAACTATAGAAGTGGTAGTCTTTTATTTTTAATTTTTATTATTTTCTAATTTTATTGATTTTAGAGAGAGGAAGAGGGGGAGAGAGAGAGAGAACATCGATGTACGAGAGAAACATCGGTTGGTTGCCTTCTGTCCCCTCCAAGACCAGGGATCGAACCTGCAACTTGGGTATGTGCCCTGACCAGGAATTGAACCCACCACCTTTTGGTGTATGGGACAATCCTTCAACCAATTGAGCCACACCGGCCAGGGTGAAATTTTTAGACATTTACATAGAAAGAAATCTTAGACCATGGTACCTCTTCAAGGAACAAAAACTATTTTGAGCTCATTTGTATTCATTTTATTGTTCTTTGTAGTGAATGTGTAATATTTTGTGCTTATTGAAAGTCTAGTCTAGTGATGGCGAACCTTTTGAGCTCGGCGTGTCAGCATTTTGAAAAACCCTAACTTAACTCTGGTGCCGTGTCACATATAGAAATTTTTTTATATTTGCAACCATAGTAAAACAAAGATTTATATTTTTGATATTTATTTTATATATTTAAATGCCATTTAACAAAGAAAAATCAACCAAAAAAAATGAGTTCGCGTGTCACTTCTGACACGCGTGTCATGGGTTCGCTATCACTGGTCTAGTCTCTGCTAGGTGCCATGAGACGAACAGTTACTAAACATCATTTCATCATCAGATATAATCACAGTAACCTTTTTATTTGCATTACAATATTTCTAATAAAAAATGCAAGTTCTACTTTTCAGTATTTTCTTATTGGCGAATTAAGAGACTCTTTTTGTACGTGTGTTAATTGAAAATTCAGGACATTTTTTAGCCTGTATATAATTTTAACTACTGTATTCTTGCTATGTCTAGAGTTTATGAGTAGGCAGAACTGAAAGAATTGCCAATTCCTTTACACTACCTGCCATTAGATACTATAATACTCAACCCACCTTTCTCCAGGTGCATGTAAAATGTAGTAATACAACAGATTCACCTACTGGTTCTACTAAAAGCCAAGTGATGGCTGAGCCAGATGGTAGAAAGGTATAATTTTGGGATCATACTGAAGCTGTCTCAAATCTTATTTTGGCTGAGATTTAGGAGGGGAAGAATTTCAAGTGAATTCTTGTGGTGTAAAAAGGGGAAATGGCTTATATGAATAAATATTCCTGTCATTTATAACTTTATCTTTGGAAAACATATGCTTATTTCTTTATTCATTAATTAAGTGAAAATCTGAAAAGGTATCAGTTTAAGAAAAGATATTTAGACTGTAGGTTTTTTTTTTTTATATATATATTTTATTGATTTTTTTTTACAGAGAGGAAGGGAGAGGGATAGAGAGTTAGAAACATCGATGAGAGAGAAACATCGATCAGCTGCCTCCTGCACATCTCCTACTGGGGATGTGCCCGCAATCCAGGTACATGCCCTTGACCGGAATCGAACCTGGGACCCTTCAGTCCGCAGGCCGACGCTCTATCCACTGAGCCAAACCGGTTTCAGCTAGACTGTAGGTTTTTTATATGTTAAAAGGTTATTACTAATAATTCAAAATGTTGTTTTGCAAACTCATTCAGTTTATCTGTCCTTAACCTTCTGTTGCTGTCATGATATTCTTCTTAGGTCTCCTTGGGTTACCATTTTCAAGCTCACAGTCTTAATTACTGCACTGCTTATAAGGTCATGGTGTCTGAATTTTGATCTTCAATCAAGAAGTTTTTCCTAAGTTTTTGGCCCACATATTTGAAAACCTATTAGATATCTCCATAGGAAAGTCATTAAGGCAACTCAAATTCAATATATCCAAAATTGAGTTCTTCCTCCCATAAAAGTTGCCTCCTTTAAGTCCTGTCTTGGTAAATGGTTTCACTCTCCACCTAGACTCTGAAATTAGACACCTGATGGGATTCCTAGTTTTGTCCCTTCCCTTTAATTGGCCAGTAAGTTTTCTTAATTCTAACTCATACTCGTTTCTTAATTTTTCCTTTCTTCCCCTTCCTTATAGCTATTTTCTTAATTCAGCAATTTCTCCCTCTTTAAAAATTTTGAGATATAACATTAAAGGACATAATGAAATTTAATAAAGTAAATATCCACTTAACTAGCACCCCGTCCACTGACCATCGCTTTCCTATCTTCTTTGTCCCTATTTCCTAGTGTCTTTTCTCTTTGTGTTCTTGCTTTGTATTCTCTCTCTCCTCCTCCTCTTTCCTGAAATACATATTGGTGTTCTCTTTAGTCTTGCCATATTCCTTACTTTCACCCCTAGTATATCATTCACTCTCCTTAATGATTGGTCATCTCACCTCATGCCTGAAATCCGTCTTTGGCTTATTATAGCTTGATTTCTTACTACTTTTATACCCATGGTGATCTCACTTTTCTAAGTCTCCTTTCCCATAATTTCTTATACTCCAGCTTTTGTCTGAACTGCTTTATTACTCCAATACTTCTACCATTCACTATCTAGTTCACTCCTACTCACCTTTAAAGACATCTCTAGTATTACTGTTTGGGGGAAACTTGCTTCCATCTGTTCCTCTTCTTTTTTTTTTTTTAAATTAAATCTTTATTGTTCAGATTATTACATTTGTTCCTCTTTTTCCCCCCCCATAACTCCCCTCCTCCCAGTTCCCGCCCCACCCTCCGCCCTCACTCCCCACCCACTGTCCTCATCCATAGGTGCACGATATTTGTCCAGTCTCTTCCCGCATCTCCCACACCCCTTTCCCCCCCAAGAATAGTCAGTCCATTCCCTTTCTATGTCCCTGATTCTATTATGATCACCAGATTATTTATTCACTTGATTCTTAGATTCACTTGTTGATAGATGCATGTTTGTTAAGATAATTTGTATCTTTACCTTTTTCTTCTTCTTCCTCTTCTTAAAAGATACCTTTCAGCATTTCATATAATACTGGTTTGGTGGTGATGAACTCCTTTAGCTTTTCCTTATCTGTGAAGCTCTTTATCTGACCTTCAGTTCTGAATGATAGCTTTGCTGGATAAAGTAATCTTGGTTGTAGGTTCTTGGTATTCATCACTTTGAATATTTCTTGCCATTCCCTTCTGGCCTGCAAAGTTTCTGTTGAGAAATCAGCTGACAGTCGTATGGGTATTCCCTTGTAGGTAACTGAGTTTCTTTCTCTTGCTGCTTTTAAGATTCTCTCTTTGTCTTTTGCTCTTGGCATTTTAATTATGATGTGTCTTGGTGTGGTCCTCTTTGGATTCCTTTTGTTTGGGGTTCTCTGCGCTTCCTGGACCTGTAAGTCTATTTCTTTCACCAGGTGGGGGAAGTTTTCTGTCATTATTTCTTCAAATAGGTTTTCCATATCTTGCTCTCTCTCATCTTCTGGCACCCCTATAATTCTGATGTTGGTACGCTTGAAGCTGTCCCAGAGGCTCCTTACACTATCTTCGTATTTTCGGATTCTTTTTTCATTTTGCTTTTCTGGTTGGGTGTTTTTTGCTTCTTTGCATTTCAAATCTTTGCCTTGATTCTTGCGCTCCTCTAGTCTGCTGTTGGGAGTCTGTATAGTATTCGTTATTTCAGTCCGTGTATGCTTAATTTCTAGTTGGTTCTTTATCATAACATCGAGGGTCTCATTAGATTTCTTGAGGATCTCACTACATTTATCAGCGGCTTCTAGACAGTTCTTAAGAGACCTTAAAAGTGTGGTTCTGAACTCAGTATCCTCCATTGACAGTTTTGTCCTGTTTCTTTGTCTCCGCATTTTTTATGCTTTCTTGGTGCACCCCCTAGTGTTCTTTGTACGCAGTCTTGTTGTAGTTAAGCCTTAATTGTTGTCGGCAATACCGGGGGTGATTTGACCTCCAGGCTGACTGGCTATGAGAGTCCACTGTGTCTGCAGTGGAAGAGCTTCTGTGCTGGATCTCTAGGGCAGTGCTAATCTAGCGTTTGCCTGAGGCTATCCGGCAAATGCCTCTGGGCAGGGCTTGGGCGGGGCGGGTCCCTGGGGATCTACAGGGCGGGCCGGAGTGAGCAGTTATGGCTGCTCTCAGTTCCGTCCCCAGGGTCTCTACCTCACAGAGTCCCAGCAACTTCTGCAAACCTCCGAGAGAAAGCTGCCTTCGAGTTCCGACCGAAGCCAGACAGTCCCACTTCTCCCGTTTGAGTCTGGATCCGTAGAGACTTGCCTGGATCTGGAGCTCAGAGTCTGAAACTCCCTCCCGATTAAAAACAACAACCGTGCCCTCTGCCTCCAGCCCGCTCCGCGTGCACTCCGCACCTTAGTATTTCACTTCAGCACTGTGCCTCCTCTGAGTCTGGGTATGATACTCTCTTTCCTCCTAGTTGTAGAATTTCCACTCAGCCAGCCTTCCTGTGGTTCTGGATGATGTCCGTTCCGTCTTTTAGTTGTTTTTTGAAGTGGTTGTTCGAGGCAGCAATCTCCGGCGTTAACCTATGCCCCGTCTTGGTTTCTTTGCCCATCTGTTCCTCTTCTTTTTGTTCCTATAACACTGTGCATGTATATTCCTTAGCATTTTATCACTGTAGGCTAATGCTATGGTTGGCTTACTTCTCTCTCTCTTGCCCCTTGGATGGTAAGATCTTTCATGACTTATTTTTCTTTTATTTATTTCTTCCCAGTTTCTTATATTGTGTCAAGTACATAGTGGGTACTCAATAAGTATTAAATAATTCATCAGATGAACTTCCACGTCTATTCCTACCTTGAGTACTAGTGTTGATTCTGTTTAGATTATGAATAGGCATCTCAGATTTGAATATAAACTCTGAAAATAATGTTTGTTTTCATATTGGACTATTTGTAGTTTTCAGATCACATCATAGTCTTTCTCTCCTTTATGGCTTGGCACATCCTTTCTGAAATGCTCCGTCCCATTTTTTCTATCTGAAAAACTCTTCATTTTTAAGCCCATTTTTGCGTTCCCATAACATGGTACATTCATACCTCTAGTGAGTTGCTGTAAAATTTTGGAGATCTGAGTCTGCTATTGGATTGAGTCCCTATAGAGCAGATACGTTTCCATTTACATCTATATTCCCAATGTCTAACAAGTATATGTTGAGATGTGTTTTATGGCCCAGCATATAGTCTGTCTTAGTGAATGTTCCATGTATACAAGAAAAGAAAATGTATTCTGCTGTTGTAGAGTGTTTTAGATCAGATTGTTTAATAGTGTTGTTCAGGTCTTCTATATCTTTACTGATTTCTGTCTACTTGGTCTCTCTGTCCATCTGTTACTGAGTGAGGACCCTTCTAGTCCAACTATAATTGTGGATTTGTCTTTTTATTCTTTCAGTTCTGTCACTTTTTGCTGCATTTATTTTGAAGCTCTCATTGAGTGTGTGCACAGTTAGGTTTGTTATGTCTTCTTGACGAATTAACTTTACCATTATGAAATGTCCTTTGTCTTCAAGCCTATTCTGTTTATTAATATAGCCACAGCAGCTTGGTATATTTTCACATTCTTTTACTTTTAAGTCATCTTGTAAAGTGGTTTTAAAGTGGGTTTCTTGTAAGCAGCATAAGTTGGGTCTCCTTTTTAAAAAATCTAGTTGACAATCTGTGCTTTTTAATTTGAATTTAAAATGATTTATACTTAATGTTATTATTTATATGGTTGTACTTAAATCTACTGTTTTTATCTCCTTTCAAGTTTTACATGGTTGTTTTTAGTATGAAGGAAGATTCAGACCCTTTACACCACTGTATGTCTTAAAAGGTCCAAGTTATATAGTTGAGCAACATTCATATCAGTGTCAAGTGTAAATATGTGTTTTTCTTCCTGTTCTGTGACAGTTGAGGTTGCAGAGAACAGGTTGGTTCCTAGACTTAAATTTGCACGAAAGTTACATTGGGTTCTTAGAAGACCAAACCATCATGTAGCTTTTATCTCTATAGGATTGTTTTGCTCAATGTTTAGATATATTAAGCTTTTCATACTAAGTAATGAATGTTAAGTGATTAAATAAGAATAAAGAAATGATCAGAGCTCCCCTATACCCCGTGTTTCTAGGTAATTATAATTGCCCAATATTGCAGCCATGGAGTCCATGCTTAATAAGTTGAAGAGTACTGTTACAAAAGTAACAGCCGACGTCACTAGTGCTGTAATGGGAAATCCTGTCACTAGAGAATTCGATGTTGGTCGACACATTGCCAGTGGTGGGAATGGTCTAGCTTGGAAGATTTTTAATGGCACAAAAAAGTCAACAAAACAGGTAAGTTTTCATTGAATCCAATTGGAAAAAACACATGCTAATAAGGATCATAACATGCATGTATGCATTTTTATGTTAAGAAATGCCAAAAATGATTGGTTCTTTAGTTCTCATTTTGTCTGATGAAGTCATACAAAAACAAATGCTTTTAAACGTGCCTTGAATCTCTTGGTTTTAAGTATATTGTTTGATATATCATCTCATCTTATAATTTAATTTTGTTTAGTTAATAAAATATCAGCTGTGCAAATGATTATGTAGTATTATATTTTAATATTTAGCAAAGTATATGTTTTAGAATAAAAATTGTCATGTTCCTTTTCATATTTGTCAATAAGTTATTGGGAAAATAAACAGTTAAATTTTTTCAGAATTAAATGCATTCTTATGTAGTGTATTCTTATTCCCTCTTTAATTCTATAGCCTTCTTGAAAATTAACTCCTATAATATTCTTTTGCATTTAACCTGAATAAGTTTTACCATTGGAAAGGGCTATATTTGTGGGCTACAATCAGTACTAACGTGTCTTGCTGTATACTGATTTTAAAGTTATTTTAAAACTAACTGACCTTTTAGTGAGTAGTAGTTTGAATGAGTTGTAGTATTATTTTCTAAATTTGATTTAGGAGATCCAACAGATTGTTCTTAGAAATGTGGAGGATCATTAGTGTTAAATTTTACTGCAGCTGTCTGTTGGAATTGTTAAAGAATTGAAAAACCTTCCCATTTAAGGCCTCTGTAGAAGAATGTTCTTTAAAAGGAAAAATCACCATTTCTAAAAGTAGTGTACTTCCCTAAAAGTGAAACATTTGGATTGTAAGACTTATGGGATTTATTATATGAATTTTCCGGTCACTATCACAGTCATATAATTGTGGATATGTATTATTTGTCACTTTTCCCAAATCAGCTTCTTTCCCAAACAAGTATTAAAGACTAAATTGGCTTTGATAATACTTTTATGAAAAGTATTGCTGGTATGTGGTTTCTACCTGACCTGCAAATCTTGTTTTTATTGCCATTTGGAGGGAGTCTTTAAGTCCAAAATTGATCTGTATCTTCAATGCTGACTGATTTGTCATTTTTTTTGAACATTGTTTTCCCTTTAAATTCAACAAAATTTCATCCACAAAGTAAGTGGTTACTTGAGTATTGACTACTTAAAAAGCTCATGAAGTTTGAAGGCATGAGGCCTGTAAATGACCAACCTCCCACAATAGCACAAATTGCTTTTACAAGTAGTTATATAAGGGGAAAGTGAAAAAACACCAAATTTACAGAATTTTACATTACTTTTTAAGGATGTGGTAACATAATAGTGTCTTTGTGCTTAACCAAAAGTGTCCTCGGTATTTGTGTTTATATTAGTAGTTCATACATACGCTGACATTCTCTGATACTGTTGGAGCTGCTGCTCATAGAACATGAGAACAAGGCACAGATAATAGATCATTGATTAACTACTGTACAGTAATACAGAAGTTCTTAATTGCTGACTGCCAGAACTGGGTTCTCTTAGGAAACTTTACCATATTTCTTGTTCCCTCACCCCAAAATTTATTGCTTTGAGGAAAAAATATAGTTTTGAAATATTTCATTGTTCTCTGTGGATGTGGTTTTGAAATGTTTTTCTTTGCCTCTTTCACTTCTTATGGGTCAGAACTGATGATCCTATCTGGACTACTGGCTCATTCTTGAAGGAATAGCTAAGTCTCTACCCACCTGGGCATTGAATTGGCAATCACAGAAAATAATCTAGAGTTTTGCTATTCAGTATATTTAGCATGGTAGCCCCAAGCTTTATATAGCTATTTTAGTTAATTGAAATTCTGTAAAATTAAATTCAGTTCTTTAGTTGCACTGGTCACATTTCAAATGTTCCATAGCCACATGTGGCTGGTTTTACCATACAGGACAAAATATAGAACTTTCTGTGAACTTATAGAAACTGGAAGGAAAAAACAAAGGAAAATGGTATTTTTCTTAGTCCTCCCCCTCCTTACTTCCCCCTATAAAGGGACATTGAGATTGAGGGCATCTTTCTTGATGTAGCATGCAGTGTACTTGATTGCAGTTGTGTTTTATAGCAGAATATATGATCTTAAATTTGACTTTGAGGTAAACACCAGATTAGGGACTTTGGGCTAAGAGATTCGAATACCTAGTTTTAATAGTTAAAAATAAATAAGGGTGTATCTTATCTCTCAGTCTTCTCAAAACTACCTTATTTTTAACTTAATCTAAATAAAATTTTAGATTTTGCTTTATGGTTTTGAGAAAGAAACATTGTTCCAAAATCACATGAAAAATGAAGAGTATGATGTTTGGTAGTCATCACTGGCCAGTCATGAAAGATCCATAAAATAGAGATCACAGGGAACCGCTGTGTTTAAAAAACCATTTCTGGTGGCTTGAGGGATAGGTTAGTGGAGGTCCTGATTGCTGTTAGGAAACCCTAGACCAGCCGTGGGCAAACTACGGCCCGCAGGCCGGATCTGGCCCGTTTGAAATGAATAAAAAAAAAAAAAAAAAAAAAGACCGTACCTTTTATGTAATGATGTTTACTTTGAATTTATATTAGTTCACACAAACACTCCATCCATGCTTTAGTTCCGGCCCTCCGGTCCAGTTTAAGAACCCATTGTGGCCCTCGAGTCAAAAAGTTTGCCCATCCCTGCCCTAGACACATTGGTCTACATTAACTTAGATTTTATTACTTAAACTATCTTGTTTTCAGCAAGTGTTCAACTTTGTAGTAAGCAAAGTAGATTTTAAAAATTATAAATTAGGCCTATATCAAAAGATATATACAGTCCTAGCTGGTTTGGCTCAGTGGATAGAGTGTCAGCCTGTGGACTGAAGGGTCTCAGGCTCCATTCAGTCAAGGGCACATTTTTGGGTTGTGGGCTTACTCCCCAGTAGGGGGCGGTGCAGGAGACCTCTGATCAATGATTTACTCTCATCATTGATGTTTCTCTCTCTCTCCCTCTCCCTTTCTCTTTGAAATCAGTAAAAATATATTTTATTTTATTTTATTTTTTAAATATATTTTACTGATTTTTCACAGAGAAGAAGGGAGAGGGACAGAAAGCCAGAAACATCGATGAGAGAGATCGATCAGCTGCCTCCTGCACGCCCCCCAGTGGGGACGTGCCCGCAACCACGGCACATGCCCCCGACCGGAATCGAACCCGGGACCCCTGAGTCCGCAGGCCGACGCTCCATCCACTGAGCCAAACCGGTCCGGCAGAAATCAGTAAAAATATATTTTAAAAAAGATATATACAGCTTCCATTTTGAAAAACATTTGTTTTTACAATAAATAATTTATTTCATAGCCTTTTTAAAATTTAAAGATAGGCTATTTAGGAAAAATACTTTTTTAAAAAAATATTTTTTATTCACCTGACATTTAAGATTTATTTACCATAGTTCTGATCCAGTTGGCATTTTTTTTTTTTAAATCCTCACCCGAGGCTATTTTTCCATTGATATTTAGGGAGAGTGGGAGAGAAAGGGAAAGACAGAGAAACATCAATGTGAGAGAAACACATCGATTGGTTGCAAGTACGAGCCTGCAACCACAGTATGTGCCCTTCACCAGAATCAAACCCAGGACTCTCTCTCTGGTCTGCAGGCTGACGCTCTTTTCACTGAGCCAAACGGCGAGGGAGGCAGGAAAAATACTTTTTAGTGGTAACTTTCTTTGCTAATGTATTTTAAAGAATATGAAGTAAATAAATAGTAGAGTGCTAAATATAGCTTATGTTTTTTTAAGTAATTTTTTTAATAAAAGAATTTTTATTTAGAGTTAATAGTTGTTGAATCTTAAGTGGAAGATATATTGGATGGTGACACTATATTATCTTTTTGTATGTTTGAAAATTTTCATAATGAAAGGTTGATAAAGATTTTAATTCAAGACAGTAATGAAAAG
Organism: Myotis myotis; assembly: GCF_014108235.1. Taxonomy (NCBI): domain Eukaryota; kingdom Metazoa; phylum Chordata; class Mammalia; order Chiroptera; family Vespertilionidae; genus Myotis; species Myotis myotis. Next base: position 197,951,866 of record NW_023416335.1, read on the forward strand.
CTTCATGTAACTGCTTTATTCACTACCAGTAGGCAATAAACATCTGTCTTTTAGGTGTAGATCCTGTGGTGGGTACAGAGATACGTAAGGCATGGTTTCTTTCTTCAAGAAACTTGTAAACATATAAGGTGGCAGGAGTTTTACACAAGTGATATTTGTTAGCAGAGGTTAGTATAGTGAAATACTAGAAGGAAAACACAAATTAGAAATTAGATAATAGTCTTCTGATGAAAGAGTTTTCTCTTAGGATGTAGGTATGAGGCCTAAAGCGTTAGTTAATTAGTAACAACTTTGTTGAAAGTGGTTTACTTTATTTTTTTATTTTATTTTATTTTTTAAATATTTTTATTGATTTCAGAGAGGAAGGGAGAGGGAGAGAGAGATAGAAACATCAAGATGAGAGAGAATCATTGATGGGCTGCCTCCTACACACCCCACACTGGGATTGAGCCCGAAACCCAAGCACGTGCCCTGACTGGGAATCGAACCGTGACCTTCTGGTTCATAGGTCGGTAGGTCGATGCTCAACCACTGAGCCACGCAGGCTGGGCAGAAGTGGTTTACTTTAATTAACTAATTGAAACAAAGAAAATAACCTATTCTGACCTATGTAGGAATTTTTCGTATTTGACCTAAAAGAAGACTGTCTGAGAGAGTTCCATGTTTTTCTTCTTTATGAACTGTAGTGTTCCTCCTTAAGGTGTGAAACTGCAAGAGTCAAGAGCCATTTCACATCACCTGTTTTTAAAGACGTAAAATATCTTGAAAAAAATAAACAGATTTAAGTTGGATGCATTTATAAAATGTGTTATAGCAGAACACTTACTAAAATAAGGTTATCACATGAATAGTGAGATAGGAACTTGAACTTCTAGGTCATTTGTTTTTAGTTCAAATTCATAGTACGTGATGCTCTTAGCTCCAGATTGTCTTGTGTCTCATAATGAGCAAAAGAGGTAAAATAATGTATTTACCAGTATATATCAATGTTGTTTAAAGCTCTCACTTAAATGATTGTTTTCCTGAAGGCATATGTCATGTTTTACTGGGGTGCTCGATATATATTGGCCAAGTGTTATTTCTGGGGAGACAAAACGGTGTATTGTCTAAGAATGTGGGCCCTAGGATTAGACTGACTAAGTTCGAATCTAGATTTTTTCATCTTACCAGTTGTGAAATCTTAGATATATTTATCTTCACAATGCCCTCATCTGTGAATTGAGGATAATAACTTGTCTCATAGGATTGCTATTAGGAATGAAAGAATTCCTAAAAAGTCTACGGAAGCTTGGGGAATAGGATGTTAAAATTCAGTACTAAACAGTCCCTGTATGTTACCACTTCTCAGAGATTTAAGTTAAGGATATCCTCTAATATCCTTAACTCACTTGTACATATATAAGGAACCTCTAAGTTGTATTTGAGAAATTTATTGGCTTGGAATTCTGCAGTGAAATCTCTGTTATGTGGTTAGGTTGCTAGGCTAACTTGTGAAAGCAGTCATAATGTGGCAAAAATAATTAGAAGAGAACAGCAATAAAATGGAAAGATACTGTTTTGGATATTGAAGTTTAATAGTAAAAAATTTAATTAGAAGTTTTTGAAAGAGAGTTATATAGAAATTCTGGAAGAGCCATTCAAAAATCTTTCATGACAGGGAGGGGGATGGGAGGAGCTGAAGGAGGGCATAAGGGGTATAAATGGTGATGGACGGAGACTTGGCTTGGGGTGGTGAACACACAAAACAATTACAGATGATTGTTGTAGAATTGCGCACCTGAAAACTGTATAATTTTGTTAACCAGTGTCATCCAATAAATTCAATAAAAAGGAAAAAAAATCTTTCAAAGAGTTTTGGAAGGCTAGCATTGATTCCTGCTAATTTTGCTTCCAGCTTCATCAGTTTTCTTTGTATTTATGAAGGAGATATAACAATGGTTATTCATCAACTATCAAAATGGCTAGTTTTTGATTTGTTAAGTTTGGGTAAATGGATGGGAACTATTTTTCCTGGGTAACTGAGAGAGAATGAAAGCAAGATGACAGTTAAGGAAGATGTGTGATCTTGGTAGTATAAAATAAGCTGTGAATGATCTCAAAGAGAGGTGATGGGGGAACATCTTTCTGTACTTTTAACCATTCCCATTACTACCCCATAACAAGATAGGGATAGGGTAGAAGGAGAGAGAGAAATTATATTCATATGTAAAAGATGCTTATATTGTTTTGTGTATAAACAACCACTCCCTGACATGTTCAATCTTTCTTTTAAAAAGGATTTCAAAATTTTGTAATATACTCCAGTGTTATCATTATGAATAATAGCATTTTGAATTTTTTTTTTTTTTAAATATATTTTATTGATTTTTTACAGAGAGGAAGGGAGAGAGATAGAGAGTTAGAAACATCGATGAGAGAGAATCATCGATCAGCTGCCTCCTGCACATCTCCCACTGGGGATGTGCCCGCAACCCAGGTACATGCCCTTGACCGGAATCGAACCTGGGACCTCTCAGTCCGCAGGCCGACGCTCTATCCACTGAGCCAAACCGGTTTCGGCAGCATTTTGAATTTTTAAACATTTTAACTTTTATTTGAATTCTGGTTACATAAGAGACTATTAACTGTGGGACAACACATTACACACAGTTTATGTGTACCTCTGATACCAGAGTTCAGATATGGAGATCTTCCTGTGTTCTTAGATGAGGCTGTGGGTCTTATACCTTTAAAAATATTTAGATTTACTAATCATGAAGAAACAAGCTTTTTGATATTAGAAAAATATTACAATGGTGCTAAAATTTCCAGGCTATTAGTTTTTATTTATTTGAAGACTGTTGTGACACTTAAATAAAATTTTAATACACATATATTCTTGATTAAAATTAGTTTCACAATTCTTTTTTAGGAAGTAGCTGTTTTTGTCTTTGATAAAAAGCTGATTGACAAATATCAAAAATTTGAAAAGGATCAAATCATCGATTCTCTAAAACGAGGAGTCCAACAGTTAACTCGGCTACGGCACCCTCGACTTCTTACTGTCCAGCATCCTTTAGAAGAATCCAGGTAAATTTTTATAAAAACTTATGTAAGAAACTTCCTGAACAAATAGTTTATAATAACTTTATTTATGAAATCTGTCTATACAGTATCCTGTCAGTAAAAAAATTTTTATAAACTGAGTGTTGAGTTCTTAAGGATTAGTTATTTCCCTAAAATTTATTTGCATATTCTGTGTATATGTCTGTTTTTGAAATATTAACTGAAGCTTTCTTCACATTTGCCATGAGTCTGTTTGCTTATTCTGTGCTCAACACTGCAATAGTCAAAGTGGGAGATGCAAGAGAAGTATAGAATACAGTCCCTGTCTGAAAGTTGCTGTCCTTGTTAATTTACTAGAATTTCCTGTCCTCTCTTCATTGATTCACTCTTTGGGGGCTATTTTTATGTGTGTTCCAGGTACTGCTCTATACATTTAACCTTCTGTTGTGCCTAGTTTGTTAGTCCATAGCCCTAAGTTACTCTACCATCTATTTTTCTCAAGGATGAGCTTGGGATCTGTTGCTGAGAATGACAAAAAAATGAAATTTATGTTGTGTCATCTTTTAAAAAATATACATTTTTATTGATTTCAGAGAGGAAGGGAGAGGGAAAGAGATAGAAATGTCAATAATGAGAGAGAATCATTGATCAGCTGCCTCCTGTATACCTCCCAAACTAGGGCACGTGCCCTGACTAGGAATCAAATCCTGACCTCCTGGTTCATAGGTTGATGTTCAACCACTGAGCCACGCCAGTTGGGCAAAGAGCAGTAATTTTAAAAATTTAAAAATCTGACACCTTTCAAAGTGGTATATAAAATACATAAAAAACAAAGCTGCTCCCATGGAATTGGTTATAGGGACCTGGACCTATGCCCTGTCCCTCTTTCTGATTCCTCTTGCTCCAGAGGCCTTTATGGGAAATCTGTAGCTTCCTTTGCACATAGTCTGAAAATTATAGCCTTAGAAATAAAGTTAATGTTTTAAGGTATAATGTAACAATATTTTAAATTAGTTCATTGGTTTTCCATAAAGAATATCAATCATCAAAAAGCACAGTTGAAATAATGTTTTATTTCCTGACTTTTTTAAGTTTTAAAAAATGTATCACAACAGTTATAACACTTAGTTTAAAAGACTGTTGAATGATTTACCAGTATAATTCCTATGCAAAGCTTCTTGACATTGTTCTATTGGTTTGAGTTATTAAGTTAATACTGAAGAGAAATCTAAAATAGATTATGTTTTTGTTAATAGAACCAATAATGTTTTATGTATATGTAATTTTGTTAGTGTGGAAAAAATGATAGTGAATAACCCTTTTTCCTTTTTAAAACAGGGATTGCTTGGCATTTTGTACAGAACCAGTTTTTGCCAGTTTAGCCAATGTTCTAGGTAACTGGGAAAATTTGCCTTCTACTGTTTCTCCAGATATTAAGGATTATAAACTTTATGATGTAGAAACTAAATATGGTTTGCTTCAGGTATGTATTTTTATTCATCTTGTGAAAAGAATTTTTTCCTTCAAAATTGTTTTTGGCTATTTCAGATTTATTAGCCATGTAGACTAATGTAAACCATTGTATTTTTTTTTTTAGTAATTTAAAAATTATTTCTTTGTTCTAGAATTTTCTGTAGTTTATTTCTATACTTAAGTTATATTTAAATTGTTAGAAACATAATATGGGTAACTTTTTTTTTTCTTTTAAATATATTTTTATTGATCTCAGAGAGGCCCGGAGAGGGAGAGAGAGATAGAAATATCCACGATGAGAGAGAATCATGAATTGGCTGCCTCCTGCAAGTCCCCTATTGGGGATCGAGCCCATAGCCTGGGCATGTGCCCTTGACTGGAATCGTACCTGGAACCCTTCAGTGTGTAGGCCAATGCTCTAGCCCCTGAGCCAAACCGGCTAGGGCAATATGGGTAACCTTTGGGTAAGGGCACTCATTAACTGGTGCATAGGGTGGTTCCCTTTTGATTTTCTTGAGTTTTAAACCTTGTGAATTCATTTTGTAAATATTAAATTGAAATAATAAAGTAGTTAATGAAAAGAAATTATATCTTTAAAGGAATTAATAGGTATTAGGAGATATAGTAAGCCATTTCATATATGTCCATATTTTCTGATTTTTCTTTATCTGCTTAGCAAAATATCTTTAGCTCTATAGAATAAATTGCAGTAGATTCTTAGTTCCTTGAGGACAGAGATCATTCCGTTTATTATTTTTAACATCTTTATTAAGGTATAATTAACTGGCATACAAAAAACTTCCATATTTAAAATATACAGTTTTATAAGTTCATAAATCACCATCACTACAATAAAAATAATGCATATATCCTGCATATATCCATTATTTCCCCCCCCGGTTTCCTCATACTGGTTATAATCCCTCTCCCCTGCTCTTTCTTATTTTCTATCTCTCGCCCTAGGAAATCACTGAACTGCTTTCTGTCCCTATGAATTGGTTTGTACTTTCTAGCATTTTATAAATGGCATTATACAGTATGTACTCCCTTTTTTGGTCTGGCTTCTTTCAGTAAACCTAAATGTTTTGAGAATGAGAGAACATTAGTTAATATTTGAAAACTGAGCACAACGCTATTCAGAAAAATTAAATTTCAATATGAAGTGTAAGTATAAAAAATACTAAGAATTAGAATTAAATTGACAAAGGTATCTCAATATTTACTATCTGTAACTCAGGAACCAAAGATTTCCTCAGTTTTCAAAATCAGGAATTGAGTAAATTTGGATAGTAAAGTGCTTTTATATTATCTTTTTGCTTATAGAAAAGAACTTAATGGCCCTGACTGGGTAGTTCAGTTGGTTAGAGCACCTTCCAGATATGCCAAAGTTGCAGGTTCCACCCCCTGTCAGGGCACATACTAGAAACAATCAAATGAATGCATAAATAAGTGGAACAACAAATCTCTCTCTCTCTCTTTCTCTCTCTCTCCCTCCCTCTCCCTCACTCTCCCCCTCTCTCCCTCTCTCTCTCAAAACAAACACACAAAATTTAAGAAAAGAACTTAATACTTGTACTCTGGTTGTTGTTGCGTTTATCCTAGCAACTGCGATTATCTGCACTTTTGCATTTGTGATGAAATTTAATTGTTATCTGAAAAATAAAAAATCTTTTATTGGGAGAGGCAGCAATTATGATTTATGAGACACTTTATTATTATAATTGAAAGGAGTTTTATTTAATGTAAAAATGTCTGGTTATTTTTACATTTACAGGTTTCTGAAGGATTGTCATTTTTGCATAGCAGTGTGAAAATGGTTCATGGAAATATTACACCTGAAAATATAATTTTGAATAAAAGTGGAGCCTGGAAAATAATGGGCTTTGATTTTTGTGTATCATCGACCAATCCTTCTGAACAAGAGGTAATGAAGGTGTTAGTGTTCTAATTTTTTAAAGCTATGGAAATTTGTGACGGCGTCTGGAATGGTCAAGAGAATTTATAAGCCTGATAAATGTCTAGAAATAGGCTGCATGGTACAATGGTATGCTTAAATTTATAGAAAAATTTTACAGTTCATTGTACCTAAGAGTATTGTTCAGCTTGTTAATTCCACAATAGTTAATGTTGCTTGAGAAAAAGATGCTAGATTTAAATAAATTTTGAGGGCTGTTGGGTTAAGGCATTCTTTTCCTCACCATGTCAAATGCACTAACCAACATTGTGACCCTCCAGCAATATTACCCCAACTTATTGGAGCATGGTAACAACAATATCAATGATGACATTTGCTGAAGCACTTTCCTCAACACTTCTTATAGATTTACTTATTTAATCCTCATAACAACTCAGTGAGGTATAGGAAAAATACAGCCTAGGTGGTTAGGTTTATAGAATAAAATAACCTGCCAAGTTTAGGCTGGTGGCAAATGGTAAAGCTAGGATGAATCCAGTCTTTCTGGTTCTAAAGCACTTTTACTTCGTGATTATACCTGCCTATTTACGCTTGGAAAACACTGCAGCATTTCAAGTTTTTACTATATATAGTTGTTAAGGGGACCTTGATTTGTCCTAAGATAGATTTGTAATTTAAGTAAACATTTTAAAGGGAAGCAGAAAGAATTCGTATTGATTATGTGCTGTGAGTGAAGCACTGCATGAAGTCTGTTTTCCATACATTTGTTTAATCTTTCCACTTTTTGAACCTATTAACTAAATCACATAGTAAAAGAACAGGTTTCAAACAATAATCTATTTGAGCCCATAAAACTTGAAACCTGTGTATCATAAAACATAGTGTATCATATAGTCTTCTGGAAGAGAACTCCAGTAATCTCAATATAAGAGATCTTTTTATTATCTCTTAAATTTGTTCCTTGCACTTTCCAGACTTGGAAATTAGAGAATTGTATGATTTAAGGTGGGGATGACAATTTTTACTTACATGGCTAACTGAATTTAAAACTAGATCATTGTTACTTGATAGAGGTTTGTTTTAATTTGAAATATGTAAGCTATAAAATCTCTTTTCTGTCTTCTTATAGCCCAAGTTTTCATGTAAAGAATGGGACCCAAATTTACCATCATTGTGTCTTCCAAATCCTGAATATTTGGCTCCTGAATACATACTTTCTGTGAGCTGTGAAACAGCCAGTGATATGTACTCTTTAGGAACTGTCATTTATGCTGTATTTAACAAAGGGAAACCTGTATTTGAAATTAACAAGCAAGATATTTATAAGAGTTTCAGTAGGCAGTTGGATCAGGTATTTATCTTTAAATATTTGCTTGCATTAAAAATGTATTAAATGCTGCTTTGATTTTTTTTCCTAAAAATGTATTCAGAAAATTCTGAGATGAATGTCTTATATATAGTTTGTTTGCATAAAATCAGCTTAGCAAAAGTAATTATCTAATCAGTGAGGATTAGTTAAAGTCTGTTACTACAACTGTAATCGTGACATGTATTTACTAGACTGAATTTTAAAATATGGTCTAAAAAACTGGGCATTTTGTTTTAGGAATAGAAATAATCAGCTAATAAAGATAAGTGTTTTAATTATCTTGCAGTAATAGAATTAGCAATTTGTTTGAATCTAAAAAAATATTTTTAAGTAAATTTTAAGTTTCTTAAATGGACTTGACAACATAAATGCATATCTCTGAATATTTTATATTCATATTTAATATTATCACTCTTTTGAATAGTTGAGTCGTTTAGGATCTAGTTCACTTACAAATATACCTGAGGAAGTCCGTGAACATGTAAAACTACTGTTAAATGTAACTCCGACTGTAAGACCAGATGCAGATCAAATGACGAAGGTAAGTGAGGACACATGAAGTTCTGCCTTAGGTGGAGGAACAGAAAATCTGTGAAAGTAGATAAACTGCTTCTAAAACAAGATTTAATCATATATAGTCCCCAGATAATATCTGTATTCTTGAATGTATTAAATATTCAGCTTCTTTTACTCTTAAACATTTAAATAATTTATGCATATACCTGCTCTGATAGAAAATTAAGATTTCAAAGAAACAACAGTTGTAACATAGTTATACTTGCAAAAGTTTTGGACACTCCAACTCTTGTTCACTCAGTATTTTACTAGTTATGTAAAAAAAAAAAAAGTTATTCCAGCCAACTCAAAGGTACTGCTTCTGAAAATTTGAACTTGGAAAGAAAAATAATTTGATACTTCCTTATTCTGATTTTCTAAATTAGAATTTTTATGAAATAATCTCTTAACATTTTGTTAAATATTCTGAATATTTTTCATCAAATTGTGGCAGTTGCAGATACGAGAAGTACCTTAATATTTATCAAAATAATTTCATTTCCTGTTTTTAGATTCCTTTCTTTGATGATGTTGGTGCAGTAACACTGCAGTATTTTGATACCTTATTCCAAAGAGATAACCTTCAGAAATCACAGTTTTTCAAAGGACTGCCAAAGGTTCTACCAAAATTGCCCAAGGTTTGTTGTTGGTCAGATTCTTATTATAGCCAGGATTTTAGAATTTAAAGTTTACTTTAACTTGCTATAATAACTCTTCCAAAGAAATAAATGTAACTTTGTGACTGTAAAAGACTTCAAACTGAAGCCAGAAGTTTAGTGGACCTTCTTTTGCATTGTTCGAAAATGAAATAGCATAAAAAAATTAGAAAGATAAATGTCAGAAAAGAAACCCATAATCTGTTATTGTGGAACTCATTGTATTACCAACACTTAAGGGGATACATTTGTATTGATGCTAGGCCTCTCCAGTTCCTCAACTCTCCCTCTCTGGCTTATTAAACAATGAATGTAATCCTATATAATAAAAGCCTAATATGCTTCGACCAGTCGCTATGACGCTCACTGACCACCAGGGGACAGATGCTCCGACCAGTAGGTTAGCTTGCTGCTGGGGTCTGACCGATCGGGACTAGGCGAGACAGGCCGGACATGCCCTGGAGCCCTCCCGCAGTCCCTCCATGGCCTTGATCATGCACCAGTGGGGTCCCTCTGCCTGGCCTGCACCCTCTCGCAATCTGGGACCTCTCGGGGGATGTCGGAGAGCCCGTTTTGGCCCAATCCCCGCAGGCCAGGCCGAGGGACTCCACCGGTGAATCTGCACCGAGCCTCTAGTATAGTATAAACACTATGAATGCTAAAGAAACCACTGGAAAAATAATAATTTCGGGTTCCAAAATAATGTCCCATGTTTAATCTGTCAGAATTAATTGGTATGTACTGCTAGCCCTTTTCTTGTTAGATGCTATGGAGAATAAAGAGGAAACAAAAAATTTATTCTTGCTCTCAAGGCCTTTATAGTAAGTGTAAATAGGATTAATATGCGTGAAGCAATAATTAACAGTATAGGACAGTGTTTAAATTGTGTGGTATGAATCATAAGCAGTGAAGGAATTAAGAGGAAAAACATATTCGTGAAGCCTAATTGAGGGAAGTTTTCCTAAAGGAAGAGTGATTATGTATCCCTTGTTATCTGTCACGTTACCAAGTTATGTCTTTATCCTGCCATAATTGTCAATAGCACCCTATTTTACTTTTAAAAGTGTCCTAATTTCAACCATAAATTATATGGTCACCTTACCCAAAGGGATTGGAGATTTTAAACTATAATTTCAATGTTAGCACTAAAGACGTGAAATAAAATTTAGTTTTATGAAACATTTTTTTCCTTTCAGCGTGTCATTGTGCAGAGAATTTTGCCTTGCTTGACTTCAGAATTTGTAAACCCTGACATGGTACCTTTTGTTTTGCCCAATGTTCTAATGATTGCTGAAGAATGCACCAAAGAAGAATATGTCAAATTAATTCTACCTGACCTTGGCCCTGTCTTTAAACAGCAGGAGCCAATACAGGTATGTATTTAGATAATTTTCCTATTTATCAGCTGTTATTCAGTAATATTGGTCAACAGTGACTACCATTGAAAACAGAATGGATATGTGACTTTTAAAAAACAGGTAAATATAAGAGACTTCTTTTCCATTGGTCAGCTATTTTGCATGTTTGAAGTGACCCATTCCTAAAATTATAATTGAACTCTCCAAGTAAATGTCTGCAGTTCTCTATAAGTTAACATCTCAGAAAATTAATTGTATTGAGATTGTGCATGTGTTATACTGTTCCCATTGGTCTTATTAAAAGTTACAGGTTTGGAAAAAGAAGTATATCTTACACTTCTAAGTGTTTTTATTTGTTTTTTTGTTTGTTCTGTTAACCAGGGTCTTTCATTTACACAGGTTTATGCCAGTATTTTCTCTTTTATTTTTTTGTTAATGAAGAGTTTCATCAGAAAAGGGAAAATGCTTATAGCACCCAAAAATAATATATGTGTGTATTGTAAATGAAAAGCATAGTGTCTGATGTAAACTCTATTACAGTATTTATTTGCCAGATTCAAGATGGTCTTGGATTTCAGAGCAGTAGGGTCATATACCTGGGTTGGAATCTGTCCATTACCTCCTTACTTGAACAAGTCCTTAATCTTTTAAAGTTTCCATTTTGCTCGTTTCCAAAATGAAAGAGGCTGTTGAGAGTAAATGAAATTTTCTGGCACATAGTAAATTATTACTTGCTTTTGCCACTACATGGCAATCGCTTATTAATAAACCATCAGCTACCTGATTTAATGGTTTTGTGGCAGGCTGTTTGCAATCCTTCCCTTGAAAGGAGGGGAACAGAAGGAGGTCCTTGTGGTAAGGCAGGAGTTCCTGTGGCTAAGGAAAGGGCAGATGAGGGAACTGGGGGCTTTGAGGCAGACTCCTGCAAACACTGTTAAGATATCAGGAGGGAAAGTAGCAGAGCCACATGTCCACTAAGCTATGCATTAGTCAATATAGTATCCCAAAGATACCATTTGAATTCTTATTTGCCTCCATTCTTTGGTACTCTTTTTCTCCTTAGTAGTCTAGCTAAAAATTCCTTTTGAAAAAATTTTAACCGAGCCTTGGCAAGACTAAGTATTCTTCATGAATAGAAGAGGCAGTTTGTTCCTTATTATTTAGGTACGTGGTGGCAGCTAGGTCAAAAAATGAACTGAAACATTTCTTTCTAGAATTTTTCCTGACAGTCTTTTTTATTCCTGTACCTTTTATTCTCTTGAGCTTCATAGAAACCAAGTGACAGAACTTACTGTTGGGGGCCATGTGATTTTGTTGCCCTCAGGCTTTTACTTCTTTACCCAGTTGCTTTCCAGATAGTTGATACTTGTGGGTAAGAGACATATTACTGAAGATTTGTGAGAGTTAGGAAATTAGTCTTTATTTAAATGCCTAAACTGAGAGCAGATGTTAAATATTGTGCTTCCAGAAATGTAAGAGACTTGATTTGTATGTTTTTGTCTTCCATGCCCTCAGGCTAGCAACATGGTGAGTGTGAAAATATATAACTTATTCTTTAGAATTTTATTCTTTAGAATATTCTTTTAATTTTGGGATATATAAAATCATGTAAAAATTCTGGAATTTAATGCATTCCCTTTTTCTACACAGATTTTGTTAATTTTCTTACAAAAAATGGATTTGCTATTAACCAAAACTCCTCCTGATGAAATAAAGAACAGTGTCCTACCAATGGTTTACAGAGCACTAGAAGCTCCTTCCATTCAGATACAGGTATAATATTTGATTTCTTCCCCCCTTTAGTGATGATTTTGATTCTTAAAGCAAAAGAAAAAAGTAAAGTACACTTTGGGTTTGAGTCAAATCTTTCATATAAATAACTCAGTAGTTTATATTAATCCATTGAATTGCATCATACACTGTTACTAAAATGTACCCACTCTTAACTAATTTATTTTATTTTTCTTTGAACACTGCCTTTGAATAGCATAAGGGTTGTCACATGGAAGAATTGGCTTGCCCTGCACAACTCAAAAGTAGACCAAAGACCAATTAGTAGCTTCTTCAGAGAGTTACATCTGTCCAGTGTGAGGACAAGTTTATGACTCACAACTGTTTCTTCCAGATCAAGTGTACAATCCTTCATTTCTGTGACTTGTGATATCTCCACTGGACCTTGGTGATGCTCATAACTGTGATCCTTATAAAGTTGTTATCTGCATAAGCCAGTTTCATAGTGCCATGTTCCAGAAACAGTTCAGCCAACAAACAGTCCCATGAGTTCTTCATTAACATGCTTACATGCTTCATAGCAATAACCCCCCTTTTCTTTCCTACCCATGTCTCTTAATCCCTCAGTTACTTCTGCACCAAAAACTTCTCAGCCCCAGTTGTTTCCCTTTTTTTTTTTTTAAATCTTATTTCTTTGTCACCGAAGTCCTAATAGATTTGGTTTTTGGTGGGTTTGGGGGCATTTTGGTATGGAGGGCCTTATGGGAACCTAGTGAATTTGTCCATTTTGTATGACAGACCATCTTTCTTTCTTTGGGCAGAAGTGAGAGGTTCCTCTTTCTCCTTCACTCCACATCTAATCCAGTCATCTAATGTAAATGCAATGCTTGAGGCTAGAGATGACACGGAGCCAACCAACCAGTTAGAATAGATTCTACCATCTAACTTTTCTGGAACCTGCCCCTGCTCTCTTCCACACTATCACAGCCCTAGTTTAGGATTAGGATGCCTTCGAGTCTTACAAGAATTTCTTCAATTCTCCTTTCAGGTCTTAGAGTTTTGCCACTTTATATTACAGCTAAATACAGATCTTTCTAAAATTGTTCTAGAAGTCAGATCTGAGCACTTCTCAGCTTAAAGTATTTATGGTTTTCCAGCTGTCCTCAAGTCAATCCAAGCCCCTATTCCTAGCATGTGAGCCCTCCCTGGGTGGCTCTGTGACCCTCTAGCTTCATCCATTTTTACAAACACCTTAACTATAGGTAGTTCCCCACCATGCCCCCCCTGAGCCTTTGCTCAGGCTGTGCTGTCTGCTGGGGATGCCTTTTCTTCTTCAACTACCTGACAGATACCCACATATCTTTGAGAACTCGAATTAGGAATCACTACTCTAGGGAACCTTCTGACTCCCACCCTCCAATGAGTGCTCCCTTCTTTGTGAATCTCTGTTCCCCCAATGGACTTTTACCTGCAAAATCCCTGCATCCATTCCATCTTCTTCTCTCCTAGGCTGGGCTCTGGTTATGACTGGGTTCCTTTCTATCACTGGCAGGCTGTACTGGGCTGGATCCACCACAAACCCCAGTAAATGTTAAAGGAATGAAAGCACTCTCGTCACACTCTGTAGGAAGACCTGGTGCATTGGAGTTAGATGAACTTGAGTTAAACTACAAACACTCCAAGAGCTGTGTGCTCATGGGCAAGTCATTGGAATTCTGAACCTCAATTTCCTCAGCTCTGCCTACCTCTCAGTATTCTGTGAAGTAACATGTGAGGTGCCTGGTACAGTGCCTGGCTTACTATAAGGGGTCAAATATGTATCACTCTGGCAGCCAAGAAGCAGAGAAGGAAAAGGTGTCCAGTTAGTGAGCAGGGGGTCAGGAGTGGGATGTAAGGAGGTAGGAATACAAACCTCTGAGACCCCAGTGTGCTTGGGTTTCTAAAACTGCTGGTCACCCGCTTTGTTGTGAGCAGTCAAGTTAGGGGATGGGAGTGAGGGTGACAGATCACAGGTGCGAAGGCCAAGCCAACCCCTGCTGCTGGAATGGACCAGCACCCAGTGACATCACAATCCTGAGTAGTTGCCCTGGCACTGCTGGAGGGGGACCCTCATTTCTCTCCACGGAGCTCTAGGATGTGGATGTGAGCAAGGTGAGGACGAAGGCAGATGGCGACAAGGGACAGCCTGAGCTCCATACCCACGGGCAAGGCTCATGGTGACACTGGAGAGGCAGGAACGTTGTCAGCTCCTGATACTGGCATTCGGGACACAAGTTCAGCCAATCAGCTGAAGATGAAGCCCAAGAATGTGCACAAGATTAAGGCGCTTATTGTCGACCTGGGCTCGCAGTACTGTAAGTGTGGCTATGCAGGAGAGCCAAGGCCCACCTACTTCATCTCCTCCACGGTGGGCAAGCCCTGCGAGGCAGCTGATGTGGGTGATGCCCACAAGGAGATCTATGTGGGCCACGAGCTGCTCAACATTGAGGCACCCCTGAAGCTGGTTAATCCTCTAAAACATGGCATTGTGGTGGACTGGGACTGTGTCCAGAACATCTGGGAGTACATCTTCCACAAAGCGATGAAGATCCTCCCCGAGGAGCATGCAGTGCTGGTCTCCGACCCCCCACTTAGCCCCAGCAGCAACAGGGAGAAGTATGCGGAGCTCCTGTTTGAGACCTTTGGCATCCCTGCCATGCACGTGACGTCCCAGTCACTGCTGTCCATCTATTCCTACGGCAAGACCACAGGGCTGGTGGTGGAGAGCGGGCACAGTGTCTCACATGTGGTCCCCATCTCAGAAGGCAATGTGCTGCCAGGCCTGACTGGCCGTGTTGACTATGCGGGGAGCGACCTCACTAACTACCTGCTGCAGCTGCTCATCAAGGCCGGCCACAGTTTCACCAAGGACGACCACCTGCACATCCTCGACCACATCAAGAAGATGTGCTGCTACTCGGCTTTCCAGCCTGAGGAGGAGCTTGGCCTGGACCTGGAGGAGCTGCGTGTGGACTACGAGCTCCCAGATGGCAAGGTCATCACCATTGGCCATGAGCGCTTCCAGTGTGCCGAGATGCTCTTCAAGCCCACCCTGGTGGGAAGCAGCCAGCCCGGCCTCCCTGCACTCACAGCCACTTGCCTGAGCCACTGCCAGGAGGCGGGCTTCAAAGAGGAGATGGCCGCAAATGTGCTGCTGTGTGGTGGCTGCACCATGCTAGAGGGCTTCCCTGAGCGCTTCCAGAGGGAGCTGAGTCTCTTGTGCCCTCGGGACAGCCCTGCAGTGGCTGCAGCTTCCGAGAGGAAGACCTCCGTGTGGACCGGTGGCTCCATCCTGGCCTCCCTGCAGGCCTTCCAGCAGCTCTGGGTCAGCAAGGAAGAGTTTGAGGAGAAGGGCAGTACAGCTATCCATACCAAGTGCTGAGCGTGAGCTGACAGGCCAGGCCTCGTGGGCAGGCGAACTCAGGCCACACTCTACATTTACAGAATTTCACATAAAAATTTTAACACAATGGCTCTTGTCTAGTCCGGATTTCTTGCTTTAGCCTGATAGCAGAAGGTTCTGGGGAGTTGGATTTAGAGGTATCAGCACCTTTTGCTCTGTTGCATCTGGAGCAGCAGGGGTGGGAGGTGGGTGGGAGGGCTCCTTACTGGCCCCTCCCCTCCTGGAGGTGACATCTCAGAGCCCAGAGTTTGTTTTCCTGTTCCATTAGCTCCTCAGGGTTCAAAACCCAATTCAGCAGACACATTGATAGCTCATCCATGGACCAAGAGGGAAATGAAAGCTCAGATTGAGGACTAGCGTGGGTCATGTAGCTAAGTGGTGGGGGGACACTCAAAACCAGGTGTCTGACTTCCTTCTCCTGTTTCTGCCAGATGTGTGTCTGCCCATAGCTTCATCATTGCTTGATTGCCCTGCTCCCTCACTAAACTCCCCTCACTGCCTGCCACCTTCAGAGGTGCAGCCCACAGGTGTGCCTCTCCTGAGTGTGAGGGGCCTTTCCACTTCAGCCAAAATTGCAACTTTTTTTGCAGTCACAAAGTAGAGCCACTGAATCCAGAGGATGTCGGAGGAACCAGAAGGTCTCTTGGAAATCATGTGGTTCTCTACCTCCTGTAGAGGTGGGGAAACTGAAGACCAGGAGGGAGGGGGCCATGTCAGTGGATGAGTCCAGGTCTTCTGTCCCAGGTCATGATTATTTCCAGAAGGGCAAAGTGGTTGTTTTAGTTTGGGCTGCTATAACAAAATATCACAGACCAGGTGGCTTATAAACAATAGAACTTTTATTTCTTACAGTTCTGCAGACAAAGTCTAAGATTAGAGTGCCAGCAGGGCCAGGTTTTAGTGAAGGCCCTCTTCTGGGTTGCAAACTGCTGACCTCTTGCTGAGTTCTCACATGATGGAAGGGATCTTTTAACTAATTTAAAGAATCAATTTACAAATACCTGTATTAGTGAAGTAAAATGAGTCATTGCTTTTATTTATGAGAAATGTACTATTCTGGAAGGTTTGATTATAGTTTAGATTATTTACAAGTAAATGAAAATGTCAAATATGTATGTGCCCTTTTCTTATGAAAACATCAAGTAGTTCTTCCCATACTCACAATTTTATTTCATGCTTGGTAACTTAATTTTCTATTCAGAAATGTTCCTTCTGCATTGAAGCTAATTTGTGTAGCAGGCAGGTAGAAAAGCAAACAGTAATTTAGGGTAATCATTTCTAATTTACTTATAGTCATGCTTTTGTGTCACAAAAGTGATGTTAAAATATCATGTGCTTTGCCAAACTTAGTTTTGCTATTAAAATTTTGATCCTATGGCTGGCTACCTGGAAAGAAATTTTGGATTACTATTAAAAGTATAGTTTTTTTTACTTCGAAAAATATATACTTAACTAGGGCTCCTGCGAAATTCGTGCACTCGGAGGCAGGGGTGTCCCTCAGTTCGGCCTGCTCCCTCTCACAGTCCAAGAGCCCTCAGAGGAGTGGGCCTACGTCGTCAGTTGGACAGCCTTAGCGCTGCCATGGAGGTGGAAGAGACTCCTGACACTGCCACTGTGCTCGCCAGCAATGAGCCTGGCTTTTGGCTGAGTGGCGCCTCCCCTGTGGGAGCGCACTGACCACCAGGAGGAAGCTCCTGCATTGAGCGGGATCAGGCCGAAACCGGCTCTCTGACATTCTCCGAGGAGTCCTGGATTGCGAGAGGGCACAGGCCAGGCCAAGGGATCCCACTGGTGCACAATCGGGACCTGGAGGGACACGGGAGGTTGGCCAGCCAGGGATGGACCATGGGAGGGCTCCAGGGCGTGTCCGGCCTGTCTTGCTCAGTCCCGATCGGCTGGACCCCAGCAGCAAGCTAACCCCTACCAGTCAGAGCGTCTGCCCCCTGGTGGTCAGTGCACTTCATAGCGACTGGTTGACTGTCTGCCCCCTGGTGGTCAGTACACATTGTAGCAAGCGGTTGAGCGGCCTTAGTATATCATTAGCATATTACGCTTTGATTGGTTGAACAGATGACCAGACAACCGGACACTTAGCATATTGGGCTTTTATTATATAGGATGTTAAGAACATTCCCCTATAAAAATGGTTCCAAAAGTTTTTCATTTCTTGGCTACTATAAAAATTCTGTATAGATTATAATAAAGAAAAACATAGAATTTTAATTTTTAAAAGTTATTGACCATAGTTGTTTTTTTTCTTAATGTGAACCTAATACCACATGTAAAGGTCACTTTTTGACTCATTTCAATCCTTTTCTGCTAAGTTCTTTTGTTTAAAGTTGTGAAGTTTAAAAAAAATTTTTTATAAGGGCATGCTTTATAAAAGGCAAGGATATGTTGCCTTTGTCCAAATGACATGGGATGATTGGAGAAGGTGTACTTCTACTTTTTAGCCCTTTCCAAAGGAGTTGTCACTTAAAGCTTCTTGAAAACATTCCACAGGCCTTGTGTAGCCAACCTGGTTTTATATTCAGTGAGATTAGGAAGGAGAGGAAAGGTTAAGTGACCTAAAAAGGCCATTTTTTCTTAATAAGGGGTTAGTTTTGCCAATAGGTATCAGCTGGTATTTTATTGAAATAGTTCAACAAACATGTATGATATTATTCAATACTAATGGCCCGGTGCACGAAATTCGTGCATGGGTAGGGTCCTTAGGCCTGGCCGGTGATAAGGGCTGATCTTTGGGCCTACTGGCAGGGCGACTTGGGGGGGCTCCCCACTTTCTGGCCCTGCCCCCGTCCACTTACTAGCCCTGCCCCCTGCCACTGGTTGCCTCCTTCTGTGAGGCTACTGGTGGGCAATTGGGGGGCCCCCGCTGGCACCCACCTTGGCTGGCCTGGTGCTGCCCACTCACTGGCTCTGGTCCCCACTGCTGCCGCTGGTCGCCTCCCTCTGTAGGGCGACTGGCAGGGCGATTGTGGGGGGGCCCGTGGCACCCGCCTTGGCCGGCCTGGTGCCGCCCACTCACTGGCCCTGCCGCTGCCACCAGTCACCTCCCTCTGTAGGGCAACCAATGGGGCGATCAGGGGCCCCCCTCTGGTACCTGCCTTGGCTGGCCTGGGGCCTGCGGGCTGAGGGCAGCTCCTGTGTTGAGCGTCTGCTTCCTGGTGGTTATTGTGCATCATAACAACCGGTCATTCTGCTTTTGGTCGATTTGTATATTAGGCTTTTATTATATAGGATAAGTGTTTAGTCACCAGTCCAATTAACTTGCATCAAACCTTGCTTGGGAAGAGTCTGATAAAGTTAAAGCCTGTCTAAGCTTTGGGAGGTTCCTAGAGCAACAGCAAGAAACAAAAATCTTTTCCTCAAGCTTTATGAAGGTACACAGCTGGAAAGGAACTTCTGAAATTCATTCTTGGAGTGATATTTTTAAAGTAGAAGTTTGATGTATTTAACAGACTAGAGAGAGATTAGAAATACATTTGGAAAAGTAGGAGATGGTTAACAAAAGTTAGGGTCCTTAGAGGCATTAATAGAAATCTTTATCTGTACCAGTTTTCTTACATTATTTACCTTAACATTAAACATAGAAGCTATGTTCATTCTCCTCTCCCCACCACCAATTACAGAAAAAGTATAAATACAAGGCAGAAGTTCCTGAGAATGTGCTAATCCTGTTCTTGGGTTCTTCATCCTGTCTCCTCCTATGGAGAGAGCTCTCCTCTCCTTTTGCTAAGTGATTATAATTCAAGATTGGCCTCTTTGTAACCTACTGCTAGATTAACATCATAGTTCTCTTTTTTCTCCCCTCCCTTTATCAGTTAAAGACTGATCTTCCTTAAGAAGGTACCCTTTGATAATGGGCACAGTTTCTCACCGACTACTCACCCTTGTTAATTGTCTCCCACCTGTAGAAAATGGGTCCTTAAATGTAACTTGTATTTCTTATCCTCAGTGATGCCACCCATGTAATTATTATAGTTCTGAGTGGATATAAACATATAACTCTATTTGCCTTTTGAAAATCTGGGAATAAGTTAAAGTACATAAAGTGCTTCCCAGTATTTTGATAACAGATTCTTAGTAGTTAACTTGTTTCTATCTGCTAACTACAAATGAATGTGTTTGTTTAACAAGTATTGTCAAAAACTCCTCTGATATACATTTATACTTCCATTTTCTTTAGTAATCCCTCTGCTATGCTTTGCTACAAGGATCATTCTGGCCCTTCTAAGGTATCTGAGATCTTCTTCAGCCAGTTAGTTCTCAGCCATTTTTGTTCTTTTCCTTATCTCACTTAGTCCAGTTATCCTCAGTCATCTTCCTTTTTCCCATTATCCTCAGAGTTCCCAGTTCCAATTATTTACACTGTGGCATGGCATTAGTTAACAAGAATGTTTTAAATAACTCTTACTTGTTTCTATGAGTTATACTTGCTAACATTTTAGAATTTGAAAGTACTTAAAAATATAAAGAAAATTAAAGTCTCTCAGAGATGCCTACAGTTAACATTTCTAGGTATTCTTCCACGCTTTTATCCTAAGCCTGTAGACAGACACGTGTACATACACATTTTAAAAATTGGGACTATATAATAGTGTCTTATTGCATTTTCTCCCCAATATTATTAAACAATCTTTTAAAATATATTTTAGAAAATGTTTATATTTCATTCCATCATATGGATATATGTAGCAGCTAATGAATTCTTTATTTAAGAGGAATAGTTTTACATGACTTTGTTTTTAATTTCTTGTCTTTGTGAAAGATAGCAAAACTTAGGTATTCCGAAGTTTTCTTTTTTAAAAAATAAATGAAGAATTCTGTTATCAGGGAAAGAAATTAGGAATGAGACCAGGGAATTGTGGTATCAGATGCTAGTTTTAGGACCTAGTATAATTTTGAGTAAGGTCTTCTGAGCCTGTTTTCTCATCTGCAAAATTGAAAACTGAAAATAACTATTCTTTCAAATAGTTACTGAAAGGACAAAATGATGTAATGTACATAAAAGTTTATTTCAAACTATGTGACAAATTAGCCATGCAAATGCAAAATATTTTCTAATATGTGAGAAAAAAGATGAGTCCTTAAGACTGATCCAATTAATTTTCTTAATAGGAACTCTGTCTAAACATCATTCCAACCTTTGCAAATCTTATAGACTACCCATCCATGAAAAATGCTTTGATACCAAGAATTAAAAATGCATGTCTACAAACATCTTCCCTTGCTGTAAGTAATTGCGTATTAATTTTTGATTTTCTTTTCTTATTTGTTTAAATGATTTTAGTATTGTATAATAACCCTTTTATAGTGTTCATGTATTTTGTCTTGGCTATAGGTAATTGCTAAAGTACTATAAAAGTGAGCAGTAGCTATAATTTCCCCTGATGTATAATTTTACAGTAGTACGTCCCTGATCTTATTCATTATCTTCTAATTTTGAGTGCTTTAATATGAAATTTGAGTACTTTTTTTTTCTTAATCTTTTTCTGCTTTAATCCACTATTTTGATGGTAGTTTTAAAGTAGTCATGAGAGTTTAACTTGGTGTATAAGCCTAAACATTTTTTGAATGACTTTTATAAACTGCCTTTATTTTTAGTCATCTATTCTAAATATTTTTATGCCTCACTTTTGGCTTACTTTCAAAAAAGAGTAAAGGATACAATAAAATATAAATTAATAAGAGTATCAATGGGGAAAATAGTTGTGCTAAAAAGTCTAGACTAGAATAAGGGTGGTTGTCTCCTTGAATACAGAATTTTAATACCAAGTTATTTGGTAGTCAGGGTGGTAGGATAAATAACAAAGTTCTCGTGATCTCATATTGGAGGCAATAAATGTGCCCAACCTTTTCTCTAACTCTGAATCATAAGAATTATCTCATTGATATTTCTTTATAGAAGTAACATTAAATTCTCTTTTCGCCGCAAATACCAGCTTTAGAAAAAAGAGAGAAATGTTCTTCCTTCACCTGGTCAGTTCTTATTTTGATGTTTAATAATGGCCATAGCATTAAATTTGCATTTAGGAAAGATAGTTCTTTGGAGAGCTCATCAATTTTGGGGGGGGTGAAATGTGAATTTAAATAAAAGTAAATATTTATAGCTTAATAGATTTATAGGCAAAATAAGTTTAAATGGTAAATACTTTTACCTTACAGCCATCTAATCCATTTTGGTTCATGTATTTTTGTTTTATTTATTTTGTTTTTCTGTTTGGTAGAAAGACTCTGAGATGAAAAACAACACTAAAGTAGGAAAAAAATATAATTGTTTACTGAAATGAACTTGTATGAAATGAAGTAAAAAAACATGAGTTCTTATTCTGACTCTGCTACTAATTCTTGTACCCTTAGGCAAGTCACTGTACCTCTCTGAGTGTTTGTCTTCATCAACATTAAAAGAATTTGAAATGTAGTCCATTTCTCTGAAATTTTCTAATTTTAAGATTAAATTTTCAGACTACATAGTAGTAATATATGCTTAAAACTCAGTTTTCAAAATGCCCTTTTAAAAATCACATAGTATTTTATGGCAGCATACACTTTGTTAAAATAGATTTTCTAGTTGAGTTCTAACTACGTATGCAGTGAGGTGGGAAGCATGGGTACTTAAATAATCTGTAATGCCCGGGGATGTTTATATCCCCTTTAAACATGCCAGCTGAACCCTTAAAGGCATGCTGTTTATAAGGAATTATAATGAATGGATTTAGAACAGTAACTGAAATGGATTTGCATTTTATATTATCACATTCAGTGTTCTTACCTTCACAGTGGCAAATGTGAATGCTTGAATTGCATTCATAGACGTAGATCTCTAAGGTTTAATATGCTAGGAAATTCCTAAAATGTGAATCATGAGTTAAAATTATATTTTAATACAGTTTCCTGAAAGTAAAGAAGAAATAAATTCTATGCAGAGATAGATAAAATACTCCAAGAGCTCTATTTCTTCATGACTCACCTGACTAATATTTTATATATCATGAAAGAAAATAAAAGGAAACTTTTTTTAGTTCATATGTCTTTGTGTATATCTATACACATATGTACATATATTAAGAATGCAGCAATTCCTGTTATTAAACTAAGAGCAAGTTTAGCCTTTAGATATAATTTTGAATTTATAAAATCCCTTGTGTTTGGGTTTCAGAAAACAATTACACATTATTTTTCAGAAAAATATTTTCATCTTTCTTGCAGAAATAGTACTTTTTAAACTAAACTGTTTTCTGCTGTTCTTAGTTTACTTCTTTTTTATTTTTAATAAATGGAGTTTTATTGATAAGATCCTGGCTCAGAGTATTCTGTCTTTACAAATTCCAGCTAAAAAAATAGAGTGTGAAATATTTACCAAAATAATCAAGTGAATGATAGAATTTTTATAAAAGAGTTCCTGAATGTCAGATTTTAATAACTATTAAGAATATACTTAGAAACAGAAAATTTTATGTAGGACAAATATAGATTCTCTTTGCATATTAAAATATTTAGTTAAAGAATGAATTGAACCTGAGTTACAGAAAAATACTGGAAGCCCAGTAAAATTGATTACTTGGTGGGAGAATGTAGTCCTTTTTATGACTCAGATGCCCCAAAGAAATGGTCTTAGTACAGTAAACACATATACTAGTAGTAAAGCTTCTTAAGTCCTAATTCACTTTATTTAAAATGATACAAAACTGAAGTCAATCCATACCGTTAGCTAACTAGTATCCTGGTAAAGCCATCATAAATTTTTTCTGAAACAAGTCAGGGGAGTTAGTAAATATGTGAATTTCTTTTATTAATAAAGGATGAGAACTTTTAAACCTAGTTTTATTCTTGAGTTATTTTTAACATACCTATATGAAGATTAAATACTTAAATATTTTGTTCTATATCACAAAGACTTTAAATGACTAATTCAATTTACCTCTTTTAATAGGTTCGTGTAAATTCATTAGTATGCTTAGGAAAGATTTTGGAATACTTGGATAAGTGGTTTGTACTTGATGATATCCTGCCCTTCTTACAACAAATTCCATCCAAGGAACCTGCAGTCCTCATGGGGATTTTAGGTAGCTGAAAACTTACTGTCATTTGATACTACTTTATCATTTTACAGTCATGCAAATACATTTTTCACTCTATAGGACCATTGTACTCTACTTTCACATATATAGCATTCAGTAATTGGAGAATGATGGGATAAATGCCATGATATAACTTTTCTTTGTGTTAATTTTAGCAAAAGCAGTAGAACCTTTACATTTACAAAGGAATAAGACATTTGGGAATTCTAGCTTCACAAATACCATAATAACATATAGTTTGCCCTGTAAAATGGTACTAAAAAAGAGAGGCAAACAAAGCTACTTGAAATACTGATACTAGTCTTACTAGTCTTAATGTTTATTTGGTACCCAATTTGTAAGAGGCACTATGCTAACTATTTTCTCTGCATTATCATATTTTGTACTTTATCAAATCCAGTGAGATATAGATACTATTATTTCTGTTTTACAGTAGTAAACTGAGGCTCAGAAGTGAAGTAAGTTCTTAAAGAATACACAACTGATAAGTGATGGAACTGGTTTGGTTTTTTGTTTGTTTTAAATTCTCACCCGAGGATATTTTTTCCATTGATATTTAGAGAGTGTAGAAGGAAGGGAGGAGGGAGAGAGAGAGAAGAACATCTATGGGGAGACAACACATCAATGGGTTGCCTCACACACACCCCAACCGGGGCTGGGGATTGAACCTGGAACCCAGGTACATGTTTTTTTTTTGGTTGTTGTTTTTAAAATATATTTTATTGATTTTTTACAGAGAGGAAGGGAGAGGGATAGAGAGTTAGAAACATCGATGAGAGAGAAACACCATTCGGCTGCCTCCTGCACAGTCCCCACTGGGGATGTGCCTGCAACCAAGGTACATGCCCTTGACCGGAATCGAACCTGGGACCCTTGAGTCCGCAGGCCGACGCTCTATCCACTGAGCCAAACTGGTCAGGGCCAGGTATATGTTTTTGACTGGGAATCCAACCTGTGAACCTTCAGTGCTTCAGATGACACTCTAATCACTGAGCAACACCAGCCAGGGTTGGTTTTTAATTTAGATATGTTTAAATCTTAAGCACTGTTTCTCTGCTAAGTGATGTGCTGATAAAGCATATTAGCCTTATGGCATGTTTTATTCTATCAGCATAATTACAGATTACTATGTCAAGAACTCTGAAATTGTTTGTGAACAGTTAAAGTTATGAGAGTACAATCTGGAAATGCCGGAGGTCTACTCTACTAAGAGAAGCAGACATAATTATGAAATCACAAAAACAATTAAAAGTTCACTTGTTACTAAATTGAAGTTTGTCGTTAATTTTGAAGAAAAACTATATTACTCAGCCATGTATTTTTAACACCTGTAATAGTGTCTGGTCTATAGAAAGCCCTCAGTAAATATTTGCAGGAATGGTCAGCAAGTAATTTATTGTGGACCTCTGGAAACTTAGCACTTTTGGGATATGGCATGAAACTTGTGAACTCAAAGAAATTAGTCTTCTTGAGAAGGTGTTTGTAATAGTGGAAAGAGCCCTAGTCCCTATCTGTTTCTTCATCTATCAAATGAGGATGAAAATAACATCATTATAAGTGGAGTCCTGTGAGAATTCAGGGAGAAAACTGAAGAGAAAGTAATTAACATAGTGCCTAACAAACAAGCATTCAGTACGTTCACAATAAAGTTATTCTTCCAGTATATAAGTAAAGTGTACATTAACAGAATAATACGAGATGGTGTGCTACTAGTTTTGGATTATATGCGAAATGCTTACAACACAAAAACATTTAGAGAACGAGGAGTAAATGTGCTCTGTTGACCAAATGCAGGGTTAGTGAGTAGTTGTAACCAGTAGTCTTGAAGGTCCAGTAAATTGGTGAGACAATGGAGGAGGATTGTGTGGAGATGAATTAAATTATTAAGGTTCAAACATGTTGAGTGTCATTGGTTAAAGATGTGAATAAATGTGTAGGAGCTCTACCTATACACTTTGAAGTAGATGTCTCTACTTGAGTGAGAGGTCTGAAATATATACCTAAATGTTTTCAGGGTAGAGGGCATTCTGTAATATTCCTGCTGCACTGTAAGAACTGTACTTAGTTCAGATAGACTTTTAATGTTATGCTATTATTACATGTGCTCTTAAACCAAAGACTACAGGATAAATATGTCCTGGTGTTTAAATCTAAACCGATGACAAAGCTGAAATCATTCTATATGCCATATGTAAGAGCATCCTCATCCTAAGCACTGATAAGGAAACATTTGTAGCTAAACTTATTGTCAAGAGATTTCATGTAGATAAGCTGTTTTCCTGATTTCTATTAATTAGTGGTATTGAATTATAAAATTTTCTTATTCTTTTCTATCAGGCATTTACAAATGTACTTTTACTCATAAGAAGTTGGGAATCACCAAAGAGCAGCTGGCTGGAAAAGTATTGCCTCATCTGATTCCTCTGAGTATCGAAAATAATCTTAATCTCAACCAGGTAGGAGGAGTTTTGTGCTTCATTCACTTTATTCAGCTTACTGTTTTTTGGCATTGAATAGCCTACCTAATAAAAGAGTAATATGCAAATTGACCATCACTCCAACACACAAGATGGCCACCCCCATGTGGACACAAGATAGCTGCCACAAGATTGCTGGCAGGTGAGGGCAGTTGTGGGCCATCAGGCCTGCAGGGGAGGGCAGTTGGAGTAAACCCAGCCCTGCAGGGGAGGGCTGTTGGGGGAGACCCAGCCCTGTAAGGGAGGGCAGCTGGGGGGGATCCTGGTCTGCACGGGAGGGCAGCTGGGGGGACCCAGGCCTGCAGGGGAGGGCAGTTGGGGGCAACCAGGCCTGCAAGGGAGGGCAGTTGGGGGCAACCAGGCTGTCAGTGGAGGGCAGTTATGAGTGATCAGACTGGCAGGAGGGCAGTTAGGGGCAATTGGGCCAGCAGGGGAGCAGTTAGGTGTCGATCAGGCTGGCAGAGGAGTGGTTAGGGGCAATCAGGCAGGCAGGCAGGTGAGCAGTTGGGAGCCAGCAGTCCTGGATTGTGAAAGGGATGTCCGACTGCCCATTTAGGCCTGATCCCACTGGGCAGTCAGACATCCCTTGAGGAGTCCCAGATTAGAGATGGTGCAGGCTGGGCTGAGGGACATACCTCCCCACCCCTGTGCACGAATTTCGTGCACCGGGCCGTACATATTTGTATTAGTAAAACAAGGAAAACTGTGTCACAGAGTTAAGTGAAAGCTTGTGAGTTTGAAGTAAGGGGTATGTGAGGTGGAAGGCTGGATTATTGGAAGCTTCGTTGGGAGATAGTAAATGAGCAGAATGTTGAAAGATGTATAGGATTTGGGGCCACTTTACGTTTGGGGCTGGGAAGTAGACATGAACGAAGAAATATTAATATAATGTGTCTGGGGTATGTATTCATTATTGCTCCATAGCAAGTCACCATAAACTTGATGGTTTAAAACAACAGGCACTTATCTCAGAGTTTCTGTGGGTCGGCCAAACCAGAGCCTGGGTTCTCTGCTCAGATTCTCTTACTTCTGCCATCAAAGGCTAGGTCTCACCTGAAGGCTCGGCTGGTGTAAGGATCTGCCTCTAAGCTCATTACATGGCTGTTGATAGGATTCAGTTCCTTTTGGGCTGTTGGACTGAGGGCCTCAGTCGCTAGCTCTCTGTTAGATGGATGCAACTGTCAATTCCTTGCGTCATGGATCTCTGCAACATGGAAACTTGTTTTATCAAAGCCAGAAAGAGAGGGAATCTGCTAGGAAGATGGAAATTACAGTCTTATAAAGTAATCAAGGAAATGACATTCCATTACCTTTGCCGTGCTCTGTTGGTTACAGGCAGATCACAGGTCCTATCAATGTTCAAAGACGGAGGCCCGAAGGCATGAGTAGCAGAATGAAATGACAGGGAACAATTCTATCCTATCTGCCACTGGGAATGAAGAATTTAATTTGAACCTATAATACAATACCTATAATACAATAGGGGAGTAGTGATATGATAAATTAGTCTAGAATAGGTATGATTTAGATATTCAAACTTTCAAAGTATGATAAATGTTTGAGCAAAGGGGTAATGTGTTCAAAGAGTATTATAAAATTGCCTCTCTGCATACCTTTATCACTGTAGTTATCACAGTATGTACTTATGTGCCTGATTGTCCTGGAAGGCGGGTTTTTATAGCTTATTCTTCAATATATCTTCAGCAGTTAGTGCAGTGCCAGAAACAAAAATATTTATTAAGAGAAAATTTGAGATACAGAGTAATGGCATAGTTTGTTCACCACAGAACTAATGGTTAATGGAAAAGACTGGGAAATATTACTTACTGTTAAACTGAGTTCAGAAATGGATAGGCAGGCAAGATTCGGAATTAAGGACTGAAAGTGAATTAGAGCAAAGCTGGGAGTTAATCAGGAGAGCTTTGGGCATAAGGGGACAGTGCCGAGTGAATGGAATTTTGGAATTAGAAAAATATATGACATGAATCAGACCCCAAATTTCATTGAAGTGGTAGGGTAAGCCTCTGAAAGTTTGTGTTCCTAGATTTTAGTTTTGGGCTTTGTTACATGGCGAAGTGGGGGGTCCTTTTCCCCACTGGGTGCTGGGGGTGTAGTTCTTACAGTATCTTGAGAAAAGAATTTTCTAAGACTTGCACAGGAGAATGAGTGGTTTTTATTTGCCTGGAATTACATCTCTAGATTTCCAAGGTACCATTCCCCTTAGTCCAGTCATAGAAGATATATAGCTGGGGTTTCAGTAAAGCTAAAGGCAAAGCCAGTGTCCAGAGTTTCCTTTCCATGTTGGAGCTGGGTCCAGTTCAGCATCAGGCTAGTTGCGGTCCATTAGTCCATTGTGTGTGGGGTTTACATGGCCGTGGGCCATGTGGGTGAGTGCAAGGGAGCTCCACAAGCCCAGAGTCACATAAGTCCCAAGAGCATAAGAGAGCAAGCTTCTTTGTTCAGAGAATTAAGTATCCCAAATTTTTGCGCCCTTGCAGTGGCCACCCCCATTCTGGCCAGCCACCTCTGTCTCTTCTGATTGATAGCAAGCACCTTCGCTAGTCCCCCCAGCTTTACTGGGTATGTATATATCTTCCCTTTGTTGGACCCCTTGGAGGGTAAAGTTGTAGTTTCCTGGTAAAGCTGCCTAAATGACATGCTTGTAATATCTGGCTTCCACTTGCTCCTTTCCTATTATTAATAACTAGGTGAATTACAACCGTTTCAGCTTATTAAGTTTCTTTGTATCTTGGATGACACGGTTGAGGTTATGATTGTCAAAAAAGGGACAAAGTGAATGTTGAGGAAAAATTAAGATGCTCATATATCCAAAATAGTCTTCAACTTTGGGTTATTTCTGTTCTTATATTTATTATTTAAAATATTCCCAAATGCTTGTTTTAGGATATATAATTTCATTTGAAATGTGGTGTTAGATTTTTTCAGGTTTATGGGTGATTTTTTTAGGGGCCTATTTTCATCAACAGAAATATTTTGATTCATACCTTATGGCATTTTACAATAGTTAGTGGTCTAACTTAGAGTGCTCGCTTTTCTGTATATTTTATGGATAGAGTTCCTAATTCAAGACTCTTCTGTCAGTTCTGATGTAAAATAATCTAAGTATATTATGCATTATGTGAAAACGATAAAGTAACTTAGGAAAATACATATTTAGCATTTGATGGAAAAACAGGAAATTTCACACAGCAATTAAAACACAATCACAACCGTGTTTGGGAGGGTTTCAAAGACTGCTCCAGATTCAGTGATTCCCTAGGACAGCGGTTCTCAACCTGTGGGTCGCGACCCCTTTGGCGGTTGAAGGACCCTTTCACAGGGGTCGCCTAAGACCATCCTACATATCAGGTATTTACATTAAGATTCATAACAGTAGCAAAATTAAAGTTATGAAGTAGCAACGAAAATAATATTATGGTTGGGTCACAACATGAGGAACTGTATTTAAAGGGCCAGAAGGTTGAGAACCACTGCCCTAGGAAGGCCTCAGGCCTCAGCATAAAATTGTATTCATGGGTGATTCCTTTCTCTCTCTCTGATTCCTTTCTCTCTCTCTCTCCCCCCACCCCCTCCCTCCCTCTCTTTCTCTCTCTCTCTCTCTCTCTCTCTCTCTCTCTTCCTCCCTTTTCCTCTTTCTCTTTTAAATCCTCACCCAAGGAGTGAGGATATTTTCCCCATTGCTTTTCAGATCCAATGAAGGGAGGGAAGGAGAGAGAGAAATATCGATGTGAGAGAGAGATACATCGACTGGTTGCCTCCTGCATGTGCCCTGATTAGGGGCAAGGAGCAAACTGCCACCCACTGAGCCACTCTGGCCAGAGTGAATGGGTGATTTCTTATGGTAAAAGATTATAAAGCAAAATCAGCAAAGGGAGAAGGCAAAGTAGGGGCTGGGGGTCAGGCTCAAGCTTCCAGAGACATTTGCTGGAGCCACAAAGGATGCGCTTAATTTCCCCGGGTAATGAGTTGTGAAGGTATGTGTGAAATGTTGCCAACCAGAGAAGCTCATTCGACTCAGTGCCTGGATTTTTATTGGGAGCTGATCAATAACACCCTTTGCCTGTCATGTACTCAAGTTCAGACTCCCAGAAGAAAAGCAGGTGTTTAGCATGAAACATATTCTTTGTGCAGTTAGGCTCAGTTTGCCACTATCATCAGTTAATGGGGGGAACCTGCTAAGTTCCTGGACACCAGCCAAAGACCAACCTCGTAAGCAGGCCTTGCAAGGAGAGCAGTGCAGGCCTATGTTAACTCTTGCACCAACTACATGCAATGTGGATGACTGTCAGAACATAATGCTGAGCAAATGAAGGTAGACATAGAAGAGGATTGAAAAAACAGCCAAAACTACGTGCTAGAAGCCAGACTAGTGTTTACTCACAGGGTGTGTGTAGGCTGGGCAGTAAATGACTAGAAGAGAGCAGAAGGAATCTCTGGGGGGCTGCCAATGTTCTGTTTCTTCATATGGCTCCTGGTTAAGTTCAGTTTGTGAATTTTTTGAGATGTGCACTTATATGTATATTTTTCTGTTAGTATGTTATACTTCATTAAAAAGTTTTAAAAACTAATTAGCAGAGAGTCAGTCATAGTAAGGAAACATGCCTTTTGTTACTCTCCTGGTAAGACAAAGGATAAAGGAATGGTAGAGCATGATGAGAGGCAATGCAATGTAGAAAAGAGCTAAGCTTTGGAGACACAGTATGAACTCTACTTATGCCATGTAAGTTATTTAATATCTCTGAGTAAGTTACCTGAGGACATGCTTATTTGCCGGGAGCCGGTCCATGCTTGCTGTTTCAAGGGACCTGGCATATATGGCATACTGTTCTTAATAAGTTTGCTCACCTTCTTGGCACTATGTGTTTTAACCAAGGTCTCTGAGAAAGGTTGTTTCCCCAGGTAGGGATTTTCCCCTGAAGTTAGGGAGGGAATAAAACCTCTTAACTAAGTGCCAGGCGGGTAATTAATCACTTTAACTATGAACAATCATGCTTAAGCTACATAATCTTTACTCCCTGGAATGGAGATAAGAAACGCCCTAACCTTTGGAATAGAGATTGATAGGATTGAATCAACTGGTATAAATACAGATGTAACAAGGCAGAACTTAGAAGACAGAACCTACACAGAACCTAGAGACAGAAGAACTTCGCTGGAGAGAACATGGCAAAAGATCCTGGACTGAACCTGACTACAGAAATTGGCAAGAGAACCTGACTAGAACCGGGGGACAGAACCTGGCTGGAGGACCTAGCAAGGGAACATGGCTACAGAACCTGGCTGGAGAACCTGGAGAACCTAGCAAGAGAACATGGGCACAGAACCTGGCTGGAGATCCGAACCAGAACTTCAGTGGAGATCCTGAACAGAACTTGGCTAGAGACCCTGACAAGAGAACCAGGCTATGATGATCACCTGAACGCTGACTCTGTGTCATTCCTTCTTCGCCAACTCTGTCCACACCTTTGGGGACCCCTGGACCCGCTGGGGCTGGACCCCAGCACTTATTGATTTTAGAGAGAGGGGAAGCGAGAGAGACATCGATGTGAGAGGGAAACAGGATTGGTTACCTCCTGACTGTGCCCTGACCGGAGATTGGACCTGAAACCTTTTTAGTATAGGGGCCAATTATTATTTTATTTTTATTTTTATTTTTTAGAGAGGAAGGGAGAGGGATAAAGAGTTAGAAACATCGGTGAGAGAGAAACATCAATCAGC
Organism: Myotis myotis; assembly: GCF_014108235.1. Lineage (NCBI taxonomy): Eukaryota > Metazoa > Chordata > Mammalia > Chiroptera > Vespertilionidae > Myotis > Myotis myotis. Next base: position 197,983,710 of record NW_023416335.1, read on the forward strand.
TGCCTCCTGCACACCTCCTACTGGGGATGTGCCCGCAACCAAGGTACATGCCCTTGACCGGAATCGAACCCTGGACCTCTAAGTCCGCAGGCCGACGCTCTATCCACTGAGCCAAACCGGTTTTGGCCAGTATAGGGGCCAATTCTCCAACCAGCTGAGCTACACCAGCCAGGGCATTTGGTTTCTCTCTTGCTGAGCCTGAGTTTCCTCATTTATAAAATAGAAATGTTAATAAGTCAACTTTGAAGGGTTGTGAGGATTAATGAAATAGTGTTCCAGTATGTATAAGCACTCAGCACAAAGATGTAGTTATGAGATTTGGAGAGGGGAAGAAAGCATCTAGATTTTTCCTATAATATATGGTATCCTCCTATATAATAAAAGGGTAATATGCAAATTGACCGAACGGTGGAACGACCAGTTGCTATGATGCACACTGACCACCAGGGGGCAGACACTCAATGCAGGAGCTGCCCCCTGGTGGTCAGTGTGCTCCCACAGGGGGAGTGCCACTCAGCCAGAAGCCAGGCCGATGGTTGGCAGCAGCAGCGGTGGTGCCTGGAGCCTCTCCTGCTTCCGTGGCAGCACTAACGATGCCCGACTGCCATCAGTCAGACATCCCCCAAGGGCTCCCAGACTGCGAAAGAGTGTAGGCCCGGCTAAGGGTGTTCCCCCCCCCGAATGTCGTGCACATGCACTGGGCCTCTGGTTATTTAAATAAATTGTTTATGATGATCCTGAAGGGATTATGTACATTTATTTAGGATTTCTTTTTTAAAATATATTTTTATTGATTTCAGAGAGAAAGGGAGAGGGAGAGAGAGAGAAACATCAATGATGAGAGAGAATCATTGATTGGCTGCTTCCTGCACGATCCCTACTGGGGATCAAGCCAACAACCCAGGCATGTGCCCTCAACTGAAATCAAACCTGGGACCCTTCAGTTCGCAGGCCGACGCTCTATCCACTGAGCCAAATCAGCTAGGGCATCTTAGTATTTCTAACTTTTTAGAAAACAAGGCTTACTTTGTCCAAACAGTTTTATAACAATCTGAATATATGGTAATATTTTTTCTTCATTATTAAGCAGATTGCTTCTAGATATGCACAAATTTTGATGTTCTATTTTGGATTCTAGGAAAATCAATATGTAATAACTGCTGGGGATGAATTTATATGAGACCCATGAATAATAGCTGTTAGACAGTCAGGATATAAAATTAATTGAGACATGTTTTCTGGAACTTAAAAGTCTCATCAACTATATACACCACCATACTAAGATATTGTGAAAACTTGCTATGATATGCTGAATTTAAATATACTTTTTGTGACATCAATACTATGAATAGGTCATATTCTGGTGAAAATAGGGGATATTATGTTTCACTTGCTGAATTATTTTATTGGATAACATTTGTTGCTAACTTGAAACATTATAACCATATCAACTTCTTGTTATACCAGTTCAATTCGTTCATTTCCGTCATTAAAGAGATGCTTAATAGATTGGAGTCTGAACATAAGACTAAACTGGAGCAACTTCATATAATGCAAGAACAGCAGAAGTAAGTAGGTGGCATGGGAATTTTGTGTGGTTAAGTGTGAGATTAAATTTATCTAATGATTAATTTTCTGAAATACGAACTAGAAAAAGTGATGGATTTTAGCTTGATTATATGTCAAACATTAAAAAAAAAAAAAATCCCAGCATATTAAATTGAACTAAGTTAGACTGTTGTTGAAAATCTAATGTTATTTCTGAGTACAAAAGTATAATAATATGATATAATCTTAGCATTTTCTCTACATAGAGAAAATTCTGTTTCTGAGAACATCTCTCATCAGCATTACCTGCTGGTGCTATAAACTCAGGGTGTCGGTCATCAAGAGCACCACTTATAAATGTTTTTCAAATCTATTAAACCTTGGTGTTCTAATTTCCCCTTCCTCTTTTCTCTGACCCCAGGAACATTTATTGAACATTCATTTTATGTTCAAAGGAAGAAGGGGAAGGTAAAAGTTATGCACTGGAGAATGCCAGTTTATTAAAATCAATTCTTTGCTATATTCTTTGCTCCAGGGGGAAAACACACACACACATGGTTTTAGGATACTTGTTAAACTTTGACCATAAGCCAAAGACATCTGACAATCAGTAAAATTGTTATCAGTTGTGAGCAAGGTTTCCAAATAGAAACTCCTTAGCTTCTACCCCAATGTAAGGTGAAGGCTTATGGAAGTAAATGCACAAGGTGTATTGTAGAATGATGTGAAATAGCCTTGTGTGCTCTAACTATTCTGTGATCTATAATAATAAAAGCGTAATATGCTAATTGGACTGGACGTCCTTCTGGACGAAGCCGGGGCAGCGAGGGAAGCCTGGGTCCAGGTGCCTGCTGGCGGCTGGAGGATAAGCCCGGGTTCCGGGTGCCAGAGGGAAGCCAGTGCTGGCAGCCGGGGAAGGAAGGCCTACTCTTGCACGATTTTCGTGCATTGGGCCTCTAGTATGTATATATTTATGATGCTTGATCGATTGACTATATAAACATAGAAACCCTGAAAAATAATTTTTAAAAATTTATAACAAATTTTTAATATCTAGCATTTATACTTAAGGTATAAATGAACCTTCTCTTTTTCTTATTTATTTATTTATTTTTATTTATTGATTAAAGTATTACCTATGTGTCCTTATCCCCCCATTACCCCCCCCACCCCACTCCCTCTTCTTTTTCCAATATAAATCCTATCTTTTTTTAAAAAAATATATTTTATTGATTTTCCACAGAGAGGAAGGGAGAGGGATAGAGAGCTAGAAACATCGATGAGAGAGAAACATCGATCAGCTGCCTCCCACACACCCCCCACTGGGTATGTGCCCACAACGGAGGTACATGAGGTACATGCCCTTGACCGGAATCAAACCCAGGACCCTTGAGACCGCAGGTCGACGCTGTGTCCACTGAGCCAAACGGGTCAGGGCTAAATCCTATCTTTTTTTCAAGGTCCACATCACAGTGATTATAGCATTTATTGTTAGAGTTACAGATTCTGAACTTTTCCTCATATTATATCTTATCTCTCAGTATATAAACTGATGGTAAGAACCATGCTTGCCTGGTTTTAATACATCCTGAGTAAATTTTGCAGTAAATCCCAAATGTTGAGTTAAAAAAAAGACTTGTATACAAATGTTCATTGGGGGGGGGCGGGGGTTGGGCAAGCAGACATTACTACTAGTAAATAGTGAAAAATATTTATGACTCTTCTTAAAGAATGAAGTTGCATTTTGTTCAGGTTCTAATAAACTCCATGTGGATGAATTAATTTCAGCATGCGTATTTAAAAAACATGCATTTCTTTTTATTGCTTTGTCATAATCATCAATTTTCCTGCAGATCTTTGGATATAGGAAATCAAAGGAATATTTCTGAAGAGGCAAAAGTTACAAATGTTGGATCTCAGGTATGAAGATATTTAGATTATTTAAGTTTTTGTAAAAAGTGCTTCACAGTGTGCTTCCTTTGGGGGCTTTTGATCTTTAAAAAGTAAAATCACAATATGTTTTTACGTCATTCAAGCAGTTGACTTTTTTCTATTTCATCAGATTGACAAAGTTTTTAACAACATTGGAGCAGACCTTCTGACTGGTGGTGAATCAGAAAATAAAGAGGATGTGTTACAGAATAAACATAAAAGAGTAAGTTTCTTTACTACTGTTCTTTTTATCATATATATATACACACACAAGTATATATATATTAGGGCTTCCTGTAAACCACAGACTTTTGTTGGGAAATAATGTTTAGCATCTTAACAAGAAACATTATTTATTTATTTTTATGAAATTTAAAAGTTATCAGTGGAACACGAGCTGACCCATGTTGAAGATAAACATGCTTATGATTTTTAGGTGCTTTATTACAGCCTGCCACATGTAACATTTCTAGATTGCCTCACTCCTTTGTTTTTTCTGCTGTACTTGGCCTGTTGGTAAATTCTATGTCTTTTTTCTGCTTCTGATTTTGAATAATAAACTATAAAATTCTACTTTCCAGTTGAAATATTGGTTAGCATCCAATATAAAATACTACTTCAATTTTGAATTTCTGCTGAGGGCAGTTTTCCTCTTTTCATTCAACAAATGAGAATACCTATGTGTTTAAAGTCATTGTGGCTTTTCACAATTGTAAGAGAACATATTGTGAGTTTATAGTTTAGCAAGGTTGGTAAAAGAAACAGACAAATGTTAAATTTGATGCAAGCATAGTGAAAGAAGCTGTTTACTTCTTTGCTTTTTTATGAATATTTTTGGAGTGAAATAGACTAAAGTTGAACAAAATCTCCTAATTTTGTAAAATGAAATCACCTAATCATATTCTCATTGTCTGTAAAAATATGATTTAATGAATGTTCTTAAAATAATATTTGTTTTCATACTAGAAATATTTTAGCACTGATTCTGTAACTTCTGCCTAAAAATTATTTTTTGCAGTTTGTTTAAAGTTAATTCGAAATGTAACTTACCTGTAGCAATCACCAATACATGAGTAGTTTGTAAACTATTTGTTATTGTCAAACATACCAAGACGTACTTTACAAGAAAAGAAATCTTCTGTTTTATAAATGGAATTATGAAGTTGCCAGTTAATTTTTTTGTTTTGTTTTGTTTTAAGGCATCACTTACACTTGAAGAAAAACAAAAATTAGCAAAAGAACAGGAGCAGGCACAGAAGTTGAAAAGTCAGCAGCCTCTTAAACCCCAAGTACATACACCTATTGCTCCAGTGAAACAGGTCAGAGTTCATTTGTTTTTTTTTAAGCATACACTACTCTTAAGGAGTAAGGTAATAGAATTTAACCTGCTTATTGGGGTTTGTATAAAAATGTATTGTAAAGAATACTTTATTTAACATGCAGTTTCTGAGAAGTATGGGCATAAAGGATTTTCCAACAACTCCTCAGTAGCCTGCCTGGTGGATAATGTTTTGTGATACTGCTTGTTACCAATAAAGAGGAAGCTAGATGAACAGGAGGTTATTTTTAAAAAAATATTAGGTCTTATGGTACTAATTCAACACTATTCACTTTGAAATGATCAGTAATATAATATGCATTTATGTATTTTTGACTAAAAAATAATTTTCAAATTTTGGTGTTTCAATTGTAGTTGGGCTTGTAACTTGGTTTAGGAATACTTTTTATGTATTTCCTGGTCAGGAATTATTTCCTGCTATTTTCTAGGCAGTGTTATATAGGTGCTGGTACTGTGGCAGTGATTAAAGTCCCTGCTTGTAGAGAGTGTACATTCCTTACTGGTTTCAGAAATAACTTTTTCTTCACAGGTTTCTTTAAATTATTTTTTGTTATCTTTTAATCTCTAAAATTCTGGAAAACATTTTTGTGCGTCAACATGCAAAATCCAGAATATTTTTTTTAAAAAAATACATTTTTATTGATCTCAGAGAGGAAGGGAGAAGAAGAGAGAGATAGAAACATCAGTGATGAGAGAGAATCAGTGATTGGCTGCCTCCTGCACTGCCCATAGTGGGGACCAAGTCCGCAACCCAGGCATGTGCCCTTGATCTGAATCGAACCTGGGACCCTTCAGTCTGCAGGCTGACGCTCTTTCCACTGAGCCAAACTGGCTAGAGCTAGAATATTTTTAAATTACTTATGTAATAACAAAGAAAACAAGTTTTCACAAAATTTTGATAGTGTTCACAATATAAAAATAATAAAGTACCATTTTTGTTATAAAGATTTACTAATGAGAAGAATACAGTTCTCTTTTGGGGAAGGTGGGGAAGACAACAATTCATTTGAGTTCAAAATTAGTGTTACCTATCAGCAAGTTAACTACAAATGTTCATCTGTGAGAAAACAAAAATATGTATTGATTGGTTGGATTTGGTCTGTGGCATGGTTTGCTAACTTGGTGTAGACTGTTGAGCTTAATTTTAACTTGTCCTTTATAATATAATCTATCAAATGATTATTAATTTAAAGTAATTTGTAATTCTTGGAGATGAAGTAATTCCCTCATATTTTTCAGACTAAGGACTTGACAGACACATTGATGGATAATATGTCATCTTTGACCAGCCTGTCTGTTACTGCCACTAAAAGTTCTGCTTCAAGTACCTTCACTTCTGTTCCTTCCATGGGCCTTGGCATGATGTTTTCTACACCAATTGATAATACAAAGAGAAATTTGACAAATGGCCTAAATGCTAACATGGGCTTTCAGACCTCAGGATTCAACATGCCGGTTAATACAAACCAGAACTTCTTCAGTAGTCCAAGCACACCTGGAGTGACCACGATGACAATGGGAACACCTTCCACTTTGCCAAACTTCAATGCTGTGGGGGTTCCTCCTGCTGGTGCAAAGCAGACTCAACAAAGACCCCCAGATATGTCTGCTCTTAATAATCTCTTTGGCCCTCAGAAACCCAAAGTTAGCATGAACCAGTTATCACAACAGAAACCAAATCAGTGGCTTAATCAGTTTGCACCTCCTCAAGGGTCTCCAGGAATGGGCAGTTCAGTAATGGGAACACAAATGAATGTGATGGGACAATCTGCCTTTGGTATGCAAGCCAATCCTTTCTTTAACCCACAGAACTTTGCACAGCCACCAACTACTATGACCAGTAGCAGTTCAGCTAGCAATGATTTAAAAGATCTATTTGGGTGAGGTGTATTGCTCCTATTTTTAAAGGATTCAATTTAATCATGTGTGAACTGATTTACATCTTTATATAATTGGCTTTGAGGCGCTATTTCTATGGGAAAATGAATGGTTCTAAGATAGAAAACACCTGTTTCTATGCCAGCATAGTGTAGTTGTTTGGACTCCTCTGACAGTAGAGTTTTTTAAAGCATTGAGGAATTTTTTCCCTCTTACCATATTCTCTCCGGGTTTTTAAAAGACCCAACCTGTACCAATCTCAAAGAGAAGATACCTGAGTACCTTGAATAGCAAAATTTTTTAATCAAATGTTTATTTTGCTTGTAAATCTTGTTGTTTAAAAAAACTGAGTTGATGGTAATTGCAAATTTTACCTATTAAATACTACATGGTACATAGTCTGCCTTCACAAGTCATTAGTCTTCATTTTAATATGTGAAAAATCTTGATGCTGTGTTGAATTGTTTGCATTTAGTATGACTGAGTGAGAAAATAATAAGCATAGAGAAAAAGATCATTACTTTTTCCAATCTTATTTACTTCTCAGATGAACTAATGTTTAGTACAAAAGACAGAGCAAATACTGCAAAATTTAACTTAACATTGATTTCATTGGTTCAAACTAAAGGCATTATTAACCATCTCAAATGCAAATTAATCATTGTAAATTATATTTTAGCATGGTCTGCCTCAAATAGTAATGTATTTTTCTGTATTTCGTTGGATATATTTAGAATCACTTTTTCCTATGGTGTCCAGACAGGAGAGGTATGTACTGATTTGTACATATATTTGACAAAGCTCCCTGATGTGATTTCCCGGAATACTGCCTTTATATTTCACTTGAATTCAAAATTCTGAGTTTGCAGTATATATGAATTGCATTTTCAAAAGGAGGTTTGTAAGAATTAAACTATATTTAATGAGTAAACATTTGAGATTTCTGCTGTATTGTTTCAACTGTAATAAACTTACTTCTATAAAAATGAGCAGTTGTATCTTCTGGCTACCAAGAGATTGATTTTGAGTTTACCATGATAAAGTGTGACCTCATCAATTACTACAACTGAAGTTTACTTCTTTTCTAGGAATTTCAGAAACCTTTTGTTTGAACGTTATAAATAGATATTTTTAGAAGGAAAGAATAAATTCTAACAGGAAACATACTTTATTTTTCAAAGCCTTTCTCTGATATTTTCTTTGATTATTCATTCAATCGCAGATGGAGCCTTATGTTATAAATGTGATTTTATTTTGTTAAATTATATGATGCCATTATATGATAACTTTAAAATCATCTTTCAGAGAAATATACATGTATTATAGTTGCTGCTGTAGAGTTTGTGGTTTTTTAAATATGAGACCAGCAATTCTTTAAAATAAATCATATGCCATTTAGTGTGCTGATACTAAGTTTTCATTGAAATACATATGTATACACACACTAAATGTATCGTTGACCAGACAGTACTTGATTATAAAGTGATGGTAGTATTGATAGCGGCATTCAGTAAGAGCATAATTTAAAAAATAAAAAGTCAGCACCTGGCCAGTGTTGCTCAGTGGTTGGGCATCCACCCATGAACCAGGAGGTCACCTTTCGATTCTCAGTCGGGCCACATGCCTGGATTGTGGGCACAGTTCCCAGTAGGGGGCGTGCAGGAGGCAGCCAATCAATGATTCATTGTCTCTCATCATTGATGTTTCTATCCCTCTGTCCCTCTCCCTTCTCTCTGAAATCAATAAAAACATACTAAAAAAATAAAAAGTCAGCTTTATATTGGGGTTCGGTATGAGCTGTATTTTGTTACATGGTTTTAGGAAAAGGACTCGAATGCTGAAGAAACAGCCAAGGAATAAAAAGCACTAGGAAGATCAAGTGTTTTGTCAAATACATTCACCTTGACCAGATTATGTCTTGTTTGTAACACAATATTTCCCTTGAGAAAAGTTTACATATGGAATAAAATTGCTTAATGTTAGAGTTTTTCTTTGGAACAATTTAGTAGTCACTGTTTATTAGGAAATTGCTTTTTATTTTGTAAAATACCTTGATGTCAGTGTGTTGAACTTTTAGTTAGAAGGAAAGCTTAATGTAATAACATACTTTGAACTTACAAGTATGAAATAAGTTATTTGGAAAAAAAATGTAATTCTCACATCTTGAAATTTGCTCATTTATTGAGGTAATGATGCTACATCTGTAGAAAAAATTTCCCTACACTTTATTTTCTTGAAGGTATTTTATTTAAATCAATTCTATCAATTGAACTGTTACCATTGCCTTTTTCTGTTGAGAAATTGCCTCTGAAAAAGTTCTATATTTAGACTTTTATTTCAGTGTGAACAGAATTTTCAAAGTACTAGATCACCTTAAAATTATTTCAGATATTGACAGCATTTAAGTTTCTCGTACTTAGAGTAGAACATTGGTAAGTTAAAAAACACCTGTAGATAAAAATTGCAAGGAAGATTCCCTTTTCTTTGAATTGGCTCTTCCAATGCTGAAGTGTGTGATATCTGTAGATGATGTACAAAGGAAATGGAAATAGACCATGTACTTGGTTGGGCTTGATTTGTTTGTTTTTGTTTTTATTTTGGAATGCTTATAACCCTTCTTTTCACCTGAATAAGTTAAGGGGAAGTAGTTTTTTGTTATGTTGTCTTTTTAACCTGTAAAATACCTCACATGATTGCTTTTACATATTAAAGGAAAAGATAAATGTGAAGGCACCTGAGAGCAAACACAGAGTATGCATCAAATAAATGTTAGCTTTGATAAAACTTTCTATATAAGTGGTGATTTCATGCTTCGTGATTTACTGGTCTTGAAATAATTTTAGAACAAAATAGATCAATAAGAATTCAAACTACAACATAGAAATTTAAAAGATTATATCAGTGGCTTTCAAACTAACTGTGACATTCACTAAGAAATATCTTATAATGCAAACCAGTATATAAAATATACTGGCCAGTGTTGCTCAGTGATTGAGCATCAACCTATGAACCAGGAGGTCACGGTTCAATTCCTGGTGAGGGCACATGCCTGGGTTGTGGGCTCAATCCCCAGTGGGGGGTGTGCAGGAGGCAGCCAATCAGTGATTCTCATCATTGATGTTTCTAGCTCTTCTTTCCTCTCTGAATATCTATCTATATATATACTAGAGGCCCAGTGCATGAAATTTGTGCAGGGGTGTGTGTGTCCCCTCAGCCCAGCCTGCACCCTCTCCAATCCGGGACCCCTTGGGGGATGTCCGACTGCTGATTTAGGCCAGTTCCCAGGGATTGGGCCTAAACCAGCAGTTGGACATCCCTCACAATCCTGGACCACTGGCTCCTAATCACTCACCTGCCTGCCTGCCTGGTCGCCCCTATCTGCCCCTGCTTCCCGCCAGCCTGATTGCCTCTCACTGCCTCTGCATGCTGGACTGATCATCCCTAACTGCCTGCCTGCCAGCCTGGTCGCTCCTAACTGCTCCCCCTTCCCCCCGCCGGCCTGGTCACCCCTCACTGCCCCCACTGCTGGCCTGGTTGCCCACAACTGCGCCCCTCTGCTAGTCTGATCGCCCCCAACTGCCCCCCTCTGCCAGCCTGGTCACCCCTAACTGCACCCCCCACTGGCCTGGTCATCCCCAACTGCCCCCCTGCTGGCCTGGTTGCCCCTAACTGCCCCCCTGCTGGCCTGGTTGCCCCAACTGCCCCCCCCTGCTGGCCTGGTCACCCCTCATGCCTCCCCCAACAGCCTGGTCGCCCCATGCAGCCTGCTGTTCAGTCATTTGGTCATCCCTCACTACCCCCCCTGCCAGCCTGGTCGCCCCACGCAGCCTACTTGTTCAGTTGTTTGGTCGTCCCTCACCCCCCTGCCGGCCTGGTCATAGGTAGCCATCATGTGAGGGTGTGAGGGTTTATTTGCATATTACCTCTATTATATAGGATATATATCTGAAACAAGTTTCAGAAAATGTCTTGACATTTTAATTCTGTCCTATTTATTAAAAAGAAAGAAAGCTGGTTACAATCAAAGAATTTCATGTTGTAGTTTGAATAAAAGTGAAATAATTCAGCCCCATCTTTCTCTAAGCAGATGTAGAAACAGGGCCAGAGATTTACATGTTTCCCAAGTTGGTCAGAGCCAGGAAGAGAAGCTAGATGGTTTCCTAATCTTCAGTCCCATGACTCTGCCATGTTGCATCCTTTATGTCCTTTACTGTATGAATTCTTCTGGAGTTGCTTTTGTTGAAACGTTTATGTGGCAAGTATGCGCTCAATGCTTATTGGGTGCCATAGATATATTTATATTGGAAAAATTGGCATTGAAGAGGGAAATGACAGAACAAATGTTTAGTCAAAATTAGCCTGTGGGCTGCTTCTCTGAATTGTAGATGAGGAGGGCTGGGGAGCCGGGTCAGCAGTGCTTGCAGTGTGCATCGGAATTAAAGCATGTAACCCTGAGGAGGGGTGCAGTACAAACAGCCATTTCACCAACGGGGGTTTGTTGGATACGAGAAACTTTGTCCAAAGCTACTCGGGGAGCATTTAATACTTGGGGTACAAGCCATACATGTAATTTCCTAGTGACTACATTAAAAAAAAATTAGGCAGAATTAATTTTAATAATATATTTTATTTAACTTGACTAGAGTCAAAATAGCACTTTAACATGGAATTGATATAAAATTTAATGAGATATTTGACATTTACCATATGCCTGGTCTTTGAGATATAGTATATATTTTCCACTTAGCGCATCTCAGTGCAGGCTAGTCGCAGTTTAAGTATTCAGTAGCCAACGAGTAGCTATTGCATTAGTGTAGGTTATATGGAAGCTAAGTAGCCAAAAGAGTGAACTATGGCCATTACCACTTACTGTCTCCCAGCTCCAAATCCCTCCCTCTTGGCCCTGCTTTGTAATACTGGAGCGGGACCCTAGAGAGGCGTCTGCTTTGCCAGCTTGCAGAGTGTTACCTCCTAGGTAGAGGGCCCTGAGGTGGCGCTGCCAAGCAGTAGCGGCCAGAAGACACTTCGCCCTAGGCTCCTCCCCATTTCCATTCATAGGAGCCCTGTGGCCCCAGCAGAGGAGCTCCAGCTAATTGCATCTCAGGGCACACCTGCCGCCAAGGTGCAGCTCCTCCCCATGGGCTACTGCCATGGCAACGTGGCCATCCCTCAGGAAGCTGTCTTCTGTGGGCCATTCCCTCTACAAGTTCCTTCAGCACTGGCAGGCTGTGTTCCTGTGAGGCCAACCCTAGCACCCAGCCTGGGGCTTGGTGAGGAGCCTCTCCTAGTCTTCAGTTCCTTCATTTTTTTCACGTTTGGCTTAGAGATAGAGCCGGGGTTATTGTTTGTTTTTGCAACTGTTCTGGACTCCTTAGAGTCCTCTTCTATATGTGGAAATCAAGCGGAAACGCCTGGTTTCCTCTGGGCAGGGTGCAAAGGTGATTTCTTTCCCAGGTCCTTGTCCAGATGGATTCGAAGAATGAAGCCACAGACAAAAGGTGGTATAGGAAAAGGTGGAAATTTATTGGGAAACTAGCACAGATTCCCAGTTGGGGAGGGGGTTCCAAAGGGGTAGCCCACTAAGCCCCTTTTTCCTAAGGTTTACAAAGGCTGCAGTTCTTTGTGTCCTGATATTCTCCTCTGGTCACTATAGTACACAAAGCTCAAACCCCATGTGGGCCCCTTGCTGGTTGGGCTTAGTGGATAGAGTGTGGGCCTGTGGACTGAAGGGTCCTGGGTTAGATTCCAGTCAAGGGCACATGGCTGGGTTGCAAGCTCGATCCCTAGTAGGGGACATGCAGGAGGCAACCGATCAATGATTCTCATCATTGATGTTTCTAACTCTCTCTCCCTCTCCGAAGTCAATAAAAACATATATTAAAAAACAACAACCCACGTGGGGCCCCTTCTTTTTCTCCTCCTCCTGTGGTAAAATTCTCCATTCCATGTGAAAATCTGTTTTCCTCTTTCTCCCTGTGGCTTTCCCCTTATCTCCTGTGAATGGGTGTCTTCCTTTCCCCTTAGACTGGCCCCTTTAGTTCTTTGTGAATGTGTGCCTTTTGCCAGCTCCAAGTCCCCAGCCAATTGTGCCTCCCTCTCCCATGGACCCCCTCATTGCTAAAACTCCCTAAACCTGCCTATTTTACCCCTAAAAATTTTTCACTTTTAAATAATCACCTAAGAATTATTTTATTAAAATGGCCCTGTTCAAGTATCTTGTGTGATTTCTGTCTCCTGACTTCACTCTCTGATATATTCCTGAATCTGCTAAACCATTTTATTTTATTTTTAAATATATTTTTATTGATTCAGAGAGGAAGGGAGAGGGAGAGATGGAAACATCAATGATGAGAATCATTGATCAGCTGCCTCCTGCACACCCCATGCTGGGGATGGAGCCCGAAACCTGGGCATGTGCTCTGACATAATCAAACCGTGACCTTCTGGTTCATAGTTGGATGCTCAATGACTGAGCCATGCCAGACAGGCTGCTAAGCCATTTTAAACTAGGGCTACATGGTATGTACTTATGCTGCTAGCAAAAGCCATTTGTGAGTTATATATGCCTAGCCTATATTAAAAACTTTCCTTTCTTAAAAGAGTTCTTTTAAAATGTGCCTGAGGTGGAAATAGGTTTAGCTACTTTAATTACACCTAGTTGATGCATCTCCAATGTATATACATTTTTTTCTTTTCCACTTTTTGGATATATTCCTTTGTGAGATGGCCACTAGATTATTAGGAAAGCCAGTGTTTGACTTTCATGTAAAAGTAAATGGTGTGGGAATGCAGACTGGTGTAGCCACTGTGGAAAACAGTATGGAGTTTCTTCAAAAAATTAAAAATGGAACTCCCATTTGACCCAGTGATCCCACTTCTAGGAATATAGTGTAAGAAACCCAAAACACTCATCAGAGAGAATATATGCACCCCTATGTTCATAGCAACACAATTTACCATAGCTAAGATTTGGAAACAGCCTAAGTGCCCATCAACAGATAAGTGGATTAAAAACTGTGATATATTTACACAATGGGATACTACCCGACCATAAAAAAGAAAGAACTCTTGCCATTTGCAACAACATGGATGGACCTGGAGAGTATTATGCTGAATGAAATAAGCCAGTCAGAGAATGATAAGTATTACATGATCTCACTCATATGTGGAATCTAATGAACCAAATAAACTGATGATCAAAAATAGACCCAGAGACATGAGCAGACTGTTGAAATTTAGAAGGAAGGCAGGGGAGGGTGGGTGATAAGAGAGCAACCAATGAACTTGTATGAATCCTCTATAATAAAAGCCTAATATGCAAATTGTCCCCTCAACCGGCAGTTATGCCAGGAGTTCGACTACTTGCTATGATGTGCGCTGACCACTGGGGGGCGGTGCGGAATATGGTGGGCGTTGGCAATGCAGTGCTGGCAGTAGGCAGCAGTGGAGGCGCTGCAGGCCCAGATGGGCCCTGACCAGAGCAGGAATGGGGCGGGATGGTGGAGCAGGTGAGTGGGCGGTGCCAGGCCAAGGTGGGCGTGAGCCACTGGCTTCTGGGCAGGGGCCCATCACCCCGCTGATCTGATTGCAGGGCAACAAGTAGAGGTGGCAGGGGGGCGGGGCCACTGCACAGTTCGGTGGGGCGATAGGGCCCCACAGGCGGTGACCAGCAGCAGCGGTGGGGTGGGGGTGGAGGGGGGCAGGCAGCCGATGGAAGGGAGGGAGTACCCGGCTGGCAGCTGGCAGCCACTAGGGACCCTACCCATGCATGATTTTCGTGCACTGGGCCTCTAGTATATCCATAATCCAAGGACACAGACAATGGGGTAGTGGGGGCCTGGGGCATAGGGAGGTGGGAATGGGCTGGGAGAGGTTAATGGGGGAAAAAGGAGGACCTATGTAATACTTTCAACAATAAAGATTAAAAAAAAAAAAGAGCCCTGGCTGGGTTTTCAGTGGTTAGAGCATCTGCCTATAGACCTAAGGGTCGTAGGTTCGATTCCCGGTCAAGGGCATGTCCCTGGGTTGCAGGCTCAATCCCTGGCCCCAGTAGTGGCCCATGTGGGAGGCAATCAATCGATGTGTCTCTCTCACATTTGATGTTTCTCTTTCTCTCCTCCTTCCTCCTTCCCTCCCTTCCACGCTTTAACAACAACAACAACAACAAAAATAAATGAGATTGAGACTTGAATGTCTAGAATTTGAACGTAGGAATCAACATTCATACAGTCTATTCCGAGTCTGTTCTTAAAGCTGCCAGTTTTGTAAATGCAGTGGTCAAACGGGTACCTCGCCTAGCATTACTTAAATACATTTACTTTTCAAAAACAAGTGAAAAAATAGGTTTTAGGCTTGGCACTGTGAGATTCATGGGACTCAAATAGTAATGAGATACAGGCCTTACCCTCAAGGAATCTGCGCTGTGGTTACAAAGGTGGCCGAGTAGGCAGACAGTTACAGGACAGGGTGGCACGTGCTGTGACGACGTAGAGCAGAGACGCCCACCTAGACTAGGTGTTGGGAAGGCGTCTTCAGAGGAGTTGGGGCCTGAGCTCGGCCTTGTGTGGAGCCTTTTTAAAGTTGTTTTTGATGCGATCGAATGATTACCTAGGAATCACATTTTCCCAAAGTAAACTGGACATACTGGGGAGGGTGTTAGGCAGGTAACTCCCAAGGCCCTTTTAAATTCGGAGATTATATGAAAAGTACTTTAATTATGGTGGCAAGTTTGGTCAGATGATTTGATTACCAGGAAAAGTGCAATTAATGTTGGCTGCTTAAAACATTTCCTATTAAGCCAGGATGACAGCCAGGCAAGGAGCAAAATAAGTGAGTGTAGTATTATTTTAGAGCTAATAATTTATGCCTCGTTGAACATTTCAGAAACTTAAGAATCCACACTTATGGGCTCCATAAACGTACACTGAACGGACAATCAGTACGCAGTGGGGGGCGGGGGATGCCTGGCTTAAGTGTATTTAGTCTGTGAACTACCAGAAGATGTCACTGTCTCCTAAGTAATGGTCCATCTATTGGTCCCTTTTCAGGTACATTTTTTGAACACGGATAGGCTATGACAGATTGATGAGAGTATCTGGCTTCTAGAATTTAAATGAAGAGAAGTATAGGGCCTTATAAAAAATATTTGTCAAAAGTGTGTAGGTTGGTTTCTTCTTAATTCTTTTTTTATAAATTAATCCTCACCCGAGGATATTTTCGCATTGATTTTTAGAGAGAGTGGAAGGGATGGGGAGAGACAGAGAGAAACATTGATGTGAGAGAGAGACATCAATTGGTTGCCTCCCACATGAGCCCCACCAGGCCAGGGATCGAGCCTTCAACCGAGGTACATGCCCTTGACTGGAACTGAACCCAGGACCCTTCAGTCTGTGTGCCAACGCTCCATCCATTGAGCCAAACCGGCTAGGGCTCATCTTAATTCTTGATGCCCTGAGTGTGTGCCCTGTTCACTGCTTTATGTATTGAAATTATCTGGATACTCTGCGTTCCATCTGCACTTTCAAGAAAAGTGAAGGTGATGAGAAATCTTCCAAAATATACTCTGATCTTGACTTCCTCCCACATTTAGGCTGCATTATTGTGATGTAACCTTATTGACTACATTAGCAGAAATTCAAGGATATTTTGGCCTTGGACACAACCTAAGAAAGCCTTGAATCTTTTTTTTTCAAGACACCATTTATGGTGTATAAAGGAAAATGGGAAAATGTTTCCATGCCATAATAATATTAGATGAAATGAACCAGTATTTCCCCCATTACAAATAGGGACTTCTGACTCAAGTTCACACAGGTGGGAAACGAAGCAGAAATGGGATATGGACCCAGGAAGTCTAGCAATAACAGTGTTGTACTCTTAACCCCTACACTAGAATATTTGATAGTTGAAACAATATAAAGCCAGACTTTTCAGAACTGAAGCTCATGTTATTCATTTACTCATTTGGGCCTTTTCTTGAGGGCCAGGTGTGTGGCAGGCCTTCTTGAGGCGCTGGTCATAATGGTTGACTGTGATAATCCCCTGAAGAAACAAACGAATGAAATGGATGAGTCCATCAGTGTGGTGAGTGCCATATATGGGTTATAGGAGCACAGGCATGTTGGTGGGAAGGCAAAACAGTGCAGCCACTTTGGAAAATAATTTGGCAGTTTCCTAAAAAATTAATGAACTTACCATATGATTCAGCAATTACACTCCTAGGTGTTTACCCAAGAGAAATGAAAAGATATGTTCACACAAAGGCTTGCACAGGAATGTTCTTAACAGTTTATTCATAACTAGAGGCCTGGTGCATGAAAATTTGTGCACTCAGGAGGTCCCTCAGCCTGGCCTGCACACTCTCACAGTCTGGGAGCCCTCAGGGGATGCCCTACTGATGGCTTAGGCCCGCTCCCCCTGGAGTGTGGGCCTAAGCTTCAGTCCGGCCTCCCTCTGCGGGAGGTGACCAGGTGGTTGATCAGGGGATGGCCCCCCCGCCATTGCCCCTCTGCCTCTGCTGGTCGCTGCCACCCCCCACATCACCATCCCCTCCCTCTGCCCACTGGCACTCGCCTGGCACTGCCTGCTCGCCAGCCCTGCTCCCCGCCAACTGGTCGTTCCACTGTTTGGTCGATTTGCATATTATACTTTTATTAGATAGGATAGCCAGAAATTGGAAACAACTTAAATGTCCATCAACAGGTGAATGGATAAGCACAATGTCGTATGTCCATACAATAAAACATTCCACCGAGAAGAGAAAAAGAAGGAGGAAACTACTGATATAAGCTGCTACATGGACAGACCTCAAAATCATTATACTAAGTGAAAGAAGCCAGACACAAGAGACCACATACTGTCTGATTTCATTTATATGAAGTTTCTAGGAAAGGCACCTCTATAGAGACAGAAAGTAGCTGGATGGTTGCCTGGGGCAGTGTGGGGGATGGGAGCCAGGATTAACAATGAATATGAGGATTTCATTAGGGTGATAGAAATGTCCTATCTGCTTTATGCTTTATGGTGATGCTTGCACAACTTGGCCAATTTATTAAAAATCACTTGTTCACTTGAAAAGGGTGAAGTACATGATATGTAAAATATACCTCATTAAATTCAGAGGAGGTAGTTGGGGAGGGGAGGGATTGAGAGGGAGGAGAGAGAGAGGAGAGGGGAGAACTGAAAATATGGGAATAAGAAAGACAGCAGAGTTGGCTGGAGTCAGGCTGTTTGGATCTGAAACCTGGCAAGTCTAACCTCTCTTAGCTCTAGTTTCCTGTCAGTAAAGTTGGGGAAAATAAATTACTAAGCACAAAGCAGTGTTAGGAGGATTATGCCAATACATAAAGAGTGCTTATTAACATGGAGTTTGGACCAGAGAGCGCAATAAATATTGGCCATAATAATAATAGTTTTTATTGGTAGTAGCATTTAATCTACCAAGTATCCAGCTCTGGTTTAGATCAATTTAATTAAATCTTGGAGAAGGATTTGACCTTGGTGTGCAGAGGACAGCAGCTGGTCCTGGGGAACCTGAGACCCATAGCTTGGGGGTCGTCGGGCATGTGGAGGCCGGGGGATGGGAGCACTGGGGCCTTGAGACAAGGCCATTTCTTCATGGCAGCATCGTTTATGGAGGCGTCACCCTGCCACCCACACATGTGTGAGCAACGTGTGATATTTATGCTACACACTACATGCCAGATCCTATGGGGCAGAGGAGGGTGAACCTTGTCCATGAGGGTTTCTAGAGGAGGTGATGCCTCACCGAGACTTACGAATCCCTTGACGTTACCCAGATGTGGGATGA
Source organism: Myotis myotis (assembly GCF_014108235.1). NCBI lineage: Eukaryota > Metazoa > Chordata > Mammalia > Chiroptera > Vespertilionidae > Myotis > Myotis myotis. The sequence continues at coordinate 198,002,216 of NW_023416335.1, forward strand.
GGAGAGCTTTCCAGGCAGAGAGGACAGCTTGAGCGAACCCCTGGGTCGACAGGGAGCTTGCTGAATTCAGGGAAGTGCTGATATGAAGAACGGAGTGACAGGAATCAAGGCTGGGGTCCCCCATGGAGGGCCTTGTGTGCTGTGATAAAGAGCTTGGGTTTATCTCGGGAACAGTGAGGACCAGTGAAGTGTTCTAAGTAGGTCCAAGACCTGCTCTGGTATCTTCAGTCAGATGTGCCCAGCGGCACCGTTGAGCCACACCTGGAGAGAACCTGCTCCCTGGATGAGGAGCACACAAACGCCCTCCTAGATGCTCGTGGCAAGTGTTTTGCATTTAGCCTCCTCAAGAACAACTGTTCCTGCAAGGACCACATGCGAGAACAGTGGCCGAAACACTGTCTCCTGGCTCCACGAGGGGCCTCAGAGGCATAATGTGGTGGCCGAGAGCCCGCCTGCAGGGCCAGATCTCGGAAAAGCAGAGGACTTGTCAATGTTCCATCCACTCCATCCCGGGTGCCTGCTGGGCTGAGAGCCCATTCATAAGCCCCAGCTGTGGGGGCAGGTATTGTGCTCGTTACTATAGCATCACCTTGGAAAGGATCACTCAGTGATCACAGCCAAGCAGGAGGAGGCGGAGGGGGATGTGGTCAGAAGCAGCAGGAGGGGCGGGAGACACTCCACAGAGGCGGTGGCTGGCCTCGCTGGTCTGGGAACACCTTGCGGGCTGGAGCCCACTCCGCCTCTCCAGCTGCGGCCCCAGGGAGGGAGCCAGGCTGCGCTCAGCCTGAGACAGCCCCACAGCTGCTGCGGAGCTGGGAGCTTGGCAAGGGGCTGGGTTCCCAACCAGACTCCCCCGGCCTGGCCTCTTCTTTTGCGGGGTGGGTGTGGAGGGTGTTGTCTCAACTTGAAAGATCCGGGCTGAGTTTCATCTCCTTCTTGATTTTAAGAAGCGACCTCCATGAGAACTGACTTCAGAGTGTCCATCAAGGAAAGCAGAGTGGTCCCCACGCTGAAATGAGGGAGGATGACAGTTTCTGAGACTGACTGTTAAACGGCTCCGAGGTGTCCCCCATTCAAAATGCCTTTCAAAGCATTGGATACCTTCAAAGAAAAAATTCTGAAGCCTGGAAAGGAAGGAGTGAAGAATGCCGTGGGAGATTCGTTGGGGATGTTACAAAGGTAAAGTCTGAATGCAAACTTCAGGTTTATTTCTGAGCATTGCCAATGCTTAAGGGATTTTGCTTAATGTTTTTAAAGCCATATTTTTAATTAGGAGAAGGTGGGTCAGATTCGATGGCTCTGGCGCCCCTTCCAGCTCCAGCAGACTGTGCCTGGGGAGGGAAAGATGCATCCAAAGTATAGGGTTCTGCTTATACAGCAGGATTAGCACTTACTGGACGTGGTGATTTATATAGCGTGTGTTTGGCATGGAATTAGGAAAGACTTAGGGAAATGACACTTCATATTAATTCTATAGGAATGAAAAATATGGTTATGTTTGGAGCTGAAATAATTTTTAAGATTTTTTTCACTGTAAATGAAAATAAGATATTTGCAAATTGTTTAGCTTGTCATATAAACTATATAAAGTGGTTCCTGGTTGTGTGAAAGAGAAGTGTAGTTATACAATAATTTGAAGAAGGTAACTTAAGAAATTAGTATTCTTTAAAGCAGAAAGTCTCACATGATTTTGGTGGAAAATGTTAAGTACTATCATTGAGTTAAATGTTTTGGTCTAAACAAACAAACAAACAAACAAATATTAAAAAAATTAAAATATATTATTATTGAAAGGAGAGTTTACTATAAGTGAATGAATTGATGTGACATTTTAATTTGTGGGTTTTTTTTTTATAGACGTAGTAAGTGCCTTCCTAGGTTTTTATTCATGAATTAGTAAGCAGTCCTCATGTACAAGGTAAAATGACTCCCTTAATCTCTCTGATATAAATAAATGTGAAAAATATCCTTGCTAAGATTGTTATGTGTTTGAATGATTATTTCTAATCATGGTAAGTGAAAATGTCGCCTGGTATCTCTTTTAACTTTTCTATATTATCTCTTAAATTAAAAAACATTAGCATGTAACTTGTCTAGGCACACTGAGGTTCATTTCACTTCTTGTGTTTTGTAACACAGGGGCTCCTGTGAGTGTTACATTTTTTATTGTGTCACTTTTTAAAAAAAGCATATATATATATATATATATATATATATATATATATATAAATTTTAGAGAGGAAGGGAGTGGGAGAGAGAGAGAGAAACACCAATGATGAGAGAGAATCATTGATTGGCTGCCTCCTCCAGGCCCCACACTGGGGATTGAGCCAGCAACCTGGGCATGTGCCCTGCCCAGGAATCAAACCGTGACCTCCTGGTTCATAGGTTGATGCTCAACCACTGAGCCACACCAGCTGGGCTATTGTATCACTCTTGATGAGCTTTCATAGTCAGAGAACTGGGTTGGGCACCTTATTAATTTAATGATTAAAAACAAAAAGCTTCCAATCAGACCCCATTATCACTTATAGATGAAAACCTAGTTTAGTGAAAGCATGAGCAACCTGCCAAACACAGGCCATGGTTGAAATAACCCATTCTTTTAAGAGTGTTTTGTCCGTCCTGTTGAGCTCCTCCTGCAGTGGCACCTTGTCGTGGTGGAGTTCATTCGATGAAAAATGCAGACAGGATGCACGGTGGCGTCACTGGCATAGTCACCTGATGACAAAGGAATCTGACAAAGTCAGGAAGGAAAACCATGACTTTGGACCATGGTCACCATTTACAATCACCAGACTCTCTGTCTTGGCTTATGAAATACTCGGCAAAGAGTCCTTAGGAATTTTCTTTTCCAACTTTGTTATGTTGTAATTCTGTTGGTTTTCTTTTTTTTCAATAAGAGACTTCTCTTCGGAGCAGGTTTTGCTGTTTGAGTAGATGAGCCGCTTAAAAATCCTTTTGTTTACCAGCTGGTTTACTTAGGCATATAACACAATTACTAATTTCCAAGTTGTGTGACCCCAACCTAGAACCGAGCTCTGTGTTTCCGACTCTGAACAGTTTTCTCGGAACAATCACAGTCCCTGTGCTTGGGATAGAGAGTGCTCTCAATGCACGCTGGACATTAGCATTGCCCTCACAATTGTAGGACGACTTTAGCCGAAATAGAGCCAAATTCGGACCCCTTTTTTCAGTGATCCCTACAGGGGAATTACTGGCCTGGGAAGGAAACAAAGGCATTAATGGACCAGGGATCTGAGTTGATGCTCAGCTCTAGGGGTCTTTGAGCTGGGCTCCGGAATTAGGGCTCCTCCAGCGAGACCAGCTCTGCCACGCACTTGGTGTTAACCTCAAGTCTGCAAGATAATTACATATAAAATGTTTTGCCCAGAGCCTGGCATCTAATAGTGGACATTCCCGCCCTTGTTGATTTTTCACATTAAGCCAGTGGACAGAATCCAATGTAAAAAAAATCACAAAGCATGATTTCCTGTTGCGTAAGGGACAAGGATAAGAACATTTGGAAGTTAGAAATACCGACTTTCTAACTTAGCATGCAAGGTGCATCGTAGATGTCCGTTAATGTTTGAGACTGAGAACATCATCTAAGTGGAATTCGTGAGTTCCTCTTGAACCCCAGAGAGTTGCTCACGGTCAAGGGCGTGGTAGGTGCACAGGGAAGTGTTTGAAGTTCCCACGTGAGGCTGATACAGTCAGGCACTGGTGGGCTTCCTTGAGAGCAGTCATTGATGAGAAGCAGCTGACCAACTTTACCAGCTAACGGGACAATAATATTTTAGAAGTGTGGGAAGAAAGATGATGCACTCACTTATTGTCCAGTATTGGAACACATGGCATAGAAGGCATCAACTTGGGAAATGAATGTCCAGAAATTGATAGACAGATTTGTCCAACTTAAATGACAATATGGGTGTCCTCTATTTATGTGTAATAAATGATAATAGCAAACACGATGGCCCAACTACTATGAACTTATTCAGTTTTTTAAAAAAACATATTTTATTGATTTTTTTTTACAGAGAGGAAGGGAGAGGGATAGAGAGTTAGAAACATCAATGAGAGAGAATCATCAATCAGCTGCCTCCTGCACACCCCCTACTGGGTATGTGCCCGCAACCAAGGTCCATGGCCTTGACCAGAATCAAACCTGGGACCCTTCAGTCCACAGGCTGACGCTCTATCCACTGAGCCAAACCAGCCATGGCCTGAACTTATTTAGTTTTAACAGTGCTCTGAGGTAGGGCTGATTACAATCACAGTTTTACAGATGAGGAAGCTGAGGAACAGAGAGGTTAAGTAAGTTGCCCAAGGTCACACAGCTTATATGTGGCAGAGGCGGCTTTCAGACCAGACGTTCTCTGCCCACCATCGTCAGTCATGACACTATGCTACCTCTCTAACGAACTATCTTTGCTCTTCCCACTTGCTGTCTTGAAATTTAACCACTTATTTAGGTTTAGGGGGTTATTTGGGCCACAATCTAGCCAGCAACCTCTGGATCTTCAGGCAAGTGTGGGCTTTTCTCCTGATCCGTTGTAGTACTGAAGACTTTCCCCAAGGGAGACTGCGGGGGATTCTGCTCTCCTTGTAAGTACTTATACTTTCCCTTTAAAGAGGTGGAACCAATACTTTCCGAGCAGAAGTGGCCACCTGTGCAGGTCCAGAGGGTTCCGAGGAATTTATGGTATTGGATGTTCAAGTGCATCTATCCCCTAACCCAAGTCTCAGATACCCTTTCATCCAGGTTCTCAGGATACCATTTCTTATCAGGATCTCAGCTTTGGTGTAAGAGACCTACCTAAACTCAGAATTCCACCTTCTCTGGAGTTCTGCTGTTTTGTTTTTTAAAAAGGAAGCTTTTGTTCTGGAATAATTTTAGACTCACAGAAACTTTGTAGAGATAGTACAGAGATGTTCTATATACTCCTGACTTGGTTTCCATAATGTTCACAGCTTCCATTACTATGGCACATTTGTCAAAACTAAGGCACCAACATGAATGAATTACTAATTACACTCCACACTTTATTAAAGTTTCATTACTCTTTCCACTGATGTCAATTTTCCTGTTCCAGGATCCAATCCAGATACCACATTGCACTTAATCGTCTTGTCCCCATGGTCTCCTCTGATCTGTGACTGTGTCTCAGCCTATTCCTGCTTTTCATGACTTGGACGGTTTTGAGGAACACTGACTGGGGATTTTGTAGACAGGCCCTCAGTTTGGGAAATCCAGTGAAGCACATTGTTGGAGACACAGTCTCTGGTCTTGGGTCCGCATCCCATTTCAGATGACCTAGTTTCCTCATCTATAAAATGGCAAGATAACACTACCTACTTCATGGGGTTGTGATGAGATTGCAATGACCGAATGCCTATCAACGGGCAACACAGGATCCAGAATATCGGTCATTTTAGCCTTTACAATGTATTTTAGTAAGAATAATGATGATGGTAACAGTAATAACATTAAAAAATGCAGGCTGCACCCTACTTTGTGTTTCCCTTCTCCTTTCTTGGGACACTTTTTTCTTTGTGAATAGTACATTTTGTTTTTCTCTATTCCTGACCTTTCTTCTCTGCCCATGCCTTTTCCACTGTAGAAAAATCGATGGGACCAACGAGGAAGCAAATGACATCGAGCTGGATGAGGAAGGCAGGCCAGTGCAGACATCCAGGCAGAGCCCCCCGCTCTGCGACTGCCAGTGCTGTGGTGTCCCCAAGCGGTACATCATTGCCATCATGAGCGGGCTGGGATTCTGCATTTCCTTCGGGATTCGGTGCAACCTCGGAGTTGCCATCGTGGAAATGGTCAACAACAGCACCATCTACGTTGATGGAAAACCGGAAATTCAGGTCAGGGTCACTCTATGGTGGGAGCTCTTTTGGCCAAAGCTGTGCAAATATTTTGCTACGTGAAAGAAGCACTGCATCTCGTTCATTGATGTGACAAAAGTGTAGAGTGGCTACCATGTGCCGGGCACCATGCAAGGTGATCAGATGCTGAACAACGCAGGCTGGGCCCTGGTTCTCACAGAGACAGACAAACAAGCGATTACAATTCGGGGATCTAGGCGCTATGTTGGAGTGTTCAGAAGGGTCGGGATCATACAGGGGAGGGGACCTAGTACAGACTTTGATATTGTGAATGAATTCCCAGAGAAAGTGATGGCTGGAGCTGAAGGATGAGGAAGCATTTGACAGAGGGTTTTGGTGGGGGAGAAAGAAGAATCTTTGAAGAAAAGGAACATCATATGTCCAAGTCTGTAGGTGGAAGGGGGGGGGGGAGAGAGAGAGAGAGAGAGAGAGAGAGAGAGAGAGAGAGAGAGAGAGAGAGAATGACAAGTTTAGAACTGAGACAGGAGTTCATCTTTTCTGTGTCATGCTTGGCAGCCTGGTGAAGACTTATGAGCCTTATGAACCGTTTGTCAAAAATAATGTTTTAAATTCTTAAAACTAAATATATGAGATTACAAAGGAAACGAATGTTAAAATACAGATATCAAAATCTTTGAAAATAAAATTTGCAATACAGAAACCTATGAGCTTCTTTATGAACACATCAGATGACAAAACCTAGCAATGGGTCTAAAAATCAGTGTACTTTTGAATTTGAACTATAAACAGTAGTTTGAGATAGTGGCAACAATTGCCATGCAGATGTGAACGTATTGATAATTCCCACTAGTAACAGCGTCATAGGTACTGAGAATACAACTGTCGTTTGTTGCCCACATTCATAATTGCAGAAAATGCCAAATTTCAGTTAGCAGTTAGTAGAAATAAAGATGCCGATTTCTTCCCCATCCAGTTAACAGATCCCCATTCACAGATTCCAGGGTGAGAACTACATAGGAGAGTAGATTGGGGGTGAGCATCAGGAGATGGAGGCAGCAAGGGAAAGGGGTCAGGTCATGTCAAGCCTGGTAAACCGGGTAGGAAGTCACAGATGGGCTTTAAGGAGAGGCAATACTGTCAGATCCGTGCTCCAGAACGACCACTGTGTAGCCAGTGGTCAGGGTGGGTTGGATTTGACGTGAGTGGAAGCAGGAGGCCCAGGTCCAGGCTGTTGTAGTCACAAGCGAGCATACTCTGATGTGACTTAAATAGTACAGTGGGGCCTTGACTTACGAGTGTCCCAACTAAAGAGTTTTTCGAGCTACGAGCCGTCTCTCAGCCGATTTTTTGCTTTGAGTTGTGAGCTAAAATTCGGGTTACGAGCCAGCTTCAGATACCCCACCGCTAGTTGGCGCAGCGAACGTCACAGTGAATGCCACAACATCAGCCCAGCATCACGTGTCTCACTCATTCACTTTAAGGTTTGACATACGAGTAATTTGAGTTACGAGCTCCATCACGGAACGAATTAAACTCGTAAGTCAAGGCCCCACTGTATTGTTTTTATGAATCACTGGAAAGTCAAAAATCTCCTTTGTTTATTTTTATTTTATTTTATCTTCATTGCTGAAAGTATTTCAGATGTCTCCCCCTTTTCCCCATTGACTCCCTCCACCTGCCCACCCCCCAAGGCCTTCACCACAGTATTGTCTATGTCCATGGGTTATGCATATATGCATATAAGTTCATTGGTTAATATCTTAAATGGGAGGCCTAAAGAATCATTGAAAAAAGATGAAAATGTATGCCCAACAGATACCCAATAAATACACGTTCCCTTGTATTGAGCCCAAGCATTGGAATGACTGGTGGAAATCCGTCCATTCGTGGAGAGCCATCCAATAGTTGTCTGGTCGGGTCCCCGCCCACAGTTGGCAACACATTCAGACCAGAGTTTCCCACACTGGTGTCTGGCCAGTCAGTGCTCTGTAGGCTGTGCTGCGAAGAAGGTGCTGCTGTGTGACATGAGATCCTTCACTGTGCTGTGTTCTATGAGGAGCTCCCAAGGGGGCCGTGGAATGCGGTATTTCCCAGACACGATTGCAGAACGCCCTCCTTCGTGCTGCATCTATTAGCATTACCCGACCAGTTCCTGCCAAGCACTGATTTGGGAAAAGTTGACTTCAATCCATTAAAAAGAAGTCTTTAGTTGGTCTGCAGGCTTCTTTTTTGAATTTTAATTGAATTTATTGGGATGACTTTGATGTATTATGTTGTGTGTTCACCACCCAATGTGAATTGTCCTTCTGTCACCATTTATCCCCCATTTACCCTCTCATAGCTCCCCCACCCCCTTTCCCCCTGGTAATCATCGTACTGTCTGTGTCTGTGAGTTTTCATGTTTGTTGGTTTAATCGTCTCACCTTTTCACCCCAACCCCACTCCCCTCTGACAGCTGTCTGTTCTCTGTATCATGAGTCTGTTTCTATTTTGTTTGTTTATTTTGTTCATTAGAGTCCACATATATGAGAAATCACATGGTACTTGTCTTTCTCTGACTGGCTCATTCCACTTAGCATAATGCTCTCCAGGTCCATTCATGCCGTCGCAAGTCCTTTTCTAAGAGATTATTCTGCTAGAAGAAAAGAGCTCCACGGAGATTCTTCTAACTCGCCCCTTTGATGTCACAGCTGAACCTGTTCTAAAGGATATCCTTGTTTATTTTCACTGGGGGGTGGAGGCGGGCAGTCGAGGTGTAGAGAGCATGTCATACATCTTTAAAATAAAGAGTAATGAACATTGGTGAGCTTTCAGATGTGTATTGCATGCATTCTCCCAGCCTTTTGTGAGCAAGGCCAGCTAATTAAACCCTGTGTGCTGAGGCCCAGATCACAATGCGAGGCTGGTGTCCCTTTGCTGCCTGAGACGATATGCCTAGGTCAGCAGAGCCCGCTGTGAGGCACGTGGAAAAGGCATTTTGATAAACCCGAGGACCAGTGCTGGTGTCCAGTGCTGGTGTGTGCTCTGTAGTTTCTATGGTTTTGCCCTCCAGAGCAGCGGTTCTCAACCTGTGGGTCGCGACCCCTTTGGGGGTCAAACGACCCTTTCACAGGGGTCGCCTAAGACCATTGGAAAACACATATAATTACATATTGTTTTTGTGATTAATCACTATGCTTTAATTATGTTCAATTTTTAAAAAATATATTTTATTGATTTTTTTACAAGAGAGGAAAGGAGAGGGATAGAGAGTTAGAAACGTCGATGAGAGAGAAACATCGATCAGCTGCCTCCTGCACACTCCCCACTGGGGATGTGCCTGCAACCAAGGTACATGCCCTTGACCGGAATCGAACCTGGGACCCTTCAGTCCGCAGGCCGAGGCTCTATCCACTGAGCCAAACCGGTTAGGGCGATTATGTTCAATCTGTAACAATTAAAATACATCCTGCATGTCAGATATTTACATTATGATTCATAACAGTAGCAAAATTACAGTTATGAAGTAGCAACGAAAATAATTTTATGGTTGGGGGTGACCACAACATGAGGAACTATATTAAAAGGTTCACGGCATTAGGAAGGTTGAGAACCACTGCTCTAGAGTCTTAGAGAAACTGATTAAGATCTAAAATATACTTGACGTCATTTCACTGGCTGCGAAAGTAGAAGTTGAGTGGCATTTCGAAGCTCTAACCAACTCTCATCTGTAGTAGGCCGTTTTTCTCTTATCCAAACAGAACAGAACTTAGATATCAGCTCATTGTTCAACCTGATGCCAAAGCCACTCCACTAATTGTATTAATAAAGGCCATGGATGGCTGGTAATTTTGTTTGTTTGATTTTTCCTTTTAGGGGGGGAAATCTAGATATTTTGCACAGAGATCACTTTAAATCCTCATTTTCAAAAACGTGAGAGACTTAAGCAGTATGAACAGATAGGTCTTGCAAATACGTGGTATATATTCCACTGCTGGTATAAAAGGTCATTTTAGCTGATGTGTGAATAATCATTCGCAGTTCCAAAATTATGAGTTTTAAAGTGTGTGAATCTAGTATATGGTAGGCAATAAATGGCGGAAGCTTGAGAAATGACGATTATTTCTCATTACCCTCAGGAAAAGTCTAGATGCCTTCCCATGAATCATGAGCTCTGTAAGGTTTAGAGCAATGGTTCTCAACCTTCTGGCCCTTTAAATACAGTTCCTCATGTTGTGACCCCAACCATAAAATTATTTTCGTTGCTACTTCATAACTGTAATGTTGCTACTGTTATGAATCATAATGTAAATATCTGATATGCAGGATGGTCTTAGGCGACCCCTGTGAAAGGGTCGTTCGACCGCCAAAGGGGTCGCGGCCCACAGGTTGAGAACCGCTGGTTTAGAGGCTGGACTTTGGAACTGGCCAGACCAGGTTTCAAACTTGACTCTTGTTTATTAGCTCCGAGGCCTTGAGCAAGTTGCCCTTGTGTCCTGGTAAGGGTTTGCTGGTTACAAAAGAATAGAAATTCAGTGAAACCGGTTCGAGTCAAAAAGGGAATTATGAGAGGCTATCAGGGATCTCATGAAAGTGGAGGGCAGAGAGCAGAGCTGCTGTGTAAGTTTGTCGGGTCTGTGCCCTGGACAGGGGGTCACCCTGCGGGGGGACTGAAATCCAGGCTGTTCTCCACTGTGAGGAGGAAAGGAGTCTTTATGTGATTGTTTCCAAGGCGTGAACAGAGGCCCCGCCAGGAAGCAGAGCGGAGCTGGCCCTCCTGGGAGCCAGCAACCCCGTAGCTAAGGCTCCAGCGTGCTCCCTCCTCATGGTCTCTCCTCTGCTTCTCTCTGAATCTGCTCCATCCTCGGGGTCTCTCCATGGACTGTTTTCTTGCCTTTTCTATGGTTTCTCACCGCCCTCCAAAGCTGAATTCCTGAGCCTTTGCCTTGCCACGGAGGTGACTTAACTGTCCCTGACTCCAGTGGGACTTGTTTCAGTTCAGTGCTATTTAACTAGAATCTCTGGGTTCAGATTGGAGAGGGAGAGGGAGAGGGAGGGAGATAGAGGTAGAGATTAGATAGATAGAGATAGATAGATGATAGATAGATAGATAGATGATAGATAGGGAGGAAAAAAAATCACAGAGAGAAACAGAGGCTCTCTGGCTGAGTCCAGCCTTACCTGTCTCTATTCAGATGTCCTCAGCAGGGGAGAGGCACAGGGTGCTGAGAGGAGGGGAGAATCCTCTTGGAAGGAATTGGTAGATACAGAATAGTCATGGGGACGTAAAGTATGACTTAGGGAATATAGTCAATAATAATGTATTTGTCTGGCGCCAGCTGGAAATATTGAGGGGAGGGGGGCATTTTGTAAAGTATATGATTGTCTAGCCACTATTCTGTACAACTGAAATTAATACAAAATAATATTGAATGTAAACTGTAATTGAAAAAATAAAAATGTGAGCAGGAAGATAGAATTATTTGGTAACTTTCATTTCCCTTATTATGAAATGGGGATAAAAAAACCTACTTTGTAGATCAAATTTGGTACTAATATATTAAGTACCTATATTCGTTTCCTAAGACTGCCAGAATAAATGACCACAAACAGGGTGGCTTAAAACAAGGGAAATTGTTTCTCTCACAGTTGTGGAGACCAGAAGTCCAAAATCAAGGTGCCTGCAGGGCGGTGCTCCCTCCGAGGGCTCTAGGGGAGGACCCTTCCCTGCCTTTCCCAGCTTCTGGTGGCTCCAGGCATTCCTTGGCTCCGGGCAGCATCGCTCTGGTCTCTGCCTTTCTTCATATGGCCTTTTCCTACCTGTCTCAGGTCTCCTTTCTCTTTTTTTTTTTTTTTTAAATATATTTTATTGATTTTTTACAGAGAGGAAGGGAGAGAGACAGAGAGTTAGAAACATCGATGAGAGAGAAACATCGATCAGCTGCCTCCTGCACATCCCCTACTGGGGATATGCCCGCAACCCAGGTACATGCCCTTGACCGGAATCAAACCTGGGACCTTTCAGTCCGCAGGCCGACGCTCTATTCACTGAGCCAAACCGGTTTCGGCAGGTCTCCTTTCTCTTATAAGGATGCTTGTCACAGGATTTAGGGCCCAGCTGGATAATCCAGGAAAACTCATCTCCAGATCCTTGACTTTATCACGCCAGCAAAACCCTTTTCCCAATAAGACAGCATTCATAGGTCCCAGGGATTTTGTGTGTCTGCCTCTTGGGGACCATGTTTACAGCCTAACACAGTGCCTGACACAGTGCTTGGTTTATGCTAATGGTTCATACTGGGGGTTATTATGATTCTAAGGGGGCTCAGATAAATGGTATATATGCATATATATAATAATATATGATGGTATATATATTTGGTATATATAATATATATGGTATATATATGTATCTACATATATATCATATATACATATGTATAAATTCATACGGTCTCTCACTACAAGCTGAACTCCCTGAGAGTAGCTACTTTTTTGTGTGATCACTGCTATATCCTAAGCACACAAGGGCCCTCCATAAATAATTATTGAATAAGCAAAATAAAGAAGGAACTCGTGGGGTTATTATGTAGGATCCTCAGTGAAAAATGGCGGGCAAGTGTTTTCTTCCAAACCTAACTGTATCCGATTTCTCATTTTCAGGTAGCACAGTTTAACTGGGATCCAGAGACGGTGGGCTTTATCCATGGCTCTTTTTTCTGGGGTTATATTGTGACCCAAATTCCAGGTGGTTTCATTTCAAACAAGTTTGCTGCTAACAGGTAAGATAAACCGATATGACATGAGTGCTGCACAGATCATAACAGGCATTGCACTTCTACCAAGTCTGCAGAGCTGGCTCTCAATGTGGGGGTACAGAGTGAAAGACAGGAGCCATTCCAACAGAGGTGACTCACAGATATCAATCCCATATGATCCCGTTCTTCAGAATCTCTTTTTATTGAATCTCATTTATCTTGCAATACTTCAAGTGATTATGTAGTAAAAAGAATTGACTCTGAGTCACTCACTTGGTGCCCTCTACTGAGTCACCTTCCCTCCTTCTCTGGGCCTGTTTCCACACCTGTGAAATGGAGCATGGGTTAGATTGTGTTTGGGTTCCCTTTGACCCATGACATTCTGTGATCCTGTGTAAATATCGTCATGTACCCTACAGGTTTTGTCATGTGAGTAGGGACTACTAGCCTCTAGATCAGGGGTGGGCAAACTTTTTGACTCGCGGGCCACAATGGGTTCTTAAACTGGACCGGAGGGCCGGAACAAAAGCATGGATGGAGTGTTTGTGTGAACTAATATAAATTCAAAGTAAACATCATTACATAAAAGGGTACGGTCTTTTTTTTTTTTTTTAGTTTTATTCATTTCAAACGGGCCAGATCCGGCCCGCGGGCGTAGTTTGCCCACGGCTGCTCTAGATTGTAAGATGTCTTTAATGCCCTTGATATTCAATAGCAGGTGTTTGAACAACTAAAAGTAGCCAAGCCAGAATGCAGTGCCACGAGAAGCAGTGAGTTCTGTACTGGAGGGATTCCAGCAGAAGAGGATGGCCACTGGGAGGCGAGGGAGGGTGTATATGTACCAGAAAGGAGCGTACTGAATGCCCCAGGCCCTTCCAATTGTGTGTCCTGTGTGACTTCACGTACATGGATTTTGTGAAATATGCATTTTATAAAGCAGTGCATTTCAAATTCTAAAACACAACTCTTTAGATCAGTGGTTCTCAACCTTGGCTGCACATTAGAATCACCTGGGAATCTTTTTAAAATCCTGATTTCTGGGCCTCATCCTCCGGAAATTCTGTTTCTTTGTTACTAATGTTGTGGCCCCACCCCATAACAAAGAAACAGAATTTCCGGAGGATGAGGCCCAGAAATCAGGATTTTAAAAAGATTCCCAGGTGATTCTAATGTGCAGCCAAGGTTGAGAACCACTGCTTTAGATGGTAATAAAATCAATATAATAATTTACCAATGAGCATTTGAGAGAGAGAGAGAGAGAGAGGATAATTAAGTAGAAGAAAGTAGCATAAAATATCTTAGCTCATCGCACATTTAAGTTTTGGTTTTTAAAACTTGTTTTGGCTACATTGGTGTGTATGAATATGTATTAGGTTGCAGTATAAAATATATTTTGTTTTATGGGTCAAGATAAAAACAAGTTTGAAAGTCACTACCATAGACTCTAAATATATATAAGCAAGACTGTATTTACTTATGTTCTTATCTAATTTGTGTCCCTTTTTATTGTCACTTACCTATTATATTCTTTTTAAAAAGTGATAAAATATTGGCTCCTATGATCCCTGGGGTTACTGCTCATATTTCTGCCCTAAAAATAAACCATACATAATTTCCCAGCCTGTAAAACGGGCTGCAGCATCATTAACAGGTGTGAGAAAGGAAGAAACTGCTGTCTGCTTTCTTCCACGCTGGTCAAGGCAGGGAGGAGAAGGCAAGTGGCACAGGGCAGAGTCGGGGGCTGAGACAGGTACACAGCCGGTCTTGTGCTTGGCTGGTCCCAGGTCAGGGCATGCTTCTCAGATCGTCTGTATCCCCTCCTGGTAACGTGAGAGCAGAATTGTGCAGCAGGAGACACCATCCAAATGTGCACAAGTCACCAGCTATTGGTCAGAATGGGTCCGCTGTGTGGAACCAAGCAGAGTGGTGGGTCTCCAGCAAGCCCACCACATGCGGGTCAGTCTCCAGCATCAGGACCTTATCCAGGCAGGACATCCTTGTGTTGCTAAACACATGCCCCTGATTGGTCCGGGGATTGGAGCTTGGGAATCAAAGCGGCCCAGTGCCAGGGTTCTTGTTCCAGCATCTAGAAGGGTTCGGCAATCTGGAGAAAGCTGTGCGTAGATTAAATAGGAGTCCAGAGGCGAAGCATAATTTTGAAAGGCAGTTGGGGGTCAGAGGAGCCTAGTTTAAAGGAAACTAAGATCTAAGACAGTGATGGTGAACCTATGATGCGTGTGTCAGAGGTGACACTCATTTTTTTGGTTGATTTTTCTTTGTTAAATGGCATTTAAATATATAAAATAAATATCAAAAATATACATCTTTGTTTTACTATGGTTGCAAATATCAAAAAATTTCTATATGTGACACGGCACCAGAGTTAAGTTAGGGTTTTTCAAAGTGCTGACATGCCGAGCTCAAAAGGTTCGCCATCACTGATCTAAGATCTCCTCGTCTCAGGATCCCATGCTTTTTATTAACATAAATTGTCCTCAGGTGAGGCAGAGATATACACTTCAAAGGGTCAGGGTTTCGAACAGAGTCCATTGTCAGAATGGAAGAATTAGCCTACGGCTGTTCAGGTGTTTGGCCAGTAGGAGGCAATAACATGTAGATTAAGATGCCCTGTGCTGTCTTGGCAGCCAACAACCAATGTAATGTATCCTATTCAGGTTTGGGGAAATGCCATCAGCCATTCCCAGATTCAACCCTGCTGTCATGCTGGAATTGGCTTCTGGCAGCCCAGCAGTCTAGTTTGGGACACACTAGACTGTAACACATCTATTTTTCCTTCTGTTAATTCCCATAGTGGTCCTCCATGAACTGATTTTTCGTTTCTGATGTTTAACTAAAGTGCCACATCCATGCGCAGGCCTGCCCAGTAACAGTGTTTTGGTCCCTCAGGGTCTTTGGAGCCGCCATCTTCCTAACGTCCACCTTGAACATGTTCATTCCTTCTGCAGCCAGAGTGCATTACGGCTGCGTCATGTGTGTCAGGATTTTGCAAGGTCTAGTGGAGGTAGGAGATTCTTCCCCTCACAGTTTTCAATGTTTTGCTGGAGACAACATGGTCCTTTAGGAAAATCAGCTTCTGAAGGAAACTCCCTCTACTCAGTTTTCCTGTCTTCCACCTTGTTTTGCTGTCTCAACTCACTGATTATGACTACCATTATGAACACTTTCATTTAAACACAATAAACAACCATTTCCTAGAGTGTGGAATTTTAGATGAGTAAGGAATGATCCTGGAGATAACCTGATCCAACCCTAAATATAGCAAGGGCTCTTCCCACTGATGCAATTTAAGTGGATTTATTAATAAATCTGTAAAGTTTTAAGAGTGTATCTTACAAAGAGATTTAACTTGATGAAGGAAGTAGCATGATATAGCCAGAAGACTTGGCCAACTCCTCAATTCTGCCATTATAGTGCAAAGGTAGCTGGAGCCAATGTTAACAAATGTTCCAAAAAACATAAAAACAAAGGACCTCATCATAACAATTCTCTTTTAAAAAAAATTTAAATTCTTTATTGTTTAATGTATTACATAAGTCTCCTTTTTCCCCCATTGACCTCTCCCCAGCCACCTCCCCCAGCACATCCCTACCCGCTCTGTGTCCATTGGTTATGCTCATATGCATGCATAGAAGTCCTTTGGTTGATCACTTACCCCCCCCCCCCCACCTTCCCTCATAGGTTGGACAGTACATAACAATTCTTTGAAATCAGGAGTATGAAGTGCTAGTTACTTATTTTCTGAGGCGTATTAGAATATACATATGCCACAATTATATTAAAAAATGTAGGTTGTTGTAGCACTAGCTCCACTAGTCCTAACTCTAGTCTTACTAGAAGGATATATACCACATTTCCAAAAATACTGGTTTGATGGGAAGAACATAATATTACAGCCATGAAGACTACAGTCTATTTACTTAATGGTTCTGAGCCTCAGATTCGGTATCTTGAAATGAGAGGATGTACCAGGTGATTACGGAAGTCCTTTTCTTCTTTCTTTCTTTCTTTCTTTCTTTCTTTCTTTCTTTCTTTCTCTTTTCTTTCTTTTTTTTTAAAGATTTGAGAGTAATCAAACATCATAGGTGGTAGTTAAAGCCATGGAAAAGTAGTTGTTTTTTTTTAAGGAGACTTTTTAAAAAAAATTGATTTGAGAGATAGAGAGAGACATTGATTTGTTGTTCCACTTATTTATACATTCGTTATCTCTTTCTTGTATGTGCCCTGATGGGGATCAAATCTGCAATCTTGGCATATTGGGGACGATGCTCTAACCAACTGAGCTACCTGTCCAGGGCTCAGAAGTTCCTTTCTTCCTTCCTTCCTTCCTTCCTTCCTTCCTTCCTTCCTTCCTTCCTTCCTTCCTTCCTTCCTTCCTTCCTCTCTTTTCTTTCTTTCTTTCTTTCTTTCTTTCTTTCTTTCTTTCTTTCTTTCTTTCTTTCTTTCTGTCAAGTCCCTTTTTATAGTGATATTTTGTATAATATGAAATATAAAGACCTCCTCCCCCATTCTCCACCATGCTTACCTTTGAATTGGTATTCAGATCTGTGCTGTCAGTCAGATAGCTGACACATGCTATTTGGTGTCTATGAATTGGGCTTTTATATTGTAGCCATTATTAAAGAATCAGGATCCATATTTTAAAGACAAACAGAAACTGGAGTCAAATCAAATAAACTATTTTCAACCATTTTGGCAGGGTGTGACCTACCCAGCCTGCCACGGGATGTGGAGTAAGTGGGCGCCACCTTTGGAGAGAAGCCGACTGGCCACGACCTCTTTTTGTGGTAAGTGTGTTAGGATCATAAGTTCCTTTTAGGTATCAATCAATACAGTTGTGAAATATATAATATATATATATATATATATATATATATATATATATATATATATATATACATATTTAGCAGGGGAGGGCCTAGGAAAACAAAAATGCCTTAGGCGGCAAAAGTCACAATGGGGCCTGGGCAGAATTAGGATCAGAATTTTTCAAGCTAACGTGCCTTTCCTAAGAGAAGCTGACCTGTGCTTATGCTAAAGGAGAAATAAAGCTTCCTCTTTATTTCTGTGAATATTTGTATTTCTCCCTCGTTCTTCCTCTTTACCTCCTTCAATCATCATCATCATCCCTGGCAGTCAGTGTGACATACTCACCAATGGGCCCATTTTGTGCCCAGTTTGGAACTGCAGGCACCACTGAGATGTCCTGTCATCTTTAGCTTCTCTTGTCTTCAGAAACCACTTCTGTCCTCTTGTTTGCCATCCAAGATCATTTCTACCCACACTGCTGACCTTATACTAACTCTAGTAGAATATACTGCCCCAGCCAATCTTGTGAATTGTCAGGTCCTGGACCTAATTTTCCTTGGATGGTTTACTTATGAGGCTTTGCATTTTGATTTGCCAGCAAAACAGGTATGACTAGTGCCACTCCTCATGCTTGGTGTCTATCAGAAGAGGTTTGACTCTCACAGGAAGGTAGGTGATCAAAGTCACAGGCTTTACTACCTTTCCAGCTAAGGTGTGGCCCTGGTTTCGAAGAACGGCCAAGGCAAAATGCCATTAGAAGGAGACCCAGGCTTGGGGTCTAAAAGGTGCTTATACTTAAAAAATATTGGAGTTAGAAGGGACTTTAGAAAACATCTAATTGCAGCCATTGTTAGAGAGGAAACAAAGGGTGAGGAAGGAAAAAAATATAAATTTTTACAACTAGTGAGGACAGAACTGGGGACCCTCCCACACCCAAGGCAGCCATTCCCCACTCTCCACGCCATTCAGCAAGCATTCGAGGGCTGCTCTGTCCTCTGTGGTGAGCGCACCGATGGGTCGAGGCATAGCCAGCTCCCCTGCAATAAGGGTAAAGTGCCTATTGGGGTGTGCTAGGGGCTGTGGGTCAGTGTGATAGGAGCTTACATGCAGCCATGTCCGGAAGGATGAGGGAGAGTTTGTTTAGTAGACAGGGAAGAAAAACAGCTTCAAGTTATAAAATTCCCTGGATGAAATAATGCTTCTTACGATGAGGAATTACAGGGCATTTCTGAGTGGGGGAGGCAGGCCTGAATTATTAAGTAACTCAGGGTAAAGGCTTTGGATTCCGACAGACCTGGGTTGCTGTCACTGACACCTGTGCAACCTCACGCAACCTCCCTCCCTCCTCCAGCCTTAGTTTCCTTCTTGTAAAATGGGGGCGATATTGGTTCCACCTTTGTCGGGTTGAAAAGAGGGTTAAATAAAATCACGGGTTCAGAATACTGAGCATCTCGCTGGGCACACAGACAGCACCCAATGCATCTTAGTTGCTGGTCATCCCCTGACCCTCCCTGTCCGGGCATTTCTCTGCATCAGCTACATAGGAGCCTCCACCCGTACTCCCAGGGTATTGGGCCTTTTCCACACACACAGCGGAGTCACGTGCAGCTCTTTCTGGGATGCCCAGGGATGCTTCCCTTATTGCTTTGAGGAAGTCCGAGGCAAAAGAAAAAAGTGTGCTGTCATGCTGTACACGACAGAGCAGTTTTACTTGGTGTTAATGCAGCACTACGACTTACCAAGCATCTCCATGCACATGGTTCATTTTCTCCCCAAGTCAGCTGCGTGATGTAGAGATTTCGCCCATCTTCTGTCTGAGGAAAATGGCTCAGAGGGATGGAGAGACCTCCTCAGTGCCATGATGTCCAGATCTGGGATTCGGGGTTGGGCCTTTCACAACCAGCCTGGCCCAGCTTGGAAAGATGGGATTTCACCTCCTCCTCCTAAACCCCCATCGCCTGAGGTCTTCCTCAGCATTGCCCTCTGGGATACAGAATTGCCTTTCGCTGCTCACTTCTTCTGAAGCAAGATATTTTTTCATTCACGACCCAGAGGGAATTTCAGATAGCTATTTCTTTTATTCAGTTAATATTTATTGGGAGTTTGCAGGGCTCATGTTTCTCCAGCAGATGTTAGGGAGCTGCAGGAGATAGCGGAAGCCAGGGCACTGCCTCTGCCCTCATTATCTTGTCTAGACAAGATAAACATCCACACACAGGTAAGTATTTACCAGGTGAAGGATTTACAGAGTAAGAAATAAACCTAAAAATTGACTCATCCAGGAGGTGGGTGGAGACAGCATCCATGCTGCTCATCCTGCCATTAAACTGTTTCCTGATTTTTTAAAAAAATTAAGACTCTAAAAAATCATGATCCTTGAGTAGTTTGCGGTCCCTTATTTAAAGACCTAGTTGATAATCTTTCTCAACTGTGAGCTCTGGAAGGCAGATCCATGTTTCTTCGCTTGCTTTCTTCAGCACCCAATATTACGCCTGGTTGAATTTTTCTTAAGTTCCCTCAGATTTTTTTCTCATCTTTTTATTCCATCCTGTCATCAGTTTCACATTGCTGTGCTTGAGCATTCTTTATCTAATTTCTCCATGGTACCTGGGTGAAGTTCAAGGGCATCCTTGTGGCCTTTCTCTCCTGGAAGCCCTGGGCTAAGGCACACTGGGAGTTGCCTGTCCCTCTGCACAGAGGCCTTCTGACTCCTGCTCAGTTTGGTTCATCCTCAACCCAACCACATGAACTCCAAAAGGGTTGAGAGGGCTTGCATGAGATCGCTAAGTATCCTTCCACCTTTTCTTGTTCTAGGTTCCTATGCGGGGGCAGTGATCGCCATGCCCCTGGCGGGGGTGTTGGTACAGTACATTGGCTGGGCCTCCGTCTTTTATATTTATGGTGAGTGACTTGACTTCATGAGTTCCTATGGGTGACTCATAGAGATGTGTAATGGGATAGACTGAGAGTTTACGATATGATATCAAGGAATACTTGACTACCTAGGATTCATTTAACATTTATAGTAAATCTGAGTTTCTTTCTTCAAATACTAGTGAATAACAACAAAATACTTACTCCTAGCTGAACATAATACTGTTTGGGAATATTTTGAAAATGGGAAAATTTAGAGATGGAAGAGAATGAGACCATATCATCAAACCTTTGGTTTTTTTTAACTGTTTTAACCTTTTGTTTTAGGTATGTTTGGCATTATTTGGTACATGTTTTGGCTGTTGCAGGCCTATGAGTGCCCGGCAGCTCACCCAACAATATCCCAGGAGGAGAGAACCTACATAGAGACAAGTATTGGAGAAGGAGCCAACGTGGTTAGCCTAAGTGTAAGTCTCGATGGATAGATGAAGACTTGCCTCTCTCTTCTCTATGAGTATTTCTCTTAGTGATTGTGTTGTCCTTTTAAGAAAAATAACATATCAACTGATGGTTTCTCGGTGGTGGGGGGTGGGGGTTTGAGGGACTGGATGGAAAAGATGAAGGGATTAAAAAGTACAAATTGGTAGTTACAAAATAGTCATGGGGATGTAAAATACAGCATAGAAAATATAGTCAATAATATTGTAATAATTAGGTATGGTGCTGGTTGGGTACTAGACTTATTAGGGGAGCACTTTGCAAATTATATAAATGTCTAACTCTTATGCTGTATCCATGAAACCAATATAATATAATATTGAATATCAGCTGTAATTGATAAATAAAAGAAGAAAAGTGACATGTCAATATATTTCCCTAAATATAAAAATCTCATGGTATTTTTACTCTCTAGAAATTTAATACACCATGGAAAAAATTTTTCACATCATTGCCGGTGTATGCAATCATTGTGGCAAATTTTTGCAGAAGCTGGACCTTTTATTTGCTGTTAATAAGTCAGCCTGCTTATTTTGAAGAGGTCTTTGGATTTGCAATAAGTAAGGTAAACACATAGATGCTTCAAATGTTCTCGAACTTTAAATCTCTTGCTTCTACTGAGAAAATCTTTGCATGGTAAAGTAATTAAATTGCTTATCATAATTTATAACAGTTGTATGATACCTACTGCCCTGGAAGTCAGACAAGTCATACATTCTGTGCATCGTATACATAGTTATTTAATTTCTTCATAGCTAGGATCAGAGCTGTGGCAAGCTGCTTTTAAAGCTTATTTTGCAGACCATTCCTATCTCCATTATGGTGGTTATGATAATAATGACCAAGGCCTTGTTTACAAGCTGTTTTAAATGTTTCCCAGTCATTAGGTTGCCTGTATTTCATGGAGGAAGGGTATGAATGGTGAAACTTAAACCATCATCATAAAAGAATTGTTATAATACTAGTATATGGTGATGGGAGAACATTTGACTGTGCAATATACAGATCTTGTAATATAGAAATCTACACCTGAAAACTATCTATACCAATAAAAGGGAAATATGCTAATTAGGGCGGATGTCTTCCAGACAACCTTCCAGACATCCTTTGGACAAAGATGCAGTGGCTGTGAGAGCCGAGGCTCAGGCAGCCATGGGCAGCTGCGAAGGGCCCAGGCTCAGGCTGGCAATGGCAGCAGCAGCAGGGTAATGGGGGTGGCACCTTCCCCTAATCTGCCAGGTTGCTTCCTGCAGAGGGAGGCAGAGGCAGTTAGGGGTGATCAGGCCTGCAGGGGGGCAAGGTAGGAGTGATCAGGCTGGCAGGGGAGCAAGTTAGGATCAATTAGGCCGGCAGGGGGGCAAGATAGGGGTGATCAGGCCAGCAGGGGAGAAAGTTAGGGGCAATCAGGCTGGCAGGCAGAGAGGGGTTAAGGGTGATTAGGCAGGCAGGCAGGTGAGCGGTTAGGAGCCAGCAGTCCCAGATTGCGAGAGGGAAGTCCAATTGCCAGTTTAGGCCCCCCCCCCCTTGCACAAATTTCATGCACCGGGCCTCTAGTATGATCATATTAACCTAAGTCACCCCAATAAATTTAATAAAAAGGGAAAAAAAGGAATTAAGCCCCCTTCCTACAAGGGAAGAACAGCAGCCTAGTAGGGATAGATGTCTGTGTAGCTTCAGGTACTGTCTGAGGTGACCAGGGAAGAGCTAAGTAGGTGCCATCATGAACATTCACTCTGTGTCAAGTGTTTAACTACCATATACCAGGCCTTATGCTGGGTGGTGGGGTCTCTATGATGTATAACAGTCACTTCTGCCCTTAGGAGCTTCCAATCTGCTAGAGGAGACAATTAGGCCTACTCTTATCATCATTCACTCATTCATTGTTTATTTATTTCAGAATTCAGGCCTACCTGGGTCCCATTTAAGCAGATGATTAAATTTAGTGGTGATGGTGGTAGGCAGGGTAGCTGGTGGGAACAGGGAATCAGTACATCTGAAGAAAGCAGCTAAAAATAGCTCATTGGTTTTCTTTTCCATCCAGGTGGGGCTCTTGTCGGCACTCCCACACATGGTTATGACCATCATTGTGCCTGTTGGAGGACAACTGGCAGATTATTTAAGAAGCAGACAAATTCTGACCACAACTGCTGTCAGAAAAATCATGAACTGCGGAGGTACTATGGATTTCATAAGCAGTTTAAGCAGCTTTTCTAGAAAGAGATGACATTGAACTGCAGAGTATATCTTGGAGGTTATGTTTAATCACTGGAAAGGATGTTAAAAGTCCCTAAGTCCATACAGTACCTTTCCTGGAAAATATCACAGTTTAGTTGAGGAGGCAGAAACACAGATGAAAACTCATACCAGGCAATGTTGAAAAGTTCTATGAATAAGAAGAAGGAGGTGTCAGCTTCACTGGGGGGTGAGGGCAGGGTTGTCAGGAAAGCTTTCTAGAGGAAGTAATGTTTGAACTGGACTTTAGAGGATACCATTTCTCCAGAAAAAGAGAAATAAGTGGTGGGAGAAGAGTATCCCAGGCGAAGGAACAGTGGGTGAAAATACATATAGGCATAAACAGTGTCGCCTCTAGGAAATAGCAGGAAGCTTGGGACTACAGCAGAGGGTGCTATATGGGCTCAGTGGTGAGCTGGAAGGTGCGGGTTAGCAGAGGATGAGACAGGAACATCAGGAGGGACTAATCAAATAAGACTATACTATTACTGTGGACCCTTGACAACAGTTTTCAGTAAAGGGACAATGGTTAGACCTGTGGTTTAGAAAGAGTGATGTGGAAAATGGAACAGAGGAGGAAGGGATGGGAAGACCAGTAAAGAGGCTATTGAAGTTGTCCAGGTGAGCGGTGATGGGGCCCAGGCCTAGGACAGCAGCAGAGGAGGAGAGGGCGAGGCTGGTTTTGACAGATATTTCTGAGACTGACCCCACAGATTCTTATGGAAACGCCAAGAAAGAGGGAGATTTTGAGATTTCTGTGTTGGATTTTTGGTTACCATGTTTTGAGCCGTGCCCATGTACCAGGGACTGCGCTCACTACCTTAAACACCCAATTTCATTCAATCTTCCGATGCCCTGTAAGGTTGTGTTATCAGCTCCCTTTTTTTTTGGATAAGGAATCTGAGAGGTGAAGTCACTTGTCCAAGGTCACATAATGGGTGGTTTTGAGATGAAATCTGAACCTAGCCCTGTCTGACTCTAAGTCTGGGTTCTAAACACAGGTGGATAGAAGATTAATTTAGAGCAGAAGAAAGAGCATGGCAGTGGTGGTTTGCTTTGTTGGTTTATGAGTAAGAAATAGGAGAACAGGACTTGACTTGGGGATGCTGGCTTTGAAGGAGCCATAGACAGTCTTGTGGAGATGTCTGGAATAAGCAGTCTTGAGAATGATGTATCCTTGTCTCCCATTTCCTAGGGCATGTTTATACCGGAAATGGTACTTAAGTCACCATTCTTCTGTCTGCTGTTGGCTGAGTGTGTGTGTGTGTGTGTGTGTGTGTGTGTGTGTGTGTGTGTGTTTGGATGTCAGAGGAGCATCTTCAGAATTTCCTAGTCCTTTTTTGCTATGCTGGAGTCATTTATCCTGAATGACAAGCACAGAAAACACTTCTATCCCACTGTATTTTCTGTGCGAATATCACATGACTTTTGAGGCCCCGAGTTTGGTGAACTGAAAGGGAAGACTTTCGCTTTATGCTTTTTGTTTCAGCTATTCTCTATAGAAGGTCACTTTTGGCAATAAGTATTAAAGTGTGGTCATTTTATTTTTCTGTGAGAGGCCATAACATGTAAACAAAGGGGACTCACTCACAGTATAAAGGAGAGTTTTAGTATTAGAATTTGCAGGGGCAACTGCCCATGAAGCAACTGATGATAAACATCCCTCATCCCAGGGGCTTCATTAGAATCTGCTGGACCATTTAGTGTTCAAGGTGCACCAGGAGAATGTCAGAAGGCTCACAGAACACCTGGGCAACAGTACCATAGTCGCCTGGGCAACAGTAGCAGAGTCACCTGGGCAACAGAAGCAGAGTCACCTGGGTAACAGAAGCATAGTTACCTGGGCAACAGTAGCATAGTCACCTGGGCAACAGTAGCATAGTCATGTAGTCAAGAAACACCTGGGTAATATTTATAAGCACTGTCAGAATGTATATGCTAAACATTAGGTCCATGGAAATATTAATAGATTCTTATTTAGTAAGTTCATGATCTTAGGCTGAGTGACATGACAATGACGTTTCCCCCCCTTGGTTTTTCCATTCGCAGGTTTTGGCATGGAGGCAACCTTACTCCTGGTGGTTGGCTTTTCCCATACCAAAGGGGTGGCTATCTCCTTTCTGGTGCTGGCTGTGGGGTTTAGTGGCTTTGCTATTTCAGGTAAAGTGTCCTTCGGATGTCCAAATCTTTTCTATAGATCCAGCAAGTCTTAGGAGGAAGGAAGGAAAACTATAAT
This sequence comes from Myotis myotis, assembly GCF_014108235.1. NCBI lineage: Eukaryota > Metazoa > Chordata > Mammalia > Chiroptera > Vespertilionidae > Myotis > Myotis myotis. The sequence goes on from NW_023416335.1 coordinate 198,027,482, forward strand.
GGGTCCTTTTCCTTGAGTAGGCAGGCCATTGCCAAGGAGCAGGGCTTCTGGCTAGAGAATGTCACCTATTGGCAATGACTGTGAGATCACTGAGGACTGGGCTGAGGAGCCCTGTGCAGTTAGAATTGTCCCCAGTTTCTCTATCTTGGAAAAAGACACAAAGTGCAGGCGACCCCTGAGGCATGGGCGGAGGCCCAAGCACGTGCCCTGGTTGAAGTGGCACCTTCATACTCCCAAGCCAGGTCACGCTACCTACCAGAGGCTCTTGCCACCTTTTCAACCCTCACCTCCAACTAGAGAACTGCTAACATCAGCTCGGTTGACATCTAGTCATGCAATAAGAGATTTTTAGATGCAAAGCTTCTCTAGATTTTGTCTACTCTGTGACCTTCATTTTCCAAACTAGGAAATGCAGGTGCAGAGAAGTGACTTTCAGAACAGGTTGGGACAGATAGTAAGAATAATGACGGTGACAGTGAGAGCTGATGGCGAGAGCTAATGGCGATCAAGTGCACTCTGTGTCAGACTATTCAAAGCCCTGTGTGTGCATCAATCCTTGTAATTCTCAGCTCCCTGGGGGGGCTGTCAGCACCCCCGTTTATAGGAGCAGGATGCAGTCTACTGCGTGGGAGAGGTCCTAATGCTGCCGTATCATGTCTTACAGACTTCAGAAGCTCCTATGCAAAACTGGGTGAAAAGTAAAATTCAATTGTTCTTGTGCCTTTAAAACATACCATAATACTAGAAGCCATCACTTACAGAGCACCTTACATAAATTGCTTGTGTCTTACGACATTGGGAAACAAACAGTAATATCACTGTTTTACTCATGAGGTACCTAAAGTCAGAAAAATTGGGTACTTTCCTGTGATCACACAATCGGTGGCAAAGGAAGAACTGAGGGGCGGTTCTGCCTGGCACCAGGTCTGGGCTCTTCCCAGCATTCCAGGCGGCTGGAAGGATCAGAGTGGTAACATCCCAGAACAGAAAAATATGGAACCTCTGGTTTAAACTACCCTAAAGTAGGGGCTTGACCGTATCAAAATAAGTAGATCTGGTGAATAGTTAACTTAGAGGGAAAAACGTCTACTTTAAAAGTAGCTTGCAGCTGAGAACTTGGGTTTGGAGGTATATAGACCTGGGTTTGAGACCTCTCTTTATTGCTTACTATTTATGAAAGAAAAATTTGCTAAGTTATTAAATTCTCAAGCCTCAATTTTTTCTATTAGAGATTGGAAAGATGTAATGGCAACTTCACAAGGGCTGTTGAGAGATCTCAATGAACTGATTCATGCATTTACTCACACGTCCCATGAGCCAGGCACTGTGCATTGAAAAAAAGAAATCAAAGAATCTATTCTCATAAAGTTTACATTCTAGTGGAAATAAAGCGTTAGAAGCCCTTAGCCTGGTATGGGAGGCATAACAAAATTAATACGTATTTACTATTATTGTTCAGTTATTATTCACGATGGCCCAGTCCTTCTCCCACTTCAATGTGCACACAACTCACCCTAGGATCTTGCAAAATGCAGGTTCTGATTCAGCATGTCCAGGGCGGGGCCTCAGATTCTGCATTTATAATAAGCTCCTCAGCAAAGCTGCTGCTGCTGCTGCTGCTCAGTGGTCCACACGCTGAGTAGCAAGGACAGAGCAATCCTTGCCTGACCTGACAGTGATACGATGGGAGGGGCTGTGGCCATGGGGGCGACAGTTCCTCGGGATCTACTACCTGCCAACTTCATAAGGAGTTAATAGAGAGGCCAACGAAGACCGGCACAATTTAGGAGCTGATTATAGACGAGAGAGTCAAGACAGTGACATTGAAAGCGACAAGGGGTGGGTGATGCCTGTTTTGAGAAATGTCCTACGTAGAGAAGACAGACTCTCCCAGCTTGGATGCCAACAAAAATATTTTTATATGCTACAAAAAAACACCACACACACAAAACTGAGTTTCTCAGTGATTTTTCCCCCCCTGAACACCAGGATTATGCAGCTAGAAACCTAATCTTTAATTGAACCTTACCTTTAACTGAACACAGATATCTGGGCTTTGCATTGGAATATAATGCTCAACAATCACATTAATTGCTTCTTATCTCTGGGTTCTTTTCTAATAAGTGTTTATCACATTGAAATCAACAGCAAGATTAATTAATTTTGCAGCTGTTTCATATTAGAATTGTCTGTCACATTGATCTGAAAGAGATGGCATGTTTATTACAAAAAAAAAAAGGTTTTCTCAAAAATTTTCCTGAATGGAAGTAGGAAAAAGCAACCAGCCAATGTGCCAGATTAGGACAAACAATTTTAGATCCTATTTTCAGGTTCTTTGCACAGAATAGAGAATTTAAAAGCAAAGCAATACCCAAAAAATGAATAAATAGAAATTACAACCCCCTGCTGTCATGTCATGGCTCAAATTGGCAATTAATTAAATGATGATTTATTGAGTGCCTACTGTGTGCCAGACACTTTGCCAATTCAGGTATTAAAATAGAAACAAGACAGATGGATAACCAACCAAAAAAACCATATATGTGCTAGTTTCTACATCTATGTGCCATGTAATGAACATACATTATTTAAGTGAATTCTTACAACAATTGTATAAGAATTATTATGCCAGTTTATAGATGAAGAAGTGGAATTCAGAAAGTTTAAATCCTTTGTCCAGGTTTGCATCTCAATTAAGCTATCAGAGGCAGGCCTGTCTGACTCTAAAATGCACCATTGGGCAATATTAGTAGAGTTGGTTCTTAGGGCCTGAAGCTGTCCCTTTTGCAGCCTGGCTCTTCCCCTGCCGCCACTCCTCCCCATTTCCACTCACTCTTTTCTCCTGATAAACAGGTGAATAGTGAGGTATTGGCAAGTTATTATTTTACCACTCCCTGCAGCAGCATCTTTTGATCAAAGAGAGGAGATGCCTAGCAACAACATCATAGCAGGAGTAGTACTGGTAATGGTAGTGGTAGTAGTGGTGTTAGTGGTAGTTAGTGGTGGTTAGTGTAGCAGTGGTAGTTAGTGGTGGTTAGTGGTAGTAGTGCTAGTTAGTGGTAGTATTGATAGTTGTGGTAGTGGTAGTAGTAGTTAATGGTGGTTAGTGGTGGCTTGTGGTAGTTAGCAGGGCTTAGCTTTTTGCCATGGGATATTACATACATACTTCACCTTGGTCTCATATTACAGCATCTTTATGACTTAAGTAGTAATAATACCCCATATTAGAGATGAGGTAACAAAGGTCTAAAATGACTTAAATGTTAGAAATAAGATTAAAATCTAGATTTATGGATTCGAAATCAAGTATTATACAGAAGTGTTTTGTAAATTACAGGGAATTCTGCCAATGTCTCTTCAATTGTATTACTTAAAAAGTACCTTAGCCAGTATGCCATTTGGCCACTAATAAGGCAGACTTCCCTAGGGTGGCTATAGGGAGTGAGGGGAGGGCTGGAAGGGAGGATGTTATGAGGCAGGGTTTGATTCTCATCACACCAAATGTGATTGTGTGATTGTTTACTCTGAATAAATGTGACCCAGGCTTTCTGCTTTTCAGTATTGAAAACACCATTATTTTGGAGTTCTGAACCTAAAAGGCACAGGTGCCTTAATTTTCTCTCTGGAGAGTCCATGCAGACATTGCTAATCAATCACAGCACACTTTCCTCTAGATGCAGACACAGCCTGACAGTCCTCAGCCCAGCCCTCTCTGTACAGGTACCCATTAGTCTTATGCTAGAAGAAACCACATAGATTGATGAGAGTTGGGGGGAAACTAAGTAGTTTCCAAAACGTATTTGGGATTCTGGTCTTGACTCTGATTTTGAGGTTTGCTTCACTGTAGGTTTTAATGTCAACCACCTGGACATTGCCCCCCGTTACGCCAGCATTCTCATGGGCATCTCCAATGGAGTGGGAACCCTCTCTGGAATGGTCTGTCCCCTCATTGTTGGTGCAATGACCAAACACAAGGTAATGGCCTCCTTTTGGGCTGTGAGGATCAGAGGACTGAAATATTGCACAAACTTGTGATTTCAAAGCCCTACCCCAGCCTGTAAATGTTTGTCCTTGAGCTTGGCTGAGTCATTTGAACTTATCTTATTTTTCATCTCTCTTTCTTCATCTCTTCATCTCCCCCCTTTATTTCTCCCTCCATCCCTTCCTCCCATTCTTCCTTCCCTCACCTCTCCTCCTCCTCTCCTTCCTCCTCCTTCTTTAATTTATTGTTGATTGATGGCAATGGGACTGATTAATTTTGATTCTATGTTTCAATTTCTCAACTGACAAATAAAAGGTGTGTGTGTAGTGGGGACAAGTACCATAAAGACTGTTTGGAGACAGGAAGAAACTGAGGCAATCAACTCAGGATGAATAAATTACTCAAGATTGTTTTATGATTCTAAGTAATTAAACTTTATAGCCCATTTCCATCTATTGCTTAACATGTTCCAGCATAAAAATAGTGCTGTTATATTTCCTTATTATACAGAAAATAAATAAGACATTAATGACCCGTCCTAAGAAGGGTATGGCACTCGGTCAGTACTGAGCTTTTCTGCATTTAGACCAGGGAGGAGGAGCCCAGATCCATGCAGAGTTCAGCCACAGGCCACACGGCTTCTTAATCTCTGTCACTGAAGAGGCTTCAGGATTCTGCTTTCTACAAATAAGAATTTTTGAAACTATGTTGTTTTTACCCTATTATTTTTTAAAAATAGTTCTTTGTTGCTGAAAGTATTACACATGTCCCCCTTTTCCTCCTATTGACGCCTTCTAGCCCGCCCAGGCCTTCGCCACCCTATTGTCTGTGTTCATGGGTTATGCATATTTTTTTTTTAACTTGGATTGCCTATTGCAAATACAACTTCAGAAAGTCACTCAGCTTCTGGGAGAAAAAAGCGTGGGCAATTTTTCTTATTTACTTATTTCTTTTTACTAGTAAATAGATTTTTATTGATTTCAGAGAGGAAGAGAGAGGTAGAGAGAGATAGAAACATCAATGATGAGAGAGAATCATTGATCAGCTGCCTCCTGCACGCCCCACACTGGGGATCAAGGCCACCACAACCCAGGCATGTGTCCTGACCGGGAATCAAATCGTGACTTCCTGGTCAACCCTCAACCACTGAGCCATGCCACTGGGCAATGTTCCTTATTTGTTGATAGAAAAGAAAGATGGGATTTGGAGATTATTACAGTCAGAGAATATTCGGTTTCCCTCTCTGTTAGTGAGATGATAAGATTGATAACATGCCTACGAAATCTCAGTCACTATCTTCCCTTAACTTTAAACACAAATACCCATTATTTTTGATATGGTATTTTACACAGAAAATATAATTATAAATAAGCTATTGACAGTGAAGACTGAGTATTTTCTATTTTAAAAAAATATATTTTATTAATTTTGTACAGAGAGGAAGGAAGAGGAATAGAGAGTTAGAAACATCGATCAGCTGCCTCCTGCACACCTCCTACTGGGGATGTGCCCGCAACCAAGGTACATGCCCTTGACCGGAATCGAACCCGGGACCCTTCAGTCCGCAGGCCGACGCTCTATCCACTGAGCCAAACCAGTTAGGGCAAGACTGAGTATTTTCATGGCTCAAATGGAAATTTTTTTTGAGACCTCTGATTTGAGACCTCTGATATTAAAATGGTGGGTTCCGAAAGCAAGTTTCATTTAACCTACTAGCTGAGTGGAAACCTCTTTTGTATATTCAGAGAGCTGTATTTTACATGATGCTTATTTTGTAAAGTATTGTTATAAATTAAAAAAATGCATATTCATTGTAGTCATAACCTTCATTTCTCATGCACTCATGCTTCTGACGGCTTCCCAGGAGCACAACATTGCCTTTGGGGTGACCGGTGCTTTTGTCCAGAGCATTCTGTTCATCTCTCTCTCTCTCTCTTTTTCTTGTTAAAATAATGATCAGTACTGTTTCCTGTTTAGACCCGCGAGGAATGGCAGAATGTGTTCCTCATCGCTGCCCTGGTGCACTACAGTGGCGTGGTCTTCTATGGGGTCTTTGCTTCGGGGGAGAAACAGGAGTGGGCCGACCCTGAGAACCTCTCCGAGGAGAAGTGTGGAATCATCGACCAAGATGAATTAGCTGAGGAGATAGAACTCAACCATGAGAGTCTTGCAAGTCCCAGAAAGAAGATGTCATATGGAGCCACCACCCAGAATTGTGAAATCCAGAGGAAGGAATGGAGAGGGCAGGGGGGAGTGACCCTTGATGAGGGTGAGCTGACATCGTACCAGAATGAAGAGGGAAGCTTCTCAGATACAGCCTAATGTTTGAGGGGCACTTCTGTCCTCCCCTCACCTTAGAACCAGAAAGTATCCATACCTATTGCCTTCCCCGTAGCCCAGCTTGCCGGGGGGTTAAATATGGGGACCCTGGAGGTGGGGGAGGGGGAGAGAAGATTTAATCAGCAATAGAGAAAAGAGATATTATCTTGCAATGACATTTATGGGTATGGAATGTGCGCTAAGCTGACAAAATAGGTATATTTATATATATAGGTTTTTTTTTTTTTTTTTTTTTTTTAAGGAAAATGGGCCCTTGCTGGTTTGGCTCAGTGGATAGAGCATCAACCTGAGGACTGAAGGGTCCTGGGTTTGATTCCGGTCAAGGCACATGCCCAGGCTGCAGGCTCGGTCCCCAATAGGGGGCACGCAGGAGGCAGCTGATCAATGATTCTCTCATCATTGATGTTTCTCTCTCTCTCCCTCTTCCTTACTCTCTGAAATACTAAATTTTAAAAAGGAAAAAAAAAAAGAGGAAATGGAGATATTTGGCTTGGAGGAGAGAAAACAGTAGCTGCCACTGCATTTCTGAGAGCAGCCATGCAGAGGAGGTTTCCTAACCCTGAGAAAGGCTGTGCTCAGGGAGGCCCTGTGTTGTGCCAGGTGCTTTAGAACCTCCTCATTGAATCTGCACACCCACAGTGACATACAGTTCTTATCCCCATTTTACAACTAAGGAAGCTGCAGATTGACTGGCCCAAAGTCATTCTGCCAGGGCCAGTGCTGAGGTTGGTGGGGTCCAAAATAGGTATTAGTTTTGGGGAAGAAGGTTTCACCTTAGGGTAGGAAAGACAGTTTTAATAATGAAAACAACGCAGTGGGCTGTCTTGTGCATAACTTCATCTTTTGGCTGGTGCAGGGGATGGGAAGCATTTGGGTTAATGTGGCAGAGCATTCACATGTTGGATGAAGGGCTGTGACCTAAAAAGTCAAATGATTCTGTGAATTCATAGTTTTTAAAAAAATAACAAGGGTCACAGACTATGGGAGAGATTAAAATGGTTTTAAAAAAGAAAGAAAAAGAAAAGGCTATGTAAGATAGTAAATTTCCAGGAATCTCTAATCAAAAATGGCAAAGAAGAGGTAAACAAAAGCTTGGCTATTAAATTTCAACCCTTCATAATATCAAGAATGTTGTTAAGTAATGTTCCAAATTACTTATAAATCATTAAGACATTCAGTAATTTAAAAAATCAGATCATGCATTTTATTGGGTGAAATTTTCTTGAAAAAATGTCTGTTTAAAAAAATGTATGTCTTTAGCCATTTCTGCTGGTGATATTAGAAAGTTTGACTAAGTTATACAAAATTATGATTGAGGTATTCTTAATGACTGTATTTGGAATGATATTCAGGGGAAACGATAATATGGTAGTAGTTATACAGGGAAATACTAGAATGAAAACATCTGGGACAACTAGACCTAGTGTTGAAAATTTTATATTTTATTTGCATAAGGCAATAACATGGATACTCTTCAGATATATTTTAAAATTTAATGTATTTTAAATTTTAATGTTGGCATGTAAAGAGTTGTTTGAAAATATAATTATTTTCCTGTTCATTGTTTTTGAAAATTTTATTTATACTTTCAGAAGAAAAATATAATATTGTGGAAAATACATTTGCATGTAGTTTATTATTGTAAAGTGTGTATATATATATATATATATATATATATATATATATATATTTCTGGTCCCCAATTGTACCAGCAGAGTTGAGTTAAAAAAAAGAATTGCCTAATTCTCCATTAAATAATATTCTTTATATCATTAGTATATAACTTATATTATCATCTGTCTTTAAATGTCTTTAATGAGTGAACTCATGTAAGTCCCTTAGAATAGCTTCTGGCATGTAGAAAGTGCTAAATAAACATTAGCCATCATCATTGTCATCTTTTAACCTTTTGGGAACTTTCAGTTGAAAAGAAAGCATGCTATGTTATTTTCATCCATTAGCCACAGAATTTATTGTGAAAGTCGTGCTGTTTTCTAAGTAAAAAGAAAAAGAGAGAACTTTATGGTACCCAGTGTTTTCTTTTTCTTCTGTTAATAAAGTCAAATAACTACTTAAAAAAAAACCTCATGATAATCCTTAAGGTAATATTGTAAATTGTGACACCAAGTTGTATTTGCTCCATCATTTAAAGTCACTGTCAGATGCAGAAATTTCACATTTTGGTAAATCAAAGCATTTAGGGTACCTGTAACTTGCCTTTGTAGTATTAAAAATAATGGAGCCCTGGATCATGGTGTTATAACTAAAAAGCACGTTATTTTGTTGTGAGGGGTGTTGTGAAGGTTGCCTTGAACGGATAATTATAATGAACACCAGGCAGATGCAGTTTGCAAGTCATTGTATGTTTTGGTGTAAATATCCATTTGTAGATCGGGCCTTGGAGGCAAACCATGGATTCGAGAAGGAGGAAAGGAGGCCTGTAAGGGTGCTAGATTCTTGAGGCAAAAAGGTTTAACTAGTTCTTTTTAAAGATTGAAAGTTTTGGAGACTCCTGAACACAACAAGAAAAAGAACAATTACTCAAGAAATAATGGCACATTTGTTATCCCTGCCTAGATGTTAAATTCAACAGGTAAAACTTGACATCTGCTATTTCTACTTCACACTGACTCCTCCCAACCCCAACAAACCCATTCTTCCTTTTCTGTGTTTATCTCAGGAAATTGCAGTACTCTTTTGCTGGAGTCAGAATTGTTGACTTATTTTAAAAAGTAGCCCTTTCTTTACTGCCAAGTCCATTTAATTCAATCTGCGGCTCAATGTCTTACATCAATTGTGGAAATTTTTTAACCATGGTCTCTCATGATACTGCTTTTGCTATATTCTCTCTCTATGTTCTTTCCAGGACTCCAGTTAAATGGGTGCTGGACTGTGTGTAGGATGCCGACTATCTCTTCTGTATTTTCCAGCCTTTTGCCTCTTTCTGTGTCATTCTGAACATCTTCTTCTGACTTATTTTTGAGTTCTTTATTTTTCTCTTCATCTATTCCAGTAAAAAAATTCATCCATTGTGCACTTAATTTTAGTTATTGTTTTTTTAGTTTTAGAACATTTATTGGTTCCTTTTCAATTCTGCTATGTCTTTTAAAAAACATTTCTAGTTCTCTGTTGAAATTTTTAATTCCATTCCCCCCGCCGCTCCCGGAACATAATAAACTACATATTTTAAAGCCCGATCAGTGCCACTATCTGGAGACCATGTAGTTCTATTTTCTGCTCATTTTGGTGATTTTTTTAAAAAAAATATATTTTATTGATTTTTTACAGAGAGGAAGGGAGAGGGACAAAGAGTCAGAAACATCGATGAGAAACATCAATCAGCTGCCTCCTGCACACCCCCCACTGGGGATGTGCCCACAACCACAGTACATGCCCCTGACCAGAATCGAACCTGGGACCCTTCAGTCCGCAGGCCGACGCTCTATCCACTGAGCCAAACCAGTTAGGGCAGTGGTCAGCAAACTGGGGCTCGTGAGCCACATGCGGCTCTTTGGCCCCTAGAGTGTGGCTCTTCTACAAAATACCATGTGCGGGCGCATACATATAGTGTGATTGAAACTTCGTGGCCCATGTGCAGAAGTCGGTTTTCCTTGTGGAGTAAAAGAAGATGTAGTGTCAAGAATTGAGAAAGGTATGTTGAGATGGTTTGGGCATATAGAGAGGACGAATGAAAGGAGATAGACGAAACAAGTATACAAGACGAGTGTGGATGGGAGAGTTGGAAGGGGTTGACCTCAGTGAACGTACCTCAATCAGATTGAGGACGTTTTTTAGCAAAGGCCAGTTTAGGAGTACCCTAATTAAGTTAATAACAATGTACCTACCTATATAGTTTAAGTTTAAAAAATTTGGCTCTCAAAAGAAATTTCAATCATTGTACTGTTGATATTTGGCTCTGTTGACTAGTGAGTTTGCCGACCACTGGATTACGGCATTTTGGTGATTCTTGTTCCTATTATCTCATTTCAGTCTGTGCCTGTGTTTTTGTTTTTGTATCTGAATTTGTATATGAAACGTTGTTTGTATAAATGAATTTAAGCTTAAAATAATGTGTTGTTTTTTTTTTTCTCTCCAGAGAGGATTTTTGTTTGCTTCTTCCAGGAGCCCGAAGGCACTAGCAATCTGGGATCTTTCATCCAATTGCAAGGCCTGCGATCTCCTGGGCCTCCCAGATCGTGTGAAGCGGGGCCACAGGCAATGTGAAGGCTCTTTTACTTTCCATTCCCCCTTCTTCCTAGAGTACAGCGCTTCACGGTCCCCACCTGCACCACTGTTTTTCCACCAGCATCCAACTTTTGTATCCATACCAGGCCATCAAACTGCTCAGCTGTCCAACACTGCCTTTGTTATCAATAACATGCTCCCAGGTGAAAAGTGGCCTCAAATGTCAAGTTCGCTGCTTTGGATTTTTTTCTCCTCCTAGATGGCCAGGTAAATTTTCACGGCCATGCTAGCTCTTCAATGCTTTTGAGCAGTCATTTACAATATATATTTTTTTCTAGTGTGAAGGTTGGTCTGAATTACCTAGTCTGCCATTAGTGGACCCTGAAGTCCCTTTAATTTTATCTTCACAAGTTCTCTCAAGTGAATTTGTTTCCCTAGAGATAGTGTGGTAATAAATTAAACCCCAAATCTCAATGGCTTACTATAGCCAATACTTATTTCTCTCTTGGGTTACTATTTGAGTGTGGTTGGATTGGGTGGACTGGAGGCTTGTTCCAGGCAATCACTCAATCCAGGATTTATTTTTTCTTCACTTACCATCTTGTAGTTCCCCATTTGGAACATATAACCTTTGGTATAACCATGAAAGGAGAGGGAAAAGGAGGCCCTCTGGCTTTCCACTGCCTGTTGGGAATGACATTGTCATTTCTGCTTTGAGTCCATTGATCTACACTAGCCATATAGCGGTGGCTGGGGACTAATGGGGAGCACGTGGATTACTGAGTCAGCACTAATTACATCTGCCACTCAGTTCTAGCCTAGGTTCAGGGCTTCTGAACTCTTAGTTGACATACTGAAATAGCCTCCTGACCCCGAGTGCCATAAATGACATGGTTCTGCTATGTGGCATGCTGGGAGATCTGCACTAGGCTGTTGGGACAAATCTTGTATGGGAGGGAGCCTTGAGCCTCTTCCTGGAAAGACCACAAAGATATCAGTTCCTTAGAATAGAATAGAATCTGGCCCAGGCTTTATGCCAGTGGTTCTCAACCTTCCTAATGCCCCGACCCTTTAATACAGTTCCTCATGTTGTGGTGACCCCCAATTTCATTGTTACAAATTGAACATAATTAAAGCATAGTGATTAATCACAAAAACAATATGTAATTATATGTGTTTTCCGCTGGTCTTAGGCGACCCCTGTGAAAGGGTCGTTCGACCCCCAAAGGGATCGTGACCCACAGGTTGAGAACCGCTGCCTTATGCTAAGCCCTTTCCATACCTGAGCTCATTTCATTCTCATGGCAACCCAATGAGGAAAGGGGTGAGGCTGCCAAGGGACTGATTTTTTGCCAGGTACCCCATATATGGAAATGCAAATACTGTCCAGATGATCAGGATGTGCCCTGCAGAGAATGGGTGCTCAATGAATACATTCTTCAAACTCTCTTGTGGTGTTTAAAGAAGATTATGCTGGAGATGACATTCAGGTTGGCTGGTTGAGCCTAGCAGATGAAATGTAGGTAGCTATAGCTGCTGTCTAAAAGTATGATAATGGAGTATAAAACACATACACTTTCCAGGACAAAGAAAAAAGAAAATCACATTTACAAGTTAAATGCGAGTACATCAATGTTAACTGACTTCAGTGGAACTAAGTGAGAAAAGAAGGAAGCTGTTTTGTGTTGCTGCACCCAGGGAAGCTGCAGAATTGGAGGCACCAGCACTGGGTACCCCCTGAGGAGAGAGTGAAAGGGTGGAGTGAGGTTAGAGGAAGGGGGCTGAAAACGGAAGGATTGAAAGTTAGAGTTGCCAGATTTAGCCACCCTGCTGAAGTGCATATAAGGAGTAGTTATAACCCCAGGGTCTCTCCCCGACCAGCTCAACTAAGAAACTGCTTTTCCCCATACCTAGTGGAAAACAGAAGGTTTATTTTCTGGACAGGATCTCTGGATTCAAGAACACCTGGAATTTGACAGTCAGTTCGATGCTTCTTTGCCTCTATTTTTGTTCAACAGTTTATAATGTTCTTTATATTCCACAAATGAGTGCGATCATGTGGTATTTATCTTTCACTGACTGGCTACAGCGGAAAGGCAGGGGAGGGTTGGGGGGTGGTAAGAGATAAACCAAAGGACTTGTATGCATGCATATAAACAAAACTAATAGACACAAAACACTGGGGGGCAGGTAAGGACAGGTGCTGGCGGGGGGGGGGGGGGGTAAGCCAGGGAGGAGGTCAATGGGGAAAAAAAGGAGACATATATACTACTATTTGTAATACCTTAAATAACAACAGCAACAAAAAAAGATATAAATACCCACTAGGGGGGAAAAAAAAGAATACCTGGAAATGCTGACTATAACCTACAAAAGTAAGAGATTTTAGGCTATTTTGATCATTGACATATGTCAAGTATCTAGAACAGCTCCTGGAATTTAATAATCACTTGGTAACTATTTATCAAATGAATGAATGAATGAGTGAATGAATGAATCTTACTAAACACAGGGAAATTAAAAATTTGCATACTGAACACTGAAAACTTATAGCTGCCTTCCAAAATGTTTAGATTTCATAGGCAAGAGATAGATGGATTCAGGGGGTGAGGGGTGGGAACTCATGAAGAGAAAGGCTTACAGCCATTGACAGTTGGGGGTTTCCCCATCAAAATAAGTAGACCCCTACCTGATCGCTTACTGTGAAGGCCTCCCACCAAGTCCTGCCCCTGGGAATAGAAATTCTATCATTCATTCATTCATTTTACAATTGTTTAGCACCTATAATGCAAACCTCAATTATTGAACACCTATAATGGTTTAGGAACTAGGAATCCTATATAATAAAGAACTAATATGCTAATTAGACTGAATGGCAGAACGACCGTCTGGATGACCTTCCAGATGAAGCCGGGCCAAGGCAGCCAGGGCTGCGAGGGCTGAGCCCCTTGCACGAATTTCATGCATCGGGCTCTAGTAGAACATAAGTGAACAAAATAAGTCTGTTCTTAAGGAGCTCCAGAGGGCAGGCACAAAAAATAAGCAGGTTGATGAGTAAATCCAGTACATAGTATGTCAGAGGATGGTAAGTACTAAGCATAAACATAAAACAGAGTGAGAGGGATAGGGAGTGTGGGGCTGGTGTGTTGTGCCGATGTTTAGGGATAAAGTGAACTTTGAGCAGAGAACTGAAGGCAGTGAGAGAGCAAGTTAGGAGCATATTTGGGCAAAGGGTTCCAGGAATAGGACAACCCAACTACAAAGGCCTTGGAGTGGGAACACATTGACATATTGAAAGAACACTGAGTCCCTCAGAGTGGTCAGGTCCTGAACCTGTTTTGAAGGAAGATGGAATATTTACTGAGAAGCAGAGACTGGGGAGGATCAGGATTGGTGGGGGAAGGAATCAGGAATTTTAAACATGTTTGATTTGGGAATTTTTCTTGCCTATTGATATCTAAGTTAAAATATCAGGCGGGCAGTGGGAATACAGCCGGGATTCAGGGCAGCGCTGGAGCTATACATTTGTGAGTTATCATCACATCACACAGATGGTAGTTAAAGCCATGAGACCAGATGAGATCATCAGGATTTGAACAAGACTGAGCCATGGGGTGCTCAACATAGACCAGGAGATGAGAAGGAATCAGCAGAAGAGATGGAAAAGTGATGGGGGCGTTGCGGGGTGGAGAAAGAGGGGGGAACCTAGACTGCATGATGGCCTGTGACCAAGTGAAGAAAGAAGGCAGGTGGGTGGGAAGAGATAAACCAAAGAAGTTGTATTGCATATATGCATAACCCATTGACACAGACAATAGTGTGGTGAATGCTGGGAGTGTGGTAGGGTGGGGGATGCAGGGTAGGGGGGTTAGGGTTAGGGTTAGGGTTAGGGTTAGGGTTAGGGTTAGGGTTAGTCAATGGGGGGAAAAGGGACATATGTAATCCTTCTAACAACAAAGATGAAAAAAGAAGAAAGTCGCTTGGACGAGGGTTAGGGTTAGGATTAGGGCATGATCTGTTGTGTCAAAGCTGCCACTTAGGTCAAATAAGATGGGAACTGAGAATGGACTATTGAAGCATGGAGGTCATTGGTGACTTTGACAAGAGCAGTTTTTAATGTAGAGGTGATGACAAAACTCTGAATGAAGTGTATTCAATGAAGGGTGGGCTTTTAATTGTCTTGCTCTTACATGTGAACGGACAGCCAAGGACTGCCTGGAGTTCAGGACGTTTCCAACACAGACAGGAAGGAAGATTCTTGGAGGAAACTGGAGGATGCAGGAGTAGAATAAACCTTAATCTAAGAGAGAAGAAAAAATATTGCACGCATGACACAAAAATAGAATTCTATCTTTTAAAAAAGGAAGAAATATTCAGAGAAGCAGTTTGGGTTCCATAAAGAGAATCTTGAATCTGGGGAGTCAGGAGCCAATTACAATACCTTAGGGCCAAGGCCAGATCGAAGCAATGGAAGTGGGGAAGAAAGGGTAGTTATGGAAAACTTAAAAACATATTTTTTCTAAAAAATGCAATATATATTCCTTATAAACTTTAGAAAAATATATTGAAGGGAATAAAAATTCCCCTAATATTTCAGAAGATTTAATCAAGCATAACATTTAGGTGCATGTACCTTCAATCTCTCTTTTTTTTTACACATAATGTATTTTTGAACAATTTGGGATAATACTGAAATATATCGTTTTATATCTTGCTTCATGCACTTAACCTTATATAATAAATTCCTGTGTCTCTAAATAATCTATAAGAGTATGATTGTAAAAAAAAAATCACTGAGATATAATTTACATATAGTAAAAAGCACAAATCTTAGATTTGTAGATCAATCGATTTTTAAAACACATGCATACCACTTCCTAGTGTAACCACCATTCTGACTTCTATTTTTGTGATTAATTTTGCCTATTTTCCAACTTTACATAAGTGGAATCATACAGAATTGCCTCTTTGGAATTCCACTTCTTCCCCTCAGTATATTCTTAAACTTGATCTATGTTACTGTGTTTATCAGTAGTTCCTTTTTATTGGTGTGTATTATTACATTGTATGGCTATACCAGAAATTGTTTATCCATTCTCCTATCGATGGCCATTTGGATTGTTTCCAATTCGGGGGAGGAAGAGGGATATCATGAATAAGGCTGCTATAAGCATTCTTGTCTTGAAAAAGGGGAAATTAACCTGCCTTTCCATTTCTATAGTATTTATCATTCAGTAACTGGTTAGTTAAATTTATTAGCAACAATAACAGAACAGATAATACAAAAACGTGTCTGTGAAAAAAACAATTTCAAAGTGGCTTTGAGATGCACATCTTTAAAGTTACATGTGAAGTAGATTGAAAGCTAAAATTCCAGGGCTTGAAAGTATATCAGGGGTCCTCAAACTACGGCCCTCGGGCTACATGCAAATACAAATATTGTATTTGTTCCCGTTTTGTTTTTTTACTTCAAAATAAGATATGTGCAGTGTGCATAGGAATTTGTTCATAGTTTTTTTTTTTTTAAACTATAGTCCGGCCCTCCAACGGTCTGAGGGACAGTGAACTGGCCCCCTGTTTAAAAAGTTTGAGGAACCCTGGTAGTTGGCCTTTAACAATGCATAGATTTGGGGTGCTGACCACCTCCAGGAAGAAATATAACTTCTGACTCCCCAAAATTTAACTACATGCAGTCCTTCGTATCCTCAGATTCAGTCAACCACAGATGGAGAAGAGTATTTTCCATCTGGGCTGTGAATCTGTGGTTGGGAATGTGAAAATACTGTTTTCAATCCACGGCGGGATGGGTTGAATCTGCGGTGGCGAAACCGTGATTAGAAAGAGCCGACTTCACTTATTGAACAAGAGCCGCGTATAAGCGGACCTGCGCCGTTCAAACCCGTGTTGTTCCAAGGTCAACTCCACTTCAAACGCAGGGAAAGCACAAGGTACCAGTATCTTTCTCTCTTACATCTCCCCTCCCCTCAGCCCGTATCTTTCTCTCTCTTGTCCACTGACAAAACCGAAGCCATTTGGCCATGAGGCTGATGTCTTTTAAGGGGAAACAATCCACGGACAGGGGGAGGACAGTGCCTCACTAGCAGGGAGCACTCTTCCCAACGGGATTTGAGCGAGAGCCAGTTTATGGAGCATTAGGGGGCCAGGGATTTCCTTCTAAGGCACGCGGGTCCTGTTTTCCACCTGACGCTGAGCCGTCGGTTTGTACGTTACGTTTCCCTGATGGGTGTTTCTAGTAAGTACAGGCTGACTTCGCTTTGGGTTTGTGAGGAGACAGGCCATGGGGACACCCAGCATGTTGTGGGTCCTGACATACGAGTTAACTTTATCACTCCCCACATGCCTGTCCACTCATCATGTCTGCATTCTGAAATCACGGGTGAGGCAAGTCAGGTAACTGAGACAAACCGCCCCCTTGAGGGACGCTGGGCCCTGAGCGGCTGGTATGGAAACGTTTGTAGAATCGCTGGGCCCTGAGCAGCTGGTATGGAAGCGTTTGTAGAATCGCTGGGCCCTGAGCGGCCGGTATGGAAGCGTTTGTAGAATCGCTGGGCCCTCAGCGGCTGGTATGGAAGCGTTTGTAGAATCGCTGGGCTCTCAGCGGCCGGTATGGAAGCGTTTGTAGAATCGCTGGGCTCTCAGCGGCCGGTATGGAAGCGTTTGTAGAATCGCTGGGCTCTCAGCGGCCGGTATGGAAGCGTTTGTAGAATCGCTGGGCTCTCAGCGGCCGGTATGGAAGCGTTTGTAGAATCGCTGGGCTCTCAGCGGCTGGTATGGAAGCGTTTGTAGAATCGCTGGGCTCTCAGCGGCCGGTATGGAAGCGTTTGTAGAATCGCTGGGCTCTCAGCGGCCGGTATGGAAGCGTTTGTAGAATCGCTGGGCTCTGAGCGGCCGGTATGGAAGCGTGTGTAGAATCGCTGGGCCCTGAGCGGCCGGTATGGAAGCGTTTGTAGAATCGCTGGGCTCTCAGCGGCCGGTATGGAAGCGTTTGTAGAATCGCTGGGCACTCAGCGGCTGGTATGGAAGCGTTTGTAGAATCGCTGGGCTCTCAGCGGCCGGTATGGAAGCGTTTGTAGAATCGCTGGGCCCTGAGCGGCCGGTATGGAAGCGTTTGTAGAATCGCTGGGCTCTCAGCGGCCGGTATGGAAGCGTTTGTAGAATCGCTGGGCCCTGAGCGGCTGGTATGGAAGCGTTTGTAGAATCGCTGGGCTCTCAGCGGCTGGTATGGAAGCGTTTGTAGAATCGCTGGGCCCTGAGCGGCTGGTATGGAAGCGTTTGTAGAATCGCTGGGCCCTGAGCGGCTGGTATGGAAGCGTTTGTAGAATCGCTGGGCCCTGAGCGGCTGGTATGGAAGCGTTTGTAGAATCGCTGGGCCCTCAGCGGCGGGTATGGAAGCGTTTGTAGAATCGCTGGGCCCTGAGCGGCCGGTATGGAAGCTTTTGTAGAATCGCTGGGCCCTGAGCGGCTGGTATGGAAGCGTTTGTAGAATCGCTGGGCTCTCAGCGGCTGGTATGGAAGCGTTTGTAGAATCGCTGGGCCCTCAGCGGCTGGTATGGAAGCGTTTGTAGAATCGCTGGGCCCTGAGCGGCCGGTATGGAAGCGTTTGTAGAATCGCTGGGCTCTCAGCGGCTGGTATGGAAGCGTTTGTAGAATCGCTGGGCCCTGAGCGGCCGGTATGGAAGCGTTTGTAGAATCGCTGGGCGCTCAGCGGCTGGTATGGAAGCGTTTGTAGAATCGCTGGGCCCTCAGCGGCTGGTATGGAAGCGTTTGTAGAATCGCTGGGCCCTGAGCGGCTGGTATGGAAGCGTTTGTAGAATCGCTGGGCCCTGAGCGGCTGGTATGGAAGCGTTTGTAGAATCGCTGGGCCCTGAGTGGCAGGTATGGAAGCGTTTGTAGAATCGCTGGGCCCTGAGCGGCTGGTATGGAAGCGTTTGTAGAATCGCTGGGCCCTCAGCGGCTGGTATGGAAGCGTTTGTAGAATCGCTGGGCCCTGAGTGGCTGGTATGGAAGCGTTTGTAGAATCGCTGGGCCCTGAGCGGCCGGTATGGAAGCTTTTGTAGAATCGCTGGGCTCTCAGCGGCTGGTATGGAAGCGTTTGTAGAATCGCTGGGCTCTCAGCGGCTGGTATGGAAGCGTTTGTAAAATCGCTGGCCTCTCAGCGGCTGGTATGGAAGCGTTTGTAGAATCGCTGGGCCCTGAGCGGCCAGTATGGAAGCGTTTGTAGAATCGCTGGGCTCTCAGCGGCCGGTATGGAAGCGTTTGTAGAATCGCTGGGCTCTCAGCGGCCGGTATGGAAGCGTTTGTAGAATCGCTGGGCTCTCAGCGGCCGGTATGGAAGCGTTTGTAGAATCGCTGGGCTCTCAGCGGCCGGTATGGAAGCGTTTGTAGAATCGCTGGGCCCTGAGCGGCTGGTATGGAAGGAAGCGTTTGTAGAATCGCTGGGCCCTTTGAGCGGCTGGTATGGAAGCGTTTGTAGAATCGCTGGGCCCTCAGCGGCTGGTATGGAAGCGTTTGTAGAATCGCTGGGCTCTCAGCGGCCGGTATGGAAGCGTTTGTAGAATCGCTGGGCCCTGAGCGGCTGGTATGGAAGGAAGCGTTTGTAGAATCGCTGGGCCCTTTGAGCGGCTGGTATGGAAGCGTTTGTAGAATCGCTGGGCCCTCAGCGGCTGGTATGGAAGCGTTTGTAGAATCGCTGGGCTCTCAGCGGCCGGTATGGAAGCGTTTGTAGAATCGCTGGGCCCTGAGCGGCTGGTATGGAAGCGTTTGTAGAATCGCTGGGCTCTCAGCGGCCGGTATGGAAGCGTTTGTAGAATCGCTGGGCCCTGAGCGGCCGGTATGGAAGCGTTTGTAGAATCGCTGGGCCCTCAGCGGCTGGTATGGAAGCGTTTGTAGAATCGCTGGGCTCTCAGCGGCCGGTATGGAAGCGTTCGTAGAATCGTGGCAAACGGGCTTGAGACTTGCTGCCAGGTGCCTCCACTCCGCTTTCCTCCTCCACTTTGTGCAGTGGGGGCGGGTGGAGCCACCTTCAGCCAGGGCTTGCGGAGCAGCAGAACTCCCTTCCCTCACCGAACCTGGGAGGCGAGGCCCAGCTTTTTTTGGGTGCAGTTCTAACTTTGTCGCAAGTTTCATGTGGAGAGAATGTCCTCAGGTCCTGAAGTTGGATAAAGCCGTGGCTGTTCTGGATAGTGTTGGTGTGGGAGCAGCTACCCATGTGCCTTGAGGTGAGACCAGGAGACTTGTCAACTTGGGGGTCCATGGAACACCCCAGAAAATAGGAACTAAATGCTAAGTGTATGTGTTGACTTTCACCTGGAGGTGGGGGTCTACTCTGTTGTTTTTGTCATATGTCGAGGTTGTCCATGGTCCCAAGAGGCTAAGGTTTGCCAGAATGAGCTACAGATAGCGAGCAAAATGGAGGGAAATGAAATAATTAGGTGGTAGCTTTGTAATCACTGTCCTGAGATGCCCTTTGTGGGAGCCTATTCTCTGGCTCAGGCATCTGGCTTTCTCATCTTCCCTCTTCCTTACTCAGCTAATTTCCTTTGTGTTTCCTTTCCATATTCCCCCTGTCTCTTTGCTTCATTTGCGTTCTTCTCTTTTCTTTCTTGCCCTTTCCGCCCACCTTTCTTCTTCTGTACTGTAATAGACTGACAGGGGACCTTGGCTGGGAGTGGTGGCGTGATCAGGTGAGTGAGAACTTCTCCAAATTACTCCTCAACCGTCTTTTCTCACCGTTCCCAGTAGTGACTACAAGGTATTAGAATTAATTAGATAAACTCATTTTGAAAGTACTTTCATAGTTTCCTTTCAAGGCATCTAACATCTAACAGTCATATGTAATTAAGCATGATGATAAATACCCAGGGAAGATAATGTTAACATCCTTGAGAAGTTATTGGAAAATACTAGGAGTTAGTGTGAATAAAGAGCCATGAAGACTGGTTAGATAATATCACTTAAAGAACCATTAAAAAATAATGCTATTTATATAACCAAATGAATCCCATTTCTCTGCAGATCAAATAATTAAGCACAGCAAGAGCAAACATCTTGGCTTTTACTAATTACAGAATTTTTTTTTTCCACAAAATAGCTTTTTATATGTAAGAGTGCTGGTTGATTTCAAGATTATGCATTCAAAGGTCATCTTTCCCATTTTTAAGAGTGATGGAATGCCTCCTTGATTATTTCCGCATCACATAGACTCAAAGCTCCACAGTTGAGAGTTCACAGTCACTTCCATTACACTCTGCTTTAGGAACACATTTCAAAATGAGTTCTGGTCTAAAATGCAATCTTGGTTTTCATCGGAATTTTTCTCATTATATTCTTAGCAGAAATGTGGTAAAGAGTCAAATGACTTTCAGCTCTCCTGTCTAGTGTTTGTGGTTTCACACAGCTTTAATATGCTTAAGGATACGGTTTCCTTTTGAAGAGAAGAATTTAAGACCCCAGTAGTCCAACATAGCCCTGGGATCTCCTCTCTCTCTGTTGAAGACCACCATATTTTTTTTTATTGCTTAAAGTATTACAAAGAGTATTACATATGTCTCCTTTTTTTTTTCTCCCCGCCCTTGACAATTCCCTGGCCTCCCCTACCTCCCCTGTCTTATGTCCATTGGTTATGCTTATATGCATGCATACAAGTCCTTTGGTTGATCTCTTATCCCCCCCCCCCGTGCCCCCCAACCCTCCCCGGCCTTCCCGCTGTAGTTTGACAGTCTGTTCGAGGCAGCTCTGCCTCTGTATCTATTTTTGTTCATAAGTTTATAATGAAGACCACCATATTTTAAATCATCTTTAGAAAGATTATAGACCAGTGATGGCGAACCTTTTGAGCTCGGCGTGTCAGCATTTTGAAAAACCCTAACTTAACTCTGGTGCCGTGTCACATATAGAAATTTTTTGATATTTGCAACCATAGTAAAACAAAGATGTATACTTTGATATTTATTTTATATATTTAAATGCCATTTAACAAAGAAAAATTAACCAAAAAAAATGAGTTCGTGTGCCACCTCTGACACGTGTGTCATAGGTTCGCCATCACTGTTATAGACCATGGTTTTTATGATTGGATTCATCACTGTATTTGGAATGAAATTGGTCTTTCAAAAATAAAAATGTTATTCCACTCTTTAAAATTCCAAAGATTTCTTGTTATTTGGCTATCACTGCATAATAAGCCACCACTAAATTTTATGTTTTTTTTAAGCACAAAACTATTGGCTCACAGCTCTATGGGTTGGCAGTTTGGGTTGGGCTCACAGGTGGTTCTTCTGTGGTCTCCCCTGGAGTCACTCTTGTGACGGCAGTCATCCTGTGCCTGCCTGGGTTGGGATGGTCTAGATCAGTGGTTCTCAACCTTCCTAATGCCCTGACCCTTTGATATAGTTCCTCATGTTGTGGTGACCCCCAATTTCATTGTTACAAATTGAACATAATTAAAGCATAGTGATTAATCACAAAAACAATATGTAATTATATATCTGTTTTCCGCTGGTCTTAGGTGACCCCTGTGAAAGGGTCATTCGACCCCCAAAGGGGTCGCGACCCACAGTTTGAGAATCACTGGTCTAGATGGCCTCCCTGGCGGTAGGTGCTAGCTGCTGACTGTGATGACCTTGTGCTCTTCCACATGGCCTCTCACCAGGGCTTGTTTACCTGGTGCCTCAGGGCAGCATTCCAAGGAAAGAGTGTGGGAGCTGTGGGGGCTCTTGAGGCTGAGTCTCAGGTGTCCCACAGTGTCACTTCTTCCACATGCTCTTGGTTCTGGGCCAGCCCCAGTTCAAGGAGAGGGAAAATAGACTCACCTGTAGATGGGAGGTGCCTTAAAGTCACATTGCAAAGGGACGTCATATTAGGGATGTGAGGATAGTAGTGGCCATCTTTGCAAACAATGTACCACAGTTTCTCATCACAGTCAGAGTAAAACCAAATTTTTACCATGGTCTACAAGTCCCTAAGTCTACCTTCCTTTTCAATCTTCTGTTGTTCACACTTCCCTTTTTTCATTGCCCTCCTTTTTGTCACTCAGACTTCCCCACCTTGTTTTACCCTCTGTCTGAAGTGCTATTTCCTTATATGTTGGCTTCTTCTCATTCAGGTCTCGGTTAAATGTCACTGAGAATTTAAAAAAACACACCATATTATTAAGGTGTGATTGACATGGAAAAGCTGTATATATTTAAGCTGTATATATTTAAGTATATACCGGTGAAACCATTATCACCATCAAGGCCATGGAAATGTCTATCACCTTCCAAAGGTTCTTCCTGATAGGGGCAGAAATAGAATATTGGGGACCAGCTATAATTGTAAGAAATATTAACCATATTCTGTTAACCGTGCTTGTTTTGTTCTGGTTAAAGAAGGTACATTCTAACCTGGCTGGGGGTTGCATGTGCAAATGTGGCCCATGGCCCATTCTCCCCATCAGGGAGCTGCCTAGTATCATGGAAAGATGAACAACCTTGTTGCAGAAACCAGAGCTGCCAGCCCTTTGAAGATTCCCCAGCCCTTTGCATTTTGCCAGCCCCAGCCTTTGCACACCTGCAGGCCTTTGCAAATCTCCAGCCTGGATTGCCTGTTAACTGCCCATTTGGCATACCTGTTATGCCCAGATTTCAAGATCCCCAATACACCACCAGGGAGCCAGCCGAGTCCGATGCCAAAGCAGAGAGTCTTTATTCAAACTAGTTTGGGCCCCCTGTCAGCCGCACTCACTGATGCAGCGGCAAAAGCGGCTGAGAGAGCGCAAGAGCCCTGTGGGAAGAGGGGTTTAATGGGGGGTTGGAGTAAGGGGAGGAGAGAGGACTGTGGGCCCTGCTGATTGGCCGGGCGCAAGTTGGTGTCTTGTTACACAGGATGTGGTCATATCTATGGCGCACATGTCCCTTGATTGTCATTGGTTAGTTTAAAGAAATCCTGGGTGTGGCTAGCAGGGGCTTGGGCTTCTGGGAAGAAGCTCCTGGCCAAGCACATGGCTAAGGCTGCTGCCCAAAAATGGAGGATCCGGGGTAAGACGGAGGGCGTAGTCCTCGCCCTTTCAGTACCCTTTTGCCTACTTTCCCATGTAATCTTTGTCCTTCTACCCAATATAAGCAGCTGGCTTATGGGGAAAGGCAGAGCGGATTTTTGTGGCTGACCTGCTGCTCTCCCACACAGCCAGCTGTATTGGAATAAACGCTCATATGATTCAACCCTGCCTCTGTTTAATAGGCTCAAGTAGTGTCAGGCATCATGGACCCATTGGTTGTTTGGTTACACTCCCACCCCTATTATTAGTATTCGTACTATGTGATAAGAGTGCTTAACATAAGCTCTACCTTCTCAGTTCATTTTCAGTATGGAACACAGTATAGTTAACTATAGGCACTATGTTGTATACATCTCCAGAACTTGTTTATCTTCCATAACTGAAATTTTGTTCCTTTGGCCATCATCCCCTGCTCATTTCCTGCTCCCCACACCAGCCCTTGGTAACCACCATTCTACTCTTTGCTTCTATGGGTTTGACTATTTTAGATTCCACATATAAGTGAGAACCCTCAGAATGTCTATTGTTTGACATTCTACTTTCTTAGGTGTTCTTTATTACCCTGTATGCTTTATCTATTTTATCACTCTCTGAAATTACCTTAATTTAAAAAAAATATGCTTATTGCTTATTTTTCCATTAGAATATCAGTTCTCTGAGAGCTGGTCTTTTCTTTGCTGATTCTTACGTGTATAGGGAGGAAAATATGCCTGCTACAATGGTTCTCGGCTGTACTTTAGAACAACATGGAGGGTGTGGAGTGGAGCCCAGGCTATCTTTCCTGAATTTTCCTGACCAACTTTTTCTGAATTTTCCAAGCTAGTTCTGTTTTGAAATAGTTTGTTTTCCACATAAACCAACATTTTTTAACATTTGAGCATCCAAACTCCATTTGAAAGGCAGAAGCAACACAAAATCATAGTTAAATTTTTCTCTAGAAAAATTTATTCTCTGATATGGGAATTGCCTCAAGGAGGCCTATTTAGATTCTTCGGTGGGCACAGGAGTGATGACAGTGGTGTCTTCTGATTGTTCTGTTAGAACAGGTTGGATATTACAGATAGGAGAGGGGAAATGTAGGTACTCCATCCAGACTGATGCATTCATTGATCCATGTGAAATGGATAAGGGTCATGGTAACAAGGACATGAAATCAAGATGTGAGAGGCATTGGGAAGAAAGAAGTCACACCCATGATGATGGGCCAGCGTGTCACACACAGCAGAGAAGGGTGGCCTGACTCTCCGATTACATTATTTTGGGTGAGCATTTATACTGATGCATTTCACAGAACTAACTTCACTTCTTGCGGTGTGTTACCTGAGGGCAGGAGAGTGACAGGGCAAATAGCAGCGAGAAAAAGCCATTTTTCTTGCACCAGTTTCTAAAGCCCAAATCCTTTATTTTTTTACATTGAGATATAATTCACATACCATAAAATACACTCTTTAAACTGGTTTTCAGTACAGGGTGGGGCAAAAGTTGGTTGACACTATCTAATTGGAATATTTTAAAAAATAAATATTTTTATTGATTTCAGGGAGGAAGGGAGAGGGAGAGAGAGATAGATACATCAATGATGAGAGAGAATCATTGATTGGCTGCCTTCTGCATGCCCCACACTGGGGATCGAACCCGCAACCTGGGCATGTGCCCTGACCAGGAATCGAACTGTGACCTCCTGGTTCACAGGTCAATGCTCAACCACTGAGCCATGTTGGCTGGGCTTGGAACATTTTTATCACCCCAAAAGAACCCTGTACCCATTAGCAGTCACTCCTTATTCCCTCCTTCCCATATCTTGGCAACGACTAACCAACTTTCTGTCTCTATGGATTTGCCTATAGTGAACATTTCATATAAATGGAATTGTATAATATATGGCCTTTTGTAACTGGCTTCTTTCACTTAGTATTATGTTTTCAAGGTTCATCCATGTTGTAGCGTCTATTAGTGTGACCGGACAAACAATGGGTCTGTGCAGCCTGTAACTACTCAAGCCAATGAAGCAGAGACAGGGTTGAATCATATATGAGCATTTATTCTAGTACTGCTGGCAGTATGGGAGCGCAGCGGGTCAGCCACAGAAATCTGCTCTGCAGCCCACCATAAGCCAGCTGTTTATATAGCAAAAGCAGACAAAAGGGCAGTTTACAGATATGCAAAAGGACTAGGGGTCTGAGGGTCACAATGGGTTCTTAAACTGGACCAGAGGGCCGGAACAAAAGCATGGATGGAGTGTTTGTGTGAACTAATATAAATTCAAAGTAAACATCATTACATAAAAGGGTACGGTCTTTTTTTTTTTTAGTTTTATTCATTTCAAACGGGCTGGATCCAGGCGTGGGCCGTAGTTTGCCCACGGCTGGTTTAGTGATATGCAAGGGCTGGGATTACATGGGGAAGTAGCCAAAGGGAGTGCCAGATGGGTAGTTAACAGTTAAGCAGGCTGGAGGTTTGCAAAGGCCTGCAGGCATACAATAAGGGCTGGGGATTCAAAGTGCTGGCGATTCTGGTTTTTGCAACATAGTTGTTATCTTTCTATGATAATAGGCAGCTCCAAATGGGGAGGAAGGGCTGCATCTTCAGGTCAGCTCCAGCCAGGGTAGAATGTGCCTTCTTTAATCAGAATAAAACAATCATGGTTAACAGAGCATGATTAATATTTCTTAAAATACTAGCTGGATCCTCAAATTCTATTGCAGCCCCCTTTCATTAGTACTTCGTCTCTTTTTATGGCCAAATAAATGTCATTGTATAGAAAAGCCATATTTTGTTTATTTGTTCATCAGTTGATGGACATTTGGGCCATTATGAATAATGTTTAAGTCCTGAATTTTTGAGACGACCTTTACTACTTTCATGAGCCCTTTCAATATTTCTAGGACATCCCTGGAAACATCAGATTGGTCCACAGAATTGTTAGAATGATGCCATTAAAATGGAAGATCATGCCATTCCTCTTTTTGCCCAATGGCGTCCTTCTCACTCATAATAAAAGCCGATCCTGAGAACCAAGACTTGCTTCAATGTGTTCTCCTAACTGTGTCTCGTGGTTCAGTTCTCTGTCTCAGTGGCCCTGGCCTGCTTGTTGATCCCTGAACACACGCATGCTTCTTCCTCAGGGCTTCTTTCCTTTGTTTTCTCCCTCCTTTCCCAGAGATCTCAATGGATCACTCCATCACCACCTCCAGATCTTTGCTCAAATATCACCGCAGTTCGACCTTCTCTGCCCTCACTATCGAAAAGAACATCCCGTACCTGCACTGTGTTTCGCACATACCATCTTCCTTCTGCTTATGTTTCCCTTAGAACTTATTCTATCTCTATATTTTACTTATTTATCTTGCTTATTGTCTGTCTCCATTAGAATGTGAACTCCATGAGGTAGGACTTTCTGTGTGTTTTGTTCACTGGCATATCTCTAGCACCTAGAATCATGTCTGGTGGATAATAGGTGTTCGTTAAATATGTGTTGAGTGAATAAATGAATGAAGTTCAAATTAGGTTGCTCAAGCAGTCATCTAAAACATCAGATTTCTTTGTGTTTGGCTGGGAGGATTGCCATGCAGTGTGAAAGAAAGCATGTCAGTTCATGCTGATTGGAAGTTCTAAAGAGCATAAGTCTTTGACTCTACTCATTAGTTGGACTAAATGTAAAAAAATACAGAATTATCACTTGGTGCAGGCAGTTTGTTTGATTAAAAAAAAGTTTGGAAATCAGGGTTTATGTGAGAGAAGTTGAGGGGGGATGGAGGGGGGGGGCATAGTGGTAAGAAGTTTGGGAATAACTACTCTAAACAGCTGTCTGAAAGGGCCTTGTTTAGTGCTGTTGGTTAATTATGAGAAATTCCAGGAAAAGAAAGAGCTGCATTCTAAACAAACGTTTATCAGCACATACCATTTGACTGGTCTTCTGTTCAAAGGTTCCTGTTGCAACTCATTTTGGCAGCACTTGTGTAAAACTGAGGCAGCAGTAAGTGGCAAAGGTTTTATTTATCTCCTGCCATTATCTGTTGACCTTTAAAGGGCTCTGTAACCGGACAGCACGGTGGCAAATTAGCTAACCCATCGGAGAGGGTGAAGCAATGTATTGTGAGGTCCCGGGTTCCCATTGGTCCCCCCGCCCCCCAAAACTCTTCAAGCCATGGGGGTCATGGGCTTCTATGAGAGAGACCATCTCAACAAACACTTCACGGGATAGCTGTGTGAACCGAGCCTCCAAAAGGGAAAGTCATGTTTTCAAAGCCATACTGTTAACTAAGAATCTGGCCAAAGTAAAACAAAACTAATTTGAGAGAGTTAATTCTAATTGTCCTCTGATTATATGAGATTCTATATATTACATCACTTCATTAGTTCTGCAACCTTGTGAGCTAGGTATTATTTTTTCCCAGCTTTACATTCAAGAGACTTGAATGTAAACTCACAGAGGCTGAGTAACTTGCCGCAGGTCTCGAGTAAATGGCAGAGCAAGGATTCAAAATCTTTGATCTCTTTCTCTGAAGTCTGATGTCTCTAAGTGAGAAAATTTCTTCTTCTAAAGGTCTCATAGTTCCTGCCCCTTGACATTCACAAATAATTTTGATGATAACAATGACAATACATATTTACTAGGTTCCTATAATAGAATAGGCATTGTTCTAGCTTTGGGGAATATATAAGTAAATAAAAAAAGAAAGAGAAATGTCTGCCCTTGTAGGGGAAGAAAGACAACATAATAGAGAAACAATTTATATAGTTTTTTTTAAAAAGAAAGTGTTAAGTGTAATTAGAAAAATAAATATAGCAAGGTAAGGAGGATTGGAATTAACTGAGAATATGCCAAGTTCAAATAGAGTGGCCAGGGCCCTCACTAAAGAAGTAATACTTGAGCAAAGACTTGAAGAAGTTGAAGATGAAGATACCTAGGATGAAATGTTTGAAGCAAAGAGAAGAGCTAGTGCAAAGGCCCTGAGGTAGAAACATGCCCTATGGATTTGAGAGATGGGAGAAGGTCAATGTGACTAGAATGGTGAAAGTGAAAGAGAAAAATGGAGATGAGGTCAGGGGAAATGGGGGCCAGATTCTGCAGACCCTTCTAGGCCATTGCAGAGATGTTGGTTGACTTCTGCTCTCAGTGAAATGGGAGAGACTTTGTAGGGTTTTGGACAGAGGAGTAACAAAGTCTGACTTACATATTAAAAGGATCCCTCCGGTTGTTGTGATGAGGAAAGTGAAGGGGAGAACAACAGTGACACCAGATAGGAGTCTAGTTCAAGAATCTAGACAAGAGATGATGATGGTTTAGACCACATTGGAGGTGGCAGTGAGGTAGAGGGAAGTTACTGGGTTCTGGATATGATTTGCTGAGGGATCAGAGAAAAAGAGAGAATCAACACTTACAGATTTCCTATCAGGGATCTTGTCACTGAATCCTCTAAGCAACTGCCACAACGCGGATGGAGGGTTCAAGAACCTACACAATGTGTGTGTGACACATGGCACAATACTTTACAGTCTGAGGACAAACCAAAACACTAAAACCTATTGCATCAAAACAATCAATCTCTACAAGTTATAGCATCTTAAATTCTAAATATCAAGAATCAGAGGCTAGTGCCATATCTGTTTGGCATTAATCAGAGCCACTCAACCTTTATGAACCCCGACTTCTTTTTCTATTAAATGGGGATTGCAGTTCTGCTGTCCCAGTTGTGAGGTGATGTGAACTCTGCAGCAGTGACTTTGGATTACTGCCGTATCCAGGCACTTAGGATGGTGCCTGGCACATAGTAGGTGCTCAGTACTTGTCAAATGACTAAATGAAAGAGAATGCACTCAGGGACTTTTGGGAAACATATACATCTCTGTATTTTTATTTTGAGTTTATTTTATTTATTTATTTATTTATTTATTTTTATGCTTTAAATTATGTGCTTCTTTATTTTTCCATGTTTAGTCATTGAAGGTATCACCCTCCATCATCTTCAGTTATAATTTTTTTTTTAATTTATTGCTTAAAGTATTACAAAGGGTATTACATATGTGTCCATTTTATCCCCCCGCCCTAGACAGTCCCCTAGCCTCCCCTATCCCCCAATGTCTTATGTCCACTGGTTATGCTTATATGCATGCATACAAGTCCTTTAGTTGATCTCTTACCCCCCTACCTCCTGCCCCCCAACCCTCCCCGGCCTTCCTGCTGCAGTTTGACAATCGGTTTGAGGCAGCTCTGCCTCTGTATCTATTATTGTTCAAAAGTTTATAATGGTCTCTATTATCCATGAATGAGTGAGATCATGTGGTATTTTTCCTTCATTGACTGGCTTATTTCACTTAGCATAATGCTCTCCAGTTCCATCCATGACGTTGCAAACGGTAAGAGTTCCTTCCTTTTTAGAGCAGCATAGTATTCCATCGTGTAGATGTACCACAGTTTTCTAATCCATTCATCTACTGATGGGCACTTAGGCTGTTTCCAGATCTTAGCTATGGTGAATTATGCTGCTATGAACATAGGGGTGCATATATCCTTTCTGATTGGTGTTTCTGGTTTCTTGGGATATATTCCTAGAAGTGGGATCACAGGGTCAAATGGGAGTTCCATTTTCAGTTTTTTAAGGAAACTCCATACTGTCTTCCATAGTGGCTGCACCAGTCTGCATTCCCACCAGCAGTGTACAAGTGTTCCTTTTTCTCCACATCCTCTCCAGCACTTGTCGTTTGTTGATTTGTTGATGATAGCCAGTCTGACAGGTGTGAGATGGTACCTCATTGTTGTTTTGATTTGCATCTCTCGGATGATTAGTGACTTTGAGCATGTTTTCATATGTCTCTTGGCTTTCTGAATGTCCTCTTTTGAAAGGTGTCTATTTAGGTCCTTTGCCCATTTTTTGATTGGATTGTTTATCTTCCTTTTGTTAAGTTGTATGAGTTCCCTATAAATTTTGGAGATTAGGCCCTTATCAGATATGACATTGGCAAATATGTTTTCCCACACAGTGGGTTTTCTCGTTGTTTTGTTGATGGTTTCTTTTGCTGTGCAGAAGCTTTTTATTTTGATGTAGTCCCATTTGTTCATTTTCTCTTTCGTTTCAAGTGCCCTAGGAGCTGTATCAGTGAAGAAATTGCTTCGGCATATGTCTGAGATTTTGTTGCCTTTGGATTCTTCTAGAATTTTTATGGTTTCCTGTCATACATTTAAGTCCTTTATCCATTTTGAGTTTATTTTTGTGTATGGTGTAAGTTGGTGGTCTAGTTTCATTTTCTTGCATAAATCTGTCCAATTTTCCCAACACCATTTATTGAAGAGACTATCTTGGCTCCATTGTATGTTCTTGCCTCCTTTGTCAAATATTAATTGAGCATATTGGTTC
Source organism: Myotis myotis (assembly GCF_014108235.1). Taxonomy (NCBI): domain Eukaryota; kingdom Metazoa; phylum Chordata; class Mammalia; order Chiroptera; family Vespertilionidae; genus Myotis; species Myotis myotis. The sequence continues at coordinate 198,058,404 of NW_023416335.1, forward strand.
GAGCTGATTTCTGGGCTCTCTATTCTATTCCATTGATCTATATGCCTATTCTTGTGCCAGTACCAGGCAGTTTTGAGAACAGTGGCTTTGTAATACAACTTGATATCTGGTATTGAGATCCCACCTACTTTGGTCTTTTTCAGGATTGCTGCAGCTATTCGGGGTCTTTTTTTATTCCAGATGAATTTTTGGAGAGTTCGTTCTAGATCTCTGAAGTATGCCATTGGTATTTTAATGGGAAGTGCGTTGAATTTATAGATTGCTTTGGGTAGTATGGACATTTTAATGATGTTGATTCTACCAATCCATGAACACGGTATGTTCTTCCATCTGTTTATGTCTTCCTCTATATCTTTTTTCAACGTCCTGTAGTTTTCTGAGTAGAGGTCTTTTACCTCTTTAGTTAAGTTTATTCCTAGGTAGCTTAATTTTTTTGGTGCGATGGTAAACGGGATTGTTTTTATAATCTCTCTTTCTGAAAGTTCACTATTGGTGTATAGAAATGCCTCGGATTTCTTGGGGTTAATTTTGTATCCTGCTACATTGCCAAATTCATGTATTAAGTCTAGTAGCTTTTTGATGGAGTCTCTAGGGTTTTGTATGTATAATATCATGTCGTCTGCAAATAAGGACAGTTTTACTTCCTCTTTTCCAATTTGGATGCCTTTTATTCCTTCTTCTTGCCGAATTGCAATGGCTAACACTTCCAGTACTATGTTGAACAGGAGTGGCGAGAAGGGGCATCCCTGTCTTGTTCCTGTTCTTAGGGGAAATGATGTTAGTTTTTGTCCATTGAGTATGATGTTGGCTGTGGGCCTGTCATATATGGCTTTTATTATGTTGAGGTATGATCCTTCTACTCCCACCTTGCTGAGAGCTTTTATCAAAAATGGGTGTTGAATTTTGTCAAATGCTTTTTCTGCATCAATTGATATGGCCATGTGGTTTTTTTCTTTCAATTTGTTTATGTGATGTATCACGTTTATTGATTTGCGGATATTGTACCATCCTTGCATCCCTGGGATAAATCCTACTTGGTCATGGTGTATGATCTTTCTGATGTACTGCTGGATCCGATTTGCTAAGATTTTGTTGAGGATTTTGGCATCTATGTTCATGAGGGATATTGGCCTGTAATTCTCTTTCATTGTGTTGTCTTTACCTGGTTTTGGTATTAGGGTCAGTTATAATTTTTTAATATATTTTTTATTGATTAAGATATTACATATGTGTCCTTATCCCCACGTTACCCCCTACCCCCCCCCCCCCCCGCTCATGCCCTCACCCCCCGTTGTCCGTGTCCATTGGTTAGACCTATATGCTTGCATGTAAGTCCTTTGGTTGATCTTTCCCCCTTACCCCCACCCTCCCCTACCTTCCCTCCAAGGCCTGACAGTCCAATTAATGCCTCTCTGTCTCTGGATCAGTCCTTGTTCATCAGTTTATGTTGTTCATTATATTCCACAAATGAGTGAGATCATGTGGTATTTATCCTTCTCTGACTGGCTTATTTCACTTAGCATAATGCTCTCCAGTTCCATCCATGCTGGAGCAAATGGTAAGAATTCCTTTTTCTTCTTCCTCTTCTTAAAGTATACCTTTCAGCATTTTATATAATGCTGGTTTGGTGGTGATGAACTCCTTTAGCTTTTGCTTGTCTGTGAAGCTCTTTATCTGACCTTCTATTCTGAATGATAGCTTTGCTGGATAAAGTAATCTTGGTTGTAGGTTCTTGCTATTCATCACTTTGAATATTTCTTGCCACTCTCTTCTGGCCTGCATGGTTTCTGTTGAGAAATCAGCTTACAGTCGTATGGGTACTCCCTTGTAGGTAACTGACTTTCTTTCTCTTGCTGCTTTTAAGATTCTCTCTTTGTCTTTTGCTCTTGGCATTTTAATTATGATGTGTCTTGGTGTGGTCCTCTTTGGATTCCTTTTGTTTGGGGTTCTCTGTGCTTCCTGGACTTGTAAGTCTATTTGTTTCACCAGGTAGGGGAAGTTTTCTGTCATTATTTCTTCAAATAGGTTTTCGATATCTTGCCCTCTCTCTTCTTCTGGCACCCCTATAATTCTGATGTTGGTACGCTTGAGGTTGTCCTAGAGGCTCCTTACACTATCTTCATATTTTTGGATTCTTTTTGCTTTTTGCTTTTTCGGTTGGGTATTTTTTGTTTCTTCGTATTTCAAATCTTTGACTTGATTCTTGGGATCCTCTTGTCTGTTGTTGGATCTCTGTGTATTATTCCTTATTTCAGTCAGTGTATGCTTAATTTCTAGTTGGTCTTTTTTCATATCCTCCAGGGTCTCACTAAATTTATCGGCGGTTTCCATAAAATTCTTGAAAAACCTTATAAACATGGTTTTGAACTCTATATCCAGTCGTTTTCTTTCCTCCATTTCTGTCATTTGTGACCTGTTTCTTTGTCTCCGCATTTTTTATGCTTCCCTGTGTTGGTAGAGTGGCTTTGTGTGCCAGGTGTCCTATAGAGCCCAGTGGCTCAGTCCTCAGTTACCTGAGTTGGACACTCTTGGTGCACCCCCTTGTGGGCTTTGTGCACAGTCTTGTTGTAGTTATGCCTTGATTGTTGTAGGTATCACTGGGAGGAATTGACCTCCAGGCCAATTGGCTGTGAGAATCAGCTGTGTCTGCAGTGGGAGAACTTCTGTGCTGAAGACACCCTTCTGGAGCAAGACTTGCTTCAGTGGGGCTTTGGTGCTCACTGAGTCTGCTCCCTGAGTGTGTCCCTTATGGATCTGAGGAGTTGTAGTCTGGATGGTCCCACTCTGACCACTGGGTACACTGGCTCTTGGATCTAAGGAGGTGCTATTTTAGCCTCTGCCTGAGGCTACCCAGCAGGAGCTATGGAGAGATTCCTCTTCTTTGTTTGGGGTTTGGAGGTGCCCAGATGAGGCCCAGCTGTGAAGCAATGCAAGCTGCTGTGGGGCCTTGGGCCTTCTCTTGGAAGTTCTGGGTCTGTCTGGCCCAGCTACAATTTGTTAGGTAATTTTCAGGTTGCAAAGGGCCAGGGCATTCATATGCAAAAGCCTCTGCCACAGCCTGGGTGGGGTGGGGTCTAGGAATCAACAGGGCAGAGCAAGCAGCTATGGTTGATCCTCAGCCCTGCCCTAAGGGGCCGCGTGTCTCAGTGTCCTAATCGCTGCAAGCACCTCTGAGGGAAAGCCGCCCTCAAGTTCTGAGTTCTGCCTGCTGCCAGACAGTCCAGTTTCTCCCTGTATGAGCCCTGTGTCCCCAGAGACTTCCCGGAACCAGAGTTCAGAGCAGTCCGGTGACTGCTTGTGACTCCCTCCTGATTCAAAAATACAGCCGCGTCCTCAGGTACCAGCCCCTTTCTGCGCACACCAGCCCCTTTCCTTGTGCGCTCGAGCTTCCGTACCTTTGCACTTTACTTCCGCAGCTCCTCTGAGTCTCAGTGTGCTTTTCTCTTTTCTTCTAGTTGTAGAATTTCCACTCAGCCAGCCTTCCTGTAGTTCTGGATGATGTCCGTTTTGTCTTTTCATTGTATTTTTGAAGTTGTTGTGGGAGGCAGCAATTTCCAGTGTTTACCTATGCCGCCACCTTGGTTTCTCCATTATTTTTATTTTATATTTAGTATTAGTGAACTAAGACAACTGCTGAGACAAGCAGCTTTTCGGGAAGCCTGAATTAACAGGGTAATTATTTTGCCTTGACTCAGCCTGTCATTCCTGGTTGTTCATATAATTGAATATTGAGGACATCCCTTCAGAGTTTCTAGCCTCAGGTGCTCATACGCATTTTCATAAGCCAACAGCACCTGGACAACTTATATAAGAATGCCTTTGATGAGTATCCTCTTTTTAATTAAGGACATTTTCTTCTTTTATTAGTCTCATTAGAGACTTTCTTTGCACCATAAATCTGATCACTGGTGAAGCTGATAATGAAACTATACAAGGTACATAAAGCTAAGGGGAATTAAATTCTAATCTCAAGTCAATGAGTTAATACATGAAAGCATGTAGAATAATACCTGGTGGAGCAAATGCTCCAGGATCACTAGCCATTCTTATCGTTATCTGAAAATTCATTCATCACTCACTCACTCATTTTTCACCCTCACTTCTTCCTTTCTAATTTACTATTTCATTCTTTTTATGACTCTTCTGACACCTGCTTTGTTCCTCTGCTCCTGATATTCACATGAAGCCAATTAGAAAACAACGTGGAAATGACATCTATCTAACCCATCTTCTTTCCTGACACTATACAGTGGGGCTTTGACTTACGAGTTTAATTCGTTCTGTGATGGAGCTCATAACTCAAATTACTCATATGTCAAATCACTGTGACGTTCGCTGCGCCAACTAGCGGTGGGGTATCTGAAGCTGGCTCGTACGTAACCCGAATTTTAGCTCGCAACTCAAAGCAAAATATGGGCCGAGAGACGGCTCGTATCTCGAAAAGACTCGTTAGTCGGGACACTCGTAAGTCAAGGCCCCACTGTATTGATGTAACATAGTGCCTGAGTGGATGTCCTTACGTTCCCCAGACTTTTGAAGTCCCCTTTTGGCTTCATATGGGAATAAAATGGCGCACGCCTTCATCTCATGTACTGTGGGAAAGTCAATACCCTGCCCTAAGCTTCCTGAGGATCCCTGTTGGTCACTTCTTACTCCAGTTGCCTTTCCTGTTCTTCACTTTGTCATCTTGTCTCCTTTTTCTGTACGAGATCTGAATGTCTTTACCACAGCACCTCAAAGCAGTGAACTTAAGATGACTACATATAAAAGACTTTTGTTGTGTTTTGTGTGGATAATGGGAGGTGAGGTGTGTAATTTAAGCGCAGAGTAGGAACACAACTTGATATGCAATATCAGCCTTTGGGATTTCTTCAAATGTATCAGCCATTGCCTTCAACTCCCCCATTGGAAATGCTTCCTTTTAGACATTGTTTTGTTTCTCTCTAAATGGGACTCTGTTTTACTCCCCATAAGTTTCTCTTATCACCCCTCCTTCTGGTCCTTCTAGAAACTAGGGTGGGCATGGGAGGGCAAGTGCAGAAACAGGAAGACCAGAACGAAAGCTGTGGCAGAAATCCAGGCAACCAATGATGATTTGGACCATAATAAGGGGTGGTGGTAAGTGAGTGACTAGATTCTGAACTTTTGTGACAGGTTTGCTGATGGGTTGGATACAGGTTTTAGACAAAAAAGGGTCAAGATTATTGTCTTGAGCAACAAGAAAAATAGAATTAGTAAAAGCAACTCATTGTTTAACACAGAATATTTGGAAAATATTTAAAATATAAGAAACACATTTTGGTGTGTTTCCATCTAGTCATTTTTTAATCTTCCTTGTTAATTATTCTAGGCTTCTTTTCTGTGTATATACATATATACAAATATACAAATGCATATGTGTATATATATATAGCAATATATAGGATAGCATACATACATACGTATATATAGCATATGCATGTACATACATATATACATATATTTTGCTTTAGCTGTACAGAATACATAGCTATCTTGCCTTAAAAAAAAACTTAAAATGAAAATACCTCTGAGCTGTTAGCAGGCAGCATAAAACAGGCAAGCTTTCCTGTAGCATTATTTTCTAATATTCTAAGTATTTCCCAATGTCATTAATCCATTTTGGAAAAGATTTTTAATAGATGCATAGTATACCACAGTGTATTAGTAACATAATGCCTTTAACCATTTCTCTATTGTGGACATCTAAGTATTTTCCATTGTTGTGCTATGAAATATGCTGCTGCTATCTTTGTACGTAGATATTTGTGTGAGTCTCTGATGATTTCCTCATGAGAAATTGCTAAATGTGAAATCAGCAGGTCAATATTTTTAAGCGTAAAAAAAAACTACTTCTTGGTGATCGAGCATTTCTCAACATTATACCTAACACATCATGATAAGCTGAGAGTTTAAAGTCCCCAGGAGTGAGCCATTTAAGCACTCACTTAATCATTTTCTCACCAGGCTTTTAAAACCAGTGCCTACTTCTCCAACTTTGATTAGACTGAAAAGGCTAATTAGTCTGCGTTAATGAGCCTGAAGAGCATTTGAAAGTCGTGTAGAAACTGATGATTATGAAGTCTTCTCATCCAACATAGTGCCCTTTATTTCATAGGAGAATTTCCTTTTCTACCATGCATGGAAAAGCATGAGGACAAAGCTAGGTGTCCGGCTACAAGGCAGTTGTAGGCTTGAACAGTGATTTCTTGCTGTATCGATCATACTTTGCTTTGGCTTTGCAGGGGTGCGCAAGTGTGGCTATATTATTTACCTGGAATACAGTTAGGTTCATTTGTTACTGGTTTGTATTCCATTTTGGCTCCCCCTCTCCTCTGCCCCATGCACACATTCATCTTAGTTGATGTTGGTTGATTATTTTTTGGCATATGAGACATTACCATGATTCTAAGAGTCAAGGCTATCCAAAAGATGTATTCAGAGAAGTGTCCCCACCCACCTCATCCCAACGACCCCAATCCTCTTCCCCCCTTTCTACCTCTTTCCTACCCAATACTTGCAGAAAATAATCTCATTAGGTTCTGGTTTATCTTTCTTGCATTTCTTTTTTGCACAAATGAGCAGAAATGTATATTTTTGTATGTACCTTTCTTTCTTTAGAGAAGGATAGCATCTTATATACACTCTTGAACTTTGCTTCTTTTTGGTTGGCAATATGCCCTAGACTACTCCCTATCAGCTCATAGAAATTTTCCTTACTTTTATTCTTTTTTGCAGCAGCATAATTCTCCATTGTGTGGGTGCATCATAGTTTATCCAACCAGTCTTCTATGTTTGACTATTTAGATTGTTTATTATTTTGCAGTTGTAAACAGTGATGCTGTGAATAGCTATATGAATATATGCATGCATATTTTTATTGTCGAAGGTATATTTTCAAAATAGATTTCTAGAAATGGGATTGCTGTTTAAAAGTTAAGTACATATGTAGTTCTGTAATGTCTTATCAAATTTCCTTCCAGCTTGCATTCCTACCAGTATGCACAAGGGTACCTGTTTCCCCATAGTCTTAGCAAGGAAAAGTGTGGTTATAATTTTTAATTTTTTATCATTCTGATAGCTGAGCAATGGGAAATGGAAGCCAAACCCTGAAATCTATCTCTTCAACTCAGCAAGATTGCCAAGTTATTTGTTTGGCTACACCCTCCCTGCACTGTGACCTGGAAATTGCCTCCTGGTAGGTCAGCTGAGCCATCATAAGGCTCACCTTATTCATTTCATTTTTCTCATGGATGATAGTTCTAAATTCTATTATCCAATAACTAAACACTATTGTTTTATATATTTAGTCCAGTTTTCTATTTGTTTAAGGTAAGAGCATAAATTTAGTCCCCATTGTTCCACCATTGGGTAGCTATGGAAGTTGGTCCAATATTCATCTGATAAGATTTCCAGACACTGAGAGAAGTTATCAAGGATCATCAAAACAATAGAAAACAATTCTAGAAATGAGTAGACACTTGCTGTTACATTGAAAGGGCCCAGAGCCGAGTGAATGCAATCAAATCCACCCTTAAAAATTCTTAACTCTAATAGAAAAAAAAAATTAGAAAACTTCTACAGAGAAAGAAAAAGGAAAGAGAAAGGGAAGCTTTCTCTGCAAAAGCAAGAGACATTGAGTAGTTAACAGCCTCCCATTGGCAGAATGCTAAGAGACAGTGGACCAAATTTTCAGAGGTCTGAAAGGATTTGATTTTGAATCTAAAATGCTATAGCCAGGCAAATTAGAGTATTAGTAATAGTGGAATTTTAAGAGACTACAAATTAGAGTATTAGTAATAGTGGAATTTTAAGAGGCTACAGTGAACAGTTTTAATAGGAGAAAATTTGAAATTAAGGTGAGAAAGGATGATTTTTCTTGGAAAATACAGTAGATTATTATCAATATTGACTCAAGAAGACAGAGAAAAATTGAATAGACCTATATGGATAGAAGAAATTGAAAATTAATTTCAATATATACATATTAAAAGGCACCAGGCCCAGAAGTATCTATGGGAGAGTTTTACTGAACTTTGTGGAACAGATGAAAAAATATGGGAAGCTTTCTAACTCAGTCAAAGAGGCTACCAGACCCTCTACCAAAACCAGACAAGGTTAGTGAAGCAGTCAGGGTCCAGTCAGGAGATAGAAGCCTTGCCAGTTAAGGAAAGATGATACAGTAATGGAAAGAATTGATAACTAGGTGTAAAGTTGTTACCCAGGTAACCCAAAAGAGAGCTGCAGAGGGAAGCTTCCACCCCAGGGCATGAAGAGAGAAAGGGGAGAAGTTGGTCATTAAAATACATAAATTTGGAGGAGGGTCCCCATGAACTGAAACAGATCTCTGAGGAGAGGCTGCTGTCCCATAGGTGCTGGGGTCTAGGAGGGTCGGGGTGAGGGTTGGTATAGAGCTGCAGTTGATTTTCCAAGTGCTGGAAGAACCACAAACTGGATGCAGCTGTTGCTATGGAAAGGAGCTGCTGCTGCCTGGGTGAAGAAACGTTGCCAGGATACCGCACACAGGAACAGGAAGCAGACAGGAAGATCATAGCAAACTGTCAGGAAGGAGCAAACACCTTCTTCTTCCTCTAACCTTGCAGTCTCTTTTCTTTTTAAAAATATATTTTTATTGATCTCAGAGAGGAAGGGAGAGGGAGAGAGAGATAGAAACATCAGTGATGAGAGAGAATCATCAATCGGCTGCCTCCTGCACACCCCACACTGAGGGTTGAGCCCGCAACCTGGGCATGTGCCCTGACCAAGAATTGAACTGAGATCCTCCTGGTTCATAGATCAGTGCTCAACCACTGAGCCACACCAGCCTGGATGCAGTCTCCTTTTTTAGAGACTAAGAAGAAGTCTGCTTGCAAAGCAGAGATGTGATTTGCGGGGTTCCAGCCCCAGCACCACAAACCCAAGTACAGAAGGGTGGGCTTGGAGCTGAGAGACAATAACTTAAGAACTGGCACAGAGAGCACACACACAGAGAAAAATGTATGCCCACCCCATTTCTAGATGGATGAAAAAGGTCTTAAAACATTAGCATGTTAAATCCTGCAATGTAGAGAAATGATACATCACAATATAGTAGAGTTTACTCCAGGAATACAAGGATGCCTCAATATTCAGAGAGTTATTTATTAAAAGATGGAAGTAGATAAATACTGGAGGCATTTGATGAAATTCAGTGCCTGTCCCTGATAAAATCTCTTAGTAAAACTAGAATTAGAAAAAAGTATATTTGTACTTAATGGTGAAACGTCAGGAAAATTCCTACTAATGTCAGAAAACAAGACAAGGAGGCCTGTGGTGACTGTCACTGTTCAACATTATTACGGAAAGCTTAAAATTACAATTTAACAAGAAAAAAAGGAAGTAGAAGTATTTGAGAGGAAGAGATAAAGTGGTCACTTTTGGTAAAAACCTAATGTTCTATTTTTTTATTTTATCCAAAAGAACAATGGAGAAACTAGTAAGACTTATATGAAAACTCAGAAGATTGCATACAAAAATCATTAAAAAAGCAGGAAACCATAGTTTTTCTATATGTCACTGATGATCAATTAGAAAATATAAAATAAAGCTTCCATTTATTTTATCTTAGCAATAAAACTATTAAATGTATACAAAAAAATCTAACAAGAATTGTACAGAGCAATAAAGAACTATAAAATATATGAATGAATAAAGCTAACAAGAAATGAACAGAAAGCTCTTTTAAAGGACACAAAAGAAGTTTTTAATAAATAGATTTGGATGGGAAAACCGAATTTCATAAAAATATCAATTCAGCCCTAAGTGGTTTGGCTCGGTGGATAGAGCATTGGCCTGAGAACTGAAGGGTCCCGGGTTCGATTCCGGTCAAGGGCATATGCCTTGGTTGCGGGCACATCCCCCGTAGGAGGTGTACAGGAGTCAGCTGATCGATGTTTCTCTCTCATCAATGTTTCTAACTCTATCCCTCTCCCTTCTTCTCTGTAAAAAACCAATCTACACTAATAAAAGAGAAACATGCAAATTGGTGTCACTCCACTACGCCCACCAGCCAATCCGGATAGTATGCAAATTAACCCAACAAAGATGGCGGTTAATTTGCATATGCAGGCACAGAGCGAAGACTGAAGGCTCCAGGCCTAGTGAAGATTGAAGACTGAAGACTAAAGAGGCTTGGCTTCTCTGCTGCGGTTGGAGCGAAGGCCTGGGTCCTGGGTGCCGGAGGAAAACCAGTGCTGGAAGCCAGGGGAAGGAAGGCCTATTGCATGGATCTCTTCATGCAATGGGCCTCTAGTCCTATATAATAAAAGGTTAATATGCAAATCGACTGAAAGGTGGAATGACTGGTCGCCATGATGCGCACTGACCACCAGGAGGCAGATGCTCAATGCAGGAGCTGCCCCATGGTGGTCAGTGTGCACCCACAGGGGAGGCACCGCTCAGCCTGACAGCTGGCGAGCACAGTGGCAGTGGTGGGAGTCTGCAAAAGGGCTCACGCTGGGCTGAGGCGCCACCCCCCCGCCCATGCATGAATGTCATGCACTGGGCCTCTAGTAAAATATATTAAAAAATATATATATCAATTCAGCCAGTGTGCTCAGTTGGTTGGAGCATCACCCTGTACAACAAGGGGTGGCTGGTTTGATTCCCTGTGAGGGCACATGCCCAGGTTGTGGGTTTGATACCCAGTTGGGGCAAGTGTGGGAGGCAACCAATGTTTCTCTCTCACATCGATGTTTCTTTCTCTCTCTTTCCCCCCCTCTCCTCTTTCTCTCTTTCTAAAGTCAATAAGAAAGCAAACCTAATAAATTGATTCTAAAGTTCAGATGATTTAAAAAATTAGACTAGAATAAAAAACTATTTTAAGAAAGACAATGAGGACCTTGCCTTACTAGATATCAAAAATACTATGTTGATATTAATACAACAATGTGATAGTTATGAGGAAATAAATTGAACAATGAAACAGAGGACAAAGTTTATAAACAAAGGCATACACATATGGAATGGTAAAATAGTCATTTCAATAAAGTGTTGGAAAAGAGAATTTTGGATATTGATTTGGAAAAATAAATTTCATGAAAAAATAAATTTTGATCATAATCTAACACTAAGTCTCAAGCTAATTGCTTATACTTAACTAAGAAAGTATTAGGAAAAATGCAGGACAGTATTTAAATCTTAAAAATGCCAAAGACTTTTCCAAGCAAGACATAAATGCAGAATCCATAAAGAGAAAAATTGGACAGACTTGACTGCATAAATGAATTTTTTTTTTTTTTTGCCCAAAGAAAGACACTTTATACAAAGAAATGTATAAAGGAGAATGTCTTTTGCAACGTAGCTAACGGATATTTAGCCTCAATAACTTTTTAAATATTAAAAACAATCCATAAGTATGCCAATTTAGAACTTTGCTAGCTCTAACTTTGCTAGCACTGTGCTAGCTCTTTGCAGACACAATTTAGTCTTTAGAACAACCTTCTGAAGTTGATATTATTACCTTATCTTACAGAGGGAAAACAGATTTAGAAATTATAAGCCACATGCTTAATTTTCTCAGTTTCTAAGTGGTGGGGCCCAAATTCACTACCAACTCTGTCTGACCTCAGAGCTATTTCTTATGTCCTTTCTTTTCCCCAGTGCTGTTAGTTTACCTTGAACATTTCTAAAATGGCACTATTATCTCACATGAAGAATTCCCTGACCTCGTCTTTTATGCTATGGTCCGGTGGAGTATTATCCTCCTAAATCCCCAACAGTACAATGAGAGAATAAATGCATTATATGGATAGTGTAATGTCAGTGAGCCTACAAATATTTATTCTAAGAGAAGGGAGAAGGGGTAACCTTATCACATCCATTCACAATTAAAAACTTGGCAAAAACAGTAGCTAGAGGAGAAATTTGAAGTTGGCCAGTTCACTAATTTGGTGTGTGATGTTGTCAGAATTATTCACCAGCCTAGCTTCATGCTGACAAGCAGTCATTTCTCAGGGCCACGGGGATTTCATGATGCAGGCCCACAGGAAACCCTTAAGCATGGAACTGGACAATGTTTACTTTATCTATCAATGAATGTCTCCAGGCTAATTCTTGACTGGGATAATGGGGTGAAAAAAAATGAAGCTCCCAGAATGTTTTTTTAAAAGCCTTTATTTAGATAAAAACCTGTCTCTTGTCCCACCTTATCTTTGGCCAAATGAATACTTGAACAGATTTGCAATTAAAAAGCTACATCAATGGTTTTCAGTTACATTGCTTTTAATCTATTTTCTTATGGTGCTGCTAGATTATGACTACAGCTACATTGGTTATGTGGGATTGTTAACATCTCTTGGGCTAGTCCTTCTCATACTGATTGGCAGATTTCTTTCTTCTCTATCCTTTAATCATCGCTATTTTTCAGACTTCGATCCAAGACCTTTCTGCTGGTCTCATCCACTCCTCTGGCTCCAATGATCAGGGGTGTGCAGATGGTATCTGTATTATTTAGGGAGATTTTGGCTGCAGACATTGGTGGTACCCACTAATGGCCTAATAGTGATGCTACTTAGGTATGTGACAGAACAAGAAGTCAGGGGTCGTCTGTTCCAGGGTTGGCTCAGGGGCTCAGATGTGTCATTAGGTACCAGGACTCCTCCCACCTCTCAGCTGTGCCATTCACAGAACCATCCCGCCAGTTTCTAGATGGGAGTTGAGGCTCCAAACCTCAGGTCCTCGCATAGCACATTCAAAGTGGGAAGGAAGTGGGTTTTGATGGCATAAGAAAGCTTTCTTCTTAGCGCTCTCTCTGTTTTATCAGGGCGTGAAATCGTTCCTACATTTCCCCAGTAGACTGCACTTGCCTTAGAAAGGGGTCATATATATGTAACTTCAGCCAATCAGTGACAGAGAGAAATGGGGTTGCCATGGTTGAGTGAACTAATTTTTATTAATTTCCCTGAACTGGGTACATCACTGTCTGAACAGAACTGGAGTTCTGTTAGCAAGGGAGGCGGGAGGAATGGTGTGGATGATTGATCAGCTGTGTCAATCATAGCACTCAAAAAATCAATGTCTTCAACCCAGATCTATTTCGTAATGTTTAGACCCACTTATGCAAATGCCTACAGAACATCTCAGACTTTTCAGATTGCAGAATTATGTTCCCTCACAGCCCTCTGCCTAAATCCTGGGGCCCTGCCCTGTCCCACACAGAGAGCTCTTTTTGCTTTAATGAAATGAATGACATTGCCATTCACTTAGTTGCCCAAAACAGAAATCAAGTTTTCTTAATACAACCCATCCCTTTACTCTCACATTTGGTCAATAACAAATTCTATCCAATGTACCTTCTTAATGTGGCTAAGATCTTCGTACTTCACCTTGTCATCCCTTGAATAGAAGAAAGCCACATCTCCAAAGGATTGATCTGTCAATGAATCAACTCATTGCACAGTATTTACCAAAGTTACATATTATAGTTTTAACATCCATAATAGAAATGGCTGCCAGTTTTAATGAAAATTTTTGATTTTAGTTATTGATGGATAGCACCTGTTTTTACATTTTAAGCAGACTCTCTTAGGGTCAGATTCCCTAGAAAAGAGAACATGAAGCAAAACTTCCATGCCAGTGCTCATTGGAGAAGAGCATGCAGTCCTGAGGTGCAAGAGGGAGGGAAAAAAGGGAGCAAAGCAGAGAAGGAGGGAAAGCAAGACAAATTGGTGTGTTCACAAGCTCAGGCACACCTTCTCAAGAAAACATTGCTAGCTGATATGGCCATCTCCTGAGTGCTTCTGAGAACATCCTCCGTGGAAGCAAAATAAGGGCATGACATTTATCTGTAAGCTTGTTTCCATCTCTGGCTCATTAGTGAAAGTCTGCCCTACAGGGCACTGAGTCTCCCTCGCTTGCCTCTTGTTTTACCCAATCCTTTTGGGCAACCACTGGCTAGGAAGACCAGAGTTGCCATGGGGTTCGGTCATGTTGGGCCAGCACACCGGACATGCTGCAACTCCCACACAGCTAGCACAGAGGAGTCCATGCCTACGCCCAATCCTTGTCCCTGAGAAGGCTGAGAGAATTGGAGACATTAGGATATGTGGCAATGGTGGCAGCAGCTGGGATGTGTGCCACATCTGGGATTGCTCCAGCCAGGGAAGAACGGCAGGTGGCCAGTGCTGGAGAGTATGTGCAGATGAGCAGGTCTGGAGTGGCGCATAAACTGAGGATCATATGCTGCATAAGAAATGGAGGAAAGGATATGGAAAGTACTTAAAAAGGGACAAAACAGGAAGTAGTACATATGACAGAATTCTTTTAGTTACTGCTGATAGTTTTCTGGATACTGTACTTTCTCAAAATATAATCACATTTATTTTTCTTTCACCAAATCCTCAAATGTTGTAAAAGCCATAATTTGATGTTCCCAGAATTGAAACATTTAGATTTATATTTATTTCTCCATGGGTTAAAGACCTATATGTAAAAAACAAGACTTTAAAATTCATAGAATAAAATATTAAAGAATATTTCTATGATTTCAGATAGGAAAGACTTTTTTTATCAGAAGACAAAGGTACAACTCAAAGGGAAGAATAACTTACATTAAAATGTTTTAATTCTGTGCGTGAAAGTGAAAAGGCAGTTCATAGATGGGAGAGAAGATATTTCCAATGCATATAAACAGAAAAGTTTAGGATCCCAACTATGTAAAGAATAGCTACAAATCAACAAAAAAATCTAGATAATTCAATAGTAAAATGGGCCAAGAATATAAAAAAGCAAGTCACAGATTAAGAAAACTGAATACCAAATAAACCTAATAATTAAAGAATGCAGATTAAAACGAGTTACCATTGCATAGCCTTCACATTGGCAAAAATTTAAAAATCTTACAATACATATGCTAGTGAAGATATAGAGAAATTGAGAGTATACATTGGTAGAACAAGTTTGAAGAGCAATTCAGCAAGGTCTATTTAAGTTAAAAGTGTGTACAAACTACTACAGCACTGAAATTTCATTTCTAGACACATATCCTAGAAAACATGGATGCTGTGCCCCTGGAGTTAGAATGGATTCACTGCAGAAAAATTGTAAAATAGGATGCAAACAAATGAACTAGAGCCTAATGTTGAATGAAAAGCAAATTGCTGAATTATATGCATAAAGTTTAAATGAACCAAATATAACAGAAACTTAAGATTCCTTTAATAGGATTGGTTAGTGATTTCTTGGCTTTTTAAAAAAGATATATTGAAGACTTCATACTAACAATATAAATGTAAAAATCTGAAAGAAATAACAACTGTAGCCCAGCTGATGTGGCTCAGTGGTTGAGCTTCAGCCTATGAACCAGGAGGTCATGGTTCGATTCCCAGTCAGAGCACATGCTTGGGTTGTGGGCTCCATTTCCATTAGGGGGCATGCAGGAGGCAGCTGATCAATGATTCTCTCTCACCATTGATGTTTCAATCTCTCCCTCCCTCTCCCTTTCTTTCTAAAATCAATAAAAATATATTTTAAAAAATAACAATTCTAAGCTTAGTAAAATTTAAATAGGAAATTTAAATTTAACTAAACTGTAAACTAAAGTTAAATTCAGAAGCATGCAGTATTCATGGAAATGGTTGGGGAAAAATCCCATTGTATATAAAATGCTAAAAATTTTATTTAAAAATCCAAAACAATAGAGATCTGCCGACTGGATAAGAGTCTGCAGAATGATTCTACATGAAAAGGGAAAACAAAAATGCAATAGAAAGGAAATGAGCAGGTCTTC
Organism: Myotis myotis; assembly: GCF_014108235.1. Classification (NCBI taxonomy): domain Eukaryota; kingdom Metazoa; phylum Chordata; class Mammalia; order Chiroptera; family Vespertilionidae; genus Myotis; species Myotis myotis. Next base: position 198,074,188 of record NW_023416335.1, read on the forward strand.
CTCTAGTGGATAATCTGATTAGAATGCCTGTCACAGTATTTATCGATGCTGCTGATGTTTGCCAGTATCTGCATAAAGAGGTATATTAAGCAGGATACCATTTAAACTGCTGTCACAAAGAACCAAAATAAAAGCAAGGGAAAAGTCTATTTCTCTCTCACATGATAATCTGAGTATAAGTAGATCAGGACTGAAACAGCAGCTCTACAGTGGCCGGGACCCTGACCCCTTCCATTTTGTTGCTCTTTCTCAACACACAACCTCCTCTTATGGTCCAGTGGCTGCTCCAGCTTTCAGCATCATGTCCACATTTCATCTAGTAGGAAGGTAGTACAAAGAAAGTGGAGGGCATGCTACTTCCTTGACTAGCAACTAGAAGTTGTTCACATCACTTCTGCTTGTGCTCCGTGGCTATGCCTGACAGCAAGGAGACTTAGAAAGATCGCCTTTATTCAGGGAGTCCATGCACACAGCTAAAGCTCAAAGTCTAATGCAGAAAGGGAGGGTGGGCACTGGGAATCTACTTAAGTGGCAAAAATCATTCTTTAACAGTAGGTATGAGATTCTTCTTAGGGAGGGAAGTGCTTTGTTTTGGAAAATATCTTGATGAGTCATTTGGGTGTGAAAATGTAAGCAGCAGAGTAAACACACAGAAAGAGAAGGTAGAATGAAAGGCGTTTGGATATTTCCTGCATAGGTAAGTAAAGGTATTTGGATGTTTTTCCTACAAGGAGGACTGACAGAGGGGTTCCAAGTTATCTGACAGATGTCTGAACTCCCCAAACTTCTATCAAGTTTGCCACTCAAAGAAAGGCTCTGTGAGGCTGGGTTGCGCGTGTGTGCGTGTGTGTGTGTGTGTGTGTGTGTGTGTGTGTGTGTGTGTGTAAACCCAGGAAGGGCTGTTTCTTATGTGAGCCATTATTGTGCGTGACAGGGAGACAGACCACTTGAGAAAGTGCACGGTTCATGAATGAAAGTACTTGGAATCACCCCCACCCCAGCATTCCACTGGCTTGTTGCCTTTGAGCCCAATTTTGGAAGAGTTATTTCCCAAGAGTTTCCCGGGCCTCATCCACATCTTCTAGACGTGAAATACTCCTGAGTTCTAGGAAAAACACAAGCCAGGCTCCAGCTGCAGGCCTTCCTAAGCTCAGTCCGATCTTTGAGGAGGCCATTCACGCCTCTCTGCCCAGGCATCCCCTGTCACCGAGAGAAAGTGGAACTCCATGGCCAGAGCACTGTGAGGACTTAGTAAGAGTTGTTTGAGAATTTTGGTGAAAATAGACAAAGAAATCCAAACTTTTAAATGCAGGGGATGGCTTTGAAAGTCCTCTAAAAATTGACTCTGGGATTTCAAAAAGTTGTAATTTTGTGGCTTAAGCTAAAATAATTATGTTTAAATTGTTATTATTGAAAAAGTTCTTTTTTATCTCAAGTGGACTCAGCTAAATGATATTCATTTATTCACTATGATAGGTGCTATGGGAAGGTAACACAATGCGCTAAATATGGTCCTCACCCTCATTCGTTGATTGGTTCATTCATTGGTTCAGCAAATGTTTATTGAGTACTTACTATGTGCCTACCACTGGATTAGGAATAGGATGAATGGGGAATGTCAACCCTCAGGAAGTTCACTATGGGAGAGGCAGACATGGAAAAAAACAACTAAAGATGGTGTGGTGCATGTTATTAAAGAGGAAAGCTTAAGGTGCTCTGCCTGTTGTTAGCAAATACACAACTTACAAAGCCAGTGCCATTTATGGGTCTTTAAGATGAAAAATAAAATAAAAAACAGACTGTGAGAGCTCTCCTAGTTTTCAAAGCATCTGTGGTTTCTCTGGTATTGTTTACAGAACAGAGCCTGAGAAAAATCTTTCCTGCTAACAAGCCAGAATTTAGTTTATAATTAGACAAGAGGGCTCAACAACCAGGGGTGATGGAACATTGCCGAGAATCTTGGAGAGGACCAAGGGAAATGGTTTAAAATTAATTAAAAATGTGATATTTTAAAAAATATCCATCTCCCCCGCCGCATGGAAACCAAGTCCAATTTACCTTAGAGTCTAGGTATTTCTGGGTGGGATTTTTATTGTATATTTACCTGCTTTAATACAGGTAGTAACTATTAAACACTTACAATATGCTAGGCAATGTTAGGTGCTTTATATAGTTTTCTTATTTAATCTTTATAGACATCTTGTGTGGGAATTCTTAGTACTATTTTATAGATGAGAAAACTGAGGCTCAGAAAGTATAATTTGTCTCAGTTTACACTGTGAGTGGGGCATAACTGAGATATGAATTTAGTCTGAGATTCTAAGCCCTGTTCTTTTAGCCCCTATGCTCTTGTATGTCACAGATTCTACAGTATTTACAGAAAAACTATTTTATTTGTCTATTCATCATTTATATCTTATACTCTCCTGACTACTACCAAAATACACATGTACTAAAATACATGATAATAAAAATAAAATAGAAAAGCAGTTACAATAAAGATAAAAAGGAAATCAAAAGGCCTTTGACAATGATTCTCTCTAATCATTGATGTTTCTATCTCTCCCTTTCCATTCCTCTCTGAAATCAATAAAAAAATATATTTTTAAAAAAGGCCTTTGAGGCAGGGATAAGATAATCACACTAAAGAAATAATTTCCCATAAGTGTTTGTTGAATGCGTAAATGAATGAATTAAACTGAAATTAGAGATTTTAAACTTCGAAGTTCCTAGTAGTTAGAGCAAAAAGAGAAGCATGACGATTTACATATCTAACATAAGAAAGCATATAAACTTAGCAAAACAAGTAATTGTATGGATTTTAATCCAGTGGTAACAAATGCTATCGTCTACTGCAATATTTTAGAAGAAATAGAACTAATCTCTACATAAAAGTTGTATTTCAAATGCCTTTAAGAAAGAGATAATAACTCTTCATGAACCATTTCTTTGAGAAGCAAAGCTAATGTGCTCTAGGTTGGTCTTTTTCTATGCTAATATGGTGATTCTGGTTCTTAGTTGGGGGAAAATCCCTCTGCCCAGAAAAGAGTCCCTGTATGGGGAGGAGAAAGCGTGTGGTGTTGGAGGCTAAGGGGTCTTGGTTCAACCTCTTCTTGGGCTTTCTAGCCCTTGGCTGTAGGCAGCCCCTCAGTTTTCTCAGCTGAAAAGATGGGAACAGGAACTACTTTAGAAATTTTTGGCGCATATTAGAGTAACTACATGCAAATATCAGGTCAGCACGTAACAAATGTGATGATGATTCTTTAATTTTCTTTGATTCCTCTATTTGTAGCCATGGAGGTCTTCATTAAGATTTACTTCAATTCTCTTTAGTTACTTTTATAATTTTTTTTCCATTTTTTAAAATGTAAAGTAGTTTTAGAGTTTACTAGAAAATATGCTTCCTAAAGATAGAAAATGCCTCAGTCTTGTGCACTGTCGTACACCCAGTAACTGGCCCAGAACAGGAGCTCAATAAATACCTATTGAATACATGGTTAAGTGCATGAACGAATGAATGAGAAGTGGGGAGGGCTTGTGCTCATAACTACACTATTCCTCATCATACTGTGCATCAAAGTTTCTGATTTGGAAATAGTAAAATGATTGCATTGTACTTGTGATGCCATGTAATATTACATTGTGATATATTCTTCTGCTATTCCATTGTACCTGAGAATGAGGCGATCTAGTTAAAAAGAGGTGAGGGGTATGGACGGGCCCCACTACCTCACTGATCTGGTTGACATGCACAGGCTCTGTTTGTCTGCTATTGCTAAAGATCTGTCTGATTTTTCGCAGTTTCCTTTCCATCTTACTTCCTTTTACATTTCAGGAGGGAGAACATGAACTCCAGGTCTGATTATAACTTTGGACTTCATATGTGGTCTCTATAGACACATTTTGCTTATTTTAGCAAGTAGCTCATAGCTTTGCTAGCTTTGCTTTCTCAATATAGTGCATTCAGCAATTAAGCTTAGGGAAGCCCACATTTATAGAGAGATGATTTAATATTATGCTATAAGAGCCAGGCTTTAAAAAAAATTCATTAATGAAAAAGCCCATGATTGGTTATATTAATCATTTACTATTGACTCACAGGGAAAATATTACCAAAGTGATTCATAGAGTCTGGTGTCTAGAACTACATTTTTAAAACCAATTAAGGAAAACATGTTAATAAACTAGGTATTTAATATTCATAGATAGGGAATAATAAAATCAGAAAGGGTGGGAGAATTTTCCAAGAATTTTCTTCAGAGGAAGAAAATGAAAAGAGGTGTCATGTACAAAATTAAAGCCAGTAATTAAAACCCAATGAGTAATGCTCTGGCTTTCTTTATAAAAGACTGCTGGGCCTGTTTTGATGACAATCTGATTCTCGTTGATAAATACAGTCACAGGGAGGGACAGTGCTTTGAAAATGGGCTTTGTTAAAATAACAAAGCATTCTTTCTTTTTAGCCTCCTCCACAGTATCTGATCTCCAAGTCTGATAGAGCACACTTCTTCCTTTGCCTGGAGCCAGGGAAGAGGGGTGGGCTGACAACATCCTATGTCTGAAATGATTCATCATTCTGCAGGGAGATGTGTCTCCCCAAAGTGTCACCTGGTCTTATCTCCTCCCAATATAATACAGGATGATGAATTATTGTAGTAGGACTATCATATTTCTGAAACATAAAGCCGCAGAGATTGGTATAGATATTCAGTTCATCTTTGGCCTATTGCTCCAGTCCTGCCTGTAAGACACCAACCTGACAGCTTATGTCCAAGGGCCAGAGTCTCATTGGCTGGGCTGGGGAGCAAATTGCCTCTCAAAGGCCATAGGCTACATGGTCCAGAAAGGAAGATTTCAACCCCAACTGCAGAGGCACCACTGAGGTGATGGGTCCAGGAGTGAGCAGGTTTAAATGTCGGGTCAGAAACTCAAGTGCATAAAATATAATCTGTCAATAAATTAAATCTTGGTTAATGCTGAGACTGCCTAGTGTTGTTGTATCTCTCTCTCTCTCTCTCTCTCCCCTCATCTGAGGATATTTTCCCATTGATTTTCAGACAGAGTGGAAGGGAAAGAGGATGGGGGTAGCAGGGAGAGAGAAACATCCATGTGGGAGAGATACATTGATTGATGGCTTCCTGTATGCACCCCAACCTAGGGCTGGGAATTGAACTCTTAACCCAGGCATGTGCCCTTGACTGGGAATCGAACCTGTGTCCCTTCATTGTGTGGGCCAGTGCTCTAACTACTGAGCCAAACTGGCCAGGACCCAGTAGTGTAAGAGCCAACCATGGACACCAACATGTTCACCATTGGGCTGCCTGCTAACCCAGCCTACAAGGACCTTCCCTGCACACTCAGAGGACCTGAATCTTTGCAAGGAACCCCTGGGTCTGGAGCCCAAACTTTCTAGAGACTGTTTGAAGCCATTCCTTGAGAAATTCTCCCCACGACCCAAGGTAGAGTGGGGCATGAGTTCTTACTGACCTTCTTCTATTTCCCAGACTTGGCAATCTCTTCCCTCTCAAGCACTACGAGGAACCCAAAGGCAGAATAAACACTCAATTAGGACATGAGCAATGCAGGGGCACATGAGCGTGCGTGCTCACACACACACACACACACACACACACACACACACACACAACCTTAAAAGAGTGGATATTACAAAAGTAATAATTGCATTGACCAAAAGAAAAAAGTCTAAATTAAATTGGATTTCTTTTTTATTCATGTTTTGGCTAATATTGCTTCTAGTTTGAATTACGGTAGGACAGCTGTGTTGGCACCATATTCCTCCCAGTCCAGCTCTATGCTGCCCAGGAGGCATTTCTCTCCTCTTTCATTCCCAGGTTACCAGTAAAATCTCTTTGAAGAGGTCTATCTTCTGGTAGGTAGCTTTTGCTTTCTTCTTCATTGTGTGTGTGTGTGTGTGTGTGTGTGTGTGTTTGAGGGAGGTGCGAAGAAAATACATAAGGATTATCTACCTGCTTACAGGGCTGGCTTTTTGGGAGGGAGACTGGAGAGCAGAGGGAACACACACACACACACACACACACACACACACACACACACACACTCCATTAATATCCTGCTACATTAGTCATGGTCAAAAGTGATAGAAGCAAAATCTAAAAACTTTTTCTTTCTTTCAGGACCAAGGCAGGAATGATAGCTGCCAGGTTAAAGGGAGCCTATGGGATGCAAGTGTATGGATAAAATGCCCAACTACTTATTCTGTCAATTTATTTCAAACTGCGGTGATATCTCGCATACATCTTAGTTGGAGAAAGAGCTCTTACATAATGATTTTTTCAACACGCGGAATGTATTCCTTTAAGAAACAAAATGTTTCATTTATTTTTTTGTGTGTTTTTGCCACTTGGAATAAAATAAGTTTCCTCAAATATATTCTGTCCTAACTTGCCTACTAAATGGAGGATGCAGGATATAACTTACTCTCTCTGCTTCTCTTGAACACTCATTCTCGTCTGGACTTGAATACCAAGTGCAGTTTTCTCATATTTTTTTTGGGGGGGGGGTGCTTTGGTCTCTTGCATTGCTCCCTCCTCTCACTTTGCTCTGAAGTTCTTTACTGGTTTGTAGATGAGCATATGCCATCAGTGGGGAAACCAAGCACCAGGACTGGAGAAGATACTACAAAATCTGGGCTCGGACCTACAGGCAGCTTCAGTGCAGGGATTTCGTTGCAGCCATTTTAATCATATAATCAACTTATATTGAGGATGGCCTACTAAATAAATAATAGGCACAGTGTACTAAATTATACTTCCCGAGACACTAAGATATCGATAATTTAATCCCCTTTTACCTATATGCAAGCAGATCCCAGAGCAGTCAAGAAACTTGCCCATTGTCATCAAGAGTCACAGCACTTGGACTTTACACATGTTTTTCAAACTATGGGTCACAATACACTGGTGGACCATGAAATCAATCTAGTGGGTCATGACCAGTGTTTTAAAAATTACAGTAAAATAAAATAGACAATGTCACCATAGGTGACAAGTAGAAAGCCTACATATTTTCTTGCAAATTTTCATCTGTTACACATATTTGAATGGGTGTCCTGTGTTGTGCTATGAAATTTATTCATCACTGTGGGTCATAGTCCAAAAGATCAGAAAGATTCGGCTCTGCACAGCACTCCTCCAGAGGGTGAGGTTGTTAGAAATGGGCTTTTGGGAACATGGCTGACACCAAAACTCTTCACAACCAAAGCAGGAGACAAATGGTTTCATATTTATTCCAAAAAGCAGAATTTCATTAAAAAATTAGGGACATAAAACTATTGATGAAGGAATTGAGTATTTGTTTGAATCAAAGAGACATTTAGGGACCATCCCAAGTCACCATCACTTAAGACCATAATAGTTACTAGATACTATTTTATCCTAAAGCTCAATAACTGCTATTTATTCAGAATTTACTATAGGTTAGGCCCTGTCCTAAATGCTTCCCACATGAGATTTCTTTAACCCGTATAACAACTTGATGAGGTTGGTATTATTACCCAGTTTAAGATGAAGACACTGATACACAGAAGAGATGATCGATTCAAGTCCAGCTTCTTCATCGTCAGGTTGAATTTAGCGAGAGGGATAGCAACACCCTGCCTTCCCTCAGAGTCTGTCCCCTCAGTGATTAACAATTGTATTGTTTTCTGATGGACAGATTTTCTCTGAACCTAATAGAAACTGCTCATGCTGCAGTAGAAGCCCTTCCCCTCTTTGTCCCCTTTGTGGAGCAGAGAACATCTGGTCAGCATCTACTGACAGTGCTGCGGGGGGAGTAACTGTCCTCCTTCAGAACCAACAATCTCAGCACCTTGAAACATTTTCCCTTGGCCCTATTTCCCGAAACCCTTTAATTGTTTCTTTGTGTCTTTCCCATTCCTTTAGATTGACTCCACAGCTTAACTCCTTACCAGCCCGGATGTGGGACAGGATGAGGTTGAGGCACTTTCGGTTTCTAGTCCTCCGAATTTCCCTAAAATGGGCACTACTGAGCTGACTTCTAATCTATATTCAGCCTCAGGAGCACCTTACAACCCCTCCCAAATCCACCCACATCCAGGTCTTAGCTTCCTGTGCTTCTACTCACAACTGTAGGGAACACAGGGACCTCCAGTGACCTTCGCCTTATGTGGTGTTAAAATTTGTCATGGACTTCTTACCCTCTTCGGTGGGTCCGCAGGCCAACACCCTAACCACTGAACACATCAGTCAGGGCAAGACTGTTTTAAGTACCTAGTTGACTTCTCCATATCAGACACATTTCTTAGGAGACAAACATCATGCTTTTATCATTTCTGATTCTGCTCCATGGTCATAACCTATAATTAGCCCTTGAAACAGAAGGAACAGTATAGATACATCATAGCAACCACTGGAAAGCTCTAAAAATACACTTTTCTGATGAGAAGTAGATCTCTCTCCATTGAAGACAGCTTACCATTGAGCCAGCAGCTAAATTTCCCAAACAGATGGGGACCTTTCCAAATATAAAATGGTCCATGTCCCCAAATGTGGTACTTTGTTTTACCTATTAATAATCTTTTTGGTAACCTCTGGTTTTGAAATGCAGGTTGGTCATAATATAGCACTCGGGCCCAGCACTGACCTTCATCTTTCTATTATATCTTTTGTAGAGAACCTGCTGTGAATGTTTCACATCCAATTAATCCGTGTCCCAGCCCATGGCATTAAATGGGTCATCCTATCTTAAGACTGTTTTGAAAAGAGTTGAATGCAGTTTGGACAATCCACTCCAGCTGGGGCCGGAACAATTGAACACAAGCCTTCCGCAGAACAAAAGTTCTAAAGAGCCTCGCTTACGTGTTGTTCTGGTGCACAGCAGGCTTTTGAAATGGAGTATATCATAAGCCCTCTAAGCATCTCCTACTTTATCCACCAAGGTTGAGAGTCACTGATTTGGCTCTCTGCAGTGCCGAAGAAAAAATTCCACCTTCCTATCAGGAAGGCTTCCTATTGTCTGAACTAATAGACTGCACCAGATACGTAATTTGTGGGGCTCAGTGGAAAAATGGAAATATGAAGACCTTTGTTAGAAAATTAAGAGTTTCAGAAGAATGAGCACAGAATGTGAAAACCAACATGAAGGCCTTCTAAGGGAGGGAGCCTTTGTGACTGAGCAGGTTACATGCTCATGGGTTGCCGGGAAGTTCACTGGATCAGCAGAGCGCAGCTCATTCCTCCATCAGACCACTGAGATGGCAGATGTGGATGGAACCCTGGCTGTCATCTGGTTGAACATCCTTAGCTTGCATGTGGGGAAACCAAGGCTGAGAGAGATGAAATGAATTGATTAAGTTCCAAAATAGCTGGGGAGAGGCAAAGCCACAGACATAATGTGGAGAAGAAATATGTGGGGAAGAAAGGTATGGTTTACTTGTGACACCCAGAAACTTATAATTTCCCGTATTATGAAACTATGACATGTTGTACTTTTTTTAGTAGCTAGTTTTGTACCTTTGAGAATTCTATCACATCTCCATCAGCATTTTCCCACTAGAGAGCCTTCATGGAATGTGAGTCCTCTCTCTTTCCCCTTGGTTTCCTTCTTCACCAAATTATGTCCAGAATCTAAGTCTCATTGGCCCCAATTCAGTGATCTTTTGAAACACTTTGTAGACTGTGACCTTTCTAAACTGTATTATGCTGAAATCTAGGTTTCATCAACACACATGTAAGTGAAACAAAAGCTTCATTATTCAGTACTTGCCTTTCTACTTGCAATGCAAATATTTGCTATGTTATTTATTTTTTTTAATATATTTTATTGATTTTTTTATAGAGAGGAAGGGAGAGAGATAGAGAGTTATAAACATCGATGAGAGAGAATCATCGATCAGCTGCCTCCTGCACATCTCCTACTGGGGATATGCCCGCAACCCAGGTACATGCCCTTGGCCAGAATCGAACCTGGGACCTCTCAGTCCGCAGGCCGACGCTCTATCCACCGAGCCAAACCGGTTTCAGCTGCTATGTGATTTTTTAATATACTGTTTCATTGACAACAAACAAATGATGGTCATGACCTACTAAATTGATTTTATGAACCACTAATGGGTCATATCAACAATTCAAAAAACACTGCCTGAGTGTCTATGTTGCTTCTCTATTGGGAGGGGTAGGTGAGGACTGGAGGCATTTCACAGGAAAGCCCCTCAGAGAGTGGTGGTTAAACATTTCCCAGCACACACTGCCCCTACCTATCCTACTCCTATTTCTTCGTGGCTCCTCCATACTCTTAGTTGAAGATCACTGGCCTTCTGTTTACTTCATGGGATTCTCCAAGCTACTTCCTGCCTCAGAGCCTTTGCTGCTGCCTTTTCCTTGCCCTGAAATGCTCCATTTCTTCCTCCTCATGACCTCTCACTCCCAACACACCTGCGATCCTTCACATAGTGCCTCTCGTGGTTGGGCAAATATGATAGTCATCGTGAAATGCCAGGTGATCAGCTCCAGAGTTTGTGCCTCAACCATCCCTCCCACTGCTGCTGGAGAGAATGAAATCATAACACAGGGAGGGTTTTATCATCTGAGAAGAATTGCGCTGGGGGGTCAGGCATGAGTCCCTCAGGCAGCCCAGAGCTGCAGAGAGCATGGAGAGAGTCATCAGAAAGACGCTTCAAATGGGTGAGGGAGCGTTCTCCTCTTCTTTGTGATAAAGGGAGTATGAGGGATGTGCCTTAGTGTATCAGAGCCCACAGGGGTAGGGAGTGTGAGCCTGTAGGACCTATGCATGCTATATAATCAGAGAAGTAAAATAATAGCATTACTAACAGATATGGGTGTAGCCTTCCACTAACTTACTTTGCAATGGGGGACATTGTGCACATACACACAAACATACTTGCATGCGCACAGGTACACACCCATGAGCATGCACACATGTTACTTTGGAAAATGTTATTTTCTCATCTCACTCATTGATTCAGTTAGCAAATAATTATGCAATATTCTTTTCCATGAGAGGCACCATGTGAAGCCCAGGGATGGATACAAAGGGAAGTCTGCTGCCGTGTTTGCTCTAGATAATGTTTTGTAATAGAGATGAAATAAGTAGGTAACTGTAATCTACAAGGTTGGAGGAATTAAGGGACAATGAGAGAAATAAAGGATGAGGGGAGTTTGGTGGGAAGACATGGGGTTGGCTTCCGGGAGAACTCAGCCCGGAAGCCATGTGGCTATGAAAGGAAGGTAATTCAGGTCAAAAGAAGAGCTTGGCATCAGTGGGCAAGAGGTTTGGGCCTCTGAAGAGGTGAGAAAATGCTAGAACGATAGATAAAGACTAGATTGTCAGGGTGTGGAGAGGGTTCTAAAGGTCAGGCCATACATGGCATTTTGCATTTATTTTTTAGGCAATGGGAACCCTTTGGGGAGTTTTGATTGGCAGACCATCTAGCAAGGTGCCGAGTACATAGTGCACAGACAATCAATATTTGTTCAGGGAAAGGAATCATAATGGCTAAACTTTATTGGGTGCTTGCTAAATGCCAGGCAGTTTTCTAGACATTTACACATGTTTAGCTATGCATGCACTTCTCCCAGAGCCCATGGGATAGTTACTCCACCTCCATCTCCCAGATGAGAAAACTGGGACTCAGAGAAGCTAAGTGACTTGCCGAAGGTTGTGACAAACGAGTAGGCATCTGACCTTTATGCTGCTATGCAATTTGAAAAAGAGAGAGGAAAAAAAGAAAGGAAAGAAGAGAAAAGAGTTATGCTCCAATGTTTTCCTTAAGAGAGGAAGCTGTGATGGGCCCAGGAGGAAAATAGCAGAGGAAAAGGGTGGGATGGAAGTAAGAAACATTCCAAAGATAGAGTCCACAGGAATCTGTTATTATTTGACATAGGACGCCTGAGAGAGGGAAGGGCTGAGAAGGCTCAGGGTTTCTAACTTCAGTAACTGGGTGGTGGTGAAACTATTAAATTGGAGAGAGGGAAGAGGACAGCTTGCTTTTAGGTGAAGTGCACGGAAATCTGGGGACTCTGAACCCCAAAAAGCAGCCCCAGGAGACGTGTTTTGAAAGACAAGCTTCAGGCTCCTGGGCGGTGTCACCTCCCCTGCTCTGGGGCTCTGGAGTTGGGCCTGGGAATCTCGAGGCTCTCCCTTTCTGTGTTTATATCATTCAGCAGGGAAAGGATTGTTAATGACTAATCTGTGTCCGGAGGCACGGAGCCAAGGAAGAGATGCTGCTGGGCTGGGAGGCCCGTGGTCACCCACAGCTTTTGCTAGAACTCCCTCCTCCTCTTCACTCCGCTGTCTCCTGGATTCACACCAACGCAAACTCAGATCCTGAGCATTGGTAGAAAAATTGCTGGGATTTGGAGAGGAAGACTGGACTCGGAATGCTCCCAAGGCCTTGAAAGTTCAGCTCCAACCTGAGACAATCGAGTGAGTACCTAATTCCATCTCAACGCCACCGAGGGGCGGTTGTCCTTAAAAGTTTCTCTTTAACATCAGGAAATTTGGTCAACAAAGAAATGCTAGGTTAGTAGAATTTGATAGAAAATCCTGAAAATTACAAAGAAAAAGAAATTCTGAAAAGCAATCAAAAAGAAGCTTAATGGGCCTAACCTGACCTAACTGAAACCTAAGTTGTTGACCTTTTTGAACAATTATTTAGAAATATCTTCTAACATGTGGTCGCCCAGCAGAATCCCTGGGGACAGTACATTTTGGAAACGTCTCTGTTCTGTTTCCATAGATAATGTGCCTTGTATAGTGTGCTCTATTTTGGTGATTTATCAAATCTTGGTGTGAATATTGCTAATCACTTGGAAAGTAGGCATAGGACAGTGTTTAAGCTACGCTCAATTGAAATAAAAGTTTTTCCTAGAAGAGCGGGTTTAAAAGGCTTTCTCTTTTGACCTTCCTTGTACACACTTCTATTGCTTTTCATTTCTCCTATGAATAGCAGATGGAAATATTTTAAGAAGGTGGAGAACGTTAGGAAGAACTTTATTATTAAAATTGTCCAGGTCTGAATCTACAGATAAGGCCTCTCCTTGTCGGCTTACTGCCGGAGGGAATTAGCAATGATGAGGTGAGCCTAGATCATTTCTCCCAATGGAGTTTCTCTTTAGAAGCGAGGGGGCTGGAGGGCATGTACATGACTCACTTTGGATTCTTTCTCTGAGAAGCACATCTAGCTCTCAAGAAATCTGATTTTGCCCTAGGGCCACCTTGGGTCTACCTTCAAGAGGGATAGAGAAAGATGTTGGGGAACGATCGCTGGGTTTCTAGCTGTCACAGACACCTTCGTCTTTGAGTCGCCCCCCACCCTCCAAATCATGGACCTGTGCCATGTGCACCGTGGACTTTTCTGTTTTGCTGAGAATGTTGCAATATGGCTGATGCAACTCCGAGTCAGCTGAGAGAGAGCGGGCCAGGGATGACACTCTCTTGTCCTGAGACCCTTCCTCAGGACTTGCCTGGGCATTTTCCATCACGCACCTCTGCCCTGTCCCCCCGGTTGGAGAGGGAAAGTAATGTCATCCTTGTTCTTCTTCTTCTTTCCACGTTTCCCAAATCTGGCCAGTTGTGATGGCACACCCACTAGCTGTGAGCCCCTGAGATCGTGGGAAGGAAAAGAAATGTGTGCACATGAGTGTGTGGCGCAGCTCACTCTGATTCAGTGTCTACCGACAGGTCACAAGCTTTACCAAAATTGCTCGTTTCCTTCTCACAATAGCACCGCATGGAAGTTTTTCTTATACTCATAGTACAGATGAGGAAACTGAGGCTCAAAGAGGACAAATAACCTGTCCCTGGTCACACCGTTAGGACAAGCGGGATCTGAAGATGAGGGCGGGTCTTTCTGGCTCCAAAGTCTTTTTGTTGCTGCTCTGATATTATTGGGGGCTGGGAAAACTTGGAATCTGGGATGATAGCAGATCAAGTTGACCTGCCTGCGAATAATTCAGCGTAACAGGGGTAAATGGTTAAGCCCCAGTACAACTTTGAATATTCGTAGGGCATTTTCTAATGATTGTACCATGAGCAGGGGAAGTGGAGGGTTTTCAGCACTATTTGCTTTAACCCAGAGGTCGATCCAGGAGAGCTGATGGGAGACTTCAGTTATCAGCATTTTAATGAAAGACTGCAAGAACTTGCCATGGTGGTGTGATTAGGGATGTCTGAGAGGAGCTCAGAACTGCTATGGGTCACAGAGCCTGTGGATTATGAATGCTGCGAGAATACAAAAAGCTCATGTTGTCATTACATGGGGAGATAAAGGAAAGAGTAAAGATTTTATATATATATGTCTTGATTTCAGAGAGGAAGGGAAGGAGAGAGAGAGATAGAAACATCAATGTTGAGAGAGAATTATTGACCGGCTGCCTCCTGCATGCTCCATACTGGGGATCAAGCCTGCAATCCAGGAGTATGCCCTGACTGGGAATCAAACTGTGACCTTCTGGTTCATAGGTCAGTGCTCAACCACTGAGCTGCATCAGCCAGGCAAATATGTTCTTTTCTTGGGAGGGAGTGCTTTCTCTTCATTTTGCTCAGTCTCATTTTTCTCTTAAATCGCAGCAGCGTAGATCACGAAGGGGCAAAAAGAAATAGAGACAATTTTTTTTCTTCCCCAGTATTTTTTACTGCCCCTATATTTTCTGTCAGTGGAGATGTAGCTATAAGGCAACACTATATGAGAGTCCTTAGTCACCAAACTGCATGGGGGAGACAAAATCACTGTATATAAAAATATCCATCCTCCTCCCTTCTCTCCCCGCTCCCTCTTCTGTCTGTATCTCCTAACCTCTTTGCCCTCCACAGTGAGGTATCTCCTCCTCCGTTTGCCCCTTCCCAGTTTTGGCAATAAAGGAACGTCTGCTTATTCTTTCTCTCCTCTTTGTAAATTTGTGTCAGTACAACGCTAATGTAATGCAACCTGATTGTGAAGGAAAATATTTCCCAGGAAATAAACTATTGCCCAAGAAAAAATACTTGCCAAGGACAAGAGAGCCTGGTCAGCATATTCTTAGGTCTAAGAATTAGAATAGACTTCTGGTGACTAAAAATGATATGTAGGAATAAAAAATAAATTTTTATTAATCTTCATTTTTTTAAGATAAAAATTCTAATAGAACTTTGAGATTTGGGTTCCCATTTTTAAATAGATTTAGAAGTCCTTTTCCTGGTCCTGGTGATCCTGAGATAACTTAGATATTTATACTTTAATTAATGTCACTAGTTCAAAGCAAAGGGGAAATAGAGCTTTGCAGTTTCAAGTCTGGCAGACTGTGTAACAGGGTTCCCTGGAAGACACTGGTCTGTGGAGAAGATGGTCTTGCTGAGCAGAGAAAAGCCCTCTGGCCTGGGGGCTCACATCTTCTCTGACCAAGCAGGGAACTGTCTACTGCCACTCCCTAGAGAGCTACCCAAGTTCTCACTGTGGATGCCAAGTCTGCCCCAGCCTGTCACTTAAGGAGCAAACGCTGGTTGTGGCCCAGTGTTAAGAGGGAAGGATAGAGTAATGTGAAAAAGGGGTGGTGTGGAGATCCTTATTCTCTTGCAGCCCAGATTTTGAATCTGAGGCCATGACTGGGCTTCAAGGGGCCAGGAGCCCTTTGATACTGTATTAAAAAATACATGCATTTTACAGAGGATTTTGAGGGCAGTGAAACTATTCTGTATGAT
This sequence comes from Myotis myotis, assembly GCF_014108235.1. NCBI lineage: Eukaryota > Metazoa > Chordata > Mammalia > Chiroptera > Vespertilionidae > Myotis > Myotis myotis. Next base: position 198,089,884 of record NW_023416335.1, read on the forward strand.
ACTATTATGGAAAACCCATAGAATATACATCACCAAGCTTGAATGAACCTTGATGTAAACTATAAACTTTGGGTGATAGATGTGTCAACACAGGTTCATCAGGTGTAACAAATGCACAAATCCAATGGATGTGGATGGTGGGAGAGGTTGTGCATTTGTGGGGACAAGGGTTATAAAAAACACCCCTCTCTCCCAGAGAATTTAAATGTGCCTGCTTATGACATCCAGTGATATAAATGGCCAAATGGAGAATAGGGAATGATATCCTCAATGAATTAATCTCATAAAAAAACACCACCTTATGACTTAGTCTAAAATCTCTCTTTCCTTTCCCCAAAGCTACTCTCCTCTACTTTCCTCTTTCAATGTTAACACATATAAAACCTCCTCAGTTTTTTCAACTGCAGCCTAATATTTGGAACTATTGATTGAGCACAGTGCATTTAGCCATTTCACTGTTGATGGTCATTAGGTGGTTTCCACCTTTTCTCCATAAGAAACTATGCTGCAGTGAACATCCTTGTGCACATGTGCAAAGATTTCCCAGGGAAGATACCTAAGAATTAGAATTGCATTTTATTTTAATGTACAGTGCTAAAAACCAGCAAAAGATTAAAAACTATGCCCCGACTGGCAATATATGAAAATGTATATTTCTATATGTTCACACCAACTTTTAAATTTATCACAATTAAAAAGGTTTGATAATCTGATAGGTGGAAATGGCAGCCAGTTACACGAATTTGCATTTTTCTAATTATTAATCAGTTCCAGACGTTTTGCATGCTTATTGGCCACTTGTATTTCCCTTTTGGTAAATTTCCTCTTTACAGCCTTTGCCAATTTCTGCCCTGGATTGTTTATCCTTTCTGTTTTTATTTATATAAGTTATTTATGTATTGTTTGTACTAATTTTTGCTGTTATTTATGTTGTAAACATTTCCTTCCAGTTTGTTTCAGATATTTAGCTTTGTTTATGGTGTCTTGATTTCTGTCCTCTTGATTTTAATGTAGTCAAATTATTCATTTTAATTTATGTTTTGTTTAGTAATGTCACTAGTTCAAAGAAAAGGAGAGATCCCTAAACTCATAAAGACCATAAATGTATTCCCCTATATTTTTCTTAATAATTTCATAATCTTAATGTCTTTCATTCACCTGACTTATTTTCAAGAATAATGCAAGATAGAAATCTCTATTCCATCTCACCCCACCAAAGGAATAGCCAATTTTCCTGGCACTGTTTCTTGAATAGGCCATCTTTCTCTCCACGGCTCGAGCTGAATTCACTAGTTCAGCATTGAGAGTGATTTATGGTTGCTCAGAATGCTATTTTCCCTTCCTATGTCTTCCCCACTACATGACTTTGCCTAGCCTAATGCCTGCTCCTTCAAGATGAAATTTAAGAATCAGCCTTCCACCTCCAGGGAGACTTTCTTCATTCTCCTAGTCACATCCCTGCTTAAAACCCACCAATGACTTTCATTTAGAATAAATCCAAAATCTCTACCCTGGCCGGCAGGCCATATGAGAGCCACCTACTCTTAGACCTGATCTCTTGCACTCTCCCTTCCTCACTCATTTCCAGCCTCACTGGGCTTTTGCTGTCTCTCCTGCACACCAAGCCCTGGCCCTTAACACTTGCTGACACTCTGCCTGGACTTTTCTTTGATGTGGCTTATTCCTTCTTATCCTCCACATCTCAGTTCAGAAGTCCGCTCTGCAGAGAGCTCTTCCCAGATCACCCTCTCCAACCACACCACTCTATCCCTTATCATATTTATTTTCTTACTAGAGGCCTGGTGCACAAATTCGTGCACGGTGGGGTTCCTTGGCCTGGCCAGAGATCTGGCTGGTTGGATCTGTCTCGCCCAGTCCCAATGGGGGCCATGGGAGGTTAGTTGAAGGGGGGAGGGGGCTGCAGAATGTTGGCTGTGGGAGCGCACTGACCACCAAGGGGCAGCTCCTGCATTGAGGGTCTGCCCCCTGGAGGTCAGTGCATGTCATAACGACTGTTCCACTGGTCGTTCTGGTCATTCAGTCGTAATGGTCACTTAGGCTTTTATATATATAGATTATCACCATGGGAAATCTTACATGTTTACTTGCAAATTGTGTATCTCTCCCACTAGAATGTAAGCCCCATGAAGATAGGGATTTTTTTTTCCCTACCTCATTCACCACTCTGTTTTCAAGACCTCCATCGAAGCCTGATACATAGAAGAGAATGAATGAAGGTTCAGTGAATAACTGTTCTTGCTGGTCTCCTGAAGGGATTTGTGCTACCTCTTTCAAACGCCACACTATTCTAATTGGGTTTTCATTAGCTGACTTTTCCACTAAGCTGCTTGAAGAGATCATGATTTTTTCTTTCCCCTTAAGAACATTCTTCTGGCCTTTGGGCTGAATCCAGGGCTTTCCCTGGGCACAAAATGTTGATGGCTAGAAAAAGCTCACTTTTTCCCTGCCCTTTAGGAATAGATGACATAGATGTTCAACAGAATGTGTGCTCTGTCATCAACAAATGGTTTCATCCAAGAAAAATGCCACCAAGGATGGTTCCTTTTGGATGTGATGAGTTTGTAGGTAGCAGCACATGTAAACAATTTTCATCTTTATCTTCTGGGAGCTGAGATTCTTCTAAGTCAGAGTCAAAGCTATTTAATTGGAACAGGGTGTTTCCGAGGTCTCTATTTGCAAATGGTTTCTGATAAATCAGAGGAGCTCTATACACCATGAACTTCCTGTGACACACAGTGTCTAAACAAGTCGAAAGTGATAACCAGAAAGTGGGAGTCTAAGCTACCAGTCACTCGTTGTCTTATCACATTCAAAACAAACAGCACATACCATTTCTGAAATTACTGCTGGGTCCTTAAATGAAGGCTTAGGCTACAGATCATACAAATAAACATAAAGTAAAATAAACATTTTGTCCCTTCCACCAATACTTAAGGCTTAACCTTGGTATCTCCAGGCTTTTTCCTTTCCTTTCTCCTTTCTGTACACTAGACTCAAGTCCCTCCCTTCCCATTTCTGCAGATACCGCCATGGTATGCACCGATCATCTCATGTTAGCAACAGATTTCCTGAATTTTCCTCCTTCCTTTACTGCTTACTTTCTCTGTCCCACTTTTTCAATAGCGTGATCTTCTTGAAGACAGATTTCATTATGTCATTCAAAATTTCCAGTAGCCCTTCATTGAACACAGGTAGGGTCCCCAAATATCTTATGGGAAGAAATTACTTTCTCTTCAAAGTCTTAAAAATTTGTATGTGTAAGAGTGTGTAAGAAAGAATCCCTGTATCGACTTACATATCTTTACAGATGAGGAAGCTTTTCACATATAGCATGGGGCAAAGTAGGTTTACAGTTGTAAATGAATAAAAAAAGATGAACACTTTATAGAAAAAATGGCATAAAAAGGGTATAAACAGAAAATTGAAAGTAATGGCCACATATAGGCAATAGAGATGTAAAAATTTTCCAATTTCACAGATAATCAAAGAAATGTAATTTAATACAGTGAGATAGGATTTTTCACCTAGAAAATTAGACAAGATTGTTGAAAATGAGGGTATTCATTATATTTATTCATAGTTTACCTGTAATATTACTGGATTAAAAAAAAATTCTTCTGTGATTTGTTTAGGCAGAGATTAACAAAATTTTCTTGTAAAAGGCTAGTGAGTAAATGTTTTTGGCCCTGTGGGCCATGGAGTGTTTGTTGCAACTACTTAACTCTGCCATTGTAGGGAGAAAGAAACCTAGATAATCCATAAACAAATGGATGTTGCTGTATGCCAATAAAACTTTATTTATGAATACTTAAAAATGAATTTCATGTGTCATGAAATATCCTTCTTTTAATTTTTTAAACTGTTTGAAAATTTAAAACCATTGTTAGCTCGAAGGCTGTACAAGAACAGGCCCAGCTTTGGCCTGCAGGCAATAGTTTGCCAAACCCCAGTTTAAGGCACAGTGTTTAAGGGCCCTTTATGCTATGAGTGGGCATAGTAACTGGGAGAATGCACAAGAAACTGACTATAGTAGTTGTATTTGGTAAGGAAAATGAGTGACAGAACTGGAAAAAAGACTTATTTTTTTCTGTGTACTATTTGAATTGCTTACTATGTGCTTGTGTTGCCATTTTAAAAATTCGAGAGTTCCTTTTCTTTAAACCCCTTCTGGAATCATAAACCCAACAATATTGATTTGGGCAGACTCTGCCAACTGTCTGGATTCTGAGGGCACTGTTGTTAGCTCTTCAGGGACACCCACATAGTGGGTCTCCAGTTAGCGGGAATAACGCAAATGATACAGAATTAGTGGAATTGGACTTTCATTTGGGTAAGAGTGATAAATTCTGTCCATTGTGCAATAAGAGAATGAAATCCTTATCTTGTACCATTTATTCAGGATCAGCATACCAAATGTCAGGGAATTTGGTGGAACTAAGCAAGAAAAACAATTAATACAAATCATTTAATTGAGCCTATATTTCTTGAGGGCCTACTGTGTGCCAGGCACTTGAATGGAAGGTGCCAAGTTGATATGAACACATGAAGGAAAATACAAGATTTTGGTGCAAAATGAAGATGATGGTACCTGGGAACTATCAGAGAGCTGTGATGTGCTACAGAAGTATGGGGAGCTTGATGAACATGACTGAAGGTTCTGAAGGCAAATATGAGAAAAAGTTAGCATGGAGGGAAGCCTAATGTAAGCGTCAGAGAGCTGAAATCTGTTTTTTAAAGACCAGAGCAACTGGGTCTTAAATTACAGAGTATAAGTTTGGATTGAATATTAGGGAAAATTCCTGACTCTGTACTTTGTAGGTTCCTGGAAACTTTTATGGAAAACTGGAATTTCCTAAAAATAAAAGAAACTCAATCTAGAACAACAGTTGTATGAATTTTGAGGGACTTTTCAATCCATTTATTATACAATATGCAGATATATATATATACACACACATATATATATTTATACATAATTCATGTATATAATGTATACACATTGAATGTATACATAACAATTTATATATACAGATTAAAACTGGAATTTCCCAAGTCCTCAAATAGCTTGTGAGTGTGAATGAGGTCCCATTAATAGCAACAACTCAACTTTTACTGGCTTATTCTTCAGGACCTTTGGCTCCCTACCAGAGTCCTCCTGTCCCCAAGTATTTCAGGGAGGCCTTGGGGTCTCTTTATGTTTGTTCATAATCAAGTCTGTTCTGACCACATCTTCTACTATTTCTGTGTTCATTGGAGAGACCAGTACCAACCAGTGGTCACAGCAACTCTGCTGGGCATTCTCCATGGGTTATGGTGATACCTCAGCTGCTCTTTCACAATTGCCCAGAATGGCCCTGAGTCCTGTTGGGGTCAAAGTTCCACTGTGATATGTGGCAGAGTTGTTTGAGCGTGAGGGTGGAGTTGAAATGAGTTCTCTCCTACTTATTATGTTCTGTTAGAAAGGTCTACCTTATAGCTCAAGGTTTCCAAGCTTCAATTTATTTATAATTTTCTCCCTTTTTACACTAGGGTGTCAGGACGGCCTCTTAAATCTAGTATAGGTTGGTCAAATACTGTGTTACATTGAAAATTACACATTCGCCTAATGACTGTGGCTTTGCTTTGGGGCAAGAGTCCTTGTTCCTGGCTCCCTCTGACTTTAGAATGAGTTTTCTCCCAACAAATCCTTTGGCTTACTGGAAAGTAGACTTTGGTAGGACCATGCCATTGGTTCACCAGATGGACCCAGATATGTCTGCATTCCCACAGTAGATACAGTCTGTATCCTTTCACAGTGTGTGTGTGTGTGTGTGTGTGTGTGTGTGTGTGTGCATGCGCACGTGTGTGTCTGTCTGTCTCTTACTAAATTCTTCAACCTCTCTGGTGTCTTTTCATCAATTCAGATGTGCCCTAGTATTGCCTATCATAATGGAATGTCTGCAAGTAGAGTAGATCTTACAAATGATTAATTAGGTGGTTTAATGTTGTCATTAAAAATACGGGTTCTTCAACGTGAATGAACAAACAAAACAGAAACAAATTCATAGATACAGAGAATAGACTGATGGTAGCCAGAGAGGAGGGGTGTTGGGGAACTTGGTAAGAAAGGTGAAGGAATTGAGAAGTACAGATTGGTACCTGACAAAATAGTTAGGGGGATGTAAAGGACAGTATAAGGAATATAGTCAATAATATTGTAATAACTATGTATGATGCCAGGTGGGTAATAGAAATATCAGGGGAAATAATTTGTAAAGTATATGATTGTTTAAATATATGTCACTTTGCTATACAGCTGAAACTAATACAAAATAATGTTGATTGTAAACTATAATTGGAAAAAATAAAAACTATCCTTGAAATTACATCCTCCCTCAACTGCTTCCCCATCTGGACTCCTTTTCACACCTACCTCTCTATTAGAGCATCCTCATCTTTGCCTTCATCATCAGCTTTGAATACAATATGCAATTATCAGTATATTTGTGGAATTATTTTTTAATCTCTCTATTCATTAAGTTTGATGTCATAGATCATGGATGCTTGTGTTCCTTTCATCATTTTATTTCCAAAGATTCAGCACAGAATTTAGTGCAGAATAAGTCCCCAACAAATGTATTTTGAAAGCATGAGTAAATGAATAAATACAGCAAACATTGTCTGGTGGACTGTCTTACCAGCAGCCACATGCATCTGCTACCCACTTCTGCTTGAACGAGACCATTTTGCTGAGTGAGAGAGAAAGAAATATGAATAATAGGAAAGTTCTAATGAAATAAATATTAGTCTAAAAAATAACCCTAGGTTCTCTTCCAGAGTAGAAAATATAAATAGTTATTATTTGTAAACAAAGCAATTATTTTGTGGAGACAGGATAAAAAGGTTTAAAAATCGCCCTCAGAAAACAGCCTTAGAAAAGAGGTTCTGATAACACACCTTTTCATTATTTGACCTTTCACATTTCTTCTTCAGGGAGGTAGAAGACATATTGGGAGGAATAAAGGAAGGAAGTAAGGAAGGAAAGAAGACCTGGAGATAAAACTAAAAGTGAACACTGCTTCTCTTGGGTTCTGGGATGAGTTCTGGACCACTCCCCAGGATGAAACTTCAGACATTTTGGTGAGATTTACCATAACTTTTCTGCTTATCATAACTTTTTTTTAATCCCAGATAATATATGGCCAAGGTAGATCATGAGAGTGAAAATGCAAATCCCTTAAATTTTCTCTAAGAGGCAAAGATAAAGATCTTGGGGGAATCCTTTCTAAATTTTTGATTTGCTGACATAGTGCCTACTCAACTTAAGAATATTCCAGTAGAAAGGGGTCTTAAAGTACTTTTGTGTTTGTGCAAAGACCTGTTCAACTTTAGAATAAAATTTAAGATAATACATCATGGATACATCCCATTTTAAATCAAGGCTTTTATATTTGTGTTTTTTGGTGGGATTTTTTTGTATGTAAAAGAAAAAAACACAACCAAAATATCATCATGCTTTGCCCAAATCTCCCAAGTGTTGATATTTAAGTGAAAATATATGGTGTTTTCCCAGGTAAATTGGAGAGTATCTCTACACTTATAAGTCCAACTTAGGTGTAAAAATGATAAATATTGAGAACAAATACATAAAGAAAGGCCTTGGCAAAATGTCAAAAAGGAGCCAATTACTGTTTTGTAAATTAGCATGAACTCTCCCTCCCTCTCTCTCTCAACCATCTCCTACCTTCTTCCTCAAACTCGTTATTTATTTATTTGCATTTCAGGGTGTTTTTTTGAAGACCACAATAACAAAGGTGCATTCTCAAGTAGAAAAGTTTGGATTGGATCAAAAATGAATCTCATCCAACACTCCCACTTACCTGCTGCGGATGAATTTTCTCTTTCTGACAATTTATTTGGTAAGTTGTTAAGTTCATTGAAATCTATATAAAACAGGCTACAATTTGGAAATGCATGAGAACAAAGCTTAGATGATGAGTGCCAGATAGAGTCCAGAAAGGATTTTTGTTCCTTCTGAGTACTCAGTAAGCGTTAGCTACTAATCAAAGTTAGAAGTAGATAGAACCTTGGATTCATTGAATCAAGTGGTCTTCTCTTTTATAGATGAGGACAGCAAGGCCCAGAGAGCTTTGTGACTTGTCCAAGGCCGCAAGGCTAGATGATTAACAGAGCTGGGAGTAGAAACGAATTCCTGCTCTAGGGCTGAGTCTGATCTTATTACAGCATGTACTAAAGTATGAAGTCATGATTGTTGTGGTTTAATATTATACCTATTAAAGGCTGAGCTTACTTAAGTTATAGTTCTGTGGTAGGCTTGCTACCCACCATCCTTCCGGTGTTGGGGGATATATGGCATAGTGCCAGGATTAGTCATTTAAACTGGCTTGAGGACAAATTGTACTAAGTTGTTTCCAGTAGATCTGTAACTAGATGGTACCATAAAATGATATATTGCTCTACTTTATGCATTTATGAAAAAGTCTCATTATAAAGAATTTTAATTGGGACTATCAGCAGAGTCAGCAGGGGTAAATTTGGGGTGGGGCAGGGAAGCTTTGTGCCACTTTTAAAATAATTCCTTTTTGTATAGAAGCCCTGCTAAGACAGCTTGGATGTTCCCAGCTATTCACCCTACATTAATAAATGGACCATGGCAGATGGTAGTGAAAATGCAAATGCTTGAAATTCCACAAAAGTCAGTGTTTGAAGGCATGATCCCCTATTTGCAGACATCCCTGGGCGATGTTAATAGCTTATGCTATTACCACCTTTGTGTATAATGGCTTATCAGGTCCTTTCCAAGAAGAGGTCATTATTTATCTTACCTATTTGCATGCCTACCTGCCCCCATACAGTATAAGAGTATTTAAGGGCAGTGACAATGTTTTATTAATTTTAGAATGTACTTGATAAATAAGAATCAAGTCATCTATACTAATAAAAGGGTAATATGCTAATTAGACAGGGTCGACTGGGCATCTTCCAGTCATCTGGTCCTCCTTCTAGATGAAGCCACAGTGGCAGGTGGGGGCCGAGGCAGAGGCGGTTAGGGACGATCAGACTGGCAGGGGAGATCAGTTAGGGGAGATCAAGCCAGCAGGGGAGGGCAGTTAGGGGCGATCAGGCTGGCAGGGGAGGGCAGTAAGGGGCGATCAGGCCGGCAGGCAGAGAGGTTAGGGGTGATCAGGCCAGCAGTCAGAGGGGTTAGGGGTGATCAGGCAGGCAGGCAGAAGGGTTAGGGGCAATCAGGCAGGAAGGCAGAGTGGTTAGGGGCGATCAGGCAGGCAGGCAGGTGAGCGGTTAGGAGCCAGTGGTCCCAGATTGTGAGAGGGATGTCTGACTGCCAGTTTAGGCCTGATCCAGGCCTAACCCGGCAGTTAGACATCCCCCGAGGGGTCCTGGATTGGAGAGGATGCAGGCCGGGCTGAGGGACCCCCCCCCCCATCTGTGCATAAATTTCGTGCACCGGGCCTCTAGTAAATAATAGAAGGAAAGGGGAAAGAAGGTTAAGGAAAATAAGAGATTTTTATTGGTAACTCAGAGAGACCAGTCATTATTTATGAAATACCAGTTCTTGGACATACTTGCTGCATCTTCTTTCCTTTTTTTTGTCTTTTCTTCATCCTGTGGAGGATGCATTCAAAGCCAACAGGCACTACTTCCATGTCCAGCAACTTGACCATTTGCTTCTGGCCTATCCTAAAAATCCTTAAAATAATCGATGTATAGACATTTTTATAATTTTTGCTCTACCAGTCAGAATGCACAGAATAATTAAGATGATAGCTACATGTCATAGACTAAGGAGAATTCCACTTAAGGTTTTTTTTCCACATAAAAACGCCGCTTTCTGTTCTGAATTATGATTGCATGTTAAGCTCTCCAAGCAAGCACATCAGGTTGAAGGTTGACCTCCGCAGCCATGAGGTGGAAAGATGTGAGGAGACAGAAAAACAGAGGTGAAGGAGCGGTCAAGTTAGAAGCATCTGAAAGTGCTTGCTGAGGAAGCACTGTGACTCTTGCTGTCAGTGCTGTTCTTTCTCCCATCCACTTTCCTAACACTTCATTCAAGGTTTCTGAGACTAAATAGCACAAGATGCATAAGCTGCAATGCATAGCTGTTATTCCCGGCTAGAGCAGCTTCTTCAAATCTTCAAATCGTCCCCTCCCCTGGTAAACTAATCTGAACCATGTATGACTATTTGGACTCCCTTTCCTTTTCCTTGTTATGATCTCGAGCCAGATCGAAGCATTTTTTTTTTTTTTTTTTTTTTTTTTACCACATCTCTTTGCCCCAGGGCCTCAGTCTCACTCCACTCTATATGGTATACCTGAGCTACGGTTTGCCAAAGTAAGGGGTGAAGACTTGCATTTTGATTCCTCTATTCCTCCTGCTTACTTCTTTTGTGTCCTGATGGCACTGATGCATTCTATGTTTCCACCCTGAGCTTAGGATACAGAGCACCAGGGAAAAGATTGTGGCCCCTAACTTATCATTCTTGAATCTTGAGATAGACCGGAGATTCAGAAGTGTTAAACTCATGGGCTCAACTAGCTGGAGAGCTAAACTCTTTTCCAATGGTCTGTGTACTCAAAAACAGCGGTCATGTTGTTATAATCAGGGCAAGTGAAGTTTATGGTACAACACATGGATTTCTTCCCTCTGAACATTGAGCACTGACTGTATACTGGGCATTGTAATAAAGCAGGAAACAAGACAGGCAAGCTCCTAGTGGAGAGAAGACTCACAGGAAACATGCAAATAAATAAACAAGATTATATTGGAGAATGGTAAGAGCTATGAAAATAACAAACCAGGTTGATGTCATAGTAACTCGAAGAATGGGGCTGCTCTAAATGGTGTGGTCAGAGAAGGGTTCCGGGAGTTAACAAGCTGAGACCAAAAGACAAGCCAAAGAGGACATTCTAGGTGGAGGAAATAGCAAAGGCCCAAAGTCTAGCATGGACTTGAAAGGGCTTTGTCTTCTCATTTTCATTTAGGGCGGTCGAAAGAGTCTAGAGAACTGACTCTGGAATCTGCATTTCCATTAACCAGCACTTGTAAGAGGAGATGATTAGGCTTGGAATTCTAGGACCCTTGTCTATAAATTGTTACCTTGAGAAGCAGAACCCAAAGCTATGATTCATGTGCAGGCAATTTATGTGGGAGGTGTTCCCAGGGAGCAGAAGCAAAGGACTGGGGCTACAAGACAGGGAAGGAAGGAAAACCACCATGAGGTGAGTTATGAAGATCACTACTGTGTGCAAGGGGAGCTTGATTCCACTGGGAGTAGCATAGAGAATTGTCCACTGAGGGACTGGGGACTGGGGCACTTATTCACGGACCTCTGGCTCCAGTTGGTTGAGGGTGGCCCCTGGAGGCATTAACTCGCCAGCATGTCTGGGCTGTGCTTTTGCCATTGGAACAAGGCCAGGTAGTCTCTGGAGGTATTAAATAAATTTGGGACAGAACGCAAAAGGATGTGTGGCATGTTCTTGAAATGGCAGGCTGTCAACATCAGGTGAACCTATCAACATGATCATCTGCTGCAGCTCCGGGTGAAATGAAAGGTAAGCTAAAGCATGTGACACAGGTGTGTGTGTCACACAGTATAATGGGATTCCACCCCTCAGCCCCCAATCCATTGGAATATTCAAAGGAAGGCTAAGATTGGGGGTGGAGTACAGATTTGCTCTACAGTTCTGCTTCCTTAGGCTGGTGCTTATAGAAAAGATGCTTGGATAGAATGGGAATTATGAAACTGGGGCTGGAATCACCTCGTGAGGTCCTTGAACTTATCCTGCTGCCACACATCCCTGACAAATCTAGCTCATCGGGAACTCAATCCACACGAGCCTCAGAATGGAAGGACATGGTGACCTAACAGAGCCACGTCTCCTTTCCTTCAGGAGCTCTTGCAAGCCAGGAAACTTGGTCAAAGATTAATTCAGTGGATTAAGAAAGACTTCTCCACTGAATGAAGAAGGCAGGGTCTTTATGTAATTAGTGCATAATAAAAGGTAATAATGACAAAGTCCATGGCTTCCTGTGGTTTGAGGTAGTGAGTAGGGCAGGAGGTAGCATGTTAATTAAAATCTATGTATTCTTTTAGCAAATTGTGGTTTAAGAACTTGAAAAAGGCCGAAACCGGTTTGGCTCAGTGGATACAGCGTCGGCCTGCGGACTGAGCGGTCCCAGGTTCGATTCCGGTCAAGGGCATGTACCTGGGTTGCGGGCATATCCCCAGTCGGAGATGTGCAGGAGGCAGCTGATCGATGATTCTCTCTCATCGATGTTTCTAACTCTCTATCTCTCTCCCTTCCTCTCTGTAAAAAATCAATAAAATATATATATATAAAAAAAAGAACTTGAAAAAGCACAGACCTTCAGACTAAGTAGAACAGCATTCTAATAATAGCAAGGAATAAGCAAGAGAAGGTGCAGTCTCTCACTCAGTGCTCCCAGTGCAATGAGTCCGGTTCACCTAGCTCAGTGAAACTGGGAGAAGTTCACAGTAGGTGAGTGGAAATAAGCAATGAAATGGAAAGGAATAAAGTCTCAGCGGCAACTGAGGCTTTCTGAAATTCAGTGTTCTCCCCTATAAAACGAGGATAATTAATGAAATTTACTCCACAGCTTTTTGGGAGAACTGAATGGCTGTGTGGGAAAGTGTTCTGTAAACTTCAGGGCATCATAAAACAGTATAATTAGTCCAGGGCTTGATATGTAGTTGTTATTATTTAAATTGTTGAAATGATAAACACGACTCTACTCATTAAAGGGAGGAAGTTCTCTTTATCTTAACATTGTGGAGTGCAGAGAATTTTCAAGGAGCCAACAGAAATGAGCAGTATGGAAATAAATTTCTGGGTGCCCTAAGGAGGGAAACACATGTTCTCATTCTGGCATTACAGCATTGCTAGAACAGCTATGAAATGTGTGTTTTTATATTACCTTACTAGAGGCCTGGTGCACGAAATTCGTGCAAGGGGCTCAGCCCCGACAGCCGCAGTGGCTGCCTCTGCCTTGGCCCCCACGGTGCCACGGCTTAGTCTGGAAGGTCATCAGGAAGGTCGTCAGTCTAATTAGCATGTTATGCTTTTATTATTATAGATTATTGTATCTAACAGTCTTTCTAAAGCCCCATTCTAAATGAGACCCAGCAAGTGGCAGGAGGCATACCACATATAATACTGCTCACTCAGAATCCATTTCCCTTAGCTATTTTTCACCAATTTACGCTTCTGTCAGCTCTTTATGCCTGTTTTCTCTGGGAAGCTTTATTGTTATTGGAATATGGTTTTTGCCTGTCTTTTGCTTAAATTAAAAGCATCTTTCCGGTGTTACAGAAGCAGCCAGATGTTTTAAAATACAATTAAAGATCTTGAGATGCAGTTTTGTAGAATGTTTCTGACATTTGAGTTCAGGCATATTTTTTTTTTCCATCTCAGTTTAACTCAAGTGAATGCAGTCCTGAGCTGATGGGTAAATCAAAGCTGAAAGTGTTCAGAGATGGAAAGATACCTTGCAAAATGGAATTTTGTTTGAGCATAATTTAAATATTTTTTTATCCACATCTCTTCCACAGATAAAAGCAGTCTCTATGATTTTTATTAATTCACCATGGCTTTGGTTTTTGCTCTCCCAGGAAACTCAGATCTGGTTTTCTTTGTTAGAGAAGTTAAGAAATGGGTGAAATAAAAGAAGTATCTAAAGGGCCTTTTCTTGTTGTAAAATATATTACTGTTTTTTTTTAGATAGGGCAGGCATAGCTTGTAAAAGGCATGCAATGAGACAAAGAATGATAGATGAGTTGGCCAGCTGGTGAATGAATCCATTATTGTCCAGGACCTGGCTCTCAACCTTGCAGACTAAGAAATATATCTCAGGGGCACTCAGGATAAGCAAGCTAAGAAAGGTTGACTATAAAATCAGATTGCAAATTTATACATTTTACAATGATAAAAAGAATTGTGATAGTGATAACAACATTTTAGATTTCTTAGCAGATAGACTTCCAACATTCAATCCCATCTTTGCTGCTTACTAGTATGTGGTTTTAGGCAAATTCCTTAATTTTGTGCAAGATACTTACCTAATATATTAAAGTTCTCAAAAGAATGCCTGGCCCATCTTAAGTACTCTATGGAACTATTTGATATTAATATTAATTCTCACAACATTCATGTAGAGTGGATACCATTACTATTCCCCTTTTACTAGTGAGAAAATGGAGATTTGAACATGCTAAATAATCTGCTTCAGGTTCCATAGATAGTAAGTGGGCAACCAAAATATAATCAGGACAAGAAATAAGAAGTGAATGATTAAGGATCCAGGCTCAGAGAATACTCCTGATCACCTCAGTAGAGAAAGTCCTTCCAGTGTGATTTTATCACTCTAAGCCTGTTGGCCAACTTCATCTCAAGGATAGTTCTTAGAAAATCATTGTCTACATTTATTCTGGGAGTCCCCCCCCCGCTTTTTTATAGCTTCACTAGGGGCCCAGTGCACGAATTCATGCACCTTGAAAGGAACTGTGGGCTGCGAGGCTGTAGTAGGCACAGGGTGGGTCTTGGCCCATCCTCTGTACCCGCCTGGCCCCTCCTGCCTCAGCCCCTGGTCTCCTGTCTGCCAACAGCCCCACTCCCACCACCACCGCTTCCACAGCAGCAGCAGGTGTGAGCAGCAGCTGCTGTCCCAATCGCCCCTCAGGAGCAAGGGGAGGTGGAGAAGCCCACAAGGGCAGTCAGTGTTGGCAGCTGCTGCTCACACCCGCTAATGGCGCTGAGTGATCGGAAGGCATTGGGCACCAGCAGTGGGGGTGAGCATCGGCTTCAGTGCTGGCTGTGGGTGCGAGCGGGGCTGGCACTGGCAGTGGGTGCATGTGGCATCTCTGGCATCGGCAGCGGGTGCAGGTGCTGGGCGGGACCACAGCATGCTGGAGCAAAGAATTTTCAGTAACCATCAGAGGCTCTCCCTGATGACAGTGGCCGGCACCTTGGTCTGGCGCCCCTGCTCACCTGCTCCACCATCCCACCATGGCCAATGCTCACCGTGTTCCACACCCCTCCCCCCTGGTGGTCAGTGCACATCATAGCGACCGATTGTTCAGTTGTTCCACCATTTGGTCTATTTGCATATGAGCTTTTTATTATATAGGATTGCTGATGCCCTCACTTGCCATGATTGGTGTAGCTTCACATTGGTGCCAAGTCCCATCTACCACAGCGCTGTCTGATAGAAGTTTCTGTGATGATGAAAATGTTCTAGATCCACTTTGTTCAGTGCAGTAGCCACTATCCACATGGGACTATTGGACACTAAAAATGTGACTAGTATAATTGAGGAATTGATTCTAACGTCTTTAAATTAGTTTAAGTAGCCATATATGGCTAGTAGGTACCCTTTCAGACAGCATAGAACTGCAGAGGAAAAATGTATTTTTATAAAAAAAATAACATGAAGCAGCTGGTTAGCATTGAGAGAAGAGATCCAATCAGTCTTCTTTTTTTTTCTTTTTCTAAATATATTTTTATTGATTTTTTACAGAGAGGAAGGGAGAGGGATAGAGAGTTAGAAACATCGATGAGAGAGAAACATTGATTCAGCTGCCTCTTGCACACCCCCCAATGGGGATGGGCCTGCAACCCAGGTACATGCTCTTGATCGGAATCGAACCTGGGACCCTTGAGTCCACAGGCCGACGCTCTATCCGCTGAGCCAAACCGGTTAGGGCCCAATCAGTCTTCTAATGAGAACATCTTGTGGGTTTCTTAGATCAGCTAAATTATCCTGCTCTCTCTTTTTTTCAGTATAGAAGTAGCTGAGGGCAACAGACAGTTTCTGACCAGTGAAAAACTCTAGAGAACTCTTGAAACAGAAAATTCAGAGGTAGTTTGTCCTGGTTCACAACCTTTGGGCAGCTCTTTCACCTAAGATCCTCTCAAGGCAAGGATATTTCTTGGGTTGTAAAGAGAGAATGAGGTCAGAAGTAAACTGAGGATGGAGAACAGTTTTGCAAATGGTAACCCTTGATTGCACAATGCAAACTGAAATACACCCACGGACCATCATACCTTTCTTCTTTCTCTGCAGCTAGGGCAAGCGTGCTTTACCTGTTTAGCCATGGGGTCTTGAGTCAGAAGACCTTGATTAATGTTTTAGTTTTATCCCTTAACAACTGGGTGGCTGTAGACAGACCACTGAACTTCACGGAGTTTCCTTTCTGAGTCTGTAAAATAGGATAGAAGAGAGTGGGTAGTATAAACAATACCTTCCTCAAAGGTGCAAGTAAGGACCAGATGAGGTAATGCATGTGAAACCACCCTAAGCTTGTCCAGGCTGCAGACACATCTTAGCAATGATTATTACATAGATCACGTTTGCCTTTTAAAATTGCTTTCATATTTATTATGTCACTTTTTATCTTCACAACAGGTCGATGAGGGATGTAGGGCAGGAATTATCTATGTTTTACCATCTGTTGATGTATGCAAATGTGGCCTGCAGAAGCCGAGAGACTGGCCTAAGGTTATGTAGTGCATCTATTTGCTTTATGCCTGAGCTCAATCCTGGACCTACTGAGTCCTATTCTAAAGCCCTCTCTTTCAAAACAAACTCAGTCACAACCTTGAAATCCACCAGTTCTGCTGCTGAAATTATTCCTACTCAATATGCAAGCCACCCTAAAACATGAGTCCAAAGCTGAATAATCATAACATCAAAATGATGATGGATAGACACCCATTGTGCGGAGCATTTTATAGATATTATTTCACTTAATTCTCATAATAATTCCATGAGGTTGTGTGATTCCCAGGAAATTGAGACAGAAAACAGTTCAGGAATTTGTCCATGGCCTACAGAACTAGTGAATGCCAAGGGCGCCTGAAGGTATTAGTTTGGTAAAGCTGCTGCAATGAAGTACCACATACTGGGTGGCTTACACAACAGAAATGTATTGGCAAGAAGTCTAAAATCAAGGTGCTGGCAGGGTTGGTTCCTTCTGAAGGCTGTGAGGGAAGAATCTATGTTCCTGATCTTGGAGAGCATTGGCTTGTAGATGACTGTGTTTATCCCGGTGTCTCTTCACAGTGTCTTCTCTTAATGTGTGTCTGTTTCTGTGTCCAAATTTCCATTTAGTATAAGGACACCGGTCCTATGGGATTAGAAACCAATCTAATGACCTCATTTTAAGTTGATTACCTCTATAAAGATCCTATCTCTAAATAATGCCACCTGCTAGGAATTGGGATTAGAACTTCAATATATCATTTTTTTTTTGTTTGGGGGGTGGGGTGACATAATTCCACCATAACAGTGAATCTAAACCCAGTTTCATTGGTTACACAGGGTTAAGCATTATGCTACACCATTCTGTAGCCTTTTTAAAGGAACAAATTTGAAGACCTGGAGCATGACACTTGACCTCCTGAATCCACTTTTACAGCAACTGAACAGAAATCTACCTTCTAAAATTTCTTAAAGTGGAAAGTGCTCCCCAAAATGTTTATCTAAGAGACTGGTTTCTAGCTTACTAGGCAATCTGGCATCGAGGACTTTTCTCATAAACATTTACAAATATTCTGCTCAGTAATGAAGTTAATCAGTAAGCCACCCAACCTCTGGCCTCTGTCACTTCTTACCTAGTCTCATTTTCAGTTGCTGGGAATAAAGTAAGAATGGTAATGCAGTTTCAGGAGTTAGAAAATCCAATTCAAATCAGTCCTTGCCAGAGCTGCACATCATCAGGTTCTGTCATGGAAATGATGAGCATGAGGCCTGCAAAAGGTAGGACACTGTTCACAGGTGTTCATGGTTGAGCTTCTGAAACTGGGCTGAGGAAGTGTGGGGCACTTTTGTTTGAGATGACAGTAGCAGGTCTCTATCAAAGATGGCTCAGTCAGAACCAGAAGTCTGGGGTGAAAAGTTGGGGTGGCGTGATTTTTATAGGATTCTAGGTAGGTGAGTATTTCTTTGAGAGGAAATCTAAATATGTTTTCCTTAAAATTCTTCATTGGATTATGGAAAATTTTAGCACCATTTTTTTAAAAAAGTGAAACAGTAAGCAGTTCTAAATTGATGCCTGTGGACACTTGAAATAACACTGTAAAGTATATTATTTAATGCAGTGGGTCATGAAATCTATTTCGTGGCTTTTGATCAGCATTAAAAACTAGAGTAGAATTGAGTGGGGTGGGGTAGAGTGGAGTGGAATGGAATAGAGTGGAGTAGAGTAGAGTGGAGTAGAGTAGAATAGGAGTAGCATGGAATAGAAATGTCAACATGCACTTCAAGAGGTAAAGATAGAAATTTGTCTCAATTCTGATGTAGATGTGTAAGTGTGTACAGAAGTCAAGACATAAGATATATTTCAAACTGTGGGCTATGGTGAGAAGCACTTATTTTCCAAAGCATATTACTCCTGGTAGTCTATGGGAAATCAGGTGAGTAAAGAGTTCCGCTTTAGGCCTAAGCTATTTGTTTTATCTGAAGTGAAACATGGATCATAATTAAAACATAGATTAATTTTGCCTGGTTTAATATTCTTCTCAAAGCAGAGCCTTGCCTTTTAAATTTCCAGCTAAAAGAGAAACTCTAATCTTTTTTACAACAATTACAAGTTGTGAACATATTGTGACCACGGAATTGGCAGCATTCCAGTTCGCTTCAATGCGATGTTTAGAAGTGACTGATACTGTATTTAGAAATGGAAATTACTTGAAAGGCTGGGGAGGAAAATTTTCTATTATTTCTATTTAACATTGACTAAACATTTGTACTGTGTCAGGGTTTGTGTAAGGTGCCAGGGATAAAAAAAAGGGGGGGGGAATATAAAATGTGATATAATTAATATAATATAATATAATATAATATAATATAATATAATATAATATATTCTCCAAAGAGTTCACAGAGTAACCAGAACAGTAACAAAAATGTATTGAACATTAATGCTGTGTCAAATCTAGCAAATTGTGGTTGAGTGGAATTGAGAGTTGGGCATGAAGCAGGACCCTCGCAACCAATACGTCATTCCACCTCAAGTGTAGCATGGAAGATAAGCCTGTAAATGAACAAAAATGATTGAAACCTGCCATAGTAGAAGTGTGTACAGAGGGTAGGAGGGGTTAGCTCTACCTAGGGGAGCTCGGGCAGACCTCAAGGAGGAGGTGTCAGCTGACCAGCCAAGGAGAGGCACCAACATCACACTGACCTGACATCAGGAAAAGCAAACAACTCCTCAAATGAAGCTGGTCCATACAATTAAGTATCCATGAATTAGGAAATAAATGAGGGAGCAAAGGCAACTTTCCCATTCATGAGACATTCTAATAAACATTCATGATATTTTACTGTAGTTGGCATTGTGCCAGAAGTGAAAAACGGGGTAAAACCTGTACCTTTATGAGGCTCAGAAGCTGTGCGATCACGAGAAAGTGCCATTGTTATTACAGGAACCTGATTCTCCCATGCAGGCACACAGTGCTCTGGCCACAGACTCCTTGGAGCTGTACTATATATCATAGAATAGCCATGTAGCCATTTCATTAACATTTTAATTATTTAAAATTAAATGAAAAATTCATTTCTTCATGATCGCTAGCCATGTCTCAAATGCTCAGTATTCCATATGGTTCGTGGTTAATGTGCTGATAAGTATAGCACACTTTCAGTATCTTAAAGTTCCCTTAGACGATGCTCCTCCAGAAAAACTAGTAAATGCTAGAGTTTCTCTACTCAGGAGAATTTTGCTTTCCTTTGCAGGATGTCTCAGACTCCCCTGAATCCATTCACGTGTTCCCATTGAAAAACTCTTCCCTTAACTCTCATATTCTCATTCATGTAGAATTCCTGTAATAAGGAATTCAAATTTTCCAATTCCTTGATAGACTGACTCCAAGAAAACACTCACAAATTCTAAGTTATATATGCATCCCTTTAAATTAAAGTGTTTCCCTTTAAATTATATTAAAGTGGAAATAAAATTTCCTTTTCAGGAAGCACGCTCTAAACTTGACTTACTGCCTCTGCCCCCTCATGTCTTATGCTCTATCAGTTGTTTGTTTACTTGGTTTTATCCCAGTCTTTGACTTTCCCCTCACACACACACACACACACACACACACACACACACACACACACACACAGGGCTGTGGCCTTTTCTGTTGTCTCTCTGTCTTACTCATTGTTTTATCCTCAAAGCCTAGCCCAGTGTTTAGCAAATAGTAAGTGTTCAATTTACATAAGTGAAAAAGTATCCTATAATTTATGTCATTAAAACAGGCTGATAAGTATGAACAATTACTAATGAACTATTATTAGAGTTGGGATTTTGCCAGGTTCCTTAAGAAACAGACATATCTTTTTATGGCACTCACCTTGTCAAAACTTTTCCCAACAACTGTGATTTTATACTCAGAGCTACCTTAGGAGATTTCAAGGCTGGGTGTTAATAGCTCCATTTTACAGAAGAAATTGAGACAAAAATGTCAGGCAGTACCTCAAGGTCTCACAGCAGCTCAAGGTCTCACAGAAGAAGTTGTTTTAGTGCTTCATTTTGAAATATGTTGGCTATGATGGATTTTTTAAAATTGTAAGTTGTCTGTATATTTATTGTCTACTCTGTAGAGATTTGGTGGAGACAGTGTGAAATACTAGAAATAGGTGTGCTTTGGGAAGAGAGGCATTATTTATTAATATTGTGCACTGATCTCATATTCTTGCCTGTTTTGTTGTTTTCATGTAATAGAATTGATGTCTTTGTGAAAGCTTTCCATTTTCATTAAGATTATTCCAGAGACTGATATGATATTGATACGATGATGTGATTTGTGTTGGGACTTCATTGTGTCTTTTGATTATTAAAATATTTGTTTCGTTGGAATAATGCTCAGAGATTTGAAATTGTCATGTGAGGACAAAAACTTACATATTTCCTTGGACTCTGCAGAATCCAGATTCTGTCCTTACTTGATTGTTTGACCTCAGGCAAGTCGCTTAACCTTCCTGGAAGTGTAGGTGGAGAGTAACTGGGGCTTGGGGGTGGGGATGTAGAGTTGATTAGGGGTAAGATGGTTTGGAGGATAAAATCTAGATATGAGTGCAAGTGAAACTGTTTTTAATGTTAAGTTCTTTTCTAGCCTATTCACTCCAGAAATTTTAGTCACACTTAATTATTAAATAGATTAGGATGTTATTCATATCTTTTCTTTTTTCTGTTCTAATTCCATATTTTTGTATTCTTCCATTTTGTGGTCATTAGACAAATCTTTTTGTCAGATATTCTGACTCAATGCTGGTTTTATATGGTTGAGCTGAGCATAAAAGAGAGGAAATTGATATTTGCACCAATATTGTATACTCTGTGCTCTATCAATCCTTTCCTGGGTCAATGTAAGCAGCATTTTTTTCAACAAGCATTAAATATACATATACTCCACTTTGCCATTGTCAAAAAGCCCTGAATTCTAATGCCTATAGACTGTTAGTCATATACTTGTAGATATTTTAGATACACAAAAGAACTATCAGATTATCCAGCATTGAGTCTTCTCTTTATAGGTGAGCAAATGTTGGCCCAGGCAGGGAAGGTAAGTATCATATAACATGATTCAGAGCCAGGACTCCCAGGGACTTATAGTCAGGAAAAACTTCTAAGAGAAACTATACTTAAAGGGAAGTTTAGAGGTAAGTGGATATTGGTGAGAGGAAGTTCTCAGAGGGGGTGACTATATTGAGGGAAGTGCCAGGCTCACAGGCAAGTCCCTGAGTCTGGCATCAGCAAGGAACCTTCCAGGAATGGCTGGAAAAGAAAGGGGAGGATCACACTGAGCCCTGCAGGCCTAGTTGTCGGTTATCTGCAGACAGAAGCAGTGGAGGACTAAAGAACTCAAGAGCAGAGAGAGGAAGAGAAAGGCTTTAAATCATGTTCAAAAAAGCAGGGGTGAGGAGCCTTCTTCTGCCAAGGGCCATTTGAATATGTATTACGTCATTTGAGGGCCATACAAAATTATTGACTTAAAAATTAGTCTGCTATATTTGGTCGAACATTTAATTAACTCATCCCTTTTACGTTGGTAGGCCAGACGAAATGATATGTGGGCCTTATACAGCCCACAGGCCGGACGTTCCCCACCCCTGCTCTAAAGCATCACCCATCTGAAATTTTCCTAGGTCTGACTCCCAAAGTTCAAAGCTCAGCTACTTAGGTGGGTAGGAGTAAAGTTGCCTAAATTCTCTACGCCACAGGCTAATCGTTTGCAAGTGGGGGTAATAATGTTATGTACCTCACAGGATTTTGTGAGAAGGATGTGAGGATATACAAGTTGCCTGGCACTAGGAAGAACTCTCTGATAAAGTTTTCTAACAGTAATAGAAATAATCATAGTAGTAGCAACCATCTTTTAAGCATTGTGAAGAGCATTCTTCATGCAGAGATGCAGAGTTCCACAATCCCTAATTGACAATTTCAAATTCCAAACACTAAAAAATAAGCTCCCCCCCTGCCCCAAAGTATGGCACAACCTTCTTTTGTGGCAAAACCTGACCTGAATGAATTGAGGGTATTTATGGCCTTTATTTATTCTCTTAGTGTGAGCATGTATACATTGCATTGTGGGGAATATTGCTATTTGATTCTGGGTTCTGCCCAGATCATGCTGGGAGAAAGAACATTGCATTCTATTCTAAAATTCAAACGACTCTGAATTTGAAGATACAGGTGACTCCAAGGGTTCCAGTGAGGAACTGTGGATCTGTATTATCTCAATCTTCAGCAACCCTTGATATAGATATTTCCATCCCAAGCCTACTGCTATAAAAACGGAGGTTTTCAGTAGTTTAATTTGCCCAAAGTCTCATATTGTTCACAGAGGTAGAGTAGAAATTTTGGTCTAGGGTCGCCTGACTATGCTTTGAAGAATCTGACCTATTTGTATGCTCGCCTATATCTTATTTATGTCCATAACATTTTAAAAAATGTTTTGTATAATTTAAACACTGCTGTATTCTAAAGAGCCATAGTTTATGTTTCTAGCAAATAGAAGCATTTTCACAGCCTGATAGTGTTCTGTTACCTAGAGGTTTTATAGATAAGGGGCTCATTTCATAATGGCAGTAGGAATAATTATTATTACTATTTTGATGGCAGCTATAATTTATCTTGCACATTATGTGTGCACACATTTGCAAAGTGCTTGCATTTTGCATGCATTACCTTGTTTAATCATTATATCAACCGAATGAGGTAGGTGTTTTACTCTGTTTTATAAAGACAAAACCAAGACTTAAAGATGTTAAGTAAACTGTCAGCATACGCAGATAGTAAGTAATAAAACAGAGCTAGGATTTGAACCCTGGTAAATTAATTTCAGGTACTGCATTCTTTTTTTAAGCTTCTCTTTTGTTTTATAATAATTAAAGTCACACATATATATATGGAAAAATTACAAATAGTAAAAAGATTGTGCAATATCCCACCTCAGAAAACAATCCAACAATCTCACTTCCCACAGTTGCCATCATCCAGTTCCTTTTGCACTGTGCAAAATATAGCCTCTCATACACACAGTTTTTTAATATTCATATAGCCTATCTAATAAGGAGGGAATATGCTAATTGACTGCCCCACCCTCAAAGATGGCAGTGCCCACAGCCAATAAGGAGGGAATATGCTAATTGATTGCCCCACCTTCAAAGATGGCGGCGCCCACAGCCACAAGATGGTGGCACCCAGTCCCCTCAGCCCCGCGAGGGCTGCAGGTGTGCGGCAAGGCTGGGCCCACCCCTAGGTGAGCCTGGCCACTCTGTGTGCCTGCCTCTGGATACCCCCAGTCCCCTCAGTCCCCCAGCCACCCAGGGCTGGCCCAAGGCACAGGCAAGCCTCAGATGGCGGCTGCCCAGCCGCCCAGGGCCGCCCGAGGTGCAGGTAACCAGGGCTGGCTGAGGCTCGTGCTGGCGGCAGTGGCAGCAGCCTAGGTGTGATGGGGCGGTGCCTTCCCCTGATCGCCGTGTCACCTCCTGCCCCTGAGGGCTTCTGGACTGTGAAAGGGGGCAGTCCAGGCTGAGGGACTGCCGCCCCCCCCCCCCCCCCCCCCGCTCCAGTGCATACATCTAAGGCCTGGTGCATGAAAATTCATGCACTACAGCGGGGGGCGGTCCCTCAGCCTGGCCTGCCCCCTTTTATAGTATATATAGTATTCTATAGCTTAATTTTTTTCATAAAGCATCATATTATAGAAACTTTTCTACATCTGCCCATATAGATCTAAATGATTATTTCATATCTACAAAGTATTTCAGTGTAGGGACATAATATAATTTATTTAACCAGACTCCTATTGATGGATATTTAAATCATTTTAAATTTAT
Source organism: Myotis myotis (assembly GCF_014108235.1). Lineage (NCBI taxonomy): Eukaryota > Metazoa > Chordata > Mammalia > Chiroptera > Vespertilionidae > Myotis > Myotis myotis. The sequence goes on from NW_023416335.1 coordinate 198,114,281, forward strand.
GATGCTTGCAAACACTACTGCAAATGAACACTTCACACAAACATTTTTTCATTCAGATTAAATCATATCTTTAAGATGAATTTTCTAGCAGTGGATTGTTGTGCTAAAAGAGTATTTGAGTTTTAAATGCTGAAAGATATGGACAGATTGTCCTCCAAGAATTTTGCTTTCTCAAGAGTGTGTATTGTCAAACTCTTTAAGTCCTTATATATTTAAGGATGAACACTGTAATATTTTTCTATTGCAGTTTCTATTTAAATTTAATTATTGGCAAGGAGGAGCACATTTTTATGTCTTTATAAGACAATTGTGTTTTTATTTCTAAAAACTGGCCATTGATGTCCTCTATCTTTTGTCCATGGAATGTTAAATGTTTTGCATGTTGAATGCTTTTTAAAAAAACATTATCTTTTATTCCACGTTGAGTATTTTCTTACTGGTTTGTATGAGCTCTTCACACATTATTTATATGTTGTAGATATTTTCTGAGCTTGTAATTTAGTCCTTTAATTGTCTCTGTAGGCTTTTTTTATGGAAAAAGAGGTTCATTTATATGTAGGTAAATATTTCAGTTTTTTCTTAGAGCCCACACTTCTAAACATACTGTGTGCTTAACAACTGCCTCTAATTTATAGAGTGATAATGTTAATTCCAGTTTTATTGTCACTTTTGCTCAGGTGTACTAACAGAGCCAACAACAGGTCCTCTGGGGCAAAACCTAGAAGTGGAATCGTACTCACAATACAACAACACTCAGTTTCCTCAAGTTCAACCACAGATTTCCTCCTCATCCTATTATTCCAGCCTGGGTTTCTACCCCCAGCAGCCTGAAGAGTGGTACTCTCCGGGACTATATGAACTCAAGCCACTGCCCACTGAGACCCTCTACCAGGGAGAGACTGAGGTAGCAGAGATTCCTGTGACAAAGAAGCCTCGAATGGGCACGTCAGCCGGGAGAATAAAAGGAGATGAGCTATGTGTCGTTTGTGGAGACCGAGCATCCGGATACCATTATAACGCACTGACCTGTGAGGGGTGCAAAGGTAAGCGTCTTTTGGCTGGCCGCATTCTCCTCGTTAAGCTTTTACTATATTAGTTGTATAATTCCCTCAAACCAGATTGTTCCCTTTTCCCAGATAACTTTCCATTTTCTCCTACCTCTTCCTATCTCCTCACCTGGGTTGGCATGTCATAGACCTCTAGGAAAAGCCTATTAAAATATGTAGCTTAGATATGTCACCTTTTACTTATTCACAACCTTACACATAGTTAAGAAATGTATGACTGTTGATTTTGTTTGTTTTTTTGCTGTTTTCTTTTAAAGAGAAATTTGAACTTACCTCTTTAAGAATTAAGAAAGAAGGAAGTAATAATAGCTTATTTCAACTGATATTTCAGTTAGCAGGAAATATCTGTGAGATGCTGTGGGAGGTGGGATCAATGACATTGCAGTCCATTTAGAAGGAAGAAAATTTAACACATGAAATATAAAAATGACGCAATGTGTAGTCCTATGAGATTACTCTCCCAACAAGGACACAGGTAGTAAGTTGTAAAATTTCAGAGGAAAGGACAGAGAGGTTAACCCACAAATAGGTTAACCCATTTATCTTTGTATTTCTTCATTCAACAAATATTTATGGAATGCCTACCACGCACTCTGCTAGCTTCTACGACATTGGAAGCTGAATAATAACTGCCCTTGAGCGGAATCTATTGAATGGTGTGCCAAATGCAGATGCCAATGATTGCCATACAAACAAACAGTCACATAAAAGTGGCTCAAGGACATTTCAGACCTTTGGAAGTTCAAATGGTCAGATTGTGTAAAAAAACTACATTAGGCATTGTGCTGTCATTACCTTTTTAAAACATAAGTAGTGTTTATGCCCCACATTTAAAAATTAAAACAGATCTATACAGAACATTTAAAACATCTCATTTATGGCCTTCAATATATCCTTATTCTTTTTGTGGAGAGTCAAGTTTGTATAGGTGAAAAGAGAACTTGTAAATTCTTTGAAGGCATAGATGATGTCTTCAGCTCTATTACTTCCCATAGCACCCAACACAGTGCCTGCCACACAAGTGTGAAATGAATGTTTGAATGACATATGAAAATCCATGATCACCATTGGTACTTAACATATATAACTCTACTTTGTAAAAATATTTTCAGACTCTTTTATACTACCTAATTCTTTCATAACTCCAAATGATAAGAGTAAATATTACCCTCCCACCCCCATATTTGGTGACAATTTTTTTTCTTGAGTAGGCAGAGTTTTGAAGATGGAAATCTGATTTTGTGACAGTTAAAAGAAAGAGAGTTGAAAATTGCTAAGAGAGTAGATCTTAAATGTTCTCACCACAGAAAAGAAATAGCATTGATGTACCTGGATGGAGGTGTTAGCTAAGGCTATGGTGGGCATCACTCTGCAATAAGTAAGTGCATCAGTCAACACGTACAGCTTAAACCTACATAATGTTATATGTTAATTATATCTCAATAAACCTGGAAAAAAGAAACAAAAAAACCACTGAAATGAAAAAGAGAGATAGGTGAAGTAAAGTAGGGAGGAGAAGCTAGTTGCTTAGGAAAAATAAAATAGTTTCAAAATGACCAGCATGAAAGTTGGATTTTTTTAAAAAAAAATTCTAGCCCCACCAGCGTAGCTCAGTAGTTTAGCATCCACCTATACTATAAAGCAGAAGGTCACGGTTTGATTCCTGATCAGGGCACATGCCCAGGTTGGGGGTTTGATCCTCTGTAGGGTGCCTGCAGCGGGCAGCTGATCAATGATTCTCTCTCATCATTGATGTTTCTATTTCTTGCTCCCTTTCCTCCCTTTCTCTGAAATCAATAAAAATATATTTAAAAAATAATTTTTAAAAGTGTACACATAGGTTTGAGAAATCAACTGACCTACAAAAAAGAAAAAGAGCTTTGTAGTAGCTCTAGTCAAAAAGTGGCTGGGCCTGTTATTATAGAGGGAAAATGAGGACCAAAGGATGAAACATATAGGATGGCATATTTGGGCATAATTCAAGAAATACTTTTCTATAAAGGAGAGAAACATTCTTTTTTTAAAAAATACTCACCTAAGGATATGCTTTTACTGATTTTGAGAAAGAGCGAGCGAGAGAGAGAGAGAGAGAGAGGGAGAGAGATCAATTGGTTGCTTCCTGTACACACCCTGACCGGGTATCAAACCTGCAACTAAAGTATGAGCCCTGACTGGGAATTGAACTCCCAACCTTTTTGGTGTATAGGACAATGCTCCAACCAGCCCAGCCACGTGGCTGCTTTCTTGAAGTGAGCTATGTTTTTCATGTTGATTCAAATTGCTTTTTATTAAACTTCTCATGCTATTTTTTAATACAAAAAGATTTTATACAACAAAAGAACAAAAACAAGTTTAGAAAATTAAATACAAACAAAACTATAAAATCAATAAAATAATAGATGGTTTATAGTATGTGGGTTTTTTTGCTCAAGATGTCACTAAAGCACAGGTTCTGCCCAGCCAGAGTGGCTCAGTGGTTGAGCATCGACCTATGAACCAGGTGGTCCCAGGTTTGATTCCCAGTCAGGGCACATGCCTGGATTGGAGGCTGGATCCCCAGTGTGGGGTGTGCAGGAGGCAGCCGGTCAGTGATTCTCTCTCATCATTGATGTTTCTATCTCTCCCTTTCCCTTCCACTCTGAAATCAATAAAAGATTATATATATATATATATATATATATATATATATATATATATATATATTTAAATAAAATAAAATAAAGCACAGGTTCTTTTGAGTGTGGTATGCCTATGCCACAGGTCATGTGAGGCCTCAGTTCCCCGCTGCTTGTCTTTGTTCAAACGACTGATCAGCCAAACTGTGGTTCATCTAGGGCTCCATCTGGCTACCCCTAAGCTGAGGACATCCCGTGCATATTAAGTTTACCTTTTGCACTTCCTCCAAGCTCTTGACAAATAAATCATGTCTCTTGCTGTTAATAAGATCATGGACACAAACAAAAATGAGGGCATTTAGTTTGTATGGCAGTATAAGATGGTCATAGGGATGATCCAGAGAATGCTGTTATTAATTTTTAAAGACATTCAGGAAATAAAACTATAAAAATAAATTTATTATGTGCAAAGGACTTTAAAAAAAAGTCTGGCACATAGCCCCAAATCAATAAATGCCTATTGTTATTGTTTTATGGTCTTAGACTCTATTAACATTGAGTATACTGGTGTGTGACTATTTTCTGCTTATCTTGATAAAGGTTGATGCCCAACCCATTGTCAGTTGTTTGGCAAGACTTATTCCATTTGATATTGACTTATTTCCAAAAGCCTGTCCACCTTGTCTGTGTGGACCAGTGCTACTAAAAAATATCAGTTCAATATCACATGGGAAGTTGTGGGAAATGCAAATTTGAGGACCCTGCCCCAGAACGACAGACTCAGAATTTCTGGGAATTCTGTGACTTAACAAGCCCTCCTTGCTAAAGTTTGAGAAGTACTTACGTTAATCATACCTAAAAGGCACCTGAGTTGACTCATCTGGCCAAGCAGCTTGGTTGTGCATTGCCGTTGTGAAATTCTCAAAGGTGGGGATTCTGCTCTCCAGCCATCCAGAGGAAAATTCAATGGATAAAAATGTTGACTGGAAACACACAAAGTCTAACCCAGTCATGGTTCCTGCTTGGAAAAGAATAGGAAAGGACATGCATTCTAAAAATCCCATTATAAATATGACCCTACAAATTTCAGTGCCAATGACATGCCAGTGCTACAGACACTTTCTTAGGCCCTTGCAGCAACTGTGGGAAGTAGGTGTCACTGTGCCTATTTTAAAGGTGAAGAATAAGCATATCGTTTCAAAAAGAAGCTGAGATTTGGAGGCCAGTGCTAATAGCTTATGTGATGTATTTACTATACATCAGGAGTAAAAGCGCTAATAACTTATCTCCATTTTATAGATGAAGAAAGTAAGGCACAAGAGGTTAATCAGCTTACTCAAGGCTTCTCAATAAGGGGTGGAGCTTCAAATGGACAGCTTATAGATCTAATTCTAGAGCCTCTATTATTGACCACCGGGTTATGATGCGTTTTATTGCTTGCCCACTAAGAGATCATTCTACTCTTTACGCTATTTAGTCAAGGCTAATATTGACTAATTCAGTGACCAAAGGAAGAACATCAAGAGCTCACTTAGGTGTTAAGGTATTGGTATTATCCACGCCAAGGACAAGAGTCTCTAAAGTCAGTAACCTGGGTTGGCTCACCTCTTACAGGTGAAAGCTGTAGTGAAACCTGGTCCTCCTGAGAACTCAGGGGTGTGGCAGGGTGAATAGTGTGAGACCAGTGTGTTGAGGACAAACCTAAGAAACACGGACTCTAAGGCAGGCAAGGGAGGAGATGCCCATAAAGGATACAGAATAGAAGTCTACCTTCTATTGATAGAATAGGAAACGAGTGGAATGGAATGGAATGGAATGGAATGGAATGGAATGGAATGGAATGGAATGGAATGGGAGGCTACAAGAGAAGTGCAGGGTCACAGGAGAGAAGGAAGGGGACTGAAAAGTGGTTGAAAGAGATCAATGCTTGGGGGAGTTCAGGAAGAAAAAGTTGGATCTGAAATAGATACAGTTTTAAGAGCAGAGAAAGGAGGCAGAGCTTTTTAATTTATTTTGATTTGAGACTTTGCCCCCCTGGTGGCAGCCAAAGGACCAGAGTGCAAATAAGGACATGATGTGGAGCCAGCCAGAGCCCATGGTCTACTCCAGGGGTTGGCCATTTTTTTTTTTTTTGTAGAGACAGGTAGTAAATGTTGTAGGCTTTGCACCATAGTGGTCTCTTTTGCAATTATGCAACTCTGCAAACACAGCCATGCCCAAAAAAAGGGGGCATGGCTGTGGTTTTACTTAGCTGACAAACAATAGGCAGAACTTTTTTAAAAACACACATACAAAAATAGGGATTTGGTCCATGGACTTAGCAGTAGTTTGCTGACCCCTTTTAGACCAATGATCTCGAGGGCCAGTGTCAGAATGAATAGGAGACTGTGTAGTAAGAGAGAGTACAGCACTCAGGACCTGTGCGTAAGAAATGTAACCTCCTTTTGTATAATTGGACTTAATTCAATTTCAAGCCCTGGTGAAAACTTCATTTTATTCAATTCAGGATTATTCTACACCCCACTCCCAAATCATTTTTCTGGGGTTTTGTCTGAGATCTAGGGTTATGTAGCTGTGTGGAGGGACTAGGCGCTGGGCGGGGAGAGTCTCGCTCTGTGCTGTTAACAGTCTGGCTTCTGTTCGGGCTGTTCTAACTGGTCTTCAGTCACCAGCGGGAAATCTCTCTAAGGCTCCATCCTGGGGTCCTGGGCACACCCCTCCTTCCTGTCTGGCCTGCCTGCTTCCCTGGAGTGGGTTCCTAATGCTGCCCCAGGGGTGTGCAGGAATGCCTGGCTGCCCACAGAACCCACAGAACCCACCTGCCTCTATGCCATGCTGGGTGCAGGGACCCCCTGAGGGCCTCCCAATGCTCCCCAGGAAAGTACACAGATTTCCTCTCCCTAGGATTCCCGAATGACATGGAGTTTATATAATCTTTCCTCGCACCCATTCCAGGACTCAGTATGGGCAGGAGAGTGAGAGGCACAGAGCTCAGGGCCTTCTCAGATACTCAAACATGGTTCAGCTCTTTTCCTCTTTGATTGTCTGTCTCTCCCAACTCGGGTAAGTTTAGTGTCTGGGATCTTGAAGCTTAGTTGTTGGCGACTGAAAGCCAAAGGTTAAGGCTCCTTTGTGCTTTGCATATGTTCTCTTGAGAAAACAAATGAAAATTGTCCTCGCTTAGTGAATGGGGAGGGCAACACAGGAGTGAAAGAATCAGTGCCCCCTGCCAGGCAGCTTAACGGCTGAGCCAACCTTGCCTTCCTATCCTCCACCCTTTGAATATCTGCACTATGAGATGCAAAATGAATTTCACTCCAGGACTTCCCACCAAAGGGAGCGTGGACTGTGAGGTTTGGAAGGCATGCATTGAATCTAGGCTCTGTACTTCTGGACCTAGTAAGTAAGGTACTTCATATGTCAATCAATGTTCAGTGAAATAAAACAGGAAGCCAAGTTTTTAGGAGAAAGGAATTAATACAGGAGAGGTTGGAAGGGCAGAGGAGGAGGTTCTATGCTGAGCCTCCAGGACACTCAGAGCCACACTGCGGAAGGGCAGTTGTTCAAGAAGACGGGGAATTAGGAAGCTGGCACAGAACTGATGCCCAGGGGATCGGGATGCTGCCTTCACCACAATTACTGGCTTCAGAACCATGGCTTGCCTGCTAAATCTGTGCATACAACCGGTGTCTTGCCTCTCAACACCCTAGAAGCCAGCAACTGGAAACCTGGGTGCTGACACAGAAAAACTCCACCCTCCTGTGTGCCAGCAGAAACAAGAGCAGCAGAAGCACAGCTCTTGCTTCACTTCCAATTTCCAAATGTCTTACAAGGGCACCTGTTTGGCAGAAGGTAAATCATATCCACATGTTAACTGCAAGGGAGTCTGGGAGAAGTTGGGTTCCTTGGTGCACTCCAGAATAGAAGGAGATGATGGACATCCATCTAGCCCAGTGGTCGGCAAACTCATTAGTCAACAGAGCCAAATATCAACAGTACGATTGAAATTTTTTTTGAGAGCCAAATTTTTTAAACTTAAACTATATAGGTAGGTACATTGTTATTAACTTGGTTAGGGTTCTCCTAAGGCTTAGGAAGAGCCACACTCAAGGGGCCAAAGAGCCACATGTGGCTCGCAAGCTGCAGTTTGCCGACCACGGAGCTAGCCAATCCTTAATTTGCAAAATATTTACCTTCTCTGAGTCTCCAATCTGCAAAACAGGGATCATATCTATTTCACAGGGTCATTTTGAGGGTTAGTTTAAGTTTTTATATGTGAGATCCTGGCCACTCTCTGCCTTAGGGCTTCACTGTAGATGTGTCAGACCTGTGATACACACACACACACACACACACACACACGCACACACACATGCACACACGCACACATGAGAAAAAATTTTAAAACTTCAAAAGAAAACAAAGATCATGTTTAAACTTCCTGACTTCACTGGTCTCTATATCTGTTTCTATTAGAAATATTTTAATTTTTCCAAGTATTTTATTTCTTGTAGACGTTGAATGCATCAATGAGAGAAATTTTGATTTTTTTTTAAGTAACTGCAGAACACAAGCATATTGCACAGTGACAATGATTGCCATTTGCTCAGCAATAGATTAAATCTAGAGCTTTCTTTCCCCCTCAGTTATCAGTCATATATGCTAATGTTTGAATGAATTTTGCTTCAAACTTCAAACCTCAACTAACAAAACCAATCTGCAGCTGACTGGCAGTTTCAAATGGTCGCATTTTCAAATAGGTCACTGTCAGTCACATTCTTCTCAGGGAGAGAAGGGAGAATTCATAAAAGGCATTGTGTGAGTAAATGGGTGACGTGTTGTCCTTTTGAACATTTTTAATAGAAGATAGTGAACCAGCATTAGACTTAGTTCTAAAGGTTTAGAAAAGATCCCAGAGTTGTTGAAGCCATTGTAGTGGGTAGAACAGATGCAGTGTTTTCAGTAGTTCTTTTGTTTATGGGTCAGGGCTGAAGTGTCTTGCCTCACATTTTATATGATTCTATAAAATTTAACAATGGTCCTAATGGTCTCTATAGATCAAAAGATCGAAGAGTGTGATCCAAGGGGTGGTGATTGAACTGTTTCGCTGTATTGGAAGCCTTTTGTCATGTGTTATAAAAATCACCAAAAAAGTGGAATTCTGAAAGCAGTCAGCCTACATTCCAACCCAGCTCATTTTTCTCCCAGCTGTTCCAAGTTACTTAACATCTCTGCGCTTCAGATTCCTCCCCTGTAAAATGAGGATGATAATAAAGATGACAAGAATGAGAGTGAGATGATGATGATGGCAGTGGCGGCAGTGGTGGTGATCGGGAGGAGGAAGAGGAGGAGGAGGGGGAGGAGGAATTAGGGGACAGAAAGGTAGATGACATATTAAGTGATTATTACATGCAGGCTTTATCTGGCGCCTTTAGATGTACTAACTCATTTAATCTTCAGGACAACCCTTTGAGGTAGGTATCTAGGGGTTGTCAGGAGTATCTTTGGTTTCCTAAGTTACAAGGTTAGATTACTGATTTTAGCTCTTTCTCTTTTTTTAGTATAAGTTAATGTGTGTAAAGCAATTGACAGTACTTGCCAATAGTAAACCCTCAATAAATGTCTGCTATTATTACTATTATTTTTGGGTTCTTGTAAAAAATAGATATATTTTTAAAACATCTATCTCTATATCTGGCACAATTGAGTGCTCAGTGAGCATTGGCTATTGTTAATCTTATTGATTAAATATTATTTTATCATTGTTATTTTTCTGTTTATCCAGCCTCCCTTATTTGGAGCATGTACTATCTTCAAAACGATGTCTCTTCTAGAAACTAATTAAGCCCCCAACTCCTGATAGTTTGCCTAGCAGGGAATCTAAATGGTTCTTAAAAATCATGCAAAGCCAAGCTCATGCAGAGCATCATTACCTCTCCCCTCATCCTCCCAAGTAGGGGAGAGGGTATCAGTGGATTTTCTCTGGGAAGGACAACTAGGTAGCATGAGGACAGGTATGGGGAGGAAATGTTTTACTTTATATCCTTTTGTATCTGTTGATTTTTGAACCACAGAAAAGAATGAACTCTTCAAAAAATGGTAAGATAATTTTAATAGAGACAAACGATGTGAAGAATGCAAAAGAGACAATGGGAAAGAGATGAGTGGACCTCATGAAGGATACTACTATAGATAAAGTGGTGACACTTGAGCCGAAATAAAGGATGTGAGAGTTCTGTCTTTATTATTATTATTATAATTATTATTATTTACAGCTAATGACAATGCCTTTTATTCTGAGCTTGAATGGAAGATGATTTATTTCTTGGTCATCAAAAATTGTTAGACCAAATAATCAAGCCAACCTTTTAAAAAATTATGAAAATTTATTATGCTCATTTACAGTGCTAAAATGAGGTAGACTGAATTTCTTTCCCAGTTCTGAGGTTGAGCTGATGAATAAATTCAGCTTTTAAAAAATTCTTCTAAGAAATATTTAAAAAACCATTATCCTGTAGCTAATGTCGGTCAACTTATCAACAGGATACTTTTCAATGGCTTAGGCTTTGAGCCTGCCCTTTCTATTAATAGGTGAGGGCAAAAGGAGGAACAGACTCAGAGCTGCCAGCCGGGCAAACACAGAGCAATTCCTAAATGACTCGAGAATGAAGCGTGATCTCATTCATTGAGGAGCTCTGAGATTCCCTGCTCACCTCTCTGAAGGTGCTATTTGGGTTTAGCAGCCTGCTTTTAGCGATCAGGATGGAGGACAAGATGTGCTGTTGGATAGGATGTTCTGGTCCTTGTCTTTTGGGCAAGGGGGACTTCTCATTCCTCCTGGGCATTGCCTACCCTCTCTGGCTTCTAGTCATTGCTTGAGACTGCATGCCAATACTACTGCTACCCATGGTGTAGCATAGGAGTTGGCTGACTTTTTCTGAAAGGGGCCCATATTCTAAGCTTTGTGAATATTAGGTCTCTAACTCAACTATTTGACTCTACCATTATAGTGCAAAAGCAGACATCATGAAAATGAATGGGCTTGGCTGTGATCTAATATACTTTATCTGTGGATACTGAAATGTGAATGTCATATAACTTTTAAATATCACAAAATAGTCTTAAAAATTTCAATAGTCTTAACCATTAAAAAATGTAATAGCCATTCCTGGGTTGTGGGCTATACAACAATAGGTGTGTGTGTGCTGGGGCGGGGGGGGGGGGGGGGGGGGGGGGGGAGGGGCTTGATGAATTTGCCCTGCATAATTAGCCAACTCCTGGCTTAGCACAATTCTCCCTAAGAATGCCTTAGGGCTGTCTGAATCTCCTTGCATCTGAACTTGCACCTCCCCCATTGCTCCTACACCTGCATTTTTATGCACCTGTCCTGGGCCACGTTTCTTCAGAAATTTACTGTTTTCGATCTTGCGGAGATTCACCAACATTTTTGACACATTGATAGAGCTTCCTTCACACTCTTTTCTAAACTATGCTGTTTTAATGAACTTTTCTCTCATTTCGTGGTATATGTAAGTTTTCATGGTTTATTTTGGCAGAAGGGATTATAGGAGCTTGATAAATGTCCTTTGAGTACTAAGTTGCTTATAGATTTATCTAGTTATGCATGATATCAGGCAACTTACAGACATAATTTAAAGTCAGTCCTTTTTAAGCCATTTAATTAAAAAATCAATAGAACTTGCAGTTGGCAAAACTAAGTGGTGGAGAAGTCAGGTAGACATTTGTGTGTGTGTGTGTGTGGCTCTCTAAGACATTAAGGAAAGAAAAAAACCTTAAAGTTAATGACTAGCAGGGAGAGCTCTCTGTGTTCCCACATGTTGCCAGTGGTCGTGGGGTTATTGCAACATCACAAGAAAAGGAATTTTCTGAGATTTGCACAGGAGAACGAGCGATATTTATTTGCATGGGATTAGACCCCTGTGTTTCCAAGGTGCCACTTCCCTCCGCCCCGCCAAGGAAAATGTCCCATTTTGCTTTCAGCAGAGCTAGGATTAAAGCCATTGCCCTGAGTTTCTGCCCCATGTCTGCACAGTACAATCCAGCATCATCAGGCTAGCTTAGATTTGTTCCCAGTTGCAGTCCATTGCATGTGGGGTCTGCATGGCCATGGGCCACGTGACCTTGAGGGCCACATGGCTCTGGAGGGAATGCGGGCAAATGCAAGGAAGCAGGAGCCAAGCCAGAGGAACAAGAGAGCCACAAGAGAGAATTTGTCTGTGGGATTATGAATTCCCATATTTTCGTGGGATTGCAGTGGCCCCACCCTCTCCAGCCAATTATCTTTGTTCCCAGGTTAGACTGACAGGCACCTTCCATATGCCACCCCTACTTCACTGAACACGAGTCCATCTCCCCTTTGTTGGACCCTTTCCCCGGTGATTTGCTGGGAATGGACTGGTGGATCCCTGAGGTATCAATAGGAATGAAATAATTAACAATTTTCATCAACTTTATGTCAAAAGTTTGAGGATTTTCTCTTTCATTTCTAAAATAGCTCTTGCCAGATGATCAGGAGTCTATTATCAAGTTTTTAAAATTTCAGAAAGAAGCTCAAGGAGAAAAGCTGAGGTCCTAAAGATTAAGAAAAGTGTGTGATGGAAACCCTCTCTCTAGTTTGTACCTTTTTCAAGCTCCCTAACAGCGAGATAGAGGTGGGAAAGACAGCTGGGGCGCAGGAGGAAGAGTAGGATGTTTCTGAAGAAGTTTTGGAGAAGGGGAAGAAACTGTGGAGCACTTAACGTGCTGTGTGGGACTGGGGGAGATTCATGTCTAAGGACAATTTTTAAGAATGCAAACTCCTTACTAGGAAGGCAGCAGACTGTAGTGGTTAAGAGCACAGTTTGAAACCTACCCTGTTGGGAGTCAGATCTGAGCCCTACCATTTACTATCTGTAGGGTCTTGATCGGATTACTTCATCTCCGTATTACTCAGACTCCTTATCTGTAAGAGGGAAATAATAATAGACTCTATATCATAGGATTGTTATGAATATTATATGCATCAGCTTTTGCAAAGTGTTTAGAACGGTGTCTGATACAAAATTAATCCTATGTAAGGGGCAGGGGTGGGGGGGGTGAGGGGACTTTTTACCCTCCGTTGTGCTGAGACAGATCCAAAGGCTAACTCTCCAGTGGTCAGCAAACTGTGGCTCGGCAAACTGCGGCTTGCAAGCTACACGCGGCTCTTTGGCCCCTTGGGTGTGGCTCTTCCACAAAATAATGACTTCTGCGCATGGGCCACGAAGTTTCAATCGCACTGTACGTGCGCGCCCGCTCGTGGTATTTTGTGGAAGACCAACACTCAAGGGGCCAAAGAGCCGCATGTGGCTCGTGAGCCGCAGTTTGCCGACCACGGGTAAGCCATAAAGCTCACTAGTTGCTCGGCTTTGTGTTTGTTGCTGTTTCCAAAACATGGAGACCCTTAAAGCTTTAAACAACCATAGTTTCCAAGTAATGGGTAGCCCACAGTCAGTTACTGAAGTCTGGCTTGTGCGTGTGTGTTTGTGTGCCTACGTGTGTGCACATGCACACGTATGTGTATGAGTTGAGAGTAGGGTGTGATACGTGGGTTCCATGTGTATAAAGATGCAGAAAAGCAGAATGTGCAATATTCAGCAGATTTGAGGGATCCATTTTACCATCCTAAAGCTGTCTTCCTGCCAGCCCCATCCTGCAATGCCAGCCCTGTCTATTCATCTTTTGTTACCAGGGGGCCTCTGTTCCTCAGTGAATTTCCTTTCCATTCATTTTCAAATGACTTCTCTGATATGGGCATTGCTGAATATGCACAAGATAGAATCAGGGGTATGGGTATGGATAGATTTGCATAAGTATAAATATAGAATATGTACTTTTATTTAAGTGATATAGTGATAATAGACTATTGCTACCTCAGAGTGAAAGCTAATCAATTCAGCTATTGAGATGATAATGATTTTCTGAGTTAATATCAGAGTAAAAAACCTGCAGATTTTTTCTAGCTGCCCGCTCCTTTGACTCATCTTGGAGTAAGAGTTTTATTTCTGTTAACTATTGAGCTATCAGTATCTGACCGTATTAAATGGGATTGTTCTTGACAGGAGCTGAAGATTAACAGAAAGATTGACTCAGGTGGGCTAAGGTGGTCATTGAGCTTAATGATCTGGAATCAGGAAAATAATTTTTTTTTGCCTGTAGTCTCTTTTAAAATGCATACTTTGATATTTGCACTCCCAGTATCAACTTTGATCTGAAGCACAGACTTTTTTTTAATACTCTCCGTGGTTGAATTTGACATTTAGGAAAATGGTAACATCTTTTCACTGCAAGTTTTGCCAACTGACAAATTCACAAGCAAGTCTAGTACGCCTTTAGCCTTGACATCTCTCACTTTTCCTTCAGCCTCTGGTTTCATATTGAGGTAGTTACCAACCTCTGATTGTTCCTCTATCACCTCCTCCCTGTTCTCATCGCCCCCCACATCAAGTCCAGGCCTGATCACCTCTTGGCTGGTCACAGTCTCCTGGCTCTAGTCTCCCTGCTCCACCTTTCTTCCCAACATGCACGTTAGGTCATACCCTCCCCTGCCAAACCCAAAACCCTGTAATGGTTTCTCTTTCTCAACAATAAAGACTCAACCTCAAGACTTAGCTCAACACTCACTCTGAGTCTGACCTCTTCCTCCAGAACCGGCCATTCCCCCTGCCTCCTCTGCCCCAGCACAGCCCAGGAAGGCTCAATTTTACTTGTTTGATTCTTTGCATGGCTTTGCCCTCAGCCAGTCTATAGACACTAAGAGGGCAGGGATGACTTACCTACCTTTGTACCACTAGCACCTAGAGCAGTGATGGCGAACCTTTTGAGCTCGGTGTGTCAGCATTTTGTAAAACCCTAACTTAACTCTGGTGCCGTGTCACATATAGAAATTTTTTGATATTTGCAACCATAGTAAAACAAAGACTTATATTTCTGATATTTATTTTATATATTTAAATGCCATTTAACAAAGAAAAATCAACCAAAAGAATGAGTTCGCGTGTCACCTCTGACATGCGTGTCATAGGTTCGCCATCACTGACCTAGAGTAAGTACACCTGGTCCATAATTGATCCCCAATGAAGATATAATGAACATAATTTATTTTAAAAAATGAACTAAGGTTTTTTCCTTGGAAAGGCTGTCAGTGAAACGTGTCTTTATTTTTGAGCGATGAATTGAAAACAGCAGCTTTCTGGGTAATGCAGTGCAGTTGAAAGCACTTTGTCAATAGTGCACGCAAGGATTACCTGGCAGCTGCTGCTCTCCAGGGTCCAGGAGAAAGTTCTTGGGCATCTCAGTCCTAATGTGTTTTTCTGAGTAGATGGTATTAGGAGTCTTTTCACTCCTTTCTGTGTTTCTGCCACAGGTTTCTTCAGGAGAAGCATCACCAAAAATGCCGTGTACAAGTGTAAAAACGGAGGCAACTGTGTGATGGACATGTATATGCGAAGAAAGTGCCAGGAGTGCCGACTAAGGAAATGCAAAGAGATGGGAATGTTGGCTGAATGTATGTATAGAGGTATTCGCATCAAGCAATTAAATTCCACTAACTATCTCTTAAGAAGGCAGATGCCAGGTAACTCATCTAATTAGAATGGTACTTCACGCATTGAAGAAGGGACTTACTAAGCCATCTAAGTTCTTGAAAAGGATCATGAACCACTGAATTGTCCAAACTGTCAGCTAAAGAGCATTCTATTCACCTAAAAAAAACCCAGCTGTGTTTTGTTGTTCATGTTCATTGAGACATGGAGCAAAGTGGCATTATTTTAATAAATTACAAAGAATGACAGTCTAAAAGTTTCCTTCAAATTCAATTTAATATCTTTTTTAATTTTTGTTTAATTAGCATAAAAATTCACAGTTGTGGGGAAAATTAATAATAAGGTATAACTGCCACGGACTTGTCTAAATAGAGTTTTAAATCAGGTCGTTTTATTAAGAATCCTTTTTTTTTTTGGTTGCAGCTTTGAACCAATTTGTATAGATTTACACAGGAAATTAACTCTCCCAAGTTTTAATATCATTTGGTCCTTCAATCTGATAAGGAAAAAAGACAGTGTATTAACTGCTGGCTTTGTGAGAAACCGTAATCTTCATCAACATTTGGAATGCATGCTAGGATATAACCATTTTTCATTCTGCAAATTCTCCAGACCACTCAGATTCTGAGATAGGTCCTGTTCCCCTCCAAACACAAGGAGACAAACAGATGTCACCAAGGGGATGATCACAGTCAGGGAGGGAATGCCACACGAAAGAAAAGCCTCTGGAAGGCGATTCCAGTGCTATTATTCCCAAACCATACAGGCAGCTGGGATGGACCCAGACAGATAATGCGTGCAGGAGGCGGAAAATAGGTCAGTGTAAATAATCCCACGCCGGGAGGATGAAAGTTTTATGGTGGCCGATCACAATCTCCTCTCAGCATGTATGAAACAGGAGACTGCAGGAGGGGCTACTGCCGGAACCCAATCCTGCCATGGAAACATTTGCTTCGATACCAGGCGGTTCATGTGGCTCATCACTTAAACATGAACTTGTCCCAACTGGGGCTCCGGGGACGTTTTTCATGACGCCACCTATAATAGAAGAGGCTATAATATTATTTATGCACATGGACTTGACCAGTAACAGGTGCAAAGCTTTCATGTGATCCTGTAAACCGAATTCCCTGGACAAAGAAATTCCTGGGATTTCATTTCCTTCACATTGAGAGAATGAGGAAGTTAAATAGGAATGTGGAAGATAATATAGCTCTGTTTAGTGTAAATTAATGATGACATTATATGATTATTCAAAAGAAAATGTCTAGGTCCCCTTGAGTTATTTTCATCTTTAACTATGTTCTCAATCATTTATACAGTTCTGAAAATGAACAGGATTGGAATTTTTTTTCCTAAAGGATCTTGACATTTGTTTGATTCCACATGATTACTTATGTGCTCAATGTGAAATTGAATACATGCCTTATGGTGCAGTTATAATATTAATATTATGTCTTGAAACAATCACTTTCAAAGTTCCCAGGACAGGAATAGGGAGTGTCATTCTTCGTTGTATTGATCAAATACCTTGCATTTGTACAATGCTTTGCATCACATCCTTTATATAAAACTAAGTTTAAAAAATGACATAACATTTAATATACACAAAACCATGCAAGGTAGATATTATTCCTATTTTACAAATAAAGAAGCTGAGACTCACAGAGGACACATTTCCTGTTCAAGGCCAAGTCTCGTGACCACACACCCAACAGTACTTTCCGTGGTTGGTTAAGTCTCTGTGTTTATTTTTTTCAGGCTTGTTAACTGAAATTCAGTGTAAATCCAAACGACTGAGAAAAAACGTGAAGCAGCATGCAGATCAGACCGTTAATGAAGACAGCGAAGGGCGTGACCTGCGACAAGTGACCTCGACCACTAAGTCATGCAGGGTAAGAACACGCCACGGTGTCTGCCAAAGCCAGTGCCGCTGAGCTGCTAGGCATGTCGTGGTCTGGCTGGGAGGCTTTCATGTGAGAACCACAGCCATGAGCAGAATTTCACTTCAGCTGGGCATTGAGTGGGTTTCTTTGGTTTCCTTTTTTTTTCTTTAAAAAAAATCTTTATTGTTGAAAGTATTTCATAGGTCCCCCCTTAACCTCTCCTAGCCCAATCCCTCTCCCCCCACTCCAAGACTCGCACCCCCCCCCCCGCATTGTCTGTGTCCACGGGTGAATGAGTTTCTTTTTAATCAAGAGAATAATACATCCTTTTGTGTAAAAGTCAGATAGTAGGAGTGTATAAAGTAAAAAAAACGGAAAATTTTCCCTGGCTCCATTTCATTCCTACTACCCAGATGTTGCCAGTAGAAATGATTTGGTGTATAAAAGGGATTTTTTTCAAACTGAGTTTTGATGACCATTTTTTCCTGGCCAGTGAGAAGGGAGGTTCAGACTGGGAAGGGTGTGGACTTGATAGAGGCTGTGAGTCAGTCTTTTTTTTAAAAAAATCCTCACCTGAGGATATTTTTCCCATTAATTTTTTTAGAGAGTACAAGAGAGAAAGAGGGGGGGAGGGAGGAGGGAGGACGGGAGGGAGGGAGAGAGAGAGAGAGAGAGAGAGAGAGAGAGAGAGAGAGAGAGAGAGAGAGACATCAAGGTGAGAGAGACATATCGATTGGTTGCCTCCCACTCTTACCCCCACTGGGGCCGAGGATTGAACCTGCAACCAAGGTATGTGCCCTTGGTCGGGAATGAAACCCAAGACCCTTTTCATTTATGGGCCAATGCTCTAATCACTGAGCAAACCAGCCAGGGCATGAGCCAGTCTTTATCGATGGGTAAAACAGGGTGAATGCACATCTCTGCACCAATAGAGAAAAGCTCTTCTCCTGAGGTCACAGATCACTCAATAAATCCTTCGAGCAACTTGGGACAAATAGAGGAACGGGCATCTTGTATGATTAGCTAAACATACTGATAATGCACAGGGCACTTAAAGGAATTTTAAGTTGCCATTAGCTGAAAAACCAAAAATCCATTTTTTTTTCAAATCGTTTATTGATTTTTCAAATCATTTTTCAAATATTTATTACACTATTGACAAAAAAATCATCCACATTTAGTTTTTCAGATATATTATTTTATATTTATCACAGGAAAAGTATTTGATATGGAAGTATTATTTTGCCATAGTGCTTCATCTTTGGTATAAGGAAACAAAGAATTGACACAATTGTTCACCCTCTTCCAAAGATGCTTGTAAGGGAGAATGAGATGTCTAGGGGCTGAATTGTCCAATTGACTCTCTACTTTAGGGGTCAGCAGTTTTTTTCTGTAAAGTGCCAAGTATTTTAGGCTTTGGCCACAAGGTCTCCATCTCAACTCCCCAACATTGAGTAGCATTGGTGATACATGAATAAATGAGTATGATTATCTTCCAGTGGATTTACAAAACCAGGTGGATTCGGTCCATGAGCCCCAGTGTGTCAGCCCCTGCTCTAAATAAATACCCTCAAATGGGGTCTCTGTGTTATATGGGGGAACTTTTCCTTAGTTATGGCCAAACCTTGAACTTTCACTGAACTTCTCTACGAATGGGCTCAATAGGCTTCATATCCAGATTATTATTTATTCCTAAGAAATACATGAAAGAAATAGTTCGTTTTTCCCTATTTTACAGAGGAAAATGAGTACCTTGAGACAAATTTAATGAAATAGGATATGGCTTGCCCAAGGGCTCAGAAAAAGTGATGACACAATCAGAGCATACAGTTCCTGCTATATTTATGGCTTTCCCCAGCAATTTCTGATATTTAGTTTAATCCAGATGAGTGTGTGTGTGTGTGTGTGTGTGTGTGTGTGTGTATGGAGAGAGAGAGAGAGAGAGGGAGAGAGAGAGAGAGAGAGAGAGAGAAAATGCCTCATAGCCACCCTCCCTAACATCTTTTATTTTTTTGCCAGTGTAGGAGAAAACTGAACTCACCCTGGATCAACAGAATCTTCTACATTATATTATGGATTCATATAGCAAACAGAGGATGCCTCAGGAAATCACAAATAAAATTGTACGTACACTATCTGAAAGTGCATGGGCTTAAACTTAATGTTTTCAGGGGCGTTTGCTATGTTTGAGGTGGAATTAATATATAAACATGTTACTTTGAAATGATTAGAGCCAAGAATTTGTTATACATTTAAGCTTTTAGCAGCATTAAATAACTAATGAGAAAGAAGTCTCATATCCATCTTGGTAATGATAATTGCTCTCCAGGATCTGAAAAGTATGAACTGGGTTTTTAAATGTTATTGTCTAGGTTCTTTAGCCTAATGATTTTATATTGTTTTATCCTTTTATCTACTTATTAATCATTTGCTTTTTTCTTAAAATTCAGTTAAAAGAAGAATTCAGTGCAGAAGAAAATTTTCTCATTTTAACTGAAATGGCTACCAGTCATGTACAGATTCTTGTAGAATTCACAAAAAAGCTACCAGGTATCTACATGTAGTTACTTCTCTGCTACACTGTGTGATATTCTTGTGATATTAAGAGAGGCAAGTCTGTTTGTTGCAAAAGGAGAATTATCTCAAATCTGATTTAATATGTCTGCTACAGACGTAAAATGTTTGCCCTAACCAGTTTGGCTCAGTGGATAGGGCATCGGCCTGAAGACTGAAAGGTCCCAGGTTTGATTCTGGTCAAGGGCATGTACCTTGGTTGCGGGCACATCCCCAGCAGAAGGTGTGCAGGAGGCAGCTGATCGATGTTTCTCTCTCATTGATGCTTCTAACTCTCTATCCCTCTCCCTTCCTCTCTGTAAAAATATCAATAAAATATATTAAAAAAAATGTTAGCGCCACATAGGATATTTAAAAATCATTGATGTTAATTCTTCCAAATTGATAAATTAAGAAATTGTGGCTTTGCTAAGTTGTGATTCATCCATTTATTCATTTAATAATGTTTGTTGATACCTACTCTATACTAAGTACCTAGTTATTACCTACTAGGAGAGTGATTAAAGGGTATAATTAAAAAAATGTGTGCAAAGTGCTGTTTGAACAAAAAGGAAGTAATTGCTGATTATATTTGAAAAAGACAAAAAGGCTTCTGAGAGAGTCATATTTGCGTTGATTCTAAAACAAAAAGGAGCTTTCAGGTGACATTAAGGAGAAGGGTCATTTGAAATCAAGAAATCTGCTTGTGAAAATATAATGAGGCATGAGTAAGAATCAAATTATTAGAGAAGGAAGAGAAAATTCACTGTGGCTGTAGCATAATGTCTGTGGCTCCTTGGTTAACCATGAGGTAAGCTGGTACCACACCAGTTAGGGCTTAACTAAGGGTTTTAATTCTCATCCCCTGGATGATAAAGACTTCTTGGTGGCTTTTTTTAAAAGTGGGAAATGATGAGATTTATGTTATAGAGATATAGCTTTATTAGTTTGTATTAGATAGATTTGAACAGGGAGGGACTGGAGGTAAGGAGGATCAGTTACTATGCTACTGCATTAGTCCAAGCAATAGGGCTTGAAATAAATAAATAGGGCAGTGGGAGAGATAATAGGAAACAAAATAAAGAGAGATTTAAAAATTGGTAGCACTTAATGAACAAGTGTCCATCATGTGTGGGATGAGGGAGAGGGATTTATCCAGTCATTCTGATGGTGACAGTACAGGAAACTGGAATGCAAGCTTCTTATCTCCCAGAGTCCAATTCTTTTAGATACAATTTCAATGCAATCTAAGTCAATAGGTTTAAGTTGTTTCATTGTTTTAAAAAATATATTAGCACATTAAAATCTCACGGTCTAGAAGAATATAATAAATACCCTGTATAGCTGCATAACACAGTAATATTAAGTTACAGAAGGTAACTTCTGACATAAGATTTTAATTAAACATGTTAATTTGCCTTCTTTTGCCAGCATTATGCTATTATTTTATTAAATGTGTCAGAGATAAACATAAGCCTACATAAAACTCATAAAATGTGGGAAGAAGTTTTCGTTATCGTGGAAACACTAATATTCTCTCATTTCTTTATTAACAATGAACAACAGAACTTAATTTGTTTTATGATAATTAAGCTGAAGGCAATCTTGATCAAAAACATGATTATTCAAGAGTTAGAAACTGTGGGAGGAGATATTAGAATGGGAGAAATATGATGTTTTTTTGTTGTTTATGGAAAAAGATTTTTCAGTTCAAATGGTCAGTTGATCTTTAACCAAGAAATATTGAGGACAAATAAAAATCTTACTTATAATAAGGTAGCTTATCTGAAAGCAATGGCAATATCTTACACACCTCTTCAATCCTGTGCCTGGACTGGGTCGTTAGGGAGAGAGTATAATTAATGTGTGTTTAATGAGCAAAGTAGAAGGGAAAAAATAAAAACACAGAAGGAAAGAAAAGACAACCCTCGAGAAAGAAAAAAATGTTTTACCAATAATTATAGAAATGACATGATTACAAATAGTAATAATAGTTATGCAGTACTAATAATGAAAGAGTGCTTTGTGAAGGACCGAGCTGAGGGATTCCGTTCCACAGTTCACTGAGGCCTGTTCAGAGTGCTAGAGACCTGGCACGTCTCCTGCCCACAAAGGAGCGCTTAGATTCTCTGAAAGTGACACTACTTCTTTATCCTTAGCGTTACTCTCTTCTCCAAACTCCCATTGCTATTTAATACTTTCTTAGGCCACTTAGACCCTGAAGGCATTATCCTTATTTTATCTCTATTCGTGGTATGTGTGTGTGTGTGTGTGTGTGTACACATATGCACATGAGCTTTGTTTGTTTCCCATTCATTACTTTAGTCAGTCATTTCCCCACTCTGCATGGTGGAGGGCTGAGCTTAGAGAAGATAGCGCAACATGACCTTGTTTGTTTGTTTGTTTGTTTGTTTTATTGGAAATGCTACCCATTCTCCAGGTTGACTAAAGATTCATGAGCTGGCTAGATATTTCTTTAAACCTCTGGATACACGTAAAGATTTTTCTGGCTTGTGGAAACTTCCATTCTGCGGAGTTGGCCTCTGACACCAGATGTAACTAAAATAATGGCTCAAAGAGAATCTGCTTGCCTTTAACTTTTGAGGGTGGCTTCATCTGCACCAGCCTGTCTCTGCCATAACATATATATATGTTTGATTTGGATCCTCTTTTACCCAACTTTTTTATCAAATCCTATTCAATGAAGATAAAAGTCAGCTTCTATTTGGGAGAGAACAATAGATACTTATTGACTTCACTACCCACTCTTAAAACAACTACAAAATAATTTCATGAAAATGTTTTATCAGTGGGGGTGATGGTGATGATGAATACTGTTTTATAGCATTTCACGACTCCTTGATATTGATTTCATTATCACCTTCATGCAGGATTTCAGACATTGGACCATGAAGATCAGATTGCTTTGCTGAAAGGGTCTGCAGTTGAAGCTATGTTCCTCCGTTCAGCTGAGATTTTCAATAAGAAACTTCCAGCTGGGCATGCTGACCTATTGGAAGAGAGAATCCGAAAGAGTGGTATGTGACTTGCTTAACGATAAAACGAGTTTGTTTCTGCAGCTAAGAATTTGTACATCCCATGAAGGCAGGGCTCTTGCTTGTCTTACCCAATGTCAAATGCCCATTATGAGTAACATGGAGAATGACCCTTAAAGATAGGTGTTAAATAGATGGGACCTTTAGAGTCTTGGTTTAAAAAATCCTTGTTGCAATAGCAAAATATGAACTCTTTTCACTTCACTAAGATGAAGGGCTACAGGGGGTATTTTTAAAAATTTGGGAAATTAGTCTTGTAAAAAAATATAGCATAAAGGAACTGTGGTTATTCAGTCCAGAAAAAGACTCATTTATTCAAAGCCTCCAGGTCTGAATGCCCAAGTATCAAACTACTAACCATCTTTATTCAAAGAAAAATAAGAAGAAATAAAAATAGCAACACATATATCACTTACTAGGTTTCAGTCACTGTTCTAAACACTTTACATATATGAGTCCATCAAATCCTTGAAAATAGCCTATGAAATAAGTATGTTATTTTTACCATTTTATAGATGAGAGAGTCATGTGTCTTAAACACTGCACTGTACTGTTTCTCAAAAGGCAAATGAAATAATAGTTTGAGGAACTCGGTTTAACTTATTATGGAGCAATATTGTAACATGGAGGGTCAGCAACATCAAAATGTCTCAACAAAATAAAACCAAAACAGACTCATAGATACAGAGAACAGATGATGGTTGCCAAAGGGAAGGGAAACGGTGATGTAATAATAATAATAATAAAAATAACAATGATATCAGAATGGATTACTAGAAATTCTATGCAATTTATCTCAAAAGATAGCTGAAATAGAATCAGTTCTTATTTTCCTGAGAGATTTTACACATGGGTTGGGGGTATGAATGAGATGAGATGAATTTTGAAGATCTTTTTTCCCCTCAAGTATTATTATTATTCTATAATTGACTGGAACAAGCTTAAATACTCACAAAGCCAGTATTTTAGAATAGAAATTGGAAAGAAGGGTTCTGTACCTGTGATGTAAGTAAAATAATTGAAAATTAAAAATATTTTTTTTAAAGGAGCCTTACTATAGTCATTATGGTTTTTTTTTTCTTAGTTTAAAATTGAAAGCATAATTAGCATCATGGGTAGATTTTAAAAAACACTTTTAAAAGATGCATTATTCCTATATACCCATTGATATTTCAGTTTAACAACTCACAGGAGCAAGATACTGGCTCTGCCAAAGCAACCACAGGCAGGACTCAAAATTCAATAAATCTAGGAGCTTTTTTCATAGCAACATAAATTTATATTAACTGAATTACATTAAGTGAATGATGTTGTAAATATCCAAATGGCCCTTGGCAGAAAGAAGTTTCCCCATCCCTGGAAGATATGAGCTAGAGAGATATGTTAAGAGAGAGTTAAAGTGTGGAAGAGAATAACAGAGAGAGATGACCTCTAGTTGGAAGGGGTCGGGAAAGGTTTCATTGGCATTTTTGCTGGACCTTGAATGATATTTGATGTGATACTGGGTGGAGGTGCAGGAGGTAAGGACCGGCAGGAGCAAAGGATTGAGGCAAGAAAGCTCAGGTTTTGCACGCTCAGGTTCTGCATGCAAAGAAGAGTGAATAATTGAGTTTGATCAGATTAAGAGTTATAGTAAAAAGAGATAAAAAGAAAACATAGAACAAAATGGTTGAGGACCTTAAATGTTGGAGTAAAGATTTTATTCTTTATTTCCTATGTAATGGCCAGACAGAGATTTTTGAGTGGGAAGGGAAAACATCAAACATCAAATTATGCTTTACAAATCTTCCAGAAATATTAGGATAAGCCAGGAAGAGAGTCACCTGGTAGGAGGCAGGAAGTATCAAGGGTGTGACCCCTGCTGCTGGGAGAAATGGAGAGGAAGAGAAGGATCTGGGAAATATATTATTGCAGCCTTTCACCCTTTGAAAGACATTGCGTTGTCAAGAAATGTGGATTCTGGTCCTGGACAGTGTGTGTGTGTGTGTGTGTGTGTGTGTGTGTGTGTGTGTGTGTGTGTTCAGGAGACTGTGGGTAAGGGAGAAGGATTGAATTGGTAACCTCCAAGGCACTATCCAGTCCTACAAGTCTTACTGTTTTTCTTAATTCTTCTCGATTGGATCTTCTGTGCCATAAATTTTTCTGATTGATGCTTAACCAGTCATTTGGCTGGCTACTTAAATATCCTGATTTTTTATTTTATTTTATGGTGGTAAGCATATTTAACATGAAATATACCCTTTTTTAAAAAAATATATCTTATTGATTTTTTACAGAAAGGAAGAGAGAGGGATAGAGAGTTAGAAACATTGATGAGAGACAAACATCAATCAGCTGCCTTCTGCACACCCCCAATGGGAATGTGCCCGCAACCAAGGTACATGCCCTTGACCGGAATCGAACCTGGGACCTTTCAGTCTGCAGGCCAATGCTCTATCCACTTAGCCAAACCGACCAGGGCTGAAATATACCCTTTTAACAACTATTTAAGTGGTATTGTTGACTGTAAGTGCAATGTTGAACGGCAGATCTCTGGGACTTACTCATCTTGCTTAACGGAAATTTTATGCCCATTGATTAGAAGGAGGAAATAAGTAATTATTAATTAATGGGCAAATATCTTTATTTTAAAGTTGCAATGAGTAATTGACAGTTATCTTGGGAAGGATGAACTGCAGGCTGCTGAATTTTCATAGTTCAGGCTATTGAATGTAAATCGTTGATTCTCTCTCTGCGGAAAGTTGTTGTGGCTGCGGCCTGTGATGGAAGATGCCTCTCCAGCTTACCTGGCCGGCTGTTTGGTCCTGGTGTCCATTCACCGTGACAGTGCTCTGTTTAGGAAAACACATGAGTCAAATCTAGCTTTTTAAAAACTAATAAAGTAAAAACAGATGATGACTCATATGATAAAGTATTTTTAATTTTACACATATGTCTCCAATTACCAAAGAATCTTACTCCGGTTGACGTGTTCTTGGTTTATACATCAAGAGACAGTGGTGCCCTATCCAGATTGGCTCAGTGGATAGAGCCTCGGCCTGCAGACTGAAGGGGCCCAGGTTTGATTCCGGTCAAGGGCATGTACCTGGGTTGCGGGCACATCCCCAGTAGGGGGTGTGCAGGAGACAGCTGATGGATGTTTCTCTCTCATCAATGTTTCTAATTTGTTAAAAATATTGAAATAGACCCCATAACTAGTTTGATCTCTTTGAAATCATGGCTAACTTTAATAATTTGTTCTACAAATGACCTTGATTTGATATTAAAAACTCTGTAGGGCGGGGCTGCCTCTTTTTGACTTCATATTTTAACCCAGGTACCTAGTGCATGCCTGGCTTGGAGTGGGTGCTCAACAAACATCTGTGAAATAAATAAGTGGATGGATGGATGGATGGATGGATGGTTTATTATCTGAAGCTGTGAGTCTAGTCCATTTATTTTCTTTTCAGATGGTTTTTCCCCTGACTATAGAACCATTTCACTCACCCCAACAGGTCCAGTCCTGCCCCAGACTTAGGAACCTAAATTGCATCTAATTCTAGGCACTTGGTTCAGCCTTGTGACAATCCCTGCCTTCCTGTGAGTCTTCTGGCAAGTTAGAAAGGCTTTCAAAGTTGATAGTTGAATCTTGGAGGATGATTAGAAACTTCTCAAGCCACAAAAGTCTGAGAAAGGCATTCTAAGATATATAGCATTATAAGGTAACTAGAGGCCCCATGCATGAAATTCATGCACTCGGTGGGCGGTGGGGGGGAGTTGGGGAGGTCCCTCAGCCTGGCCTGCACCCTCTCGCAGTCCGGGACCCCTCAGGGGATGTCTGACTGACGGTTTAGGCCCGCTCCCCCCAGGCCTAAGCCGTCAGTCGGACATTCTTAGTGCTGCAGTGGAGGTGGGAGAGACTCCCACCACCACCGCTGCACTTGCCAGCTGTGAGCCTGGCTCTGGCTGAATGGCACTCCCCCTGTGGGAGCACACTGACCACCAGGGGACAGCTTCTGTGTTGAGCAGGATCGGGCCAAACTCAGCTCTCCAACATCCCCCAAGGGATTCCAGATTGTGAGAGGGTGCGGGCTAGGGACCCCACTGGTGCACAGCTGGGGCCTGGGAGGGATGTGGAGGTTGGCCAGCTGGGGAGGGACTGTGGGAGGGCTCCAGGGCTTGTCTGGCCCATCTCATTCAATCCCGATCAGCCAGACCCCATCAGCAAGCTAACCTACCAGTTGGAGAGTCTGCCCCCTGTGGTCAGTGCACGTCATAGTGAGTGGTTGAACGGCCTTAGCATATCATTAGCATATTATGCTTTGATTGGTTGAACAGACGACTGGACAACCAGGCACTTAGCATATTAGCATATAAAGGGTAACATAGAAAGTGCAAAGATGTGAAGGGATGAGAGATTAACCATGTATAGGACTCACAAGTCCTTTAATATTATTAGAAAATAATATTTGTAAAGCTGACATTGTAATAAGTGCTAGATACTAAAAGACACTGAATGCCAGGAAAGTAGTTTAATTTAGTCACTATATAATGGGGTGCCTTTGTAATATTCTGACCAGATGTGACATGACCGTAGAGGTACTGTAGAAAGATCTTTCTGGCAGTATTATGAAGGAAGGGTTAGAGAGACTGAGACAGAAGCAGAGAAACCTGGGAGAGACCAATGCCGCAACTAGGTGAGAAATGGTGAGGGTCTTGCAGGCTAAAAATATGTAATAAAAAAAATCTTGCTTGATAACACAAATTTCAAAACTTAAATCTGCAAGTGTTGAAAGGTTCAAAAATGAAGTTTTCCAGTTCTGGCTGGTGTTACTAAGTGGTTAGAGCATTGGACCATGCACTGAAGGGTTGCGGGTTTGATTCCCAAGGGCATGTGCCTGGGTTACAAGCTTGCTCCCCTTCCCCTGGTCAGAGCACATGCGGGAGGCAACCAATCAATGTGTCTCTCTCACATGCATGTTTCTCTGTCTCTCTCTCTCCCACTCTCCCTCCCTTCCACTGTCTCTGAAAAGCAATGGAAAAAAATATCCTCTGGTGAGGATTAACAGAAAAAAAAAAAGTTTTCCAGCCTGTGGTCTCTATAAATAAAGATGCATGCCTCTAATTCATAAGATACTTTACCCATAATTTGACCACGTATTGGGAAAATAAAAAGCATCCAAATTCGCATGCTGATTAGTATTTTATTATCTATCATGATGTTTCTATTTATTCATATTTATGAATTTGCTTCTCCCAGTGGATTTTCAGAACATTGCCTCTTCCACACACCACATAAAAACCTGATCTTGCCAGGTGACCTTTCAAAATAACTTTTCATTCTTATGCAAATATAACACATTCATATTTGTATTGTACTTTGAATTCCACAGTAACAATGTCTGTTACCCTGTTTATGCCTACACAACTCTTTAAATAATATAATGTGAGATTTCTTTTCTTGTTCTCCAAGTTCATATACCTTTCTTTGCTATTATTACATCCCGATTCTATGAACAAACATACGGTCTCCTCAGATACATTTATTTAATGAGGGTTAGAGTGTTTATTTATGTTAACTGAGGCTTCAGAGCATATATCTGACACAACCTGTGGTTAAGTTGTTTCTACATAATTCTACTGCATCAGTATTTTTATTCCCAATGTAGTTGTATGAAAATTAGGTTTTTAAGATGGAAGTTTCATTAAAAATAGGAATAATCATATAATACCATTAAATATGGTATTAGGATTGAAATAGGCTTGCTAACACTGAAAGAATTTATATTTTAACAGCAAAGAAATTAGCAACAACGTCTCACAAACCAAAGAAACTTGTTCTGTTAATTACACATATAACTAACCTCTGAAATTCATAGTCTTTTGTGGCCTTTTTGGATCTCCATAACAGACAGATATGAAATATTCAATTAAGTGTTTATCAGGATGACAGTATATCTTGTGATTTTGCAATGGTTTGTTTTTACATATTTCATTCTGTTAGTATCCCCAGTCACCCCTGAAGGGGTGCTATGCCACTATTTTATAGATGGGGGAATGGGCTTGGAGAGGCTAGATGGCCTGCCCAAGGTCATACAGTTAATCAGCAAAGTGCCATGAGATGAACACAGCTGTTCTAGTCAAAGCCCAGCAGCCTTTTTCTACTATGCACCTGTTACTTGCTAAGATCTTACATTTGCCAACTATCAGCTGGTAGGGAATATAAAGACTGGTAAGATATGGTTCTTGCCCTTTGGTTAGAGATAAAGTATAAGCACAGCCAGCAATTTTAAATATTTTTTTAAGTAATTAATAAAATGAATAGAGGCGGTAAGATCAGAGAAAGGAGAAATTCTTACTAGAGTGATAAAGTTGTAGCTAGTTTATAGTAGCTTAATAAAGTATGCTGTATGTAGTATACTATGTTTATTTTTCTGCTCTTTAAATACCTATGACTTCACTGCTTTAGACTTGGAAACAAATGAAAACAATGATAAGAACTATATTTTCTAAAGAAGTAGATGTAAACTATTGGTTCCAATACTATCTTTGAAATAAAGGTTAGAAATATAAAGAAACAATGATAGAATATTTATAAGAAAAGGAAATGCTTACACAAAGTTTCAAATAGGTAACAGCTCTCCTTTTGCTTTTCAAAATGGTCATGTAATAATTTTGGCATGGACAAATTTGGGGCTCAAATTGTAGGAAGCAAGTTTTCTCAAAATTAGAAAGTATCGAAGTATTACATGTGTTCATATTCTCATTAGCCCTCAGCTGTACCCATTAGCCTTTTATATTCGTCCCATTTTGGACATTATATGTTTATTTATGTATCTGCCTCTTGCATTAATCTGTCAACTGCTTGAGGATCATTCCCAGCACTATCACAGCACCTGGCACATATTAGATGTTCAAAAATTGGTGAATTTTATTGGAATGAACCTGGGACTTGATAGTCCAAACCCTCTCAATTCCTAAGCACTGGTGAGGTCTAATTGGCCAGATAACTTTTAGCCACTAGAACTAATGGGAGGTGTGTTATTTATTAAATATTTTCTTATTGTTAATCCTCACCCGAGGATATTTTCCCATTGATTTTTAGAGAGAGTGGACCAGAGAGAGATACACAGAGAGAAACATCAATGTGAGAGAGACACATCGATTGGTTGCCTCCTGCACATGCCCCGAGTAGGGCCAGGGGTCAAGTCTGCAGCCCAGGTATATGCCCTTGACCGGAATTGAACCCAGGACCTTTCAGTCCACAGGCTGATGCTCTATCCACTGAGCCAAACCAGCTAGAGCTGTTGGCAGGCTTTTACTAAGACCAACACTGTGGCACAAATGACGCTGAGTACAAGTTAGCTGTAGGCTAGAGTCCATTCTCTTAGCATCATGAGAATGTTTCCATTGTCTTAATAGCATCCTTTCCCCCATCACATCTCATAACTATGTCACCTTCATCATAAGAACTAGCAAAATGTAATATTGCCTAATTTAATATGCATTTATTAATCTCCTGCCATGTCTCAGCAGCACGCTGGTTACTAAGGATACAGAGATGAACAAGAAGCATCTGTGGAGCACGCTTTACTGGCCAGGCAGTGTGCCAGGCACTGAGAATAGTTGGTTCCTACTCTCATAACATTTATATGGTATTTCACATTCTAATGGGATGGAAAGAAATGAGTTGTGACAAGTGCAATAGAATTGAACATAGAGAAGGGAGCAACTAATTCTGATACACGGAGACAGAGGAAGCTCCTGAGAGAGAACAAAATTTGCATTTGACCTTGAAACCTGGATGGGACGCCTAACAAGGATCCCTTGTATAAAATGCACATTTGTGCAACACACACACACACACACACACACACACACACACACACACACACACACCCCTACCTCTACTCTATTTTTATCTCCAATGAAAACTAGAAAGTTAATTAGGAAATAAAAGACAGTTACATTTAAAGTAACTTACAACAGCATAGTGTTGATTCTATCAAATAGTTATTCTTTCAAAGAATATTTCTTATCATTAACCAGTTAATATATCAATCACAGACCTCTTAAAAATAAAAATGAAACAACAAAACATTGGATAAAGAAAGGAAAAGAAGAAACAGAGGAATAGAAATATAAATGGTTTTTCACAACTTTGGACTTTTCATAGTAGTCTTTATGTTTACGTTAGAAAATAGTGCCCCCTTGTGACCAAAAATCAGCAAATTGGGCATAAAGAGCCCAATTGAAGCAAACCTTAAGCAAGTCTCCAGGAAGGAGGAAGCAGGAAAATGGGAAAAGACTGCCCCTTCAGGAAGATGTTATTATTACATTTTTAAATGAGAAATTGCTGTTCATAGAGACTTAAAACACTTCTTTGTTCATGCTGTTGTGGTTAATTCTGATTATATTTTATTTATTTGAGAGAGAGAGAGAGAGAGAGAGAGAGAGTGAGTAAGGAGGGGGGAGAGACATCGATTTGTTGTTCCACTTATTAATGCATTCATTGGTTGATTCTTAAATGTGCCCACAAGGAAACAAACCCACAACCTTGGCATATTGGGACGACACTAACCAACTGAGCTACCCAGCCAGGGCTTAATTCTGATTATTGATTCTAATTCAAAAGCAGGTTTCTATTTGATCCATCCTGTAGGGAAATAATTTTTTAAAACCCTTCTATTATGTTTTTCTACATCTTCTCTATGTTCACTTTTTTTCTTTAAAACATGTACCAGGTAAGAAATCGTAATATACATTTTAACCTGTTTTTCTAAAATTATCAACTTCAATTAGATTCTGTTACACTGTGACAGAGGTAACATGTTTGGAAAGTAAGCGGGGATTTGGAAAGACAAATAAAATAAAAAATTAGGTAGTCAAAGACAATTTCTAAAAATTAAATATTTTAATATCAGCTGCCTTTAATATTACTCCCAAATTTTCATGGACTATGTAAAATAATGGCACAGTCATGAGTTATTATTTTAGATAACCACAACTAATAGGTGTCCCCAAGTGCCAAAGACTGACATTGTTTGAAGGTGTAAAAGGACAACCCTACCCGGAAAATTTACTATCTAGAAAAATGCTGAAGCAAATCACTGATCAGCCAATTTGTATTCATCCCTAGGAAACAGCAGACTATAAAAGCAAAACAAAAACATAGCTTTGCCTTAAGGCGGGGGAGGGTGGGTGGGTGAGAGGTAATCAACCAAGGACCTTGTATGCATATATGCATGGTACATGTTCACAAACAATGGGGCGGTGAGGGCCTGGGATGGAGGGTGGGGGTTGGGGGGTGGGGGCGGGCTGGAGGGGGTCAATGAGAGAAAAAAGGGGGACATATGTAATACTTTCAACAATAAAGAATTATTAAAAACAAAACAACAGCAACAACAAAAACACACACAGCTTTGCATACACAAAGGTATATGAGCTTAACCTAAGATTACAATGAATTGATACTAAGATGGAACTAATGCATTCATCCAATTCTCCTGAATAACAATAATAATAGCTCTTATAATACTTATTGGCTGTAATATTTATGCAGGTTTTACTCTTAGCCAGGCACTCTACATATATTATCTCATATGCTACTACTGTTATAATTCACATTTCACAGATGAGGAAACTGAGGCTGAAAGAGTTTAAGTAATGTGCCCAAGACCAAGTCATAGGTCAGATTTCAAACTCAGAACTGGTTACTACCCCTTAACCACTGTTGGTTGGAAGCCAGGACTGATACTCCCAGGCTCGCTCACACTCCTACCCTCTGCATTTTAAGTTATATCTAGTTTGGTCCTGGACATTCAGTTCAACCGGAAACAGCTGGCTGGAGGGCAGTCTTCCACAGGATGCAATCCCCAAGGTTCTCCGCAACAACACTATTATTAAGAGAACCCACGGGAATCGTTTCAAGAATCAAAAGTCAAAGGGGAGAAAAGCGTGGTATTTTGACCAAAGAGACAGACCAAGGATTTGGTTTGCGATGCTTCTTTAGATTCTTCTAGAGGTGAGGAGTTAGACTTTCTGATTCTGTGAAGTGTAATATCAGATGATACTTACATGTTCTAGAATCTGGAATCCAGTTTTGTCCTGGTTTGGCTCTCCAGAGCTCTCTGGCTTTAGGTCTGGTGTGGGATGGAATAGAGCGGCCTAGGGTGGCCCGATCCTGGGAACTCATGTTCCTCTCAGTTCATCCATAGGCCACATCATAGTCTTTTTCCCCCTGTCTCCACATTCCGCTGTCAAAGCGCTTCTGGAGTGGATCTGTGCACAGAACAGGCACCAAACTAGTATTTGTTGAATCAGTGGAGGAAGTAACACAAAGGAGCCTTAACTTACAAAGTGGGGCAAGCTAGATAAAGAAAGAAGGAGGACATTTCAAGTAGAGAGAACAACATGTATGAAACCTGGGTAATGTGCCCTGGCCAGGTGGTCAGTTGGTTCAAGTGTCGTCCCATACACCAAAAGGTTCTGGATTTGATTCCAGGGCAGGGCACATATCTGGGTTGTGAGTCGATCCCAGTCAGGGCAAGTTATGGGAGGCAACCTATCAATGTTTTTCCCACATTGATGTTTCTCTCTCGCTCTTGCTCTCGCTCTCTCCCTTCCTCTCTCTAAAAACTCAACAAAAACATATCCTCAGGTGAGGATTAATTTTTAAAAAACTGGGCAATGGGAACTGTTTAGGAACTGCAATGGCTGGAGTAAAGGCCGTGAGGTATAATGGGAAGGTTGAGCAGCTTAGTCACAGCTACGAACCAGGACTCTGGAGCCTGCTAGTTTTGGTTTGAATCCTGGCTCTCACCAGCTGTGTCTTTGGGCAAGTTATATAACCTCTCTGTACCTATCTCATGGTATGTTAGAAAGATTAAATGAGCTATAGCATAAGAAGTGTTTGGAACAGTGCACTAAAAAATTGTGAATTCCTATGATTCTCATGTGGCGAGTAGTGGGTGGTAGGGTAGGCAGGGGACAGGTCCTGGAGTTTCCTATGTAAAAAGGGAGAACATTTATGCCAAAAGCCAAGGAGAATTTTTGAAGGTTTGTAGGAAGTGGGGAGTCAGGGTGTGATTTGAATTTTGGAAAGGTAATTCTGAGATGGGTAGAAGGAGATTAAACTGAAGACAGGAAGACCAGTGAGGCGGCCATTGCAGTGCTCCAGATGAAGAGGATAAAGACTTAAACCAAGTTAATTCCAGGTGCAGTGGAGAGGGGAGGGAGCTGCTCAGTGAGAGGTAGCAGGTCTAACCACAGGAGTCGGCCCTGACCACATGAGAGGGAGGCTGAATCTCAGTGTCAGGTGGGGCTTCGGGGTGGTGAGGGTAGCAATCACTGAGAGTGGGAACAGTAGGAATGAGCTGGGTTTGCAGGAAGAGGAAGAGTTTCATCTTGTTCATGGTGTCTTAATCTTGGACATGTTGAGTTTGCAGAGAACAGCCAAGCACCAATGCCTAGTAGGTGATGGATGAACAGGTTTGGTAATTCAGAGAGATATCAGGCCTCTGATAAGAACTCTAAACATTATTAAGTGAAGCTGTTTACACTTCTGGGCTGAAGAACAATAATTGGGGTGGTGGTGGTTATTTAAGATGCTATCTATGCCTTGATTATAGATATTAATATGAAAAAGATGAGCAAACCCCATCTGGAAAATGGGTGACGTTAGAAGATTCTTTTGGCAAGTCAGGAACGTTATCATTTATTGTCAGACAGTAGTGACTAAAACAAAGGCACTACCAAAATTAAAGACTCACCAATCATTGATTTATTCTTATTTTGAGGATTTTGTTAGCTGACCTTTGCCCGGCCTTTGGCTGGAACATATAATATATATTGACATTATTTAAACATGTGGCTATGGGTGCAAATATTCACATATGTGTGTGTATAGGTGATGTGTTTGTAATTTTACAATTTTAGGTATTCAGCAACTTTACCATGCCTCTGCAATTTTTCACATTTCCCCCACAGGTATTTCTGATGAATACATAACACCGATGTTTAGTTTTTACAAAAGTGTGGCAGAATTGAAAATGACTCAAGAAGAGTATGCTCTGCTTACAGCAATTGTTATTCTCTCTCCAGGTAATTTTGACGTTAGATTTTCATTTTTATGCTATTTGTTCATTTTTCCAGTATAATCATAATAATGTTTATTAAAGAAAATCTGAGAAACACAGAAACAGAAAAAAATAAAAAGACCTATAATCCCACTGCTTCAAACTGAATCATGTTAACATTTGAGTGTATTTCTTCTCAGCCTTTCTTCTAAACTTCACTTTCATTCAGTAAATGCATTTTTAATACCTACTATATGCTAAACATGGTTCTAAACATTGGGGAATAAAGAGGTAAAGAAACAGGCGGGCCACAGCTGCATGGAGCTTACTACATTCTAGTAGGGTAAGAAAAACAGCAAATAAAAATAATTTGTAGTGATTATTGAGGTGGCAAGTGCTACAAAAATATAAAGATGAGACTATAAGGAGAGAAAGTGGCAGTAGAATGTTATTTTAATTAGTGGTCAAGTAAGGCTTTTTTCAGGGGTTATTAAACAGGAGCCTAAATGAAATTATGTACATACTTTTTAACATAATAGAAAGCATACTGTCTTTTAAATTTTATTTTATTCATTTATTTTTAGCCCATGTCACACCTATCTTAGTTTTTTAAAAAATATATGTTTTAATTGATTTTTAGAGAGAGAGGGAGAGAGAGAGATAGAAACATTGATAAGAGAGAAACATCATTGATCAGCTGCTTTCTGCAAGCCCCCCCCCCCCCCCCCCCCCCCCCGGGGATGGAGCCTGCAACCTGAGCATGTGCCCTGATGGGGAATTGAACCAGTGATTTCTTGGTTCATGGATTGGCATTCAGCCACTGAGCCATACCAGCTGGGCTATTTTATTTTTTTAATCCTCACATGAGTGTATGTTTTACAGATTTTTAGAGATAGGGGAAGTGGGGGAAAGAGAGAAAGAGAGAGAGAGAGGGAGAAAAGAGAGAGAGAGACATTGATGTATGAGAGAAACATTGATCAGTTGCCTCCCACACAGGCCCCCACTGGGGATTGAACCTGCAACTTAGGTATGTGCCCTGACCAGGTATTGAACCCACAACCTTTAGGTGCATGGGATGACACTCCAACCAACTGAGCCACACCATAATGTCTTGTTTTAAAGTACTTTTCTTCAAACATCTTTCCCTATGTCATTAAAAAAAATTACACTGTAAAGGTTTATTGTAATGCATGCATCATATTCCATTGAATCGATGACCAATAATTTACTTAATTTTTGCCATATGTTTGGACATTCAGAATACTTCCAATTTTTTGTTGTTCTAAACAATGTTGAAATGAATGCCTCTGTATATGTATTTTTCTATTTTTTGCTTATTTATTTGGGAGTAAGTAATGCCACATTCATAATTTGTGGCCTGAAACCATTTTATATATGATATTAATTAAGCCAGAAGCTAGTTGTTACTTTGTTGTACCATAACAAATTATAATTACAAAGAAGAAAAACATTTCTTCTTTTATTGATTTATATTTTTTATTGATTTCAGAGAGAAAGGGAGAGGGAGAGAGATAGAAATATCAATGATGAGAGAGAATCATTGATCAGCTGCCTCCTGCATACTCCATACTGGGGAATGAGCCCACAACACAGGCATGCTCCCTGACAAGGAATTGAACCGTGACCTTCTGGTTCATAGGTTGATGTACAGCCACTAAGCTACATTGGCTGGGCAAGAAGAAAAACATTTTGGCACTATCTACTGAAGTGTTACATGTATAAACCCTACATCCCAAGTTCCAGTCCTTGGGTTATACCCACCAGAAATGATACTTATGCTCACCATACATGCTACTTTGGGGGCATTAATTGAAAGGGGAATTTAGGGAGGCCTGTAAATATTCTATATCTTGATATAGTTGTGATTATATGAGTACATGTAAGTGAGTGTGTGAAAATTCATCAAGTTGAACACTTCATTTGTACATTTCAACTGTACAACATGTGTGAGTTACACTTCAAAAAGGTTAGCCTTGCCTGGCCAGCATGGCTCAGAGGTTGAGTGTCGCCTAGGAACCAAGAGGTCACGGTTCAATTCCTGGTCAGGGCACATGCCCGGATTGCAGGCTTGATCCCCAGTGTGGAGCATGCAGGAGGCAGCCGCTAAATGATTCTCTCTCATTATTGATGTTTCTATCTCTCTCTCTCCTTTCATATATATATATTCTAAAGGTTAGCCTTAATATAATTATGCCAAACCTTCCACTTTTTAATTTTATTTTTTAAAATATTTTATTGATTTTTTACAGAGAGGAAGGGAGAGGGATAGAGAGTTAGAAACATTGATAAGAGAGAAACATCGATCAGCTGCCTCCTGCACACCTCCCACTGGGGATGTGCCCGCAACCAAGGTACATGCCCTTGACCAGAATAGAACCTGGGACCCTTCAGTCCGCAGGCCGACGCTCTACCCACTGAGCCAAACCGGTTAGGGCAAACCTTCCACTTTTTAACTTTGTTGTTTTATGTCAAACTTCAAAACAGACAGACAATACATAAAGGACAGAGAGGCCGTAGAGAAGCTTCAGGAACCTCTGCTTGACGTGCTGCAGAAGCTGTGCAAGATCCATCAGCCTGAGAACCCCCAGCATTTCGCCTGTCTCCTGGGCCGCCTGACGGAGTTGCGGACATTCAACCACCACCACGCGGAGATGCTGATGTCCTGGCGCGTCAATGACCACAAGTTCACCCCCCTTCTCTGCGAAATCTGGGATGTGCAGTGAAGAGCACCCAGGGGCGGGGCCGGCCCTCTGTCTTCCTCCTATCATAAAGCCCATGTGAAACTTCTCCTTCATTTCATTTGTGCCTGGCTTCACACAAGAATTTTGACGAATATTTATGCAGTAATTATATAACTTCCACAATTGTAAATACGGGGCTAGGTAGAATGACTTTCTCTACTTGTATTTTACATGGCTTCAGGGAATCTTTTCTTCTAATTGGCATGCCCTGTTTGCCTAACTAAATCCTTACTTCAATTCTATTTGTTGAAATAGGGAAAAAATCTCAGTTTGCTCTTCATCTTCCCTTATTGCATATATTTTATTAAACAGTTGTGTGCACTTTTGGCAATAAACTGAACATAATGGCAACAGGCTTTTATTTGAGAACAGAAATTGAAAAAATACACAAACTCTTATTTCTTTAAATGATGAATGACATCTTATTGAGCCCAAGGGGATAAACTACAAAAGGATAAACTCTCACAATACTAATGCTACATTTTTTCATCCCTGGTGAAGCCCTGGTGAATATTCATTCATTTTTAGTAGCCCTCTGATCATTTCATTTTCTTTGAAGTTCAAAGAGAATAACATGCAGAAAAATGATTATCATATAAAATATTCCCCAAGCATATTAGTTATGCTTTTAGGGGGACTACTTCCCGTAGTCGGAGTCTTGAGGCAGCATTTACAAATTCAGAGTATGCAGAGAGCTCCAGTGATGGGACAGCCCTTTTCTCTATCGAAAGTGCTCACTGTGGGTTTCAGTGCATATAATTAATCATTTTGTTTTGTTTGCTTTTGGAAAACACTCCTTCAGCCTGGTGCACAGCTATTGTATACTTCCCCCCAAAGCAGGAATTAGTTCATTTCCTTCCTTCATTGTTATACTGTTGCATTCTCCCTCCCATTATCCGTTGGTGAATACAATAAAACACCTTCTATAAGTAATGGGCTTATATCTCCCTTTCTCCTGAAGTCAGCCAAAATGGAGCTTGCTGAGCAAGAAAAGGTCTTCTTTTTGTATTACAATACTAGGGCAACCCTGACATCCTAAAAATAGCCGATCAGTGGAAAAGGGAGTGAGTTGGGGTCCATCAGTTGGGTTCCATCTGCTACAACAACTGCAACTTGAATCCTCATTAAGTACAAGATTCTTTCGCTGAACTCCATGGGTGAGTCCAAAGATGACTAAGACACAGTGATTGCCTGGAGGGGCTTACAAAGAAGCACAGAGGAATGTTGTATGGACTCAACTGGGAAAGTCACCTGGAAGAGGTGGCGCTTCCCTGGGCTTTGAAGGATGGCCAGGTCTTGCATGGGTCAAAGTAAGAGGGAAGGGTATTTAAAGCGAAAAGGGGGGTGGGAGGAGGGGCAGGAGCAAAAGGAGGGAGGCGGGGAGTTGTCCAGATGTTAAAAGACCACAAGTGATCTAGGGGAGGGAGAGATAGGGTGCACAGTCCCTTTCCAAGCCTCAGTCTTACCATTGCAAAATGAAGGCATCAGCACCTGCCATCTAAGGAGGTTTAGCTGATGAGTGAAGAGTAAGTGGGAAGTTGCAAGCCCACCAGGGGAGAAAGGACATTTAAAACAGAGAATTAAACTTCCGGAATGCCTGAAGGAGTAGATCTCATTTGAGGAACTGAGTGTGGTGTCCAGGTCACAAGGCATCTGTGGGGAAAGTGGTGGGAAATGAGCTGGAACTGAGGGGCCACTGTGGACATACAGAGCGAGGAGTTGATCCTATTCGTCTGGGTTTATTCAAGTGGTCAAGACCTTATAAGAGCAAATAATAATGCTTCTCATGGGGAAAACTGATTGCGATACAATAAGAAATATATTTTTGGTCTTTGCCCCCAGTTTCTGACATGGAGCATCTAAAACCCTTGGAATTTCCTAAGTGGATAGGACCATCTTTCATTATTCATAACAAGCTCTTTTTGACTATATCTGTGTTTATGCTAATAGGATAACTGTTTGTGGAACTCTACCTGCTTTTGGATGGGAGCTGACCGCCAGAGGAACCAACTGTGTTATTAGAGGGCTAGTACTTTCAGCCCTGGGGCAGGTGACCCATTCAGAGCAAATGAGATATTTTGCTTGGAGTAGATGTAGGAGGTAGGCAGTATTGATCATTTATTTGTGTGTGTTGTCTTATTGTTCCAAATTCTTAACTCTTTTCCTGCAATGGAATTACATTCCCAGGCACCTTTGCCTGGTGATTTGTGCTGCCTCTCATAAGAGTAAGCAGCATATTGGTCCCAGCCCATAGATGTTGGGCTTGTCCACGTGACTTGCTTCGGGCTGTGGAATGTGGGTGGAAGGGACAGTATGCCAGTTCTGAACTGAGGCCTCAAGGACATCACATGTTTCTACCTGTGCTCTTGCACTTTGCCATCTGCCACGAGAAGAGGATGCCCTGGATGACTGCAAGTCCCAGAATGAGAGACAGAAGGAAGAGACTTAAACCCAACATACAGCTTAAAGCCGTGCCCTTCCCCTCCACTGTGAGCTAACTTGTAGATCCACAAGCAAGAACAATCAATGTTTATTATTACAAGCCACTGGGAGTTGGGAGTAGTTTATTATATAGCATTATCACAGCAAA
Source organism: Myotis myotis (assembly GCF_014108235.1). NCBI lineage: Eukaryota > Metazoa > Chordata > Mammalia > Chiroptera > Vespertilionidae > Myotis > Myotis myotis. Next base: position 198,154,448 of record NW_023416335.1, read on the forward strand.
ATCCTAAATAATATATCCTATTTGTATTCAGATCATTCCTCCCCTTGCCTCTGCTCCTATTGGGGCATGAGGAGGGCTAACCCTGTCTGCGTTTTATAGGCCCCCTGTCAGCTAGGTGTGGTTAGGTTCAGTCAATGGAAGGCATTGGTGGGAGATTAAAGGACAGAAAGAGAAAATCCGGGGTATCTCGCTCTCTCTGCCCCACAGGGCATCTCTGGTAATGACTGGCTCTTCTTTTGGGCAAGCCCTACCCTATTGCTGATGCCACAGCCTCTGGATTGCTAAGCCCTAGCAGTGTAGTGGCTTCCTCATGTTGCTCATCTCCGAGTTGTCTCATCTGCTCCTGTTTATTGTCTCAGCGCTTTCATCTCTTCGGAAACCAAGTTCCTGTGTTAAATGTCCTCTCTCTGAAGTGCCTCACATTTTTTGGTTAGACTTGAAACTAAGAGAATGTAGAACTTGAACTGCCGGAAGCCATCTTTGTAGCCAGAGGAAATCTGAGCATCAAGCCAATATAAACAGCAGAGCCATTTGAGGCTGCGTTCTGGTTACATGATTCGAAATCTTAGGTTGAGCTTTGCCTAAAGCTAGAGAGTTCTATTCAGGGATTTCAATTACATGAGCCAATTATTCCCCTTTTCCATAAGTGAATTTGAGAATGTTTTCCTATCATATATAACTAAAAAAATCTTATCTCTTAAAGGGACACTCTTGTTGGATTTAGGGCCTACCCTAGTCCAATATGATCTCATCTGAATCCTTTAATTATATCTGCAAAGATCTTATTTCCCAATAAGGTCACATTCTGAAGTTCCAAGTGAACATGAATTTTGGAGGGGGTACTATTCAACCCACCACATACCTAATATTTTAGTATTAATAACAACGGTTACATAAAATTGTATATAATTGAATTACTTATTTATATTTGTCAATGTAAATTGGTAGCATTCTTTTAAGATAGAGCTTAGTATTGTTTTTAATGTAGCTGGTTCTCAGCAGATTATCTGCTGAATGAGTAGCTTAATTGTGCATTAATCAAGATTTCTATTGCCCCCAAACTTCATCTAGTATATTACCCAATGCACAATCCATAGATTGACATTCAGTATTGTAAAAGCATTAAAAACAGCAACAGCAACAACAAAAGGCAGAACAAAACAACTAATAAACCAAAAGCAAAAATAAAAAATCTCCAGCTATGGTATATTTTAAACAATGGAGCATTCCTGTAGGGCTGTGAAAGAGCCAAATCATATTTCAATATCCACAGGGTATATGAGAGAGTCTCTACTGTATTCTGTAGAGAGGTTTAGTCAGATGAATTATTATTCCTAATGTAAGAACTTAAAATGTAGATTTCCAAGCCCAATACTTATTAAAGTGGGTACATCTTCACAATTCTGGGACAGACAGAACTGACAGACTTTGTCATCTGATGGAAGCAAATTGCAAAGCTCATTCTGCATGTTACGACAGCTATGTCAATTTCAAGTAAAGTGAGAATCTCTGAAATATGGCTATTAACCTAACCACCAATTAGAATATCTACACATGAAAGTAGATTGCAAGCTCATTAAGTGGAGCCCTCAATTACTAATTGCAGTGTTTAAATCAAGGTAGGTAAGATGGTGAGTGCACATAGGGAGTGGGTTACTAACTGGGAATTAATGTAAAAGTGAGGTAGGGAAAGCAACAAGAAGAACAGTTTTTCTTTTTTATAAGATATGAAAAGCAACAACAATCAAAGAACTCCTCACCCAATCCCCACATTTAATGAGAAGAAGATGGGCTTAGAGAGAAGCGACTTGCATACACTGGCTATGGATTCACTTTCCAACATAATCTATAATAATAAAAGCGTAATATGCTAATTAGACCAGACGTCCTTCTGGATGTCCTTCCGGACTAAGCTAGGGCTGCAAGGGAAACCTGGGTCCCAGGTGCCAGAGGAAAGCCGGTGCCGGCAGCCGGAGAAGGAAGGCCTACTCTTGTACGAATTTTGTGCATTGGGCCTATAGTATCTTATATCTGTATAAGGAAGAAAAGTTATTAAAAACAAACAAACAATGAGAATAAAAAGTAAGCAATCATAAACTACACTGCTGCCAAAGTTTCAGTAAATGGTTTAGAAATATTAAGTGGTGTGTGTGAAAGCGAGAGAGATTGAGAGAGAGAGAGAGATAGAAAATAGAGACACAGAAAGAGAATATTTATGTATATACCTCATATAGCATAGTTTCAAATGTTTAGGCACATTATTTGCATGTAAGAAACAATAATGAAACTGTTAACTAATGACTCATCCAACAAGATCTATATAACAGAACTAGAGGCCCAGTGCACAAATTTCATGCATGGGTAGGGTTCCTAGGCCTGGCCAGCTATCAGGGCCAATTGGGGCCTTCCGGCTGCCAGCCAGGGCCTTCCTTCCTTCTGTGCCACCCCCTCCCTCGTGGTCAGCCCACATCATAGCGAGTGATCGAACTCCCGGTCTCCCAGTCGAACTCCTGAGGGGACACTGCATATTAGCCTTTTATATATATAGATATACTTAAAAAAAACCAACATATATTTTTATTGATTTCAGAGAGGAAGGTTTTAAATAGAAACACTATAAAACAGGTTGATTTGAAGAACAGTCCTGTAAAAATGGATCTATCAATTTTTAGATAGTCATGAACAGCAAAAGTGCTCTGGGACAACTGTTGGGCATCAGGTTCAATTAAAACTTATATGTCAACTTTTGATGACCCTCTTCGCCCACCCACCCCAAAAGATAAGCTCTGTGAGAGCAGGACCCCTGTGCTTAGGGTGAGTCTGGTGAAGAACAAGTGCTCAAATAGTATTTGCTGGATTGATTTCTCAAATGTGTATCTCTTGCACAAATCAATCCAATCAGCTGCAGACCTAACCCTCCAACTAGCTTCTGAATATCTCTACTTACATGTTCCTCTATACTTGAAACTGAACACACCCCTGAGCAAATTGCATTATTCTTCCCCCAAAGTTGTTTTCTCTGTATTCCTCAGATGGATATCACTGTCACCTGGTAACCAAGTGCTGACACATCAGCCTCTTCGGTTTCTCCAGACACTTCTTCCTCACCATCCCTTCTGAGCTAATTTAGGTAACTGTCATCTTTTAGTTTTTAGAATTGCTGCCAGTCTTACTCCTTTCTTCAAAAACCCTAGAAAATGATTTTTTTTTTTCTAAAACACAAACCTGTTCCTACCAGTCGCTCCTTATAATCAATTCCAGTTGCCTATAAGAAAGAATCTAAACTCCTTAGCACTTACTGGGACTTTCATCTGTGCCTACTCCTCCAGCCTCATCTGTCTCCCTGATCCCCAAACTTTAGTCATTCATGACGACTATTCCCAGGACATCCTGGGCCTCTCATCTCTGGAACCTTGTTGTTCTGCCTGGAAAGCACTCCTTACTCCCAATTATCCTTCCTCTTGGCAGATTCCTGTCCATCCTGCAAAATTCAGCTTCTTTCAAACCTCTCACCATCTCCTCCATGGTTGTTAGGGGTTCCTTCTCTCACAGACCTCCAGACTTCCACTGAGCACTTTGAAAGCAGAACTATCTTCTTCATTTTAGTCTCTTCAACAAGCAAGAGCACTTCCTCATTGTTTTTGACAAGTGAATGAATAAATGCACACATGAGAGACCATCATTCCAGGTCAATCCCCACGCTTTGCAGACGGGGAATTGGAGTCCCAGAGAGGTGACATGACTTGACAAAATTGAACTAACAAACAGAGAAGTGCCAGGACTCCAGGTTTTTGCCCAATGTTTTTTTTTTTTTTTTTGGCTTTTTTCTTTTTGGGCAATTAACAAGCCACATTTACAGTTATGACAGATCTACCTATTGTTCCATTAAGTCCAATCTCTGCTTTAAGTCACCCCTCAGAGCTAGTAAGCATATCTCATTGGGTTGAGCTTAACTTTCCTCCCCTGGCTCTTGCGTTTTCTGAAGGAAGTGCCCACATCCCCTTTTTGATTTTGGTTGTGGCCTGAGTTACAGGATTCCTTCCCTTCATCTGCCACCCTTCCCCGTGGGAGAAGAGGGGCCTCTCTCTGAAGGGTTTCTACTGGGACGCCCATTCCTGCCGGGTGACAGTTCCTCCCCGGAAACCGAGGCGCCCTTGGTGCAGCCAGATCGGGAGTTGAGATAAGGTTGGGAGGGGCTCTTCGCTGAACAGGAGGAAACTCGGGACCACGCCCTGAACACCCGGGGCGACATTCCAGGATGGGAGGCGGATTCAACCCTCCTGCATAGGGACGAGTGGGCGGGGCTGCTGCTGTCGCCGAGGGGCCAGATGGGGGGCTTGTGCTGCAAACCCAACCAGTCCTTCGGGCGAAAGAGAGGCGTGGACGCTGAGGTCGCGGGCCTCCAAGCGCCCCCTGCGGACTCAGAGGCGCGCGCAAGTCTCGTGCTCCTGGGGCTCTGGGGGGGCGGGGCCTGAAGCCACGCCCACGTCCCGCCCTCTGATTGGTCCCTTCGAAACAGGCGGCGGCGGCGGTTGGTCAGGGGTGTGCCGGCGCCGCACTGATTGAGCCGAGATGTCGCCCCGCCGCGTGCAGTGACCCTCCTGCGGCGGTGCTGGTGAGTATGTCCCTGCTCGCCTTCTCTTTTCCGCGCGAACTTGGACTCGCCCCGCTCGGGGCTGCCGGGCCTCAGCCTACGGGCTCGAGGAATCCGCCGCGCTCAGCCTAGTCCCAGCGGCGGGTAGGATGCGACCCCTAAACTGGGAAGCCAAGACGCTCTGCGATTGGCCGGCTGCGGGAGTCGCGTGCTCGGATTGGCTCCTGGCGCCGTCAAGGTGACGTTAGCCCTGCCTTTACCTGCCTTCTTTGGTGCTGTGCGAGGGTCAACAGGTGTTCTGTGAGGAAGTGTGAGGAAGAGGTACGGAGCAGCTGCCACTTTTAAAAATATATGTATTTTTATTGATTTCAGAGAGGAAGGGAGAGGGAGAAGAGGTAGAAACATTCACGATGAGAAAGAATCACTGGCCGGCTGCCTCCTGTTCGCCCCACACCGGGGATGGAGCGGGCAACCTGGGCTTGTGCCCTGACCAGGAATCCAACCGTGACCTTCTGGTTCATAGGTCGAAGCTCAACCTCGGAGCCAGCCCAGCAGGGAGAGCCACTACCGCTTCTGCTTTAGAATCTAAACAGGGGTCAGAGCTTGGAGCTATCTTAGGGGACCCCCGTTCCCCTGCGCTTAGCACATTTAGAGTCGCCTGATGCCGCCACATCACGCTCTGGAAGAACTGATGAAGTCACAGGCTTTGCAAAGAGAACCATGCAGTCATTTCCCCTTCACTCCCTTCCCTATTTGTCCCCCGCAGTCCCTACAAGGCCCTCATCTCTCAGCTGGATGGAACAGGGAGACATCACGGGAAGCTTACCTACCCGGACCCCTCTTTTTGCAAGGCTGCGTGGGTGGGTGGGTGGGTGGGGGTGCCTGTAGATCGCCTGGGAAGTGGGAGGAAAGTTTTGGAGGGTTAACTGCTCATCTTTTCATACTAAGGGATTGAATCATACGGATTTAGAGTGCTCCCCTGTGATGCATGGTGGAGAAGTAGATGGAATCGTTACTAAGTGAAGAGATGTTTGTTTTTTGCAGGCCCCGTCTAAGTCGGTTTGGGTTTTGCTTGTTTGTGTGGAGAGTGCTAATAACTACTGTCTCCAGATAAGCAGTTTTTTGAACGGTCATCTGATCATTTCTCTTGGTGCTTAAATGATTAGGAATTGGAATTCTTGCCAGCTCACACTCCCTCTGGGAGGAGATTGGGATTGATTTGAATGAAAAAGTGGAAACTCTGGTGATAATCTTCTGAGTAGATAGTAATGCATGTCTGTCTGACTCATTTGCTTAAAAAACTCATTAAAATCCAAGGTGCAACCCTGGCCGGGAGGCTCAGTTGGTTGGAGCATCAGTCAGGTACACCAAAGGGTTGTACCTGATTCCTGTCAGGGCACATACCTAGGTTTTGGGTTCTATTCCCCCAAACCCATTGATGTCTCTCTCTCTCTCTCTATCTCTCCCTCTCTCTCTCTCTCTCTCTCTCTCTCTCTCTCTCTCTCTCTCTCTCTCTCTTTCTCTCAGCATATCCTCCAGTGAGAATGAAAAAAACCCCACAGTGTGCAATGAGTAGTAGACATCTCTGCCCCAGCCAGTTTGTTCAGTGGTTAGAGCATGGGCCTGCAGACCATAAGGTCCTGGGTTCGATTCAGTTTAAGGGCATGTACCTTGATTGTAGGCTCCTCTCCGGGGCCCCATGTCGGAGGCAACCAGTCGATGTGTTTCTCTCACATCGATGTTTCTCTCTGCCTTTCCTTCTCTCTTATACTCTCCCTAAAAGTCAATTGGAAAATATCCTCGGTTGAAGATTAAAATAATAATAATAACAAATAATAATAATACATAAATAATAGTAGGTGTCTCTGCTATTTTGAGATTGAAAGTAATACTGTTTCTTTTTAGTTTAGCAGAGTTGTATGTGGGTTCTGAAATCAGACTTTACTATGTGTGTGAATTTAGGCAAGTTATTTAATCTTTCTAAGCCTAAATTTCCTACTCTGTAAAAGACTGTTAACAATAGATCCTCCCTTATTGATGCAAGGGCTGTTCTGAGGATTAAATGAAATAATCTACATAACTAGTTCAGTACAATGCCTGACACACAGGTATCATTATTTCTGTGCTGATTAATTTGTGTTACATGTTTCAGGTTTCCCCCAAAGGGCGGAGAGGAGCAGAGGTGAAGGCAGTGCAGAGGTATGATAGTTATCATTCACTGATTAGTACATGCAAGACACTCCAATAGTATCTGGCACATACTAAACATTCTTGATTATCAAATACATTATTACCTGGAATGTACCAAGTACGATGTGCTTTACTTACATTATTGTTAAACCTCGTAGTAATTCTGCACTGTAGTTGGTGTTATCGCATTTGTTATCGGCCAGGAAACTGAAGCTCAGAGAAGGGACATAACCTACTAAGTAAGGTCCATCAGAATTCAGTCCAGACTGCCTCACTCAAACATCTAGCTTCTTTTTTGTGTCATACTGCCCTTGCATTTATATTCCCAGCATTAGGCAAACTTCTGTTTGTGGGTTCATTTCTGCTATATGGGTTTATTTTGATACTTCAGTAATTAAAAAATAATAAGAAATAACTTGTGATGGTAAATCAAAGTGTGTGATAAGAGAATAATGTCAACAATATACATGCTATTACTAAAACACTTTTAGTAATGTTTGGAGAATTGGTCAGTTCAGAAATAATGTTTCCTAATTTACATTTTTGCAAAAACATTTAGTTTTTGCTTATTCACTATATTTTTACTAAACAGCACTCCTCCATTATCTTTTTCCCCCCTATAAATCTTAATTTAAATTTGGAGATAAGAAAGTTCAGTTAAATACATTATTACCTAGAATGTACTGGGTACGATGTGCTTTACTTATATTGTTGTTAAAATTTTTTTCAAGCTAACTGTTGATAAGGGAAGTAAGGAATTAAGGTTACTATGTATTATGATATTGTAATTTCTTATAGTAACATGTCTGTGTATATATGCCACTCTGTGTATGTTTTATTTCCTATTTTTGCTTTCTCTACTTTGGTATCAGATATACCTTTATATACCAAATGAACCATGTGATGTACATAGGATTTGAGAAAATAGGAAACTTGAGTCTGTCAGTTGTCTCAGTTTCCCTACTTTTAATTGAAATTTAACTGCCTTAGATAAATGCCTCAGAAGTAATGTTTACAAGATACAGACAATAATTATAATTATATTTCTTTAGTGTTTCTCTTAAAAACTCAAAAAGATTTTTTATATTATTACATTGTTACAAAGTAGGTTGTTTCAACAGAAAGTTACCATGTATTTCCTAAATGAATTACTAATTTCCAAGAATGTAATAAAATGTAGCAGATATGCTAAATGCAATTCATCTTTGATGCTGAAAGCTCCATAGGAATTTACAGTATTATGACCATTATATGCTGGATATTGCTGAAGGGCTGACTGTTAGAGACTTCTTCCTATTGTCACACAGCATAAACTTTTCTGTAAGAAAGTATAATATTAGCTATGGTGAAGGGCTCACTTTATATAGTTTTAAGCATAATGACTTTTGTTTTCCGTTGATAAATGACTTGTTAATATTTTAGATTCACCCAAAAAATTGGCTGGTGAAAAAATTGTTTGTGTTAAAAAGTTTTTCTTTTTACACACACACACACACACACACACACACACACACACACACAATTTAGAAAACATTGTGACCTCAATAATATAATTATATATACTTTTGGTTGCATAAGATATAATAAATATCTTTCCAGATTAGTAGAGGAAGCTGTATCATATAGTCTTTCAAGTGGCTAATTCCTATATGAATGTCCCATAAATTATTTGAGCAGTTTCCTGTTAATGGACACTTAGTATTGTTTTTCCATGTCTTTGTATTAGTGTCTCTGCGTTTTTGTTTTCCATAAAGTCTTTTAGTCTGTCATATATAATAGCAAACTGATTTTAAGTTCTTTAAAAATTTTTGCATCCCACAAAATTTTATGACAAATTAATAATTCTGTCTAATATAAAATTAAGTTATTCAGGTTGAATCTCTGCCAAACATTGAAAGGAAAATTTCAAATAAAAAAACTAAGACTCCCAACAAATGAACAGTTTATATCTTTTGCAAGTAATGTGTGATGTTTTATTAAACTGTGAGAATCTTACTTCTTTCTCTTCAGAGTCTTTATTTGGCTTTGGAAGCTGTCTTTCTCTTAAATGAATATATCACACATTTATATCATTGTTTTATATTCCTTTTAGTAATAACTACAACATTTATTATATTTAGGAGTAATTTCAGCACTGATTTCTACATAGAAATAGAAGAAATGGAGACTGTTACTCCCTCAAGGACCTTATTTTAAAAAGTATAGAGTACAGTAGAATTGAAGCATATATCGCTATATAACCTAAATTGAGGAGTGGGTTCAGGGACACTTTTAAAGGAACTGAATCTGAGGGATAGGCAGCAGTGAGTCTGAAAGAAGAGGAAGCAGGGAATGTTCCATGTTGATGGATCAGCTTGTGCTTGAAGGGTAAGAAGTTCATATGGTGGAAGTGTAAGGATCAAAAGATGAGTTTGGAAGGGAGTCCTGTAAGGCTTTATTTGCTTTGTTAATGAGTTTGGACTTTATCCTAAAGGCAGGGAAGAGCCATCAGGGGTTTTAAGCAGGAGAGTAAGTAACATGTCCTCAGATGGGTGTTTGTGAAGGTCACTCTGGCTGTAGTACATGGAAAACAGTTGGAGGCTTGCAGGGCTGAAGAAAGGGTGCCTGGTTGGAGTGTGTTTCAGTAAACTTGGGAAAAGATGATGGTGGCTTGAACAGAAGAGTGGCTATAGGTATTGAAGAGAAAATTTAGAAATAAAAGTAACAAGACATGGTCATTGATTGTTTTGGATGAGGAACCCAGGAGGAGGAAGTAGAGGTGTGAGCTAGGAAGGAATCAAGGATGACCTGGTAACTCCATGATTCTTGATGTCATTTCCTGAGAAACTAAATACGGAAACCTTAGTAAATATTTAAGTGAGTGAATGAGTGTAAAAATGATCTTAAATATAGGTATTGAAGAGAAAATACAAAGTCAGGGGCATTTGGTGGTGGTGATGGTGGTGATAATAGCAAATACATGGCACTCTTAATGTGTTTTACCTATAAATTTTGCATTTTTTTTAGAGCATGCTGTATAAAACTGGTGCCCTTTTTCTTATAATTTCAACATGCTGGGCTTGCTGATACCTATTGCTTTCTCTAGCTTGGGTCAAATGTCTTGACCCTCTGGGCAAATCTTCCTTTCTTCACTTAAGTAGTGTGTTAGTTTCCCTTTATTGCTAGAACAAATAACCACAAACTTGGCAATTTAAAGTAGCACACATTTATTATCTTACTAGAGGCAGGAGGCACAGGATTCATGCATTGGTGGGGGGCGTGGCCTGCAGGGATGGGCCCGCTGTGGGAGCACTGCTCATCCAGGTCAGCCAAGCGGCTGCGGACCCACCCTCTGAGCAGCTGCTCCCTCTGTGGGAGCACCGCTCATCCGGGTCAGCTGAGTGGCTGCAGCAGGAGCAGCCCTGTGGGAGTGCACTGACCACCAGGGGGCAGCTCCTGCATTGAGCGTCTGCCCCTTGATGGTCAGTGCATGTCATAGTGATTGGTCGACCGGTTGTTCTGGTTGTTCTGGTTGTTCTGCTATTTGGTTGCTGGGCTTTTATATATATAGACAGTTTGGGCAAACAAAAATCTCAAATGAGTTGAAAAGGAGGCGTCGGTCAGGCTATCTTGTTTCTGGAGGCTCCAGTGGGGAGTCCATTCTTGCCTTTCTCCAGCTTCTAGAGGGCACCTGCATTCTTTGGCACCTCCCCATCTTCCAAGCCAGCAGTATAACCCTCAAATTCACATCTCACTATCCTCCCAATTAGGATGTGGGTATTTAAAGCTTTTACTTTTATTTCTAACCATATTTATTTTGATGTTAGTAAAAGAAGTTTTCCAAATTACATTTAATGATTTCTGAGCATTATTTGCCTTGTTTTCTTATCTCTTTAGTTTGATAAATTATAAAATATGAACTATAATTATGTCTCATAGTATTAATTATAACATCTAGCATTTGTTAAGTGCTAGCTATGTGCCAGGTCCTTTATTTGTATCCTTTCATATAATCATTGTAACAGCCACACGAGGGAGGAGGTGGTGTCCCATTTTACAAATGGGAACACTGAGGCTCAGAGAAGTTAGCTGTCCCAAGGTCCTATAGCTAATATTTGCTAGAGCTGGAATTTGCATCAGATGTTTCTGCTAGTTTCTACTACCACAGTGGGGCCTTTATGGTGAGTACCCATAAAAATATATGAAATATGTTTGGTATGGCTATAACATTTCTATTTTCTCTGTTGGGCAATTAGGAAATAAGTGAAAAATTTAAAGCTGAGAAAGTTGTTCTTTTTTGTTTCCTGAATACATCAGGGATGAGGATATCTTCAACTATTTTCTCTAATTGAAGCATTAAAAAATGGTAAAATGTTTTTCTTTGACATTTAGAAAGACATATATTATAACACCTGTGTCCTCACCACTTATCCTGACATAGAATCTTACCAGTACTGTTGAAAGGCCTCTGTGCATGCCTCCCTGAGCTCATCTTCCTCGTCTCCTCAGTAGTAGCCTCTATTCCTGCGTTGGCACTTGCCATATCCTTGCAGCTTATGTATCTTGACAGTGATCTGGTGGCTGAGTGCTGAATGTACTAGTATTTGTGTTGCAGTGGTGCTCATGTTACTATTTTTCTGAAGAAACCTTCCCACGTTTTTTGCCATTTTTTTCTAAACTTATCTCCGAGTTGCACCAGCACTGAGACATGCCACCTCATGCTCTCCCCACTGTATTTTATAATGGGTGAGGAATAAAAGTGTACTCAATTTCAAAGCCTACAGCTATGGGACAAAGGTTCAGTTCAACAGGTTGGCATTTTCTTCCACCATGATCTGGAGTCAGATTGGTATAAAGAGCCTACCATATGTAACCTTGAGGGCCTCATGACTGAGACTTTTTAAGATGAGTGGGTTAGGCCCAAATCCAGTTAGGTTTCAGGGGGATGAGCATATTCCATGTCCCTAACATTTCCCTCAAGTTTCAAAATCAAGTGTAGTAGTCTTCACTTATGTTGTCTACGGAAGCTCTTTGTCTTGTGAGAGATTCCCAGCAGGGTCAGAGTATAGTTTGTACTTGGTCATGGTCATGTGAGAGGTCTTTTCCCCCCAAAGCGACTTCCTCAAGTTGGCAAAGACTTGAATAGGCTTCTGGAAAAGGACAGAGACAAAAACAGGAACAAAATAAAGCCAATAAGTTACTAGTTAATATGTAGCTTCAAAAACAAAATGTTTCTATTTGAGAATGATTGATTTATGGGAAAAAGTAGACACCAAGACTTTCAGGGAAGAGAGGAAAATAGGTAATAAAACCAGTGAGAAGCAATCAAGAATTGATTGTGGTGCAGATTGAGGACTGGGACTATAGGAAAGATGCTATTCTTGGGACTAACTGCCTGAGACACATGATAGTTTATAAAGAGAGCTAGAGGCCTGGTGCACGAAATTCATGCACGGGTGTGTGTGTGTGTGTGTGTGTGTGTGTGTGTGTGTGTGTCCCTCAGCCCAGCCTGCACCCTCTCCAATCTGGAACATCCCTCTCACAATCCAGGACTGCTGGCTCCCAACCACTTGCCTGCCTGCTTGACTGCCTGCTTGCCCCTAACCACTCCCCTGCCAGCCTGATCGATGCCTAACTGCTCCCCTGCTGGCCTCATTGCCCCTAACTGCCCTCCCCTGCCAGTCTGGTCACCCCTAACTGCCCTCCCTTGCTGTCCTGGTTGCCCCTGACTGCCCTCCCCTGCCAGCCTGGTCACCCCTAATGGCCCTCCCCTGCTGGCCTGGTCACCCCTAACTGCCCTCCTCTGCAGGCCTGGTCGCCCCCAACTGCCCTCCCTTGCAGGCCCAATTGCCCCTAACTGACCTCCCCTGCAGGCCTGGTTCCCCCCAACTGCCCTCCCCTGCAGGCCTGGTCGCCCCCAGCTGCCCTCCCCTGCAGGCCCAGTCACCCCTAAATGCCCTCCCTTGCCAGCCTGGTCACCCCTAACATCCCTCCCTTGCCAGCTCAGTCACCCCAACTGCCCTCCCCTGCAGGCCTTGTTCCCTCCAACTGCCCTCCCCTGCTGGTCTCGTCCTCCCCACTGCCTTCCCCTGCAGGCCAGTCCACCCTGACTGCCCTCCCCTGAAGGGCTGGTCCTTCCCAACTGCCCTCCCCTGCCGGCCTGGTCGCTCCTAACTGTCCTCCCCTGCAGGCATGGTTGCCCCCAACTGCCCTCCCCTGCTGGCCCAGTCACCCCTAACTTCCCTCCCTTGCCAGCCTGGTCACCCCTAACTGCCCTCCCCTGCAGGCCCAATTGCCCCTAACTGCCCTCCCCTGCGGGCCTGATTACTCCTAACTGCCCTCCCTGCAGGCCTGGTCCCCCCCAACTGCCCTCCCCTGCAGGGCTGGTCCCCCCTGACTGCCCTTCCCTGCTGGCCTGGTCCCCCCCAACTGCCCTCCCCTACAGGCCTGGTCACCCCCAACTGCCCTTCTCTGCTGGCCTGGTCCCCCCCAACTGCCCTCCCCTGCAGGCCTGGTCACCCCAACTGCCCTTCTCTGCTGGCCTGGTCTCCCCCAACTGCCCTCCCCTGCAGGGCTGGTCCCCCCAACTGCCCTTCCCTGCTGGCCTCCCCCCCCCCCAATAGCCCTCCCCTGCAGGGCTGGTCCCCTACAATTGCCCTCCCCTGCTGGCCTGGCCCCCCAACTGCCCTCCCCTGCAGGCCAGTCCCCCTCTGACTGTCCTCCGCTGCAGGGCTGGTCCCCCCGCAACTGCCCTCTCCTGCAGGCTGGTCCCCCCAACTGCCCTCCCCTGCAGGGCTGGTCCCCCCAACTGCCCTTCCCTGCTGGCCTGGCCCTCCCGCAGGGCTGGTCCCCTACAACTGCCCTCCCCTGCTGGCCTGGCCCCCCAACTGCCCTCCCCTGCAGGGCTGGTCCCCCCAACTGCCCTTCCCTGCTGGCCTGGTCCGCCCACAACTGCCCTCCCCTGCAGGCCTGCTCACCCCAACTGCCCTTCCCTGCTGGCCTGGTCCCCCCCAACTGCCCTCCCCTGCAGGGCTGGTCCCCCCAACTGCCCTTCCCTGCTGGCCTGGCCCCCCCGCAGGGCTGGTCCCCTACAACTGCCCTCCCCTGCTGGCCTGGCCCCCCAACTGCCCTCCCCTGCAGGCCAGTCCCCCACTGACTGCCTTCCCCTGCAGGGCTGGTCCCCCCGCAACTGCCCTCTCCTGCAGGGCTGGTCCCCCCAACTGCCCTCTCCTGCAGGCCTTGTCCCCCCCAACTACCCTCTCCTGCAGGCCTGGTCCCTTCAACTTCCCTCCCCTGTAGGGTTGGTCCCCCCACAACTCTCCTCCCCTGCTGGCCATCTTGTGTGTTGGAGTGATGGTCAATTTGCATATTACTCTTTTATTAGATAGGATAGTGAGGGACCAGAAAATATCAGTAACTATCTGGGACACGATGAGTACTCATTAATTGTTGATTCACTGATACAATCTCATCACTTAATAAAAGTTTTCATATAAAAGCATATATTTGTGTACATGATACTTTTCATATACGAAGGTGTGCTAAAACTTACCTGAGTGCCTACTTATCTGAGTATTTTACGAAAGAATTTGTTTTTAAAGGTAACTCAGATGGTTCTCTTATTGTCATCATTATAAAATAGTTTTTCCATTGCACAAGAAGTGTAATTCAAAAAACTTTCTGCTAAAGTTCAAGTGACTGGAGGTTGTGCACAAATTCTTCATTTCTTTCATAAAACTAATTTTGCTGAATTTTCTATAAAAATGCAACGATTAAACATTCTTGTGATAGCTTCTTTGTGAAAGCATCACTGTTCCTGATTTGCACACGCCTGGTCATTTAGGCCTTCTTTTGTTTTGGGTTGGCAGTTCCAACTGTTAAAGTTCTTGTCTGATTGTGTGGGACTCCTTATTTTAATGGGAGCAGCTTCTTTGCTGCATTTTTAAAAAATGGTCTCGGAAGCTTCTTACTGTGGATCTTTGTTGGGGACAAAGGATTATTTATGCTAAAGGAAAATGTATTCCCCACTGACTTGGCTCGTGGGAAGCATAACAAGCTCATTAGTAATGCCCAGTTGTACTTTGCCCTTTTGCTGTGGTGGAGAGAGGAAAAATGACATCAAAAGGACATTCTGCTATCCTTTGCCTTCCCGCAAAGAAAATATGATGTAATATTAGACTTTTCAGTTAGGTTTAGCTCAAGTTCAACTTCAGCACCAGAAGAAATGTCCCTGAAAGGAGGAAGGCTGTATGTGTAGTTGGCCTGTATAGGAGGTCTGTCTGGTGTAACTTGGAGGAGAAAATAACTTTTCCTTGGAAATTGATAGCATTACAGCCTTATAAACTAGATTTTTTTCCTTAGACTCCTTTAATGGTGGTTTACAATAAAAAATAACTAGTATACTGCTCTAAGCAGTGAAGCTTTCTAGGTGTTACATAGTCTAATTATTCTGAGTGTTTTTAAACTCTTCATTTCTTTTCCTCTCTAAAAATGCATTAAAGAATTTTATTAACCTAGCATAATAAAAGTTGTGGTTTTTCCTTCTTGTAGAGTTCAAGAAGAGTACTTTGGAGCTAAATTGTGCTGTTTCTTTTGTTGTTGTTATCTTTAGCACCTAGTAGAGGAAATAATTTATGATAAATTATAGAAAGGCATTGAGTATTGTCTCATAGTTAAAATTGATGTTTGTGTCTATTACCTTTTCCTTTGGCAAAAGAAGCTCATGGTTAAGCTTGTGAAGTTATACAAAGTCCAGATGAACTTTTATGACCTCTATGTAAAGGTCAGATGGGAGATACTTAACTTTTTGTTTCAGTTGCTGTGATATATGTGTTTACATTATGTTTACAGGGGAGAATTAGGAAGACTTATTGGCTAAGTGTTATTGTTAATTTTATTTTGCTAGCCAGAAGCTTCAAGAATTACTTTGAAGCCAGATGTTTCAAGACTTGGCTTGCTTGCAATCATACAGCTAGTTAGAGCTCCCATTACACAGCCTTTTCTGTTTTGGTAGATTACTAAATTTAAAAAGGGGGGAGGGGACGGAGTGCACTAGGACCCTTGAGACACATCACCCCTATTCCCTGCCTTGCATCCTTTCTCTATTTTAGGAAAAATAAAAAGAATCACTTTGGTGCTAGTATCAGAAACTAGATATTAAAATGTGTCCATGTTTTCCTGTTTCAAATGAAGAGTGCTTTTATGAAGTAAGAAGCTAGGAATGATTATTGATCTTATCGTCAAATGATTCCAATTAGAAGAAAAAGTTTTAAGTTTTCAATCAAATAGAGTAAAACAGATTCCTTATAATTTGAAGTTTTGGGGGAGTAGGAAAGCTGCCATTGTCTGCATATTAATGTTTTCTTCTATTTTCAGAAAAGCAATTTGATTTGAGTATTACTGACCATGCAGCCTGCAATTCAAGTAAGTGTTTTGGAAAAAATATTTTTATGAAATTAATAGAATAAAATTATAATAATTAGTAAAATACTAAAATTATCAAAATATTTTCATTGTGCTAGTTTTTTAAGCATCAACTTTTCATAACAGGAATACTATATTTTCACTTTCTATTTCTGAAAGGATTCTAATTCTAGGCTTATATTAAATATTTATAAGAATAAAAAATACCTTAGGGTTGGTGGGCCCATCTTATTTATACTATCCTGGGAAAAGAAGTCGAATATGTTATGGTGTTCCTCTCATTACAATTAGTATATATTTGTATTTAAAAAGCTTTTAGTAAATACAAATATAAAGTTTTTATTTTAGATAATTGTACATGTGCCTCATAATGCCTATAAATAACCAATTATTAAAATTTAAAGAGGGCTTTTTTGGTTGTTGTTTCTCTGTTTTTTGGGGGGTGGGGATGGGAAAGCAAGATGAGGATAATGAGATAAACCAGAATGATCTTACATTTGAATGATTTCCAGGCTTGGTACAGTATTTGCTATATTTTTCTGATATCCTCTTAAGTTATTTTTTTCTTTGGCTATAAATAGAACATGATTGACTATTCACTTAAAGACAAAAATCACATTGAAGGCCTACGAAAAAGATGCAAGCAGCTAATAATAAAATTTGGCAAGTGAAAGCTTTAGTCTGTCAGATTTCATTTCTGATCATAGTTCTGCATCCCTGTGAGATTCAGACAAGTTATTTTATTTTACTTCTCCGAATGTCTGCTTCCATGCTTCAAGTGAGGGTCATTGCACTTATTTTGTCGGATAGTTGTGAGGAATCAGTGACATAACATGCACAAAGTGCCTACTAGAATGTGTATTGCATAATAAGCACTTCATAAGTTTGGTTGTATCATTTGTCCAACAAAATTATCAAGATGTAAAACTGGAGACTATACCTGGGTCATGCATGTCTTTCTTTTTACGTTTTCTTTTTTATTTTATTAAGAAAGGAGGCTTATCTAGCTAACAGTGGATGATAGCCAGAGAAGAGAATTTATCAAGCGGTTAAGAACAACTCTGAATGTGATCCTGCTTGTGCCCCCTCCTATGCTATGCGGCTTATCCTTCTATTCCACTAATAAAGAGTTCCATTATCCTGCTTTCCTCGTGGGACTTGGAAATCCATGGCAGTCTCCTAGAAGGCCTTAGTCTTCCCCTTTAGTCTTCTCAAACCATATTGAGTACGCTCAGAACTGTATTACTCAAACCGTTCATTATCTGACTATTCTTTGTGTTCTCTTTTTATCCAAGTCTCAGAAATGTCATAAGTTTCATGTTGATTATATATTTTGATTTCTTATAGCGTGCTTTTTTATCATTGCCACATTGACCATGATTTTCTCATTTCTACACTAATGGCCATTAATATATTCTTAACTTTGTGAATATTTTCATAGTTTTGTCTCATAGTTCCATAAAACCTTCTATAATCTAGCTTCCACAGATCCATCTATATTGATTCTTCTCTGGACACATTCTTGACATCTCTCAAGGAAATTTTTGCTTCTCTGCCTGTGATGAATGTGAGAACTTCCCAGGATATTAACCTCTTTCTCTGCTAACTATACTAGTTATCTAGTTATTCATAAGTGCCTTACAGAGAGGAGTTATCAGTAAATGGCTATTATCAATTGGTTCTTATTAATTTAATACATTATGATCTTACTTGCCTTTTTCTTTTGGTCTTTCATTTTGACTAGTATATAAAAGTACAGTCTAACAACCAATGTACAATAGTTCCTGATCTCTTTTAGTTTATAGTCCTCTGTTCAGAATCTGAGAAAAGGTATGAATTTTCTGAGAAAAAGGGCTATTTGTACATAGGCAGAAAATTTTGCCTAAATGTAAGCAAGTTTATGTACCTACTCAGGTTCATCTAGACTGCCTATGGATTAAGAATCTCTGCAATATGACAACTTTCTGCATGTTTGAGAACAACCTTTGTACATAAAGTTTTTATTATTAACATCTAACTTTTAAAAAAAATACATGTTTTTATTGATTTTTAGAGAGAGGGCTGGGGGGAGAGAGAGAAACATCAATTGGCTGCCTCTTGCATGCAGCCTACCGGGGATTAAGCCCGAAACCTGGGCATGTGCCCTGACTAGGAATCAATCTGGAAACCACTCAGTGCACAGGACGACACTCAACCACTGAGCCACACACGGCAGGGCTAACATCTAACTTTTAACAACATTAATATGCTACTGACCAGCCCAGGTTATTATAGTCTTCTGCTTGCAATAACAGGAAAATTGAAATGCTCTTCTTCCTCATATGGAAGATATTAGGATGACCTTTGTTAATGTTAACTTCTTATTTCAAAACCACCCTCCTAGCTAATGCACATCTTGCCTTGACAAACATTTGCATCTTTCTGCCTATTTTCAGTTCAGCCAAATAGTTAAAGGACAAATAACATATTCCATTGACTATAATATACTGTTGATTGTAGATGCATCTTGATTTTGATATCAGTCATTTGCTGATATCTATTTCTTTAATGATACCAACAAATATTTTTGGCTGAATATCATGTGCTAGGTATTATACATGCTTATGAAGGACAGATTTAGATATTAAATCTTTGCTGCACTTCCTTTGAAATAATTTTAAGAGAAGTTAGGTAAATAAATAAAATCTTATCTTTTTTCCTAAAACTTTGTAGGATTCTTAGATATTTAGGAGTTCATTTCCCAAACCCTACCCTCAATTCCTGAAATGATGTCTCTCAAATAACTTACGTTTCTCTTATTTTTTGGATTTTTTTTTTTTTTGAGTTTTGCTATTCCTACTTGCCTCTTGTGGTATATATATTCATGTTCTTTCTTTGCTCTTGGGATTTTTTTTTTTCAAAAGCATGTTTTTTTTCTTATCATGGGGGATTAGAAATAGTTACTGTTGTTTTCTCCATAATTTGTCTGGATTAACTATGGTTTTATGGCTTTTGATTTGGCAAAGTAAGAATTACTTCAAATAAACCTCAGTAAGTTTAATGTATTTTAGGGAGAAAATGAACTATATTTAAAAGTCAAGAAAGGATATTGTTATTACTTGTACCTATACTTTAAAAAATTTGTTTTCAAGTAATCACAAATTTACAAAGTAATCGTTAAGTATAGCACAGAAATATTTGTCTGAACCGTTTCAGAATGAGTTGCCAATCTAATGTGCCATCGCCTCCAAATACTTCAGTGTGTATTTCTCAAGAACAAGAATATCCTCCTACACAACCACAATGCAGTAATGAGAATCAGGATATTCACACTGACACAGTACTACTGTCTAATTCTCAGACCTCAATCAGGAATTGCCGGGTGTCCCAATAGTGCTCAGTTCAGAATCATGGGTTTCATTTAATTGTCATGTCCCTTTAGTCCTTCTCAGTCTGAAACAGTATCTCAACCTTTGCTTGCCCTTAATGACGTTGACCCTCTTTGAATATTAATTATCAGTTATTTTGTACAGTGTCCCTTATTTTGGATTTGCCTGATATTCCTTCATGATTCAGTTCAGGTTATGCATCTTTGGCAGCAACGTCACAGAGAGCTGCTACGTTTTCTCTCTGCATCCTATCAAGTGGCCTATGATTTTGGTTCTCCCACTATTAATGGTGTTCACTTTTGTCACTCAGTTAAGATGCCACCTGTCAGGTTTCTCTATTGTAAAATGACTCTCTTTTCCCCTTTGTAATAATTATTTTAGGGGGAAGTACTTTGAAACTATATAAAAATGTCATTCCTCCTCAAAATTCTAATTTATTCATTAATATCTATACTAGAGGCCCAGTGCACGGATTTGTGTACCGGTGGGGTCCCTCAGCCTGACTTGCACCCTCTCGCAATCCGGGACCCTTTGGGGGATGTCAGAGCACTTGTGCACCAATTTGGCCCGATCCCTGCAGGTCAGGCCGAGGTACCCCACTGGTGCACAAATCCATGCACCGGGCCTCTAGTATGCATATAAGATCTTTGGTTAATCTCTTCCTGCCCTCCCCCTCCCACCTTCCCTCTCAGATTCATCAGTCTGTTCCATGTTTCCATGCCTGTTTATTGAGCATCTGCCCCCTGATGGTCGGTGCGAGTCATAGCTACCAGTTGAATGGTTGAATGGTCACTTAGGCTTATATATATATAGATGGACTTATATTTATTTTATTTTTTGTATTATCCACTTATTTCATTATTTTGATGTTTAAATTGCTTTTGAGTTAGCCACTAGAGCAGTGATGGAGAACCTATGACACGCGTGTCAGAGGTGACACGCGAACTCATTTTTTGGTTGATTTTTTTTTGTTAAATGGCATTTAAATATATAAAATAAATATCAAAAATATAAGTCTTTGTTTTACTATGGTTGCAAATATCAAAAAATTTCTATATGTGACACAGCACCAGAGTTAAGTTAGGGTTTTTCAAAATGCTGACACGCCGAGCTCAAAAGGGTCGCCATCACTGCACTAGAGTCTCTGCGGGCTGGCGTCTGTCTCCTTTCGGCATGTCCTCATCATTCGTGGAGCACTTCTTTGCTTTTTGGTAAAAGAAATTCTATTGCAACATCATAGGATTCATTCTAGTTTTCTCTCATTCCATATTTGTACCATTCTTCTTTGGCAGTGAGAAACCTGGTTCCCTTTGGTAAATCTTCCTATGTGTAACTGATCTTCCTTTGTTGCTGCTACCCCGCCCTGAGCTGCTGCCCTTCTCAGCTCACTTGAGCTTTGACACCCTGCACTGGGACCTTCGCCCTTCGTTCCCAAAGGACACCCTCCTTATATATTGCTCAGGATCTGACTCTGTGCCCAGCCAGGGCTGTCCTCATTGGTGGAAATTCTCTTACTTCATTCAAACTCTGACTTTTTATTTCAAGCCACCCTTCTGCAAGAACCCTCTCCCCACACCCCCTCTCTCTGCCTGTCATTTCACTTCGGCTCTATTCCCCTTTCTGCATTGAGTATTGATAGTCTTTTCTCTAAATAATATTGTGTTAAAGTTTTGTAAAATTTTAAAAATTTGCAAGTGCTGGTTTGATAGTATGTTTATGTCAATTTTTATTCTAAACTAGGAATTGGCCAGGTAGTAAATATTTTTGGCTTTGAGAGTCAACAGGCAACTTTGAGGCAATTATGTAGGTACTTATATAACAAGCCATTTTTAAATGTAAAAACCATACTTAGTAGCTTATGGGCCATGCAAAATCAGATGACAGACCAGATTATTTAGAATATTTTTTAAAAGATAATACTCTTATTATGATTTAAAGTTTAAAATGCCATTTATGCATTCATTCAGTTTATCCATTGTTGAACAAATATGGCTAGGACCAATGCTAGATGTTACAAGGATATATCTTATAAAGCAATGTTCATTAACCCATCTTACAGCCAAGATGCTGAGACTCTGGTCAAGTAACTTATAAAACTTACTTATCTAACAAGTGAAGTAAAAATATCAATTGTTGATTTTTATTCTCTTGGCTTGATAGTAGAATCCATTCATTAATTAGGGGGTTCACTTACATTTACCAAAGTAGTGGATATTGACAATGCCTCAAGTATCTCGACTAATAGTTTGGTTCCAGTTTATATATATTTGCATATATTGTATTATGCCTGGTCTGTAATTCATGTATAAACACAGATGTGGGTTATGCTGACTTAACAAGGTCACATCCCATTCATTTGGTTGGCGTTTTCTCTAGGTGTGGTTTGGAGAAGACCTGCCTCTAAGCCCACGGAGCCCTCTGACCCCCAGGCATGGGCCAGGTTTGGCTGATGTTTGTCAGTATGATGAGTGGATAGCTGTGAGGCACAAAGCCACCCTATTGCCCATGCAAGAAGATCTGTCAATCTGGTTATCTGGTTTATTAGGTAAGGCTTGAAAAGACATTCAAAATTGTATTCTTGTATTTAGTAAACATCTATTGAGAACAATATTCTTTGTTAAGGAGTGCTTGTTCTAGAGGCTGGGGATACTCCTGTGAGTGAAATCTCACAAAGCTTATATTCTAGTTGGGAGGATATTCTATTTCAGTGGTTCTCAACCTGTGGGTCGTGACCCCTTTGGCGGTCGAATGACCCTTTCACAGCGGTCGCCCAAGACCATCCTTCATATCAGATATTTACATTACGATTCATAACAGTAGCAACATTACAGTTATGAAGTAGCAACGAAAATAATTTTATGGTTGGGTCCCAACATGAGGAACTGTATTTAAAGGGCCAGAAGGTTGAGAACCACTGTTCTATTTCATCCTGATCCTCAGGGCTTGAATAGTAAGGAAGTTTGAGGCTTAATAGAAGAGGTCAGTAAGTTTTGAATAATCAACATTTTCACTGTTAATATTAAAAACATTTTTTAAGTATGTAGGTATAATTTGGGAATCTATATTTTACTGATTCTCCCTCCACCCCACACCCTTTAATCCTGTATAAGACAAGGGATTCTGAATGGCATTCATATTGCAGTTAAAATGATTATTCATGACACCTAGGAGGAAATGTCAGGTTGGAGACTATCTGGCATCATATTGCTTTATTCAGTTAAACAATATAATAAGTGCCCTGAATTTTCTCTGCAGAAAAATTCTCTTTTTAGTACAGAATTTCATGTAACATTGCAGGGTTTTTGTGAAAAAGATATATGAAGCTCATCTGTGACCTTCCCAAGATAATTAAAACACAGCATACACGCACTTCAGATATCTAGTATCAGTTTGATTTAGAAAAAAACTTTTTTAAAGTTTATTGTGTAATAAAGCTTCCAAAGAAGGTATTTTAGAGGTGAAAAGTTAGTATTCCCTGAGTCTTTGCTAGGTTACTATCTTTACTTTTTAAGTTGCAACAAATTCCATCTTACTTATAGAGAACTTTTCTTGTGTAAGCAGTAGTAATGCGCAGTGAATCAAAACGTAACCTTAATAGTGAATATTGAAACATACAGCACTTTGGTCTTTTAAAAATGAAATAATAGAAAATAAAATAATTAAAAATAAAATGAAATAAAAGACATGTCAAATAATTTTTTCCTGTACTACATCACAGACATTTTTCAGTTGTCATTTTTTATTTTGGCATTCTCTGCTGTATCTTCGAAGAGTGAATGATTATAGTCTGATCTAACATTTGTCTAGTATTTCAGCCACAATCTAGTTACATTTAATTAAATTTTAACCATAGTCTTTGAATTTACTATTTCTAGAAGAATCTTAACGTTGGATATGTTCTTAGGTATTGAAGTTAAGGCAGAAAGATTACTGGAAGAGCTTGATAATGGAGTGCTGTTATGCCAACTGATTGATGTTCTTCAGAACATGGTGAAGGCCTGCAGCTCTGAAGAACCAGAGGTAAGGAGATGTTGGACATATATTCTGTATACATTAGAGAAACAAGACTATTTTAATTCTGGAAAATAATAGCAACAGGAAGGGGTATATAAGGAACTGGTAATAGTGGTTATCTTTAGAGAGAGAGGAACTGAGGGGTAGGGTGGGAGAGACACTTACGTTGTGTCTACTATGACTAATGCATTTTAAAAAATCATATGCATGAATTGCTTATTCAAGTAAAAATTTAAACTGAAATAAAACTAAAAACCTCTCAACCTCAGCAGGATTATCTAAATACTCTTGATTCACATACTCAAATAATTAGGGTTCTGTAAAACTTAGATCATCAATTTTCAAAGAACTTGAATTAAGAATGGACTACTACTTCCTTTTTGATAGTCTCCTCAGGAAACTCAGAATCATATTTATGAATCTGCGAATAGGGAAGGAAGCAAACATGAGGTTGTCTATTAACCTTTAACAGGACAGTAATTCTGTGTTGGTATTGAACTATGTATGGAGATATACTTTGGAATTATTAGAGTGTCATTTTTAAAAGTTAATTTATTTTAAATTAAAAAGATTTTTGTGTCATTTCAAAAAGAAAGAGGTTAGAAATGCTTTGATCCTACTGCTAATTTTAACCAGATCATTTCTGAACTATACTAAAGGAGAATAAGACAAAATAATTTTGAAGCTACCTAATGTTGTATACTTTTTACTTGCATTCAGTGCACTGAATATTTCTTTAGGGATTAGAATGGTTAGCTAATAAAAATATCCATGATGCATTTTTGAAGTTATTCTTTTGTTTTTTCCAGAATTTTTCAATGAGAAAAGTGCCCTGTAAGAAAGATGCTGCCTCTGGTTCGTTCTTTGCTAGAGACAATACTGCGAACTTCCTTCACTGGTGTAGGCACATTGGGGTTGATGAGACGTACCTCTTTGAATCTGAAGGTTTAGGTAAGTGTTGTTATTTTGTTTAATGTTTATTAGGATTTTTTAAATACCGCATTTCTAATTTTTCTTTCCAAATAAGGATTCTAATGCCACATTTCATTTTCCTAGAAAAATGTGCACTTTAAGTATATGTGAAATCATTCGAGAATCTGAATCTGATTCTAAATTAAATATATTAAGCTTTTCATGTATAGTTAAAGATCTTATATATCTAGAATACCCTAGAAATATTTTACTTCCTGAATGAGTTGGCTACAGGAAGTTTCTGGGGGATTGCTTTACTAATTAATGTTTTCATCAAGAATTACTCTACCAGGTCTAAATTACTAGTAAGTCCTCTTTAACTAGATAATTATAGAAATAACAGAAGACTAAGGGATGCAGGTTCATGGTTTTAGATTTACCTTGTAAACAGTAGCTGCCAACTTGATTATCTAAATGGATTAATGTTTTTGACAATTCATTTGTAAAAGTCATGCTCTACTGAATAATTATTGACATACTCTGTGCAGTGACTACAGTGAAAGCTAACTAAGTTTTAGACTATATATTTCCTCAAAGCATTTATACATGTGTATACATATTTATCTATATCTCTCTATATATGTGTATACACAGACACACAGAATTTATAATGTTTTGATAGGAGCAAAGCATTCCAAGGGCAGGGTAGTGTGCTCTGGTAGAGAGAAGTATTTTATCACTGACATTGTTTAGAATTGCTGGTTCATGGTGATAATAAAAGCCAAACTGACTTTTAGTCGGTTTTATTATTGTTTTAAAATTCTTGACTGATGTTGCACACCCTTGCTGCCTGCACGCAGGGTGGCTGCTCCCACTGCCACGCAGTTACTGTGCCTCTGGATGCGCCTGTGCACTAGAGAATAAAAAACAATATGGATTCGGTTGATGTTTCTCCCCAATTTGCACCCTGCTGTAATCTGGGTGTGCTGATCATTATTGATAATGTGGTTGATTTAATGGCACGTACAGCCTCTATCGATCAGAGGGGAGAGGAAGTGCTTTCAATTCTTCAGTTTATTACTTCTGAAAGGATATAAGATTGTATATTTCTCATTCCCAGTAGCAGACATTTTCACACTGTCCTTACAGTCAGTATAAACTAAATGAAGCACTGCCAATAACATTAATTCATTCCTAGGCATTGAGCTGAAGAGCTAATGTTTTCACTTTCTAAAGGTCTCAGAGAGATGAGCAGCTTCATTTTTTACATTTTACTAGGAACTCAAAGCAATTAAAAAAATAAATACACTATTTAAAAGTATATCTGTGTGTTCAGAGAAACAAGTTGAATAAATTTTTCAAAATAAATCCTTTGGGTATTAATTTTAAAGTCAAACATAGGCCTTTTTATTGCTTTCTGTTTGGGGTATAAATAGATGTTATTTCTAAATCAGAGAACAATGTCATTTCTGTTCAGGAAGTCAGTATATATGCAATTTATCACATAACTATTATTAGGGTCTAGGAGTTTGCTAGAGCTTTTAACTCTAAGAACAGGAAAAGAAAGTTAGGTGATCTACAACTACTATGATATTGGTGCATTTAGTACAAGTTCTAATAATCAGGGGTTTTTTTGGTTTTGCTTAATTTTTTTTAAAGATCTCTTTTCGGACTCTTAGGCTTAGCATGTAGTTTCCTTTTTAATTTAAAATTTTTTTAATTGTGGTAAAATATACAGAACAAAGTGTACAATCATAACCATTTTAAGTATGTGAAGCTTCTATTTTATAGCATTAAAATATTAAGATATACTTCATATAACAAAATTCATCACTTCAAAATGTACCTACCCTTAAGTGGTTTTTAATATGTTCACTATGTCATGCAACCATCACCACTAATTAATTCCAGAACATTTCCATCACTCAAAAAAAAAAGCCATACCTAGCAGTTAGGCCCAATTATTTACTCACTGCCTTCATCCTGTGGCAATCACCGATCTATTTTTTTCCTCCCTATGGATTTATATATTTCAAATACATGGAATCAATCATACAATATGTGGCCTTTTGTGTCAGGCTTCTTTAATTAGCATAATGGTTATTTATGTTGTAGCATGTAACAGTACTTCATATCTGTTTATGGCAGAATGATATTCCATTGTATGGATAGACCACATTTAAAAAATTCATTATCAGCTAATGGACAGTTCTACTTTTTGGTTATAATGAATAATGTTGCTATGAACATTTGTGTACAATTTTTTGGGGTAAGCATTGGTTTTAAATTCTCTCAGGCACATACCTAGGAGTGGAATTGTTGGATTATATGGTAACTATGTTTATCTTTTTGAGGAACTACCAGAGTGGGCATACCATTTTATATTCCCACTAGAGTGCATAGGGGTCCCAACTTCTTAATCTTTTCATCAATACTTGTTATTATTCTTTCTTCCTCCTCCTCCCCTCTTCTTTTTCATATTATTATATTACCATCCTATCCTGGTGGGTGTGAAGTGGTATCTCATTGTGGTGTTTTACATTTCCCTAATGGCTAAAGATATTTTTTATCTTTTGCTAAACTTATTGGCCATTTGTATATCTTCTTTGGAGAAATATATTATACACATATTTGGCTCAATTCCGAGGGTAATTTTGTCTTCTTTCGTTGACTTGTAGGAGATTTTTATTTATTGTGGATACCAGGCCCTTGTCAGAAATATAATTTGGGTTGTCTTTTCCTTTCTTGGTAGTGTCCTTTGATGCATAACTTTTCAATTTGGATGTTCAATTTATCTTTTCTTTGATTGCTTGTGCTTTTGGTGCCATATCTGAAAAACCATTGCCTAATCATCCAGGTCCCACAGATTTTTACCTAGGTTTCCTTCTAAGAATTTTATAGTTTTAGCTTTTACATTTAGGCCTTTGATTTATTTTTAGTTTTGTTTTTGTTTTTCTATATATATGGTGGAAGTAGGGATCTAAATTCATTCTTTTGCATGTAGACATCCAGCTTTCCTAGCACCATTTATTGCAAAACTTGTTTTTATTTAGTTGTCTTGGCACCCTTGTTGAAAATCAATTGAACATAAACACACAGGTTTATTTCTGCATGCTCAATTCCATTTCATTGGTCTATATGTCTATTTTTATACCAGTAACATACTGTCTTGATTTAGTATAGCTTTGTAGTAAGTTTTTTTTAAAAAAAATTAAATCTTTATTGTTCAGATTATTACAGTTGTTCCTCTTTTTTCCCCCATAGCTCCCCTCCACCCGGTTCTCACGCCACGCTCTGCCCTTACCCACTGTCCTCCACCCCACTGTCCTCATCCATAGGTGTACGATTTTTTTCCAGTCTCTTCCCGCACCCCCACACCCCTTTCCCCCCGAGAATTGTCAGTCCACTCCCTTTCTATGCCCCTGATTCTATTATATTCACCAGTTAATTCTGTTCATCAGATTATTTATCCACTTGATTTTTAGATTCACTTGGATTTTGTCAAATGCCTTAGGATGTTGGTCTTTACTTTTCTTGTGGTGTCTTTTTTTGGCTCTGGTGTCAAGGTGATATTGGCCTCATAGAATGAGTTAGGAAGGGCTTCCTCCTCCTCTATTTTT
This sequence comes from Myotis myotis, assembly GCF_014108235.1. Classification (NCBI taxonomy): domain Eukaryota; kingdom Metazoa; phylum Chordata; class Mammalia; order Chiroptera; family Vespertilionidae; genus Myotis; species Myotis myotis. Next base: position 198,182,548 of record NW_023416335.1, read on the forward strand.
TTGAAGAGTTTAAGAAGCCCATTACCACATAGTCCTGTGCTAAAGGTAGTTTAGAATAAAACTGAGGTGATGTATTTCTTCAAATGTATCTCCTGTTGAGAGGTCTGAATTATAAATAACTTAATGTTAGCTAAGCCCTTAGTTGTTTTAGAATTAAAATGCTATACAAATAAGGATGCATGGCAAGTTTTCATCCTCTTCTTGTCAACCATTTTTAAAAAAATTAATGGAAAATGATAATATGTGGAGATGACAAAAGTGTCTTTTTAAAGTCTCCCAACAAGTAATGTCTTCATCATTCTTTTATTTTACTTCTTCCATGCCAGAAATATATTTCTCTATTTAATTTTATCTCTTAGAATATGTTTGTTTGTTTTTTCACAGTTTTGCACAAAGATCCAAGACAAGTGTATCTTTGTCTTCTTGAAATTGGTCGAATTGTGTCAAGGTATGTATTCCACAATATTTCAGGATTTCAATGTCCTAAGTATTTTTAAGCTACTTTATTTTAGATAGCACATGATTTTCTATAAATAAAAGAATAATTTTTATTGGAATAAAGTAACTTTTTCTATTTTTTCTTTCTGTTTCTTTATTCTGTTTGTGTGAACTATATCATGTGTCCACATCTGCTTGCTCATATAACTTGCCTTCATTTAGTGTAAAACTGTAAAAGTGGTTACTTAAAATGTTTATATTAAGAATAAAGTAAGAGCATGTCGCCTTTTAGCAGTTCAAGGGGAGGCAAGTCTTCTGGACACAAAGAGGAGCTGATAGAACGCTGAGCCTTGCATCTTCCCCACCTACCTCAGCCCCATCGTTACTCACAGGCTGATTTTTAAGGTGCCTTTTAAAACCTTTGGTTGAATATTGAGAGCATTCAATAATCCAAATATGTGCTCTGGTGTGAAGTTTACCATCTGAATTTTGGCAATCTGTGGGACATTAAAAAGCATTTGCAGATATGCCAGTAAAATAATCGGTGGAAGAGACTCATACAGACTTCATTTAAAAATAAAATAAGCCCAATTGTGATAGCAAAGGAAGTGCTTGGGAAAGACAGCTGGAATGATGAAATCTCCTCATTGTTTTTCAGGTATGGGGTTGAGCCACCAGTATTAGTAAAACTTGAGAAAGAAATTGAGTTAGAAGAGACCTTACTTAATACTTCTGGGCCTGAAGATTCCATCAGCATCCCCAAATCGTGCTGTCAGCATGAAGAGCTGCATGAAGCTGTAAGTAGCTGCCACACTTGCAGCCATGATGTGTTAGTCTTCGAGTTTGCCACAGGTGATGCTATGTTTAAAAGAATGTTTCTTACTTAGAATATACACTAGTACTCATTCCCACTCCTGGTGAGTTCAAGGCACTATATGATAAAGGTGACTTTGTGTAGCTTGTGTAAGATGAGGAATGGAGTTGGGGCAAAAAAGCTAGAATCCATCATGAAGGGTACTATGGGCCATAAGAATTCATTGGTCCTTTTCTTTCTTTTCTTTTCTTTTCTTTTTTTTTTTTTTTTTAACATAGTAGTGTTATCATCTGATTTGTAAATGATAAGGATTACTCCCATGGCCATGCAGAAGTTATGTTGGTTTATTGTAATAATCCAGGCACAGGATGATGAGAACCTGAACTCGAGCAGTAATAGTGGAAATAAGGCAAAAGGAGCACAGGTATTTTTCTATTTAGAAGGTAGGATTGGCAGGAATTCTAATTCTGACAAGGAGAGAGACTTCTGGGCTACCTAGGTGTCTAAGTAAAGGGTACACTGGTACTTGGAGAAGATAGGTGGCGGAAAGTTGTGGGGATTTTCTGGACGCTCCCCGTGACAGAATATATGTAAGATGGCGAGTCTCAACTGGAAAGTCTTCTTAACTTTAGCTGTTTATCATTACGTAGAAGTTAATAGAATTGCACTTGCCTTCTGCAATGACTACAGTATGACAAGGAATGGAGGTGAGCTGAGTATCAAACATTGTTTCTGCTTCAGCTGTTGCTTAGATTTTGTGGTCTTTTTGGATTCTAGTACTTTATGAAAGTGCTTAATTTACAAAATTTTAAGGAAATAACAAGTCATTACTAATAGACATTTGGAAAGTGTTGTTTAATGTAATAAAAGTCTATAGTGTTTTTTATATTCTAGTTATCATTTCATAGATATTTGCTGCAATTAAAAATTTTGTAAGCTTCTTGAGGGGTGGAAGTAGGGTTTTCTCCCCGACTCTCATCTCCTTAGCAGATTATTGAAACAAAGTGAGCACTTTTAGAAAATGCCTCTTGCATTGCATTTTTTAAGAATTTTACCCAATCTTGGGTGGATAGATATAAATGTCTCTGCCTATTTTAAAAGTAACTTTGGGATAGATGTAGATAGTCCAGCCATGGGCAAACTACGGCCCGCGGGCCGGATCCAGCCCGTTTGAAATGAATAAAACTAAAAAAAAAAAAAAGACCGTACCCTTTTATGTAATGATGTTTACTTTGAATTTATATTAGTTCACACAAACACTCCATCCATGCTTTTGTTCCGGCCCTCCGGTCCAGTTTAAGAACCCATTGTGGCCCTTGAGTCAAAAAGTTTGCCCACCCCTGGAATCTCAGTACTTGTCAACCAGTGAAGGAGAAGAGATAGTTAAAAGTTGAATTGTCTTTAAACTTTTATCTTTGAGTTTGACTTTCCCAGCTATCAAATAACCATGCATTTTAGTGTTGAACAAAATACTTTCTGTCACAAGCACTAGCTGTTACTTATTTTTAATCTCAGGTTACACACATTGCTGAAGATCCCCCTTGCAGTTGTTCTCATCGGTTTTCTATTGAATACTTATCTGAAGGACGGTACCGACTAGGAGATAAAATACTCTTTATAAGAGTAAGTCCACAATTTAATTCTATCTACATACAGATCTTGTTTTTAAATTGGATTTATTGCTTAACCAATCTTTTATTCTGCTCTTACTTTTAAAAAAATTGATGTTATTAATGAAAGAATTTCACTGTACAAAAAAATGGCTTTCATGAATATATAATGAATTTAGGTTAACATCTTTAACACAACAAACTGCTAACTATAGGAGACTATTCTGACATCGAATATAATTGAAGGGAAATGTTTGTATATCTCAGGTAACTTATTCCATTTTTCAGATTTTCTAAAAAGGAATCAGTTTTCATCATCATAAGAAAAAATCAACACATCTAATCTGATTAAATGTAATAAGAAAAGAAAATAGAAACATTGCTATTTGTAGTAATATACACATTGTGTGTTAAGTATAAGACCTTTTTACATCGACACAGCATCAGTATATATACCAATATGCTGATATACACGTTCATTTCCTTCCTTTGTCCCATCTGCAGTCTGCAACTGATCATCTCCTTTGCTGAGGAGATTGAAGTTTCACTGTTCAGCATTCTGTCTATTTCAGATAAAAGAGCTGTTTTATTCCCAACTTAGGAATAGAATAGAAAAGTATTTAAAAATAATTTTGACATCCATATTTTCTTTTACTTTATATATTATCATTACTTCCCCTGACCCCCAACACGCAGAAACACCTACGTGTACTTTCTTTGAGTTTGCTTTCTCTTTTTAAAGCAGTATGACGTAGGGATAGTCACAGAGCATGGGGTTTAGAGGTGAAATTTTTAGGGCAATCTCATACAGTTGTGCAGATTTTCCTGCTTAATGGATGGGGGTCAAGGGGCTGAAATCCAGCTTGTTCTGCGCTAGCAGACTCAGGATGTATCTTATCTGCACAAAAGCACCATTTGGGTTGGGGAAGCCTGGTGTATTGGAGGCCAGGCCAAGCTGTGTGATTTGGGACAATTTCCTTAATCGCTCAGAGCCATAATTTTCTCATCTGCAAAGAACTAGTAATAAATTATATCAAAGTTTTTGAAGATTTAAATTGATATAATACATATGAAAGTAATTTATTAAATTGTGAAGTACACATTTTAGTGATTGTTATCTTTCATAATAATTTATTTTTTATGAGGCTTTTTTTCCTGTAAATTCCCATTTCTCCTTTCTTTTCTCTCTTTTCTTCCTTCAATATTCAATTCTTTGTTGAACAAGATTGCCCTTGCAACTTTGTATATTAGTCATTTGGATTGTTTAGGATGCAAGTTGTGTGTAAATACCGTTTTACAAATTGGGGGATACTGTTTGTCAGTTACATGATTCGATATGGATTAAATTTATTCCTTCAATAATACAAAGAAGGAGTGTCAATTTATAGTAAATTTATTGGCAAATATCTGAATTTCATAGATCATAGACATCAGAAATTGTGACTACTAACTAATGAATTGTAACTGTGAACCTTACGGTTTTACAACTTTGTTTTTCACTTTCTTTTGCGGGAAAGATGCTTCATGGAAAACATGTCATGGTCCGTGTTGGTGGAGGCTGGGATACTCTTCAAGGATTTTTGCTTAAATATGACCCCTGTCGAATATTACAGTTTGCTACACTAGAACAAAAAATTCTAGCGTTTCAAAAAGGCGTTTCTAATGAAAATGTGCCCGATTCACCTGCCAGAACACCCCAGCCTCCTGAAATGAATCCGATGTCAGCAGTTAGCATGATTCAGAAAGAAAAATCAAAACCAGGCACGCCAGTTGGTATTCCAAGGAGCAGAGAAAAGCTGCCAGCACCTTCCCTGAAAGGAGGTCACCCGGGCTCCGTGTCAGTCCGTTCAAAAACGCCACATCTCCCAGCAGCATCTTCTCATCTCAAACTCCAATCTTCAAAAGGCACAGCAAAGAAGCCACAGGCTCCTTCCAACAATGCAGCGTCTTCACTTGCTTCTTTAACTTTAGGAGGTAAAAGCACTTCTTCCCCAGCCTTACCAAGAACTGCACCTTGTGGATCTGAGTCATTGAGAAAATGTATCTCATCACCCAACACTCCGAAGGCCAAGTTTACTTCAGCCCAGAAATCAAGAAATGTGCCCGAATCTATACTTTTGCCAAATAAGTGTTCAGGGAAAACGCAGCTAAAGCATCTGAAACACAGTCATACATCCTCCAGGGATAATGCAGTATGTCACTCAGCTGCACATTTGAATTCATCATCAAAGTGTCCGAAGCTACCTAAACCTTCTCTTTCTGTCCAGTCCCCTGCAGAAATGATGAAACCCAGTTCCAAAACCGTAACTCCAGGTCTAGGAACACGGTCTCCGCCTTCAGACGGAGCCCTGCAAGCAGGGGCAGTGCCAGCACAGAAACTTAAGTCAGCCTTGAACTTAAACCAGCCACTTTCTGTATCCTCAGTCACTCCTGCAGAAGCACAGGAATCGAAAGATAAGAAGGTAGTTTCATTTGCCAAAAAGCAGCCTCAGAAGACAGGACCCGGCTCCTCCAAGTCCCCTGGTCGCACCCCGCTCTCCGTCGTGAGTCTTCCTCAGTCTTCTGCCAAAGCACACGCGGTGTCAAAGGCAGCGCAGACTGCCACCAGGGGCCCGCATTCAGCCAGAGGGCCTCCCAAAGGTGGCAAAGCCCCAGCTCCCACCAGGAAACCACCCTCATCTGTTAAGGAAGCAGTGAGTGGGGATAAAAAGCCTACTGCAAAGAAAAAGGAAGATGATGATCACTATTTTGTCATGACTGGAAGTAAGAAACCTAGGAAATAAATACAAATGTGCCATTTAAAAAAAAAACACACAGAAAAAGAAGAGAGTGAATGTGTTAGCTTCACAAGTTAAAAGGTTCTGTCTGTGCTTGTCCAAATTGGTTCAGACATTAAGTACAGTAGCATGGGGGTGCAGGTTGGGATGGAGCTAGGGGTGGTGAGGAGAGGGCTCATCAGAATTCCAGAGCTGAGGTCTCCATATCTTGAGGCAGGCAGCTGTAAAATTGCCACAAGGTTCATATGAATAATAGAATCTTTGTTAATGTCTGCCCTTTAAGGGGACTGTAAAGTCAAATAACACTACTAGAGCTATTACTACGGTTGCTATATTTTTAAATATTAAGTATAGGTTTATATTTTTATAGAGAGGTTGCATATCTGCTAGTAGCAATGGTGGTGCTTTTAATATTAGCTGCTGCATTTTAGTAAAATAGCAACAGTTTGGCACTTGTCTTTCAAAAGGCACCTAACTTTATTTTCTGATCAGGATTGTCTGGTCAAATAGCACTAAGTACCAATGGCTGCTGCTCATTGGGTTGGTGTTATTCTGGGTTTGGTGAATTCTTACTACTTTTTTTTTAAGCTTCCCAAATCAGAGGGAACTGATATATATATATATATATATATATATATATATATATATATATATATATTACTGATTTCAGAGAGGAAGGGAGAGGGAAAGACAGATAAAAACATCAATGATGAGAGAGAATCATTGATTAGCTGCCTGCTGCACGCCCCCCACCTGGGATTGAGCCTGTAACCCAGGCATGTGCCCTGATTGGCTATTGAACTCATGACCTCCTGGTTCATAGGTCAATGCTCAACCACTGAGCCACTCTGGTCCAGTGGGAACTATTTTTTAACCGACTTATTAACATTGGTAATATTTTGTTACCAGTATTTTTGGTTTAAAAAAAGAAACAAGGTATTGAAAGGTCAACAGAAATTTAGTAAAATCTAAGTTTTTATTATTTATAAGAATTTATGCATTTCATTTTAGATGGATGTTGTGCAATGGGAAAGGGGAAACTGATTTAGTAGCTTTTAGCATATTGAAAATATTTTTAATAACGTAATTTCCTACCAGTGCAGATATGAATTTTTACATTAATATAACATCAGAATTACATTTTAACAGTCTTAAAGTTAAGGCAATAAAGAAGCTTAGAATGGTGCTACATAAAAATTCTTTCATGTGGTTATTTTTCTTTAGAAGGCATAGTGCCAGTTTTAATTAGATTCTTCCAACTACATTAATTTTCTTTTATAAATCATGCTGCCTTCAGTTTTGCAATAACAAGTAACAGTTTATATGCAACATTTCCTGCTCTGTAGTCAGATTCTCCAAGGAATATATCATGTATTACCACAGAGACTTCATCAATCTAAGATGATGTTGTAAATTGCTTTTTAAGAGATTGTGAATATTTAAAACATTAATGTACTTTCAGAAGTTTTAGGGGTATTTTTGATAACTTTACAGTATTATCAGTTATTATATTCAATATTGAGGTTTGTGTTTCTCTATTTTAAACTGTCATGTGTTTTCTAAGGAAAAAATAATGGTTTACACAAATGTGCAATCAGAGAATAAGCATCTTAAGCTGACTACTAATGCTGTATAGATTAAAAAGTAAGAAGACTGTATAACACTAAGAGACCTTTTGTCTGAGGCATATAGTTAAAATAAAAAATATATGCAAGCTAGTTTTGGGGATAATTAATGCTTTTCTTCAAAAAAGAGACAGTCACCAAATATTTGGCTTAGTTCTCCTGTTGATCTGGGCATTGAGAGATAACATCTACATCTTTGGAAGGTGAAGTCAATGTTCAAGAAATGATAGCAGCTTCCATTTTTAATGATCGGTAATATTTAATGCATCTTTCAAAGAGGAAGAATTTTACCTTTCAAAGAAGAAGAAGGAGTTTATTTCCTTGTAAGAGGAAACAATACTTCTATATAAGTAACTTCTAGAATTAAAAAAAATAATAAATGATATTATAGCCAAGTTATGAGTCTAAGTAAATTTTACAATATGTGAACTTTTGTGTTGAGAGTCTTCGGGAATATGAGTATCCCAGACACCTCGCATAAATTCCAAGAATTATGTGTGTTTTTTTAAATTGGAAATTCATTTGTAAATTGCCTTATTTTTCATTAGTAGGGAATTTCTCCATTTATAGTCATGTTGTATGAATTATACCCTAAAATAAAGGTTTTTTGAAATAATACCTGAAAGATACTTTCTTCAAATTTATTTTCAAATGCTGTTAAAGAAGGGCTAGAGTCTCTATCATTTTCACAATTAAAAAAATATATTGCTGAAGTTGGAAAGAAGTTTTTATTTCTTTTTAATAATAGTGCAAGATTATAAAAGCAGTTTTGTGTTTAATATTTAATAAGTTAATATTAAGCTTAAATTACTGAAGTAACTAGAAGAAGAAATGTGTACTTTCAAAAAAGAATGGAATAGGGTTTTTTTTGCTATGTTAACATGACTAATATATCCAATTAATCTTCAGAGGAACATGAAATTCTGATTGTTTTTACATTGTTTGGCCTTACACTAGGTGTTTAAGGCTTATATCTTCAAAATGCCTTGATAAATTAGATTTCCTCTAACTTTCCTCCCACAGTGAGTTTACAGTTCTTAATGGATGAGGGAGATTTTTTGAGCAAAGAAAATTATTGTTCCTTCTGCAGTCTATTTATCTCTGTGATTTTAAAGTCTATTACTTCTTTAAAAGGCTTCCATAGCAGGCTGTTATGATGTTCTGATACATTCTTACATCTGGGTTCACATACTGACTCTATTTGAATATAAATTTGTGTAATGCTTTCCTGTGCCAGCAGTTTTTGTATCAGATTTATATTTTCTCAAGTATTAAAAGTAAGTGTATATACCAAGTTCTCAGTTTGTTTTCTTTGTGTGTTCTGATCACTTGGTTCATGTGAGAAATTGCATATATGAAGCATTCATAAATTTGAGAATAGTTTTAATTTTATTGCTATTTAAAATGCCCTCCTTATACTTGTGGAACTTACTTCACTGCACCAGGAGATTAAAAGGTTTCACCATTAAGTAACAGTATTTGATCCCCAAGTTGCTGTATTTGTTAAAAGTTTGCCTCAGTATGGCTAGACTCATATTTATTAATCTCTGAGTTAATTTATCAGTTCTTAAAGCAGAATTCTATAGATCACACAATTATTATATTCACAGAAAGCTACTGATAGTAGGAATTTTCAATTTCTATAAGTCTGTTTTAATGTAAGTTCAGTACAGTGAGAACAGTCTTGAAATACTATATTTTTCCTATGTTCATGACCAGAGCAGTTATAAAAAGCAGTTAATTCACTACGTACTCCTTGTGATGTTTCCAAAAAAAGAAAAAAGGAAAAAGCAAAACAGTACGTAGGCAAAATATGCTGGGGTCCAACCCCAGCAGGTCCAGGGGTTCCCAAAGGTGTAGACGGAGTCAGCGAAGAAGGAATGACACGGAGACAGCGTTCAGTTGATCAGCAGCCTAGCCACGATCTCTAGCCAGAATCTCCAGCCAAGTTCTGGTCTGGATCTCCAGCCAAGTTCTGTTCAGGATCTCCAGCGAAGTTCTGGTTAGGATCTCCAGCCAGGTTCTGTGTCCATGTTCTCTTGCTAGGTTCTCCAGCCAGGTTCCCCAGCCAGGTTCGGTCACCAGATTCTGTAGCCAGGTTCTTCAGCCAGGTTCTGGCTAGGTTCTCCAACCAAGTTCTGTAGCCAGGTCCTGTCCAGGATCTTTGCCATGTTCTCTCCAGCGAAGTTCTTCTGTCTCTAGGTTCTGTGTAGGTTCTGTCTTCTAAGTTCTGTCTTGTTACATCTGTATTTATACCAGTTGATTCCAATCCTATCAATCTCTATTCCAAAGGTTAGGGCGTTTCTTATCTCCATTCCAGGGAGTAAAGATTATGTAGCTTAAGCATGATTGTTCATAGTTAAAGTGATTAATTACCCGCCTGGCACTTAGTTAAGAGGTTTTATTCCCTCCTTAACTTCAGGGGAAAATCCCTACCTGGGGAAACAACCTTTCTCAGAGAGGTGACCTTGGTTAAAACACATAGTGCCAAGAAGGTGAGCAAACGTATTAAGAACAGTATGCCATATATGCCAGGTCCCTTGAAACAACAAGCATGGACCGGCTCCCGGCACCAAAAAAAGAAAAAAGGAAAAAGCAAAACAGTACGTAGGCAAAATATTTATTAAAATTTTCTAACCATTTGAGAATGTAAAATTTTTAAACTTATTTTATGAAATTTTGGGTAATAGGAAAATATTAACAATTTTTTTCAGTAAATCTAGAAATATGAAGACATGTTTTATTAAATTTAAGCTGTTTTTTATAGATATACTATTCTTGTAGAAAAGCACAATAAGACTTGATCTTGAAGAGATAATACACACAAAGATTTAGCTATAATGTGTTAATCATAGCACATCATTAATATTGATATGACCACAAGATAGAAGATCATGAAGCCATTAAAAATTATGTAGGCCTTGATTTAGTTTGAAACAATCATGTATGGTGATGAAGGGGTTTGTTTTGAGAGACTGTAGTGATAAAGTATTAACATACAACATTTCTTAATTTTCTGTATTCGGCCAGGAACAGCACACTAATAATTGTGTGATTTGTGGGCACATAACATGTATTACCTACTATAATTAACACCTTTTCATTTAATAGGACCAACTTTCTTAAGTGTTTTTTGCTAAACTATCTCACAAGTTATATTGGAATGAATGAATATAATAGGTAGAATGGATTAGAGTTGGGTATCTGTCAAGGACCTCTAGTGGTCAAATGTTGCAGTGTTGAAACACTGTACTCAAATCACCATTTACTAAAACTTACTGAATTACAGGAGATAAAAAGAGGAATAAGACAGTCATCACATTCAAGAACCTTGGGTTTATATAGCACTTTGCAACTCACAAAACACTTAATTACAATAACATCCAGTGTTCTGAACAATTCTATGGGATAGTAAGAATGATCTTCCTTGGAGTATAAGCACCATAAAGACAGGAACTGCACCTGTTTTATTTACCACTGTGTTCCCAAAGCCTAAACCAATGCCTGGCACATACTAAGCATTCAGTAAATATTTGTGAACAAATGAATGAACTCTCTTTTTGTAGATGAGAAAACTAATTCTCAAGAAAGTCAAGAATAAATATAAAAATTCTAGATTGACTAATTGAATTTTATTTAAAGGATATATTTATTTATACCTATTTATGCTTTTCCACAAACTTGGTTTGTTTTTAGGATGATGTGATAAAGAAAATAGGATTTTCATTTTAAGAAAATCCATTCTGCCTTTTCTTTATTTCTTCTGAGAAAAGTCTTGATTTAACTGTTTTTAATTACCCTTTATTTTAAATCTTCTAAGCTTGAATATATTTAGGGATTAGTGTATTCTTATATTTTTTTACATTCTCACCTGAGGCTATGTGTGTGTTTTTAATTGGAGAGAGAGAGGGAGAGAGAGAGAGACATATCAATAAGTTGCTTCTGTATGCACCCTGACCGGGGATCGAACCCACAACCTAGGCATGTGCCCTGAGTGGGAATCAAACCCATAACCTTTTGGTGTATGGGATGATGCTCCAACCAACTGAGCCACCTGGAGTAATGAATTGCTGAATCAAATCCTCTGTAAATTTTGCTGGATGATAAATGACGAGAGAAAAATAAATCTAGCATGAAATAATTATATTAGCAATTAAGATAATTTTCTGACAGGGCAATGGAAATAGATATTGGTAAAAGATTATGACTGTAGGTGGCCCTAGAACTTCTGTTTTAAAAACCATCCTATACAATAAAAGGCTAATATGCAAATCGCCTGAGAGGCAGAACATCTGATCGCTATGACACGCACTGACCACCAAGGGGCAGACGCTCAATGCAGGAGTTGCCCCCTGGTGGTCAGTGCGCTCCCACAGCCCAGAAGCCGGGCTCACAGCTGGTGAGTGCAGCGGTGGTGGCAGGAGCCTCTCCTGCCTCTGCGGCAGCACTAAGGATGTCAGACTGTGGGCCTAAGCCATCAGTCGGACATCTCCCAAGGGCTCCCGGACTGCAAGAGGGAGCAGGCTAGGCTGAAGGTCCCCCCCCCCCCAGTGCACAAATTTCATGCACCGAGTCTCTAGTTTAAAAATAAGTGAGCAGGTTTCTATGCTTCTTGTAAAAGGAATAAATAAATTTCTCTCACACAGCCCTGAAAATGTGGTAAAAGTTATGTCATGCTGGTCCCTCCAATAATTCATTGCACATGCTAGTTGCACGGGAGCCCAATTAGCAGCCGGGGAAGAATAGGCCAAACTGTGGCACACATTGGGAGGCTGAAACATGACATTTACAATTTTAATCCTAAGCACTGAGATAAGGTGAAAGTAAGTGCCTTTGGCAATTTGCAGTAGTTTCCATTTATATTAAGCATCAGCAAAAACCATTTTTGAAGTTCATGAAGTCCCAGGTATCCTTACAGGTTAAAAAAATCAACACTGCTGAGAATGAGAGCCTTTGAAATCAATGAAGCTCAAAGGGCACCTTAAGAAGCGATAGTCTGGAGCCTTCAGAGGACATTCTAGCAGGAGAGTCACTATTCTTTTGACTTGACCTTCTCTTTCCCCCACACCTTCACCCAGCTCACAGTGGGAACTTCCAGTCCCTCCAAGCCTGGGTTGGATGCCTCCAGTGTACTTTCTTCCCAGCTGACATTTTTCCTGTCCTTGCATTGCATCTAGACTAGTTCCCATTTACTTATCTAAATCCCTCACCAAACTTCAGATGGGTACTCCCGTGTCTCACTTGTTCACGATTGCATCTTCTGCGCTTAATGTCTAAATGTTTGTGGAAGAAAGGAAGGGAAATATCCTTTTACTGATGGAAATAAGCATCAGTGTGGGTAAAGTGAACCTCTGGTTTATTATTGTTGATCCACCTGCTGTCAAAGGGTTTTTCCTGCAACAATGTCATGGTAGAGTTTGAAGAAGCCTGCAAACGTGACCTTAGTTTGGAGAGGAGTAGAGAAGAGAGGAGAAGGGAGGTGATGAGAATGTCCTTAAAGATACAGATCTCTTTTGTTACAGCCACACAACAGAGAATGCTGCAGTTGTACAGAAGAAAAAGTTAAAAATTTCCCCACTTACTATCCAGGTTTTTGCTTTAAAATATTTATTTTCAGGGTTGTGAGAGCATACTCAGAGCATAACATTTAGACTTAGATTAGCACAGTCCTGCTGCTACCTGGTTCCTTCTTCGCATTGAACAGATAAGGAAACTCCTAGGCCAGGGAATGTGTTGATAGAGCCTATTAGCTGCAGAGTAAACCAACCTCTGAGCAGCAGGTAAGTCCAGGTAGTTGTCCTGCGGGTTAGATGAGTTCTCCCAGTTGCTAGGAAAAATTGGGAGAAGAGGGGAAGTAGGAAGGTTGAGTCTATAATGAAGGAACTTGAAAGAGATGCTAAGTAGTTGTAACTTTACGTAATAGGTTTTGATATGAGAATAATTTGGTAAAAAAAAAAATGTTACAGAGGCCCAGCTGGCGTAGCTCAGTGGTTGAGCATCAGCCCATGAACCAGGAGGTTACCGTTCGATTCTACGTCAGGGCACATGCCCGGGTTGCGTGCTCAATCCCTACTGGGGGGGCGTGCAGGAGGCAGCCGATCTATGATTCTCTCTCATCATGGATGTTTATCTCTCTCTCTCCCTTCCTCTCTGAAATCAATAAAAATATACTTAAAGAATAAAAAGCACAAATTTAGAAAAGAGTTGCTCCCCACCCCCTAACCCCCACCCAAGTTTTGTATGGTTGCAAGCGTTGATATAACACAACTCAGGAGTGAACATTCACTCATTCATGCTTGCATTCATTCACTCATTCCAGCGAGAACCTACTATGCTGAGGTTTTGGAGCATGCCACTACAAATCATCTGTTGGGCCATTCTCATGTTTCCCCTTTCCTTTGAAGTTGCAGGAGAGCAACCCATGTAATGACTTTTGGTCTGAAAAAAGATCTGTGGCGTCCAGGAAGTACATAAAATGGTCGTCCACTTTGTCCTCACTCTGTGGCTTTAAATCTCAAGGTCATATGCTCTGGCGGGGTTTGTTTGAAGTTAAATGGCTTGACCTCACTTGCAAATGATGTTGATGGAATATGCACACGAAAGGAGTATTGGCTAAGAAGGAACATGCCTCTGTGAGGGCAGTACACCTAAACCGGAAGAATTTGTATCTTTCAGGGGGTGAGATTGAGAGTTACTAAGTCCCTTGATACTTCCAGTTCTTGAGTCACAAACAGGATACTTGTCCTGTAATAAATGATATCATCATCTTACAATGCAGATGTACCAACTAAAGGCCTGACTGTGAGCCATACAATATTAGGCATGTCACAAAGGGGACACCGTATTACCTAAACTGGGTTCCTGCAGATGGCTAGCTTCACAATGTTTTAACCAACAAGAAGTGGGTCAAAAAGTTTCAATCCCTCGGTAGTTGGAAATTTTAGTCCAACTCCCCTTCCATGACCTAACATTTGCAACTCCATCCATCCATCCATCCATCCATCCATCCATCCATCCATCCATCCATTCATCCATTCCACATGTATTAAGTACTTGCTATCTTCCACAAATTCAACAAAGATTTATTAATTGCCTTTATGTGCTCAGCTTTGCATAATGGTGAACAAATAGAGATGAGTCAAGCTCTTATGGAGCTTCCAGTCTAATGAAAGTGCTACCTATGCACATGGTTTGATCTAGATTGTGCTGTCAAAAAGCCTGCTCTTTAGCAGAGAGCACAAACTTGTACGCATAACTACAAACGCAGTGTGATGGAAGCATGAAGGTGTGCACTGGGGGTGAGTGGTGACCGCTCCAAGTGTCCAGGAAAGGCTTCTCCAAGAAGCGGATGCCGTCGCTGGACCTTGAAAGAACGCGAGTTTCCAGCCACCCGGGGAAACCTGTTGTGAGCAGTAAGAGTGGAGGATGCTGAGGTACGGAGACGTGAAACATCATTCCCAGTTTGGAATGCAGAGTTCTGAGGGTGTGGGAACAGGTGGGCAAACCCAGGACCTGTGGGGCCCGGTGAACCTGTGGAACTTGGGTTTTAGTATGAGGCGTACGGAGGCGGCTGATGGATGTAAGCAGAGGACTGACATGATTGGACTTGCCTTTTAGGGAAGTCATCTACCAGCACTGTGACTCCAGCAGCTACGGAGGAGACAGGATTGATGTCACTTGGCCACCCCCTGGATGCAGGTAGGGGTGTGTGTGTGTGTGTGTGTGTGTGTGTGTGTGTGTGTGTAAAGGGAGTCTAGGAGGCTCCTGGGCCTCTGGCTTTTTGCAGCAGCCTCTGTTTGAACTCAGATTCCAGACTTTTCACATGAACACATTCTGCAGGCCACAACCAGACCACACTTCCTTGAGCAGATCCTTCCTTTGCCATGTTGCTTGTTTGCTTCAAAACTTGAGAGTCAGTGCTTCTTACTCCACAAATATGAATTTTAGAATTTTCTTCCAAGGCTCTTCATTGAGTCTACTCCTTGGCTCAAACTTTAAAATCTCCCTACCCCTCTTCAGTGTTACACAAACACTGCATTCTCTTCCATCTCAGCTCCCTTGAGCCTTTCTCTCTAGAAATCTCAGTGCACACTCCTCCCAGGCTGGCTTAAGCCTCATCTCCCGCACACAGCCTTCTCTGACCACTTCATGCCCAAGTGATCCGCTGTATATTCATCTCCTGTAGCTTGGAGCTAAGTACATAACAATAGATTATAAGACAAGGATTTTTGTCTAATTTGTTCACTGCTATCCCCCACATAGAGCAGTGCTTGGAGTATGATGGGTACTTGGCAAACAGTTGTTGAGTAAGTGAATGACTATTAGGTCCTCCATAAGTATGTAAGAAAGCAAACACTAGCAAGAGATAGGACACTTAATGAATTGGATCATTCACCAAGTGAACAAGCACGTACTGACTGCTCTATGGCAAGCTTTGTGATGGTTTCTGGGTTCCCCAAAATAATTAGACCGGGGGTCTGTCCTCAAGGATTTCACAGGGAGAACAAAAGCATTCTCCTGCAGAACCAACATCTGGAGAATATTTACATTTTAATACACATAAAAATCAGTAGGGAACAGTACAAACAGTAGATTTTTATTTAAAAGGAAAGTTTCACATCCCTTAGATTTCAACATCCCATAGATTTTTAAATTCTGATTAATATCAAACTCTGGTAAAATGTGTAGCAACAGCAACCCCCCAGAACAAAGCCCATGGGAGGGAAATTAGTAGACTCTGGAGAGCAGTTTACCAGTTACCTAGTAAAGGTGACGTTGTGTGTCTGAGAGAGCCCAGCAGCTCTCCTCTCACATAGAAAAGCGCTCGAACATGTGCATGGAGACAGACACAATAATGCTAATTGCAGGACTCGAAATGGGCAGCTAGAAACAACCCCAATGCCCCATCAGCAGCACAATGGATAAATAAAGCGTGATTGTGTCTCAGCAGTGGAATCTTCTGGAGCTATGAAAACGAATGGACTTGAGCTGTAATTACCCATGTGACTCAACCTCATAAAATTATATTGAGCTTAAAAATAAGCAACTTGGCCCTGGCCAGTTTTGCTCAGTGAATAGAGAGTCGGCCTGTGGACTGAAGGGTCCCAGGTTTGATTCTGGCCAAGGGCACATGCCTGTGTTGCGGGCTTGATCCCCAGCAGGGGACATGCAGGAGGCAGCTGATCAATGATTCTCTCTCATCATTGATGTTTCTATCTCTCTCTCCCTCTTCCTTCCTCTCTGAAATCAATAAAGAAATGTATATTTAAAAAAATAAGCAAGTTGTAGAATGATAATGCAGCCTGATCCCATTTATGTAAAGTTTAACTATAGAATAGAATACAATATATTATTTGTGAATTGAGATAGATTTTTAAAAAAGTATAAAACACGCCTGATAGGATGACCAACCTTCCTGGTTTGCCTCAAACTTTCATTATTTTACCACTAAAGTTCCCTGTCTGGAGGAACCCCCCAGTTCCAGGCACACCATGACAACTGGTCACCTTACCTGGAAAGAGAAACATCAAGCTTAGAATGGCAGTTACTTCTTGAGTGAGGGGGAGAAGTGGGTTTGGGCAAAGCATTTCATTTTTGCTGGATATAATTCAGCTGAATTTGTAATGTTCTATTTCCTAAGACAGATTTAGGGTATGCGTGTGTTTGTTATGCTATTCTCCATTTGTATGACTGAAGTGTTTCATAATTAAGAAACGAAACAAGCCCGGGCAGTGTGGGTCAGTAGTTGAGTGTGGACTTGTGGACTAGGAGGTCACAGTTTGATTCCCAGACAAGGCACATGCCTGGGTTTCGGGCTCGATCCCTAGTAGGGGGCGTGCAGGAAGCGGCTGATCAATGATTCTCTCTCATCATTGATGTTTCTCTCTCTCTCTCCCTCTCTGAAATCAAGAAAAATATTTTTGGAAAAAAAACTAAACAAAAACTGGAGTGGCTACTGTGGTGTGCCCCCCAGGTTCCCTCGGCTCCCAGGACTGAGCACTCACTCCTCCAAGCACCCAGAGTTTGGTGGGTGTGTCTCCTTACTTTCAGATGATTACTGAATGCCCTCAATCCCCTTTGTTTGAATAGATACACTTCATCTGTGGGGCAACCTCAGTGATTCGATACGGTAGAAAGGCTCACCTTCCTTGCCTCCACTTGAGACCATTCTGGAGGGTCCTCCTGGCTCCAGCCCTCCGTGTGGGATCAGCTGAGATGTCTGTTGTGATAGCATCACACCCACCTTCTTCCCAATCCTGCTTTAAGGACTCTGCTGCCCTTTCCCTACAGGTGTTGACCTGAGAGCACTCCCCAGTAAACATGATGCATGTAAATCTCCATCTCAGAGTGTGTCCCCCTTCCAGAACTTGAACTGTGATACTGTCCTTCCAGGAAAAAAATAAAGGGGGTGGGGGGAAGAAGGGAGGGAGATGAAGAAAGGGAGAGAGACAGACCACAAATTAGAAAAGTGACTCGCCTACCTCTATTTTTTCTTTAGCACCTGGCCCCTGTGTAGCCCACTTGATTTTAAAATCCCAAGTCTATATACTATACAGAATTCTAGGCATGGCTAAACAGGGTCTGGCTATAAAAAGGAAAAAAAAAGAATTGCTGATTAATTTCAATGAACAGAAAATGATACGATTTTTATCTTCATGGAGGGACTTTGTGGATTAGAAAACATTCTGGCACACGGCTTGGCCGTTCCTGCCAAGTAAGTCATTTGAGGACAATGACTCTGAACAGAGATGTGTCATTCCGAAAACAAACAAACAGAGTACAATGACTTGTACAATGTGGATAATAGAGAGAAAAAACATAACAATAAAATAGAGAGGACAGGAATCAGTGAGGTAATGCAAGGTGGCCAGGGTCAGAAGACTGACCCAGAAGAATAAAAATAAATCAGAATAAGAAGGCGCATCTAAAAGCAGTCATCTGCCCTCAGGTCTCAGAGAAAGCTCCATCACTTGATCTTGGACCATAATATGAAAGTGCCCAGAGCACAGGCCAGCTCATCTGAGGTGCTTCTTTGCTATCACCACCGTCCATCCCCTCCCAGTACACACACACACACACACACACACACACACACACACACACACACACGTGTGCATGCGCGCAGCCAGCATTCCTACAGCGGTTTAGCCAGCAGTTTAGCCATGTTTCCTGGAGGCAGGCAACATTTTTGCTTTCCAAATTGTGCTGACAGGAAAGGATTCTGGAGGTGGGCTTGATTTAAATGATGGCTCCACCATCATTAGTGGGTGTGTGACCTTGTCCAAGTAACCTCACCTCCATTTCCTGAACTATAAAATGAGAACAGTGGATATAAGCAGATATAAGCAGTAAGCAAGAATGGGGTGGGCAAAAGTAGGTTTACAGTTGTAATGCAAATACGTAATGCAATCATTAATACAGGAATCAACTCTGTGTTTCGTGTTGTCAGCATAAGGAACGTTCAGACCTTTGAAGAATTTTGGGGGGGAGTTTATTTGAGCCAAACTGCCGACAAATGCCAGGAAGCAGAATCTCAACGGATTGAGATCATGCTCTGGAGAATGGCAGTTCTGTACCTTGTTTTATATGTTAACAGTCAAAAGAGATGTAAGTGGGTTACATGAAATCCCTTGGTGATAGATGAGGGAGGAAGGAGAAAGCAAAGCAAGGAAACCAATTGGATAAAAAGTACAATGACAGACACATACTCCTTTTGCATTGGTGGGTGCAGATAGGTAACAGTCAACAATTTACTCAGTAACAATGAGGGGATTTGTGTCTCCGCAGAGTGGTGCCTGTGCCTTGAGGGGTCTGGAAAAAGGAAAAATAATTAGACTTTCCAACAATATGTTATTGTAGATGCAAAAAGACAATAGACAGGCTCAGTTAAGGTAAAGATTGACCTTTGTCAGGGAAGATACCGGCCTAGGACATGACTACCCACCATAAACTGCTTTTAGTTAAAGTTTTAACTTTAGACCATCCTTGTGGTTACGTTAGGTCTCTGAGCTTGCAAGGCCGCCATGCAGGCCTTCCCTGAGCTTGTCAGGTTAGCATGTGGCCTGTTTTCATCCACAATGTACTCACAGCTGCAAACCTACTTTTGCCCACCCCTGTATATAGATAGGGTTTACTAAATGGCTGCTTGGTTGAATTTTAAGAATTAAAAAATAATGATTTTTAAGAAGGTGTAGGAACATACACATTCCAATACTATGCAAATTATTTTAAACTGATGGTGATGCAGGATTAAAATAAATCTTGTGAGGAAAGAAGGGAGGAATTAAACTTCCCATTCTTACCAAACCATCTGTAGAAAGTTAAAATTAGAATATTCTTATGACAGAGAATTGTCATGTTTGTTGAACTGAATTGTGAGGGGGGAAAAAAAAAGGTCAGGTCTCTGTAATGTAACAATTCCTGTGAGAGTAATTAAACTCTGCAGCTCTGTTGCCTTTTTTAGAAGTCATGTCTGTTTAAAAGGAGCTCTCATTGTCCTTATTTACACCCCGACTGCCTAGTGCCCGCCCTCCTGCAGACAACTCTGCAATTAGCTCCATTCAAGAACAAAGCAGTGGCCACTTTCAGCTGCTTTCTGGCTTCAGAGCTTAGGAGGCAAAGGACAGTTTTTGGCTCCTTTGCAAAATGGAATTTAAATCTGCCACAAGCAGTCAGTTGCAAGAATGATAATTGCACAGCTTGTTACAATTGATTTATCCAGGCCCCTGAAAAGAATGAAGATCTTCCGGCCAAAATTACCAAGTGAATAATCAGTGATATGTGGAAGTTTCCCTCCTTGGGATTTTAATGGCCACATTTAGAACAAAATGGTAATGTTAACCCATTTCCCATACAGTGAATAAACTTGCTGATATTTGGCGGTGTCTCTTTAACCATTCTCATCAATATCACCCTTTTGAATATTCATGTGATCTGCTTCATATTCAGTATTCTGTACTTTTCAGATGAAGGACTTTTAGTGAAAAATATCTTAGTTAATTAAATTACACCTTGTAAAAAATGTATACAAAAGTTAAAATTGTGCTGCTTGTTCCCCAAACTTTTAAGTGCCACCAAAATCACCAAAAGCCTGTACACTGAATTAGCACCCCCTCCCAACACCCACACCCACACCCACACATTCACACACACACACACACAGATACACACACACACACACACAGACACACAGATACACACACACACACAGATACACACACACACACACAGATACACACACACACACACACACACACACAGATACACACACACACACACACACACACAGATACACACACACACAGATACACACACACACACACACACACACAGATACACACACACACACACACACAGATACACACACACACACACACATTCACACACACACACACAGATACACACATACACACACACACACACAGATACACACACACACACACACAGATACACACACACACACACACACAGATACACACACACACACACACACACACACAGATACACACACACACACACACACAGATACACACACACACACACACACACACAGATACACACACACACACACACACACATTCACACACACACCCACACACACACACACACACACACATTCACACACACACACACAGATACACACATACACACACACACACACAGATACACACACACACACACACAGATACACACACACACACACACAGATACACACACACACACACACACACACACAGATACACACACACACACACACACATTCACACACACACCCACACACACACACACACACACATTCACACACACACACAGATACACACATACACACACACACACACAGATACACACACACACACACACACACACACACACACACACACACACACATACACACACTCAGCTCAGAGGAACCAGAATGATCCCACTTAGGTGTTTCACATGCAAAGGTCCTATTTTGCTTGTTTCATTCAATTTGGAAATCTCTTTATTATGTAAATTTAATCCATGTACATTTATTGTGATCCTTGATGTGTTTGGACTATCTCTGGTACTGGACTCTGTAAAACGGGATCATAGTGTGTGCCATGCGAGGCAGTGGTAAAGAGTAGAGGTGAAGATTGTAAGTGCCCGGTTGAGTATCCGGTGGTACATGCCAGGCATCTAGTAAATGGGAACTTGTACTAGTTCACACCATTATGACTATGACTATTAGCAGTTGTCTCTCTCACAGGGAGTGTGTCAGTTCGGGAAGACAAACAGATAAACAAATGCTTACCCTAAATACACAAATATTTATAAACCGTAAAGAAGGAATGATCAACCATGCTTGGAGTGGTTGGAAAGCCTTTGGAGAGAAGATACTTGAACTGGGTCTTGAAGGTCAAGTAGACATTTGCCAAGTAGAAATATTAGGAAAAGTGGAAAAGCATGTTCAAAGACAGGGAAACTTGAGATGACAAATTATATTCTGGGAACTGCAAACACTAGGGATGAATGGAGGATGTGAAGTGAGCAGAACGAGAGAAGATGTATTTGCAGACGTAGGCAGAGGCCAAGGGAAGAGGGCAGGGCATTTCAATTACAAGCTGCAAGCGGCTGGAGGAGAGACAAAAAGGCCTCGACTAGATATTAGAGCAAGGGTCGGGAACCTTTTTTCTGCTGAGGGCCATTTGGATATTTATAACATCACTAGGGCCCAGTGCACAAAATTCGTGCATGGTGGGGAGGGGGTTCCCTCAGCCCAGCCTGCACCCTTTCCAATTGGACATCCCTCTTGCAATCTGGGACTGCTGCCTTCTAACGACTCACCTGCCTGCCTGTCTGATTGCCCCTAACTGCCTCTGCCTGCCTGCCTGATTGCCCCTAACTGCCCTCCCCTGCTGGCCTGATTGCCCCTAACCCCTTGCCTGCCTGATCACCCCTAACTGCCTCTACCTCGGCCCCCACCAACATGGCTTTGCCTGGAAGGAAGTCAGACGTCCAGAAGATGGCCAGTCAACACAGTCTAATTAGCATATTACCCTTTTAGTAGTATAGATAGATTATATAGGATAGAATTGCTTAAATGGGGGTGGGGGGAGCCTTTTTCAGCAGGAGGAGATGCTCTTGGCAGACAAAAACACATGATCCCTATATTTGGACTGATAGCCAGCCATATGCACTATACTACCAACTGGTCATGAAAAAATTGAACCATTTTCTTACACCTTACACCAAACAGCTGTTGCCCTTAAAACCCCTCCTCAGCCCCCACCTTAGGTTCTGCCTTCTCAGTTCACCCAGATTTGGTTCTGATTGGTCAGTTTCTATGCCAGTCAGTATCTCTGGGCCTATCTCTGGGCCTGATCAAAGAGTCGGGGCTGATTAGCAGCCCCCGAGGAGGCCTGGAGAGAAACAGAGGCAGGGCTGCTGGTGAAGCAGGGAGAGAGAGAGGCAACAGCTGATCAACAGCCGCCACAGAGGCTGGGGATCAGACCCTGCCTCTCTCTCTTCGGGCCTCTCTCTGGGCCTGATCCAAGCCCCCTTGGCAGTCAGTGCTGGGTCTCCACAGCAACCCAGTACTGACTTCCGATGTTCTGGTCGAGCCTTGGTCTTTATGGACCCTGGCTCTTTATATGTATAGATTCGCAGGCCAGACAAAATTATCAAATTAAAAATTAGCCTGCTCTCTTTGGTCAGACTAACTCACCCCTAATGCCTTGGCAGGGCCAGACCAAATGATTTTGTGGGCCTTGTACAGCCCATGGGCTGGATGTTCCCCACCCCTGAACTAGACAAAGGTGATAAGAGTAAAGAGACGGGGATAGATTTGAAAAACAGTTAGGAGATCAAATATACAGGACTTGGCAACTGGTAAAATGTGGAAGTTCAGATGCCGGTAAGACCCCTTACCAGGTGTGGGACTTAGGAAAGTTACTGAACTTCGCTGGGCCTTAGCTTCCTCAACAGTAAAATCAAACTGGGAATAAAAATAGGGCCTATCTCCTGAGACTGTATGGAGGGTTAAATAAGACAAGACGTGTAAAGCATTTAAAAATGCACCTAAAGCAACCATGTCCCAGCGAATGATAACTGTCACTTCACCTGGGACAGGGCGGGCGCTGGAGGAAGCAGCAAGGAAGCCCAGGTTTCTTTCTGGCTTAGCCACTGAGAAGCTGCTGCTGCTGCTATTCAGGGAGCCAAGGCCTTGGGGGAGGAGCAGATTTCCTGCCCATCAATTAGGAAGGATCAGGCTATTGTGAGGGGTGGGACATACTAGGCCTCCTGAGAGCCCAGCATCTGCTTTGTTAGACACTATTTCAGGAATTTCATCTGTTCCCTGGTTGCAAGAAAGTACAGGGAAGGAAATGTGGAGCCCTAGTCGGAAATGGCCAGGAGGTCCCTGGGGAATCTCTTGTCACCTCAGAGGCACAGTAAGAAGTACACAGAAGGAAGGGGAAGGAACTTAGGAGGAGCATTTGAAGAACCAAGTCTAAAAATAGCCACACTGCTTAAAACCCGAGAGAAAGAAACTATCTATTAAGAGATCTAACTCTTCATCCTGTGATGATCAGGATTTTGAGGAAGTTTTTATCTGGTAATATCATACCCTCATACGCAACAGTTTTTTATGTTGCCTTGTTTTATGTTATCTTGAAAAGCTTTGGACAAGAAGAACAGCAATCATCCCCATTTTACAGATGAGAACACAGAGGCTCAGGGGGTGCTGTTATTTGCTCAAGTCCTCGTGGCTAGAAAATATGGGAACATCAGGACAAATACCAAATTTCTGGTTTCTATTGCCTCTTTCTTTCCATTTCTTGTTATTGCTTCTTAATATGCATCTCATTAGTGGGGAACCCTTCTTTTCATCTTCTGATGTTTCCTTCCCATAAAAAAGTCTCAATCAATGTAACACCTGTCCTTTCTCCCTTTCCTCACTCCACCTTGGGGAGATAGTAACATACCTGATTGGTACATTTAAGAATAATTCTCCCCTTATTCCTTTTGGGAAGGAGCCTGCCTGCCCAGAGGCATGGGGTAGACAGGTGGATGGGTGAGTGAGTGAGGGAGCTTTTCAGGTTCATTTCTGCCTCAGATTTGATGCTTAAATTTGCCTAATCCAGTCAGCAGACCCATTCGGTTAATACCCTAAACTTTACCTTACCATCTAGCTTTTATTATAAATAACATTAATATTTTGGTTTCTATCTTTACTCATTATTTTATTTCTCAACTTGCTCAGAGCCTGGACCAAGAATAGGGTTACTATTTACTGGCGGGGGCGGGGGGGGGGGGTTCCCTGGAGACCTCCTACACATCTGTGGTACTACAATCACTAAAATCTCCACAGGAATATTGTGTGTCTCAGAAAACAGATGTTAACAGAAGTTAGCTTGGAGAATCCATTCATGGTATGAGCTGCAATTAACCGATAGGATTGCTGAAAAGGAAACCCATTCTTTTAGCAAAAACAAATCAATTGGCCAGATAACAAATTAACCTCTCTTCACTGTTTAAGTCTCTAGGAGCAAATACGAAATCAATATATAAGCAGTGGCCCTACAATATAGCATCAGAAATGAAAACTAAGGTGAAGAATTGACATCTTATGTGTTTAGTTTTCCAATAAAGCACGGCTTTCCATTAGTCAAGTATTTTTAACTCTCCCAATAAAATTTTGGATTTTCTTTATAGAGGTTATACACATTTCTCATAAAAACTCCTCCAAAGTACCTTATCTTTTTCTTGCGACTGTAACTGGAATCTCTTTCTCATTATATTCCCAGTAGCTTCACATAGAGAATGCTATTGATTTTCACAAAATGCATTTAGCTCTTTTTCATTCTTTGTTTTTTTTAAACCATGGGTCTTATCTTCTGAAGAGGAGTATTAGGAGAAGCACTCATGAAAAGAATGTTTCTGTATCATTTACAAAATTCAGAGTCACCATGTGACTCAGTGCCTCTTATATAAAAGATGAACCTAGATTTCTCATATGGGGCAAAGAGGTATGTCTATGTTCTTTACATCCTGGCCCTCAAAATAGTGCTCCCTTTCACCTCATGGCTGGCCTGCATTCCAGCTGTGGCCAACAGCTGTTACTCAGGAATGCTCTTTCCTGGTCTCCTGCTTCGGGCCCCTTGCCCGGCCAGCCCATTCAGAGTGCTCCTGTGGCTTTCAGAGTTTGGCCTCTCACCCATGTCCTCATAATGCCCCTCTTCTTGTTTTAGTGTCATCAGCTGCTGCCACGGAGCCAGTCTTTTTATCTGTTATTTGTTCTACTCACTGAGGAATCCTTTCAGCCAGACTAGACCCTGGTGAGGACCCAAAAGCAATAGCCTACTCTGTTTCCCTTTTGCTCACCAAGAAATCTAAAGCCAAACTTGTGACTGTTTAGCTGACTCCTTGCTCATCTCTTCTCTTGGTGGTATTCCAATTTTGTAAATACCTTTTCATTGTTCATTAAAAAGAGAGCAAGTAGTGGGGACAGGGCACATGAACGTGTTACTGCAGGACCAATTTTCCTTTCAGGAAACAAGCTAGAAGGCCATTGATGTTCCATAAATGTGTGTGTGTGTGTGTATGTGTGTGTGTGTGTGTGTGTAAATATATATCCATGTCCTATGTATAAGTATGTGTACAGGTTGGTATTCAAAACATACATGTGTGCACAGGTGATATTAAAAATACTTTAAAAATACATTCCCTCCTATTCTCTAATAAAACTCCTTTAAACGATATGCTACAGTGAAAAGAATGCATAAAATAATTTATATATTGTTTGTTGATTTTTCAAAATTGCTGGTGTTACCATTCATGTGACTGGGTAAATGGTGCCATGTTCTGAGCCATGATTTGATATCCTAACGCTTCCAAATACTTCCCCATTGGGTTGATGGACATTAGGGCCCCATAGCCTGCGACTTTGTTATAGGCGCAGAGCAGCTAAGCCTGCTGCCCAGTCCCAGCCGGGCAGCATCTGGATGCCACTGCCTCATGAGGACTGGACCCGTTTACCTTCACCTCCACCTCGGCCCACCACATGCAACCTTCCTTGGGAAGCAGGAAAAGAGAGGGTGGGTCTCTCTGTTTCAAGAGTGCCCCTGGCCAAACTCCTGGACTGGATAAAAGAAATGGGTGCTACCACCTATTGCAGCGATTCCTAGAATTACTATTGATAGGACTCAGAACAATCTCCATCCTTATTGAAGCTGAAGCAGACCACTGCCACCAGGTGGCGCCAACCGCAGTAACTGGGACTTGAACAGATTTGGATCTCTCAGGTCTGGCTGTTGAAACTTGTCTGCCATCTGACTGGTTTATTTCCCGGAGCATCATACTCTCCTGGTCCATCCATCCTGGTTGTCCCAAAAGGTAAGATTTCCTTATTTTTTACAGCTGAGTAGTATTCCACTGTGTAAATATACCACAGCTTTTTTTATCCACTCATCCATGGATGGGCACTGGGGCTGCTTCCAAATCTTGTCTATTGTAAATAACGCTGCAACGAACAAAGAGGTGCATTAGTGTTTCGGGTTTCTTTGGATATATTCCAAGAAGCGGAATCGCTGGGTCATCAGGCAGCTCCATTTTTTATTTTTGAGGAAACTCCTTACTCGTTTCCACAGTGGCTGCACCAGCCTGCATTCCCATCAGCAGCGCACTAGGGTTCCCTTTTCTCCACATCCTTGCCAGCACTTGTTGTTTGTTAATTTATTGATGATAGCCCTTCTGACAGGTGTAAAGTGAGATCTCATTGTGGTACTACATGATTTCACTTATATGTGGACTCTCTCTATAAGTTAATTTATGTTAACGTTAACAAACAAAACGGAAACAGACTCATAGACACGGAGAACAAACTGACAGCTGTCAGAGGGGAGGGGGGTTGGAGGGCTTGATGAAAAAGGTGAAGGGACTAATAAAGAAAAAAATCTGATTGACACAGACAACAGTACGATGATTACCAGAGGAAAGGGGGGTGGAGGGAGGTTGAGGAGGGTAAAGGAGGGATAATTGGTGATGGAAGGAGATGACTTGGGTGGAGGACACACAGTACAGTACATAGATGATGTATTATAGAATTGTGCACCTGAAACCTATATAATTTCTATTATCTAATGTCACACCAATAAATTAAATAAAAATTAAAAAGAAAACAAAAAACTGGACTATCATTTAATTAACCTGGCAATAATGGCCTCATATTTACATGGCTGAGTTTTTTGGGCTTCATTTATTATGGGTGGGGTGTTTAATTTTAGATTGTTATAAGGCTGTACCTTAATTTTTTTCTATCTCATCAATATTTTATTTGGAAAATTTTGAAATATTGATAAAAGTTGTAACTTTTCTCTAGATTAGTACAATATATAATGGACACCCATATACCTTTCACTAAGATTCACCAATTCTTAACATTCAATCACATTTTCCCCATCCCTCTCTCTCTCTCTCTCTATCTCTTCCCATATGTGTATACACTTCCCCCCTGAATAATTTGAAAATTAGTTGCATCATCCTGACTCTTCATCCCTAAATGCTTCAGCATGTGTCTCCTAAGCAAGGCCATTCGTCTGCATAACCACAACGACACTCAGAAAATATAACTTTGGTACAGTATCCTTATCTAATATATAGATCTTTTTATTGAATTACTTAAATTGTTCTGAAAATGCCATTTATAATTTTAAGAATAAATCCAGAATCTAATCAAAGATCGCAGCCTGTTATTTATTTGTCCTGACTCTTGAGTCTCCATCTGGAGTGGTTCCTCAGCCTTTTTTTTTATTAATCTCCTATGAAATTGACATTTTTAGAGAATCCAGATCAGTATTTTTTGCATTTATCTGATTCTTTTTTTTCATGATTAGATTTGGGTTAAACATTTTTGGCAGGAATACCAGAAGGTGATGTTGCATTCTCTTAAAAAGTTTTATAAAGATTCTGGGAACTCTATTTTAGCAAGGTAAAAATTTTGTTTGGAAAGAGCATTTCTAATCACTGGCTCTTAATATAAAAAAACACACAAACCTTATCGGTGCACCTTCATTTGTCACTCTGATCCCATTTTCACAGGTATATCACAGATCTTGGGGAGCATGTCAAACAAAAGGAAATTAGCACCATGAACATGGTCGACCCAAGTTCATGATGAATTACATCTAAGTTAGTCCCACCTCGCTCTCTTAAATTCTGTCTCTGATGGACACCTGGGTCATTGGTCCAGCAACCTTCCTTTCAGAGAGCCACCACTTCCCTCTCCATGTGGGCTGGGACTCTGTCAATCCTGGGATTTAACTTCTCCTCACATCTGGGATTGATCTCTCATCACATCTGGGATGGACCTCTCCTCACATCTGGGATGGATGTGACCTGAACAGAAGCAGCCCTCCCTGGGAGATTACACATGGATTCTGAGAGAAGGCTCCCTCTTCCTCCGGGATCAGGAGATAAATGAAAATGCTGGCTGGAACCATTCGTGGCCATCTTCCTGCTTTCATGGGGCAAACTCTGCAGAAGAGAATAAAGGCCATACACACAATGAAGCAGGTCAAACCGAGATAAAAAGATCAGTGAAGCCCAGCCAGTGTGGCTCAGTGGTTGAGCATCCACCCAGGAACCAAGAAGTCCCCAGTTGGATTCCCCGTCGGCGCACATGCCCTGGTTGCAGGCTCAATCCCTAGTAGAGGGCATGCGGGAGATAGCCGATCAATGATGTTCCTCTCTCATAGATGTTTCTCTCTATCCCTCTCCCTTAAAATCAATTTTTAAAAATAAAAAGATCAGTGAAGAGAGACAGGGTTAGTCCATGTAACATTTATTAGTCCATGGGTCTAGCTATGCCTGAAGTTAGTTAGATGATCTGTTAATTCCCCCATAAGCTAGTTGGAATGACGTTTCTCTCTTGCAACTGAGTTTTGACTAACACAGTCACGATTTAAGAGCTTGCTCAGACTCTCTTTGGGATATTTTTCTTTGCCATCTGGAAGCCATGGCAAGTCCCAGAGGGGCCCAGGTGACAGCAGGGATGCCTATAACCCACTTCGGGGGTACCTGTTTGGCAGATTAAGGAGGGAACCAGGCAAGTACTTCACAGTGCCTGCTTCTTATTAGAGAACCGGTGAACGCTAGAGGCGTGTACAAAAGTCTAGGGCATCTGCCAGGCTCTGCCATTCGCTCTGTGCCCTTGAGTTTCCCCTCCCTCTGCCCAGACTGAATCAGACTTTGCTCAGAACAGTGCTTGGTCAGGAAGTAGTCATTGCTCACTGTCAACATCTCGGTTATACTCTCTCCATTTGTCCTGAACACACAGGAACACGAACAGAGCATTGAACACGTCTCGAGGGTATTCAGCCTGTCAGGTAATTATTACATTGCCAGGTGAGAGAGGAGCCGTGGGCGAGGCTAAGCAGAACTTAACTGCGTTGACATTTTTGGCAGCAGGCTTTCCTGGATCCCCTGAGGTCCCCGCGTGAGCTCAAGCTGAAGCTCGAGGGGAGGGGGGGAGCGGAAGTAGAAGCAGGGAGAAAGACACCTTGGGGTTGGTAGGTTTTCTGTTACCATTTGTATTTGTTTGGGCCTCATTTGTCCCCTTTCTGCAAGCGTTTCCAGAGGAAATTTGCTCTGTCAGAGCCCACAGTATCCTCTTATTGTTCTGTCACAGAGGCCGGGGGCAAATAGTCTTTGAAAAGCAAAACGCCCAGAAGAAGAAAGACAGCACTGGGTTTACATAAGCAACTTCACAACTCAGGCATGGAGCATGGGCTCCAGGGCTGCAAAGGCTCTCACAATTGCTGTATTTTTCTTTTTCTTTATTTCTTTTTATTTTTTATTGTGATGAAAAACATAGACATTTTTCCATCTTTTTTTCAATTATAGTTCACATTCAATATTATTATGTATTAGTTTCAGGTATACAACATAGTGGTTAGACAACCATATACTTTACAGAATGATCCCCCTGATATTTCAAGTACCCCCCTGGCCCAAACATAGCTATTACAATATTATTATTACTAGAGGCCTGGTGCATGACATTCATGCACTGGGAGGGGGGGGTGTCCCTCAGCCCCACCTGTGCCCTCTCACAGTCCAGGACCCCTCGCTGAAGCCGGCAGTCGGACATCCCCTGAGGGGTCATCAGCACTGCTGCAGAGGCAGGTGAGGCTCCCGCCGCTGCCACTGTACTTACCAGCCATGAGCCTAGCTTCTGGCTGAGCGGCACGCCCCCTGTGGGAGCGCACTGACCACCAGGGAGCAGCTCCTGTGTTGAGCATTTGCCTCCTGATGGTCAGTGCGCATTATAGCGACCGGTTGTTCTGCCGTTGGTTGATTTGCATACTAGGGTTTTATTATATAGGATTATTATTATTTTGCTGTATTATTCTTGACTCCTGTGCTAAGTTCCTGAGCAACCATTAAGAAGAGGCCACCTAAGGTGGGAGCTAACAGGTGTCCTGACTTCAGGCCTGGAAGATAGTGGAGCACAGAGCTTCGGGCTGCAGCAGGCTGTCCCATGGCATGAGCCTGTGGCTGGACTGGACTTCCTACTCAGTCCATGCAGTGTTTGCAGTGGGGGGCAAGGGTGCAGGAGTGACCTCTCACGCCTGAAAAATCTGCCTCAAGTGGGAGAATCTGCTGGGCTTGCTCTGTGGGAGTCAACCGACTCAGTTTCCCAAGAACGTCCTCTATGTTTTGGGGTTGGGTGATGGAAACAGGTGATTGGAGCAAACCTTGGTTCCAAGGGTCCTGGCTGAAGAGGAGTCCCTTTCTCTACCTGAATCCGTCTGCACAGGGAAAGGCTGGCGGGGTGGGTGGGCAGAATGGCTCATCGGGAAAGAAGTTTTAGGGATCGTTCCCGGTAAGAACTACTTCAGGGGGAGTGGTGTGCCCGAAGGAGACCAGTTAGAATGCGGTCTCCCGAACTTGCTCGCTCTGAAACCTAATTTGATGATTCTTGTGTTTCTTCATCTTTAAAATGGAGACACTCTTCCTCACCCCCAAGGTTGTTGTGGGCGTGAGACAGATGACCCAGAGCAACCGACAGAGTGGCTGTGGTTGGTGGTGGTGCTGCCCGAATGCATCCGATTCTTAGACACCTGGCTTTTCTCAGAGAGCAGAACACCACGTGCCTTCAATAAATATCTCAGGGACGCTGAATTATTCATTATATACTTGGGTTTACAAGGAAGGAAATCGGTTCCTTTAAAGCAGGACCATCGATTGGCTTAAGTAGCAGAAACAGCACTCCCTCATCCTCAGTTACAGGCCTGGACCGAGTTCAGGTGCCCAGTGGCACATTATAGGTGGACCTTAGAACCTGCAGACAAATATAAGAGTCAAAGATCAATTAGATCATCTCAACGCATGAGTGGCAGGGAAATATTTTAGCTACAACATTGATTTTGGCTCTGAAATGCAAGTTCGTGTACTCACAGTCAGCCGCATCTCCTGGCTTGCCTCTCAGCCCAGGGGGTGTGGGACTGGTGGAAGGCACACAAACCCAAGGATGAGAAAAGAGGAGAAACAAATATTTATGAAGCACCTCTTTCCACCAGACCCTCCACCTGGCTACTGCACACTAGTAGCTCAACTAGTGTCTTGTCATCTCTGGGAGGTTAAGCTCCTTGCTCCTTGTCTCCAGGTAATACTACTGGTCAGTGGCAGGGGTCAGTAGAACCAGGATGTGACCCGAAGACCAGTGTTCTTTGTCACCCCAGCCTGACCATTTAGTGACAGTCAACAAACATCCATTGTTCTTTTTCCATGTATCAGGCACCTGGGATGCAAGGACACTTCAGGTAAGTTCTCTGCCCCCAAGGAGCTCACAGCCTGGGGAGACAGACAGATGGACAGACAAGTGAACCTATAGAACCTGGGACGGACAGGGTTTCATCAGAGGGTGGTTTAGTGTAAATCTTAAGCTTCAGGATTCCTCCTCATCTGTATATGTCCTTTCTAGATAAATCTCTACTTTTAATATATATATATTATTGATTTTTTACAGAGAGGAGGGGAGAGGGATAGAGTTAGAAACATTGATGAGAGAGAAACATCGATCAGCTGCCTCCTGCACACTCCCTACTGGGGATGTGCCTGCAACCAAGGTACATGCCCTTGACCGGAATCGAACCTGGGACCCTTCAGTCGGCAGGCCGACGCTCTATCCACTGAGCCAAACCGGTTAGGGCAAATCTCTACTTTTATACCTAAATCTGTATTTGTAATTTTGTATTCTTTTTCTTAAAGAGTGCTCCTCAGATTGTCTGAACCTCAGGGCCCAGCAAGCCTGGATTCAGCCTGCAGCAGGATACATGCGCTGTGGATGTGCAGATACAACGTCTGTGTCAGCCGCGAAGGCTTCGAGTAAGTGGCGCTTGGCATGAGTCGTAAGCAAGAGAAGGATGTTCGCCTCTCAGAGAAGTGGAGTGTGGGGGCTGGAGTGGGCAAAGAGAACAGGATGCATGAAGGCTGGGGTAGAGGGGGGTTAAAATACCTCAACTTATTCAGGAAGCTCAAGGATGCCATAGAGCTGGGTGGTTGGCCAAAATGGTGTATCGGCTGTGGGGGTAGCCAGTAGGAGATGGGGTGCTGGTGAGGTAGGGGCAGGAGAGCTGTTAGAGCCGGGGTGGGAAGAGATGTTTGCTGAGTTCTACAGAATTTCAACTTTTATCCTTCATGCTAGAAGGAATAGTGGAAGGATTTTTAGGGTGCCTTTTTAGGGTTATATTTTAGAAGTATCCCCCTGGTAGCAGGGTGGAGGATCACCTGGAATCAGGGTAACCCACTCTCTCTGGTTTATTCAGCACTGTCCTGTTTTTAGCTCTGAGAGTTCGTGTCCAGGAAAACTCCTTAGTCCCACGGGACCCTGCAGGAGGGTGGGCCCAGAGCCAAGAGAATCACTTGGGACTTTGTCTCAGTAATCTCCCCTGAACCCTAGACTCTGTGATCCAGCTACCCACTGGGCAGCTCTACTTTGATGTTGAATTGTCATCTCAAAATCAACATATTGCCTTGACCGGTTTGGCTCAGTGGATAGAACGTCGGCCTGCGAACTCAAGGGTCCCAGGTTCGATTCCAGTCAGGGGCATGTACCTTGGTTGCGGGCACATACCCAGTAGGGAGTGTGCAGGAGGCAACTGATCGATGTTTCTCTCTCATCGATGTTTCTAACTCTCTATCCCTCTCCCTTCCTCTCTGTAAAAAACCAATAAAATATATTAAAAAAAATAAATAAATCAACATATTTAAAACCTCAGGGCCTTTGCACCTGCTATTCCCTCTGTTGCAAATGCTGTTCCCCAGGATAGCCTCATGGTTCACGGCTTCACCTCCTTCAGATTTTTATGCCGGTCTCACCTTCTCCTCGAGCTTCTTCCTGAAACCCTCTTGATAATTGCAACCCCTACTCCAGATGCTCCTTATCCCTGTCCTTGCTTTGGTTTGGTTCTCAGTGTTGACCGCCCTCCAACATACTTCATGTTGATATGTGTGTGTGTTCAGTTTTCCCACTTAGAAAGAACCTTCACGGGGGCAGGACTTCTTGTTTGTGTCTTTCGCTGTGTCGAGGACAGTGTCTGGCAGGGAGCACACACTGTTTTCCTGAATGAATCCAGCTGTCCTGGATCCCCCTTTATTCCCTTACACCCCACCTCCAATTCATCTGCACTTCCTGTGGGTTCTCTGTTCAAAATGGATCCAGAAGAGGATGAGTTCTTGTCACCTCCACCCGCACCACCCTGCTCCAAGCCACAGCATGGCTCACCTGGATGCTCCAGAGCATCTCCTCCGGGCTTCCTGTCTCCACTCGTGCCTCTGGCCAGTCTCTTCTCAAAACAGCACCAGAGGGTCCTGTTCAAATAGAAGTCACATCACGTCACTCTTCTGCTCACTGTCCTCCACTGACTGTCTATCTCGTGCACCGTAAAAGCCCAAGTTCTTACAAGTCCCATCCTGATGTCCCCCCTTCCCTCCCTTCTTCTCTCCCCCCCACCCCTTTACAGGCTCACTTCAGCCTCAGATGGCATTTTCAGCTGCTTCCAGACTCACATCTGCTCAGCCCACTCCATCCACACAGGCTTCCTTTGTGTGCTAGAAGCATGCCAGGCACTTTCCTGCCTCAGGGCCTTTGCCATTTCCCGCTGCCTGCACTACTCTCTTCTGTAGGCATTACCTGCTCTCTCACTTCCTTCAGCCCTTAACTCAAATGTCTCCTACCAGAGCCTTCTCGCCCACGCCCAAAGGAAAGAACAAACCCTCCTTCACACTCTGAAGGGCCTTTATTTTCTCCTTTAGACACCTCCTGAGTCACATATGGAGAATCATCTATTGCTTCTCCCCGCCCCCCCACACACCTGAGAGTAAACTACATAGAACAGGGACTTTGTCGGTGAAATACCTTCAGGGACTGGAACAGTACCTGGCACAGTATAGGTATGCAATGAGTACTTGTGGAATGAAAAAATTGTGGAATGAAGCATCCAACATCTATGCAAGAAATGGAATGATGAGAATCTGAACTAAGGAGGGACAGAAATAAGACCGAATAAGGAGGTACAGGCTTCAGGGCTTGTTGGAAACAAACAAACAACAACTACAAACAACAACACCAGAGCCCAGGCCTATTATGAATAAATTAATAAAAATAAATTAATCTAACATTGATAAAGAGCTTTATTTTCTTTTTTAATAGAGCCAACATCTTTATGAACCAAATTTCTTTCCCTCTTAGAAAAGGCGAAAATGTGTGTACTTGTCATCTGGGAAGAACTAATTGCCTTCCTCACTGGTAAAGCATAATTTCAGAAAAATAGATCCTTTCCCTTCTCGTGTCTCCCCTGCTACTGTCTTTGGAAATTATTCTCCTTTGGGGAATGGAGGGTTTTGCTGCTCAAGCCTTCTTCCCAACCTCAAGAAGCCAATCTCTTAAAAGTTCTTTGTGGGAAGCCCTCGGCTGCTGGAATGTGCTGGAGAACATGGCTGCTTTCACAACCTTGGTTTTGTGTTTGTAATTCATGAAAGTTTTTTTTTAATATTCACCACCTTCCACTTCTCCCTCTTTGGGCTTCCCTGTGCTTTCCTCACTGTCTCCTTCCCAATGTTCACATAGATGATACACACATCATCTCACTTCATCCTCATGGCTGTCCTGTGAGGTGCTATTTTATTCCCATTTACACATGGGGAAACTGAGGCTTATAGATGGAGTGGTATAGTGGGATATGTCAGGACCCCCTCCCATGTCCCTCGGGGCCTCCTGGTGTCCCTTGCACTGTCTGACTTCTCAATGCCAGGGTCTGTGTCTGTCTGCCCAAGGGTGTTCCCTGGTCACTGGAGTGGGCCAGAGTGCTGGGGAAGTATCCCAATCCCCACCCAGAGGCCTTTAACCAGTGACTAATGGAGTTTAACCAGCTCACGTGTTCCTTGGGTGGGAGAGAATTGAGGTGTATTTTCTATGTTGGCTCCCAGAGACTCCTAGTAGGATTGTGCTCCAGTGGCCCACAGGTATCTGGCTTGAAAATGTACCTTTTATTAGCTTCCTCCACTTCCCTCTCTTACTTTCCCTACTGATGTTTCCTGCAATCACTTCCTAAATAAATACTTGTGCTGGAACCCTCATCTGAGGGTCTGCTTCTAGATAAACGGAAGATAAGCCCTTGGCTAAGATTGTGTAGCCTCCAGGGGGCAGAGCTGAGCTGCAGACTCAAGCTGAGTGATTCCACAGCTTGAGAGTTTAATCATAATCCCTTCTTATCTTTATTAATTAATTTTTAATTCCACCCCATGTAATGGTGATAGCTTTTCTTCTAATATGTCCAATCACAGAAAACTATGGGTTTACTTAAAAAAAATTAAACTGATAAATCAATTGAATAATGCTAGAAATTTCTTCATATTGAAAATTTAGTTCATAATGACAAACTTATTTTAGTTATGAAAGGACAAATTCCCACAAGGCCATAACCCAGCACTTACGGGGACACCGTATGATAGCAGTGATGACAGGAAGAAGAGCCAGGTGGATTGGTGATGAGTTAGGGATTCTTCGTAAAGTTAAAAATGAATTTACTGGAAGGTCTTGGTTAGCTGATGGCATTGAGAGAAAACCTGGGCAGTCAAGTCCCAGAAAGGACAGAAACCAGGGCAGCTTTGGGGAAACAGGGACCAGAAACTACCGGACAATCTTTTCAGGGCACCATAGTCAGGTCAATCACGCTTCAATCACCCTCCATCCCCGTGAAGAATCTATTCCAGGCACAGACAGTGCGACTGGCTGGGCTGGGAGAAGGGGAGGAAGAGCACTGTGATTGACACAAACAATGCTATTCTCCACTCCTCTCCTCCCAAAATTACCTTGCTGGTTCTAGAAAAGGAGGAGTAGGATGCTCCGTAGCCAACATCACAAATGCTCTCAAGAAAGAGGAAAGACAATGCCTGTTGAGTACAGGCAAGAGAAGGGGCCAATGACAGCAGACAGAGGAGACAAATGACAAGGCATCTGTAAAGGAAGACAATTATGGGCACCACAGGGGCCACGCAGTGTGGATGTTCCCTTCTGATGTAACCGCCTACTTTTCTCCCTTTTGTTCTTTTCGCTCCAGACACACTGGCATTCTGGTGTTCCTCCTTCACCCCAGGTACATTCCTGCCTCAGCTGGAAACTCTCATTGGAACCCACTGTACCTCCCCCATAGTGCGGTCGGTGAGTTTATGCCACACCTATACATAGTTCTAACAGAGTGGGCTCAGTCACGATCAATAAATCATTTTGTGAGCTGACAGATACTTCTCCTAAGAAGGCATACAAAAGGCCAACAGATAGGAAAAGTTGCTCCATTGCACTAGCTATTAGAGACATGCAAATCCAAACTACAGTGGGGTTCTACCTCACATCTGTTAGGATGGCTCTTTCAACCAGACAAGTGATGACAAGTGTTGGAGAGTTCATGGAGGAAAAGAAACCCTCATTCACTGGTGGTGGGAATGAACACGGGCACAGCCACCGTGGAAGACAGTATGGAGGCTCCTCAAAAGACTGTCAAATGCCCCTTCCGGCAAAACTCTGAGAATGCCATCCCTGGGCTGAGAAGGGCAGTTGTGCAGAGAGAAGCAGGACTGGAGCACTTGGGGGAGAGAGAGAGAGAGAGAGAGAGAGAGCGAGCTCCAAGTCACAAATCCGTAAACAGCATCTCGCAAGGTCTGTAGGAGGGATGCAGTGCGTCCTTCTGTGATCAGTGGATGAGGACCAGAGTTCAGGAGGGGCTGTCATCGGAGCGCCTCCGGGAGGGAAGATGATGACTCTTTAACAAGGTGTCTGTGGTGACAAGGGCAATGCAGGGCACACGGGTGAGGATTTGGACAAAACCTCCCCCAGGAAGTTCTCTTACCACATACTTAGGAGGAAGGCTGGAGACTCTTATTGGAACCCACCGTACATCCTCCCAAGTGCGGTCGGTGAGTTTATGCCACAACTATATATAGTCCTCCTACCAGAGTGGGCTCAGTCACGCTCAATAAATCATTTTGTGAACAGCACAGTTCCTGAGCTCACAAGCTCTTCATTTTTGTTGATCCCGGATTCTGACCTAGAGGAGCTCGAGTGAGGATGAGAGTCAAGGTTCTCCGTGTGAGCAAAGTAAGGCCGTCAGCCCCCTCCCAGGATTCGAGCTCAGCGGAGGCCTCATCCTACCTACGTTATGTAAGCAGGACTAGCTTGGATCTAGCTGGTTTTCTTTGCATCTCTCTGCTCCCTAAGAAAATCTGTCCCAAGGGTCGGATGTTTCTGACCCAGCTTACACGTTTTGAATCTGTTGTTTGGTTTTTTTTTTACTCCCAAGGTTGAATCACAAAACCCATACCCCCCGGTGTAGATTCTCCTTTCCTAGCGGTAGTACAATGCTTCTCTGGTGATTGCATCCATCTTCCATGGAGGCATTGGACAGTGAGGGTTTTGCCCTGTGGTTCCACAGTGTCCCTATTTCTGAGGCAGTAACACTCACCTATTGATCCATGAACAAGCCTCAGAGGGCCCATGAGCTCCTAATTCATGCCACTCTGTCTGTTTTTCTGGGTAGTGAGCCTATCAGATTCTAAAAGTATTCTGTGACCCCTTCCAAAATTAAGATCTGCTGCAATTGTCCCTGTCTTTTGGAAGTTTTGAACACTCTACTTCAAAGTATGTTCTGTTTAGCTCCCCTCCCCATTGGTACTTTCTTAAACTTGGAAATGTGAATCATCTTCTATCTTCTCTCTACATGATCTCTTACCAGTTTCATTATATTCTTAATTTAGGACTTTTCAGAGAAAACTCATAAAATATAGGTAAACAGATAAATGGGCAGTGATGAAAACATTGAAACCAGCATTTCAATCTGGGTCACAGGACATGAAGTACAAAAATATCTCATTAATATTTGTGTTAATAAGAAGCCACTAAGATGAATTTTCATTATGTAAAAATATGTAAAACCAGAGAACCCAAAAATTAATATGTAAATAGGAGGGAATAATTTTCACCAAGAAGAGGGTTTTAGGAACAAAGCAGAAAACAACACTAAAGCAAGAAAGCGCCTCTAATTCTTTGCTACTTACAGTGTGTCTGTCACTGGACCAGTGGCTACATGTCACCTGGGTGCTTGTCAGAAAGGTAGAGTCTCAGACCCCACCCCAGACCTGGGGAACCAGAGTCTGCATTTTAACAAGATGACTCCCAGGGGATTTGAATGCAGTTCAAGTTTGAGAAGCACTGCTATAATCTATCTCCCCCAAGCAAATACCAGGCCGCGCCTAAACCTCACACTCTGAAAATCAGAGCTCACACCCGG
Organism: Myotis myotis; assembly: GCF_014108235.1. NCBI lineage: Eukaryota > Metazoa > Chordata > Mammalia > Chiroptera > Vespertilionidae > Myotis > Myotis myotis. Next base: position 198,221,620 of record NW_023416335.1, read on the forward strand.
CAGTGGTAACCATGTGCTGGATGGGTTTCATGCCAACACTGGACATGGATTCTCTCACTCATCCCACACTCCTTCGAGGTGGATACTGTCATTAACCTCATTTTATAGTTGAAAGTGAAGCTCAGAGAGTTTGAGAAACTTGCCTAGGTTTCCAGCCTGGGTCTGTCTCCAAAGCCCAAGCATGTAACCACTGCCCTGATTAGAGATTTTCCTGCATCTAAAGAGAATCCCCTTTCTCTTTCTAACTTTAGGCTCAGAGGGTGTGGATCTCACACTTCGGTCTGCAACATCTGCAACACAAAGAGGAACCTTGTCAGGTTTCTATCAGGTAGGATTTCTTTCCTTGCCAACTTTTTCTTTTGAAATATTTCAAACTATAGAAAAGTTGCAAAGGATCACACAATGAACAGCCACATCTCCTTTATCTAAATTTGCCGGTTGTCAGCATTCTGCCACATTTGCGCTTTCTCTGTACAGATAGATCTTTCCTAAATTAAAAATATGAAAATAGGTTGCAGACATAATGGCATCTCACTCCTAAGTTCTTCAGCATGCATTTCCTACGAAAAAGGACTTTCTTCTGCATTGGCCATGCTATCATCATATGTAAGAAAATGAACAATTCTCTAATATATTCCAATAGACAGTCTATTTAAGCTTCCCCAGGTTTTCCCTAAGAATGTCTTTTACACCTGCTTTCATTTCTGCTTGATCCAGGATTCAAATTTTATGCGTTGCACCCCCCCCCATCATATCTCTTTAATCTATTTAAATCAGAATAGAGCCTCTGCTTTCCCCGCTGTCTCCCATGACATTGGCATTTCAAGTGTCTAAGCCCGTTGTCGTGTAGATTCTGGAGGCATTGTCGCCTCATGCCCAGACTCTGCTGAAACAGTTTTGGCTGGAATGTGCCATAGGTGATGTTCTATTATGTTGCCTCAGGCTGTCCCACTCCTGGGGGTATGCAGTTTGACCACCTGGTTAATAGAATGACCACAGCTCTCTTCATTGCTAAGATTACTTTCCCCTTGTAATGAATTATCTATGACTAGAGGCCTGGTGCATGAATTGGTGCACGGGTAGGGTCCCTCTGTGTGGCCTGCAGGGATTGGGCTGAAACCTGCAGTCCAATGCCAGCTGTAGCTCCTACCTGCTGCTCCCGCTCATCCTGGCCCCACTGTGCCTGCCATGGGCTTGCACCCAATCAGTCCCGATCGGGAGAGGCTCACGCTGCTGCAGCAATGCTCGCCAGCCATGAGCCCTGCATCTGGCACCCCAAGGGGAGTAGCCTGCAGGATCAGGCTGAAACCAGCTCTCCCAACATCCCCCAAGGGGTCCCAGATTGCGAGAGGGCACAGGCCAGGCTGAGGGACCCCACTGGTGCATGATCGGGCTGGGGAGGGACTGCGGGAGGGCTCCAGGGTGTGTCCAGCCCATCTTGCTCAGGGCCGATCAGCCAGACCCCAGCAGCTAGCTAACCTACTTGTCAGAGCATCTGCCCCCTGGTGGTCAGTGCACATCAGAGCGACTGGTCAACTTGTCGACTGTCTGCCCCCTGGTGGTCAGTGCACATCATAGTGAGCAGTTGAATAGCCTTAGCATATCATTAGCATATTACGCTTTGATTGTTCGGTTGTTCTGCCATTAGGTCTATTTGCATATTACCCTTTTATTATATAGGATTATTTGAGATTTTGTGACTGTCCCCAAAAATCTTTCCTCATATGTTTTTAGCATCTATTGAAGGTACTTGTATTAATCAATTAATATATTGAAGGTGAGAAAATTGTGAGTTTTTAATTCTATTTCTTCCATTTTCTTTTTTTTTCTTTATTTGCTGATAGTCTCCCTAAAGAAGAGCTTTCCCCTCCTTCTTTCTTGAGTATTAATGTGGATCATAATTTAAAAAAATACAGTGCTTTTTGTGCTCTTGACATAGCCTCATAACCCAGGGGTGGGCAAACTTTTTGACTCGAGGGCCACAATGGGTTCTTAAACTGGACTGGAGGGCCGGAACAAAAGCATGGATGGAGTGTTTGTGTGAACTAATATAAATTCAAAGTAAACATCATTACATAAAAGGGTACGGTCTTTTTTTTTTTTTTAGTTTTATTCATTTCAAACGGGCCAGATCCAGCCCACGGGCTGTCGTTTGCCCATGGCTGCTCATAACCTTTGAGCATGCCCTTGCTGTCTGGCACAGGATGTCTCGATATCACCTTTTACTTTTCGTGCCTGACTGGGAGCCAGCCATGTCCATTAAAAGCCCTGGTTTCTTTGAGTGGGAAGTGCTACTTAGGAAGAAGGACTGAGTGTGAGGTATGCTAATTACTTCTGGAGTATCATTGCTTCTGGCCCTTTTCCTATACAGAGCTGGAGAAAAAATTAAATGATATATTCATAATGATTCCTCAATTTAAATTCTAAGAAAACCCAAACCTTAGTTTCCCCATTCTAAATGTGTGGTTTCCTTATCCCACAGTGAATGTCTTGGTTTTCAATGTTAATACAGTATGTTTAAGTGTTTATGCTGAAGTATAATAGTGACAAAATAGCTTCAGAAACAAAACAACCAATGACACTGCCACCAATAAACCTATGAAGTAAATTTCAAGATGCTTTTGCAATCTTGTGATTTTAATATATAATCTATTAATAATATACAGTCTTTATTTTTCTGTGTGGCTATGTTATCTATTTAGTGTACAGTAAGATTCATTTCTTTTTGTATTTGATATTAAGGTTTTCTTTTATCATTTAATGTTGTTTTTTAATATATAAAATATTTACATAGCTTAAAATTTAAAACTAGTAAAAAAAGTTCTAATCAGAGAAGTCTTACCTATATCCTACTCCCTATACTCTGCCCACCTACACCCCTCTATAGGCAGCTATATTCATTAGTTTTATTTGTCCTTCTTGTTTTTCTTTATGTAAAACTAGAGAAATATATACATACTAGAGGCCCGTTGCAGGAAGATTCCTGGAAGAATAGGGTTTCCTCGGGCCTATTCCTGCAAGAATAGGGTTTCCTCGGGCCTATTCCTGCAAGAATAGGGCTTCCAGCAGCCGGAGCGAAGCAGAGAAGGAAGTGAAACCTGCCCTTCTCTGCTGCCTCACTCCCCCCAGTTTCCGCTGCCTCAGCTCTGCTCCCGTGTCCACTGCCTTGGGACACTCCATCAGCGGCGGAGCGGAAGGCTGGATTGGCCGCCGGAGTGGGCGGATCGTGCCTTGCTGCTCGCCCCCGCGGCCCCCAGCCAGGTGACAGGCCCGGACACTCCAGCAGCGATGGAGTGCCCCCCCCCCCCCGGACTCCCCTGCCACCTGCCTGGCCAACAGGCCTAGATACTTCAGCAGCAGGGCTGAGGGGACTGGGTGCTGCCATCTTGTGGCTATGGGTGCCGCCATCTTTGTGACAGAGTGACAGAGTGACTGTTAATTTGCATATTACTCTTTTATTAGATAGGATATATTCTTATTCCCTCTTGTTTCTTATAGAAAAGAGCATACTTTTAACACTCTTTTGCACTTTGCTTTTTATCACTTGACAGTATATCCTACAAATTACTTCTTAGCAGTTAATAGAGACCTTCCTTATTCTTTTTTATGGTTGTATAGTATTCCACTCTGTGGATGTAGCATAATTTATGAATAATGCCCTATCTGGGTTGTTCCTAATATTTTGTTATTATAAATAATGTAATCAATAACTAGTACATATTTTTTTGTATTGTGACGGTGTATTTTCAGGGTAAATTTCTAATAGTGGGCTTCATAAGGGAAAGGGTTAATGCATGTGTAATTTTGCTAGAAAATGCCAAATTCTCCTACATGTGGCTTGTTTAATTTTTCTCTCCCACCAGCAACATACAAAAGTGCTTTTCCTCCATAACCCTTGCCATAGAGTGTGTTATGAAACTCTTGACTTTTTGCCAATCAGATAGTTGAGAAATGGTTGAAAATGTAATTTTAATTTGCATTTCTCTTATTATGAGTGGAATTGAGCATTATTAATATATGTATTTAAAGGCCACTTGTGTGTCTTTTTTTATGAACTGCCTGGTACAGGAGAATATCTTTTACTGTCAGGTAGATTCTTTGCTCATATTCTAAAAGTCATCACATTCTATTTATAACAGTAAAGTTTACCAAAGACTTTCACAAGTCATCTTATTTGATCCCCAAAGATTTGGAAAACCTCAGAAAGAATAAGGACAGCACTGTTGAAATAGATCAGTGTCAAAGACAGACTTATTAGCCTTGAAAATGTGGACGTCCCTGCAATTATGTGCATGAACTATCTTGTCCGATGCTGTTAGAGGCCTTGAGCAGGATATTTCATGTAGAAGATTCTCATCACTGGCTGGGGGCAGCTTGGAACGTTTTTATAATCATCGAGTAAACATTGTAAGAAATCCAAAGTTGTCACATAACAGCTCGAATTGTTTTCTGCTTATAGTGTGCTCCAAAGGAATGTTGGGGTGGAAATGGGGTTGGCAAAGCAGCAGCGACACCCACAAGACATTATAGTCCAGCGGTTCTGTTCACTTGATTACTTTTGTGGCTTTGAATTTTTCCTTTTATTTATTTTTTTATTCAGCAAGTAAATTGAGCTCTGCACAATATCTGTAATGGTTGCTAAACCCAGCAATTTTCCTTAAGAGGTTCTCTGCTAAGAACCTTCCATTTAGCAAACCAAACCACCAAATGCAAGAGGGGTTGAATTATTGGGATTATTGCTTGGCAAGTGCAGAATGATCAACACTGCCCCACAGTGTAACCCAGAGAACGATTTTAGAAAAATTAAGATCATTTCCCACAGTTGGAATCAAACTGTTTTGCAAGGAATCAAATTGGCCCTCTGCCAGCATGATCTGAAGTAAAGAGGAAGACAAATGTGCTCAGTCCACAAGGGAATTTGGCCAAGCAAACCAGGGGGAAAGAGAAGCCCGGCCAGCTGTCCTATTGATCTGAAAATCACCTTCTTAAAGAAGTAAGGTGAGAGCGAGCACGCACCTCTAATCCACAAACCACTTTCACTCATGGGCAGGAAGAAAGAATATAGTGTCTCCATTAAGCTTAGACGATCCCCAGAAATCTGCCAAAAATGAACACAGGTCTGGAGGTGGAGGCGGATGGCTGACTCAGGACTTCTCATGAAGGATGCCAATCAGCTGCCCTCTGGGCCATTCCCTTGACTAAAGCTGAGGTCAGAAATGGCCAAACATAGGCCTCAGTGTTTTTGTAGAATAAGTTTGAAGGTTATAAGGGTAACTGCCAGGGTCTATAAGAAGTAGGAGATCCTGGCTCAGTGGTTGAATGTCGACCCACGAACTAGGAGGTCACCATTCAACTCCTGGTCAGGACATATGCCCAGGTTTGGGGCTCCATTCCTAGTAGGGGGTGTGCAGGAGGCAGTTGATCAATGATTCTCTCTTATCGTTGATGTTTCTGTTCTCTCCTTCTCCCTTCCTCTCTCTGAAATTAAAAAAAATAAAATAAAGAGGAGAGAGGATATATAGACTGAAGGTAGATTACAGGAGATTAGGAGTTGGGTGCAGGAGAGTTCATATATTTTTAAATCAACTTATAAACAATAAAGCTCACACATTTTAAGTGTACAGTTTGAAGAGTTTTGATAAACATGTATATCCATGCTGCTGCCACTGTCGAGATGTAGAACATTTATATCATCCCCAAAGTTTCTTATACCTTATTTTCCCACCCCTTTCCCCTTGTAATGAATTATCTATGACTAGAGGCCCGGTGCATGAATTCGTGCACAGGTAGGGTCTGCTTTTCTTCTTCTTCACATTTTAAGCATTTTTTAATGCACAGTTCAATAGAGTCAGCTATGTTCACATGGTTGGGCTAGTATGTGTTTTGTTTTATTTTTTTTTAAGGTAGGGTGGAGAGTAGTCTTCAAACCAAGGTGGAAGAATTTGTGCCCTCCCTGGAAGCGAGAGCTCATGGCCTTTAATAAGACTCTTACTGGTTGTTACCATAGGGCACCTGGAGGCAGCTGCTGGCTGGGGTTCGCCCCCCTTTGCCTTTTAGGAAGCTCCTTGAGAGGCCCGAGATGCGGTCTTGGGAGCAGCTGTGACTCTCCAAGAATCTTCACGTTCCTCCCTGACCTTGTAGCATTGATTTGTTCCCGCTACTTTAGTAAATATTTTAAGGCACGGAATTGAATTTTAAAGATCAGAGGCTTATTTTTATCTTGAATAAAACTTAACTGAGTTCATATCGAAAGCACTAAATGATTCAACTTGAAATACTCGTTGTCCTCCTAGAACTATTGTTTGTTTGTAGTACATTTGTCTCTCCTGAGCACAGAGGCCACCTGACTTAAAAGATTTAGAACATAGATAATATTTTTAAACTTTGGAGATTTTTGCAAACATGGAGAGTAATTTAGGAATAATTCTCATGGGACTGGATTACTTTTCATGAATACAGAGGATAAATTGGAAAGTATAGGGATATAATAAGAGGCTGTTTGTATTTTTAGTTAATCTATGTCTAGTAGGAGAAACATTGGATTAGAAATAATAATTGCGACCATTTGTTGAGTTATTGCTATATGCCAGGTACTGTGCTAAGCATTTTCACGTGTTTTCTCTTTTAAAATTCACAATAGTCTTCTGAAATGCCTCCTCATCTGGTCATGACTTTCTCAGAGCTGCACTGAGGTCCTTCCCACCCAGTCCTTCCTTCCCTCTCCTCTGCCAAGGTGTTGGATCTGCATATTGTGATTTCAGGGCTCTACTGGCCTGGATCTGCAGCCATCCCATTCATCCTCCACAGAAATTTCCCTCCATCAAACTTTTGAACATCAGATCCTGTCTTAGCTTCTGCTACTCAGAGAACCAGCACTGACACAACTTCCAACCTGGGTGGGAGGATCAGGGAAATACTTTGCAGGGTCCAAGAATTCCATGTGCAGCAAGCAATGCCTTCAGACTCTAGGGTCTTACATTTATATGAACTGCTACTTTCCAAAGGAATACGGAGAATAAATATCATGTAGAGTCATTTAAGAGTGTTACTGACTTTATAGCCACTTTTGTCACTTATATGTTTTCAGTCAGGAATTTTAAAAATAATGATCTATAAAATGGGTCTTCATGCTTGAAAATATTGGGAGCCATGGGGCTAGATGCTTGCTCCAGGTCTCCAGGTCTGACATTTTCTGATCCCCAGCAGAGGCAGTGCAGTTCAGTGGTTACAGAGCAGTGCTGAGAGCATGAGCTTTGGCATCGGATAGGCCTGGGGTTGAGCCCATACTCTGCTTCTCACTAGCTACCTAACCTCGAGCAAGTTGTATAACTTCTCTAAGACTTTGTGTCCTCCTCCACTATGAGATGGCTATACTAATAGTGACTTCCTTATGGTATGGTTGAGAGGCTTAAATGAGAAAAATAAACATAAAGGACATTGCCTGGCTCAGAGCAAGTGCTAATAAAAGTTCATTGGAATTATTATAATTGGGTATTCTTAGTTTTATTTGGTATATTTGTCTTCAATTTTAACCAAAATATTTTTATAGTGTATTTCAAAGTCTTAAAACTCTTATTCTATGAGAATACTTCTTTTAGGTGGTACTTATTCTAAATTACATGGTTCATCCTTCCATAGAAACTGCATCTTGTGTTTAATGCTTCCCTGACTCCTCTGAGCTTAGACCTTTACAAACAGCCGAGATTTCATTTAATCATCTGGAATAATCTTGTCCTCAGTGTTTTCCCCCTTGTGTAATTTCCTTTCACAGCCTATTGTCTGTAATGCTCAGACTAGGGCCATAATAGCAACACGAAGAATTGCAGAAACCTGTCATTCACACAACCCCATCTCAAACAGATGACTATTTCAGCAAATGTAGGGGTTTGAGGTTTGGGAGTAGGGAAGTTTTGGGAATAATATAAATACTGCTTATTTGAGTGTTGATTTTACAGATGACAGCAAAAAGTCTTTTTGCGTGGCTCATTATTTGGACAGGTGCAAGGGCAGCTGTTTAATTAATGTCTTAGGAATCCTCATTCTTGATTTCTATGAAGAATCAGAGAAAAGTTTTGCTCTCTACCTGATTACACAAAAAGACTGGGCTGAGGGGTGGTAAACGAAAGGATTGTTGTTAGCTGAAAGTACTAAAATACATGACTCAGTGGCTTAAGCAAATTATTATACTAGAGGCCCAGTGCATGAAATTCATGCAGTGGGGCAGCGGGGTCCCTAAGCCTGGCCTGCACCCTCTCACAGTCCAGGAGCCCTCGGGGGATGTCCAACTGACGGTAGGCCCTCAGGAAGTGGGCCTAAGCTGGCAGTCAGACATCCTTAGTGCTGCTGTGGAGGCGGCAGAGGCTCCCGCCACTGCCACTGCACTCGCCAGCCATGAGCCTGGCTCAGGGTTTCTGGCTGAGTGGTGCTCCCCCTGCGGGAACGCATTGACCACCAGGGGGCAGTTCCTGCATTGAGTGTCTGCCCCCTGGTGGCCAGTGCACATCATAGCGACCAGTCATTCTGCCGTTCGATCAATTTGCATATTAGCCTTTTATTATATAGGATAAAATGAAGTTAAGGAACAGATAATTGCAGGTATTGGTTTATCAACTCAGTGATGTCCATGCTTATATCTCTGAGATTCTTTTTGCTTTCCTTCATTGTCCAAAAATAGTTACAGGAATTTCTATCATTATGTTCATAGTTAAGGAAAGCAAAAGGAGGCAGGAGTAGGGAATAAGCAGCTCCCACAAATCCCCAGCAGACTGTCAGTATGAGCAAACCCCGTGCATATGTCTCATTGGCTAAAACTGTGCACGTGACCCAACCTAGCTGCAAATGAAGCTGAGAAATTGTGTATTTAGCTGGGCACCTTGCTATCCAGGACACACTGAGCATTCTATTAGTAAGGGAAAATTGAGAAAGTATGTTGGGAAGGCAACCAACACAGTCTGCTCTCAGAGGCAATCCTAGGAATGTTACCGATATTTATGTCTTGGATCCACTATCATTTTCTTTGTGGGAAGAATGAGAGGAGTAATGCTGTGAATTTACTGGAGATTAAAACATATCACAAGAAACTTCAAAGAGGTGTCCACAATGTTCTCCCTAAACTTCCACTATACTGAGAAATATTTGTGGTAAAACTTAGAAATCATATTTTCAGTCATGAGGACATTTTTGCTATAACAATGTCATGGTAATATGATTTGTCCACCATACATAATGTAATAGAGATTCTTGTGAAATTACTTTGATTTCCCTGAAACAACATGTTTTTTAGGGAAAAGAACATGCTAGAATGTTTCTGAAAGATCAGTTTTAATGAACTGAAATTAGTTGTTCTCAAATTCACAAATTAACTTTAAGTTTTGAAAAAGATTCAAACTACATCAGGAGCTTAAGCAGAATATAAATAGACCTTAGAGTCCTGAGGTGTGCAATATGAAATAGGCCATGCCTCAGGAGTTTCTCAGGAAGATGCCTGCACCATGAACTTTTGGACCCTGATTCTGCAAAAATGATCCATCTTCAGGACTGGGTAACATTGTGAGTGCTGGGCAAGAACCCGTGTAAGCTTTTTCTCACCTGTGTGGCATTTAACTACGTTTGTCAGAAATGACAATGGAAACATGTAGTCTTCGTTTCAGTTTTACTTGTAATCTTGCTTAAAAATTAATTAATTATGTGTGTCATGGTTAAGATAAATTCAATTCCTTGGCTTGTAGCATATATTTACATTACATATAATTCTCTTATTCCCTAATGTCTTTGTTCTAATATGTTTAAATTGTTTAGCTCTCATATTTTTCTTTTAAAAAGTTGGTGATGCTTTAATATTATGTTCTTCGTGGAAAGTTTGACGACTACAGAATAGTATAAAAGAAAACCTAATGTGATGTAAGGCCCATTTATATGTGTTTATTTGTTTCAAACCCAATGACCACTTGGTGCGGTGTCTAAGGTGGATTTATACATAGATGTACAGTGATGGTGTGTACCTGGAATGAACTAGCACCTCCCTAAATATGAACAAATAAAATTATGTTCCAACTTCAATTGATGCATTTGGTGAGAGCAATCAATTTATAGGCCATTTTGAAAATGAGAATGAGGTTGGGATGGGTACACAAGGAGAGGCAACTAGAAGAGGCATCTTCTCATTTATCACACTGTTAGTAGACCTGGTATCTCATTAACTTAAAAATATATGCAAATGCATATTGTAATCAGAGAAGTTAAGTGATATAACAGGACACAGAGATAGTCAGAGAATCAGAAGTAGAACTTGGGCTTTCTTATCTTTACACTGAGTTCTCCCACTAAAAATGGATGCAAATGAACTGCATGCTTACTCAGCTAAAAAAAACCCCTTTTTATGTTTTTGTATTTTGTATATATGCGCTTGAGGATAGGTTGAGAAGATAGAGCTATTCTATTTTTATTTTTTTTGTTAATCCTCACCCCAGGATATTTTTTCAGTAATTTTTAGAGAAAGTAGAAAGGAGGGGGAGAAACAGGGAGAGAGAAACATAGATGTGAGAGAGACACATCAATTGGTTGCCTTCCACACGCAACCCTACCAGGGCCTAAGATGGAGTCTGCAACAGAGATCTGTGCCTTGACCAGAATCAAACCCCGGACCCTTCAGTCCATGGCCTATGCTCTATCCACTGAGCCAAACCGGCTAGGGTGAATAGAGCTATTTTAAATAATGCCCTCTTTCTTGTTTTGTTACCCTCCCTCCCTCCCTCCCTCCCTCCCTCCCTCCCTCCCTTCCTTTCTTCCTGGGTGGTTAGGGGTAAGAAGATTCAGTGCATGGACTTTGGAATCAGTCAGACCTGGATTTGAATCTTGGTTTATCCTTCACTAGATATGGGGACTCTAGGCAGTTTGTTCAAATTTTCTATGTCTCAGTATCTTCCCCTATAAAGTGAAATATACTTATAGTATTACTCACTGATGGTCCAATTAGCCTTGATTCTACTGCAGTAACAAATACCTCCAAACCTTCCGTGACCTCCGTAACACAAGCGTATTTCTCATTCAAGCAAAGTCTGCAGTGGGTGTAGATGACTCTCCCAGTCTCAACATCCCACTTTGCCTCAATTTTATTGGCACCAGCACATTAACATATTCTTGTATGATCACCATGGCAATTTAATGCTTTAGTCTAGAAGGGGCACATGTAAGTTCTGTTCACATTTCTTTGACTAATACATAGTTTCATGGAAGTGTCTAACTTCCACAGCTGGGGAAATGTCATGCTTCTGTGCACCCAGAATGGAAGGAGGACTGGAGATGCCCATCTAAATCACATGGACTGAGATGAGAAGGGGTGAATTCCCTAAGAAGAGGGGAACTGGATACTCAGTTTCCAAAACAATGGGTGTCTTGAGCTATAAAAATGTCCAAATTAAGATGATGTTATGTTATAATTGGCAAGACATCACTATTGCTGCTCTTATTAACGTATGCTTACTGACTACTAGTCAGAATGAATTTGTTCTGTGCCAGACACTTCATGAACTTTGCTATGATCAAAAGAAGCAAAATTTGGACCTGAAGTATGCTTTATCCTGGACCCTGAGAACAATGGCACTACTGGGTTATCTCCTGGGGAAGTGTGAGTGGATTCTGTGTGTAGGAAAGAGCACATTGGAAGCTTGGTGATGAGGGAAGCTGACGGGGGTAGGTATTAGTGCCACTTACCAACATCTCTAGTCCTTCTTCCATCCCTGTTTCAGCGGGCAGTAAGATGGAATCAATTGATTCTTTCAGCCTAGGTCATAGGCCCACTGAAATAGGTGCAGACGTGTGCTTTGCTTAAGTTGGTCCAGGAAGATTTAATCCTAGGACTTCCACTGTAAAGGGGAGGGGATCCCACTTTTTCCTCTTTAGGGTTGTTGAGAGAATAGGATGAAAGTCTGTACCTGCTGAAGGTCATTTTGTGACCAAAGTGAGAACTTTCTAGGATGAAGTAAAAAAAAAAAGTGGTGAGAATGAGATTGAGTTCTGCTGGTAGCATTTGAACCCTTGGGTTCACCCATAATTGTTTCTCTGCAATATTCAATAACTTGAACCAGGTTAATATCCAAAATTTATAAAGAACTTATAAAACTTAACACCAAAAAACAAACAATCCAATTAAAAATGGGCAAAGGACCTGAATAGATACTTCTTCAAAGAGGACATACAGATGGCCAATAGACATACACAAAGATGTTCAACAATCATCAGAGAAATACAAATTCAAACCACAATGAGATATAACCTCACACCTGTCAGAATAGCTATCATCAATAAATCATCAAAACACCAGTGTTGGCCAGGATGTGGAGAAAAGGGAACCTTTGTGCACTGTTGATGGGAATACAAATTGGTGCAGTCACTGTCAAAAGCAGTATAGAGTTACCTCAAAAAATTAAAAATGGAATTGCCTTATGATCCAGTGATTCCACTTCTGGGAATATATCAAAAGAGACCTGAAATACTAATTAAAAACCATATGTACCTCTATGCTCATTGCAGTATTATCTACAAGAGACAATATTTGGAAGCAGCCCAAGTGACCATCAGTAGATAACCATCTGTGGTACATTTACACAGTGGAATACTATTCAGCCATAAAAAAGGGAAATCTTTCTTTTTTGACAACATGTATGGATCTGGAGAGTATTATGCTAAGTGAAATAAGCCAGTCAGGGAAAGACAAATATCATATGATTTCACTAATATGTGGAATCTAATGAATAAAATAAACAAAATAGAGACAGATTCTTAGGTACAGAGAACAGACTGACAGCTGTCAGAGGGGAAGGGGTTGGGGGGCTGGGTAAAGGGATTAGCAAAAAAAATATATATAACCTCATAGACAACAGTATGGTGATTACCAGAGGGAATTGGGGTGGTGGGAGGTAGGAGAGGATAAAGGTGGAATAAATGGTGACAAAAGGAGACTTGGGGTGGTGAACACACAATACAATATACAGATGATGTATTATAGAATTGTATCCCTGAAACATATAATTTTAATAATCAATGTCACCTCAATAAATTAAATAAAAAAATAACCAATAATTGCTTAACTTGGGTTGATTTGGGTAGTGCTACTTGTAGTGGTAGACTGCAAAAATGGGTACAAATTCTCCCCTCCATGTGGTCATACCCACTTGCTCTATAACTTTAAGGACTGTTCCACATTGACTCTGACTCTAGTCATGTGACTTGCTTTGGACAAATGATGCCCACAAACATGACACAGAAGAGGTTTGAAAACCATGTGCTCAGCGAAGCTTGTCCTTTCTTGATGCTCTTTTGACCCTTCATCACTGCTGACATCTGAACAAGTGCAGGCCACCTCCTTGCTGAATATGAGAAGATTTGCCTCATAATTAGCTACTCAATAACTATTCTCTAAATAAATGCTTGAAATGAAAAAGGGAACTTAAGAGACAATGCCTTAGCTCACTGAATTGATTCCAGTGCTGAATATTTTTGGCATCAGGTAAGAACTGTGGAGAAATTGAATATCTTTTCATGTACTCATTGACCATTTGCAATTTTCTTTTGGGAAGTATCTGTTCAAATATTTTGCCCATTTTTTAAAATATAGATTTTTATTGATTTCAGGGAGGAAGGGAGAGGGAGAGAGAGATTGAAAGATCAATGATGAGAAAGAATCATTGATTGGCTGCCTTTTGCACTCCTCCAACTGGGGACAGAGCCTGAAACCTGGGCATGTGCTCTGACCTGGAATTGAACTGTGACCTCCTGGTGCATGAGTCGATGCTCAACCACTGAGCCACACTCGTTGGACTGCCCATTTTTTTTTTTTTTTTTTTTTTTTTGGACAAGGAATTGTTTCTCTTATTAATGAGTTGTAAGATTTAAAAAATATATTCTAGGTACAAGTTCTCTGAAAGATATAAATAGTGTAAATAGTTTCTTCCTGTCTACGGCTGTCTTTAATTTTCTTAATGGTGTCTTTTGAACAGAAAATTTTATAATTTTGATGAAATCTAATAATATTTTAAATGGTTCATATGTTTCATTTAGAATGAAAGATCACAATTATTTTCTCCTACACTTTTTACTGAAAATTTTATTGTTTCAGCTCTTTTAATGCTGTGATCCATTTCAGATTACATTTTGTATGTATTCCAGACTGGGAAGAAAGAAATAAAATTGTCTTTGTTCACAAATGACACGATCAGTTATGTGGAGGATCCAAAAGAATCAACAACCAAAAAACCTTCCTAGAATTAATCAGATACGAAGGACAGAATTTGTTGTGATCCAGGGTTTGCTCTTTTGGGCTTCGGATTGTTTCACCAAATGGAGAAATCTCAGTTCAAGTTAATAAAGAATTGGGGAATTCTTCCATTCCACATGTTCTTTTTACTTCAGGACTCTGCTCCACTGCTTCTTAAATCTTCTCTGGGTTTTCTTCACTTTTTATCTTTTAGCATGCTGCCTGCATCGGAGGTAAATATGTTCCTCCCTAATGACCATATTCTTCTCATATGAAATTTATTCTTTTTAAAAATATATATTTTATTGATTTTTTACAGAGAGGAAGGGAGAGGAATAGAGAGTTAGAAACATCCATGAGAGAGAAACATGGACCAGCTGCCTCCTGCACACTCCCTACTGGGGATGTGCCCGCAACCAAGGTACATGCCCTTGACCGGAATCGAACCTGGGACCCTTTAGTCCACAGGCTGACGCTCTATCCACTGAGCCAAACCGATTAGGGCAAAATTTATTCTTAGTAGGCAGCTAGCACAATTGTTCATCATTTTTCTTGGTTATTAGTTTATTTATTTTTGATGATTTGTTTGATGTTATTTTAAAATCCCTTGGAGTTTACTGCTCATTTCCCATACATGCTCTATTCAATAGATATTTAAAATAGCTCTTATTTAAACATGCTCATAGAGTGTTTACAATATGTTAAATATCAATTTGTTATGTGTGTTCTAATAATCCCATTATGTTTGTTTCATCTCATCTCAGCAGGGATATTTGAGATGAGAAGGTCTAGTCAGCTTTGTGGAGTGATTAGGAAGTGCAGTGGTTTGATGTCTAGGGTGGGAAGGTGGGAAGTAGAACTGATAGACTGGTGGTCAGTCTTAAACTATTAAAATACTTCTATACTGGTTGGTAATCAACAGGCACTGCCCCATGACCCCTATTGTTTGGCACGTTGGTTCCTTTGGACTTCCCCACAACCCAGTAGTTAAAGGGTTATCTCTGGCATGCCGGGAGGTCCCTGTCCAGGAGGTCCCTGTTTAACTGCTGGTGCCTGGTTTGTTTGGGTTGTTCAGTATTACTATTATTACTCCTTGGTGAAAGGAGTTACTACTTGATCAGCATTCCTGAGGGAATCCTGAAAAAGTGGAAATAATAATAACAACATAGAGGTTAACATCTGTTGAGAAGCTCTAAAGGCTTTCTACCTATTTACCCACCCACACTCTCAGCTATCCTATGCTATAGCTATTATTATTTACCTCCATTTTGCAGATGCAAAACTGAGATCCAGGTGAACTTATTTGCCCATGTTCGCACAACTAACACGTGGTAGAGTTTGAATTTGAATTCAGGCTGACCCCAGAACCCGTGCTGTTTTCTAAGTCTCCTCATGGCTCTGACCTTTCATAGTCTTTGAGGGATAAACATTTATTGGGCTCCTGCCACACAGCGCACTTTGCTGAGCACGTGGGCCAAATAAAAAAGACTTAAGTCTTGTCTTTGTGTAGTTCATTATCTAGTGCAGAGGTGGGGAACTTCCTGCCCTTGAGCTGTATAAGGCCCATGAAATCATTTGGTCTGGTCCTACCAAAGCATTAGGTATAGGTTAAATGTTTGACCAAATATAGCTGGCTCATTTTTAAGTTGATAATTTTGTATGGCCCGACAATGATGTCATAAATATCCAAATGGCCCTTGGCAGAAAAAGGTTCCCCGCCCCTGGTCTAGTGAATGTAGTCAAACTCCTCCTCTCCTGCTCTGGACAGCACAGACCCCACACAGTCCCTCTCCATGTCAGAGAGATCATTTGATGAGCAAATTCCGGAAGAAATATTTGGTATATAGGACTCTTTTTGATGGTGTTCATTGCAGATCAGAAGGGCAGTATTTTCATAGGTTGCTTTCTAGAACAGGAGAAATTGTTTTCAAATATAGAAATTTTTGCCTTTCACATTGAGATGGAAGTTTGTGGTAATATTATACATCAATATGAATTCGGAGTACGGTCAACTTGAACTCCAGAGAAATGAATGTGAATATAAACATTTTAACCTGTACAGACATTGCAATATGTGCCATTTTAGAAAAGAATCATGTCACATATAAAACAATGTAAAGTGCATTTAAGGTAAAGATGATCGGTTCCTAGAATAAAATTTCTCTGTGTTAATGCATAGTATTTGATAATAAGGCAATGCCCCCCAAAGCAAATTCTATTCATCCTAAACTCAGTTTAGTTGTCATGACAATAATTAGTGTGTGGTATGTTATAAAAGGCATTCATACAAGGACAGAATGCACAAAGTAGTCTCCAAACATAGCGGATACAGAAAAGCTTTTCTGTTATGAACTGAAGAGAGATTTTTGTGGCACTTGAGAAATGGAGGCCACGAAGCTAGAACAAAAAGAATCCACTCTCTTCCTTGAGAGAAGAACTCACTGTTCATGTTTACTTTTGCAATTTGCTTCAACTGGCTGGCCCTGATGTGCTTAGGAAAGCCTCACTTAGTCTCTTCTCTACCATCACTCCTTACTGCCTTTCAGTGCAATTTACCTATTTTTTTCTTAAGAAATAAGTATAAATAAAATTGTATTTTAAATATAAGATTTAGAGGGCAAAACAATCAGATGGTTTATGTATATTCAACGACATTTGGAAGCATATCATGAGCTCTGGAATCTGGTTTCAAACCTTGAATCCATCACTTACTAATAGTTAATCAGTACTAGAGTTAATAGGGAAGCCCTGTGACTCAGTTTCCCTCACTGTCAAATGGTGATAATGGTAGTATCTATTTCATTAGTCTAAATATTGATTGAGTGTGTATATACAAAATATATAAATAGTATGTTATATGCAAGCACTTAAATACATATTAAGAACGAATATGAATGTTATATATATGAACAGTTCATAGTACACAGTAAACTCAGCTACATTTATTATTACAAATCTGCCAAATTTTATAGGAATGTGTTACAAACATTAATTTAAAGTCCTAAAATATGAACTTGATAATTCTGCTTATTTGATATTATTTTTTCTAGAAATATAGTGTGAGGATTATACAACACTTCCATTAAAAAACCCCACATTTAATTGTGAGGAGCTAACAGCTGTATATAACTCAAATTTACTTAATTTTGGAATTTTAAAAAGTAAAGCTTGTCATTTCATTTTAGCTATATTTCTTTCCAGATGTAGCAAATTATAGCATGGTTCTAAGGAGGCCATTATTCGTTGTTACAGCAAAAGCATCTACTATGCTGCTATAATGCTCCATCATTGTAATTATTCTTCTTTAAAGGCTATTTTGGGATGTGAAAGATTTGCTGTGCCATTAATTTTTTATCTTTGTTGGATCAGTCTCACCACTAAAAATCTGATGAAAATTATGGTTCCCTTCCCTACCTCAGAAAATTATGTGTGTACACATGCAGTTCTGAATGTCATTTTCAGGGAACTCACGAATCCCACCCACAGACCCTTTCCCAAACACTTAATTTCCAGGGAGAGTTTTATGGATTCTGGAATGAGAAACCCATTTTTTGTGCCTCAACTAACAGACATTGCAGTTCTTTGTCCTGGCCAAAGTACAATGGTTTTCATGCAGTAGTCTTTCTTGAGTGAGGAAGATGGTTGAGATCTACAGAATAAAGTCAGCCACAGCTCAGGTCTCTTAAGCATTGACCCTTCCCAACTCCTCTTCCCCATAATCACACTTATTCATTGAACTAAAATTTACTGAGTAACTAATATGGGCCAAGTAATGTGTAGGTGTTGGGATACAATGAAATATAAGACATGGTCCCTGCTTTCCAGCAGAGATAGATGGGTAAATAGGAAAATTATAATATGATGTGATCCATGATGTGATAAAGATATTCAACATTATGGGAATACAGAAGAGATAGGAACATAAAAGGTAAAAACAGCAATTTTTTAAAAAATATATTTTTTATTATTGATAGTATTACAGATGTCTCCCATTCCTTTACCCCCTGTACCCCTTTCTCCCAGCCCCTACCCTACTTATCCCTCAAGGTCTTCACCACCATATTACCCATGCCCATGGGCTGTGCATATCCTAATATATAAAAAGCCAGGGTCCGTCATGACTTAAATGACCGGATGGATGACCAAACACCAGGCTACAGTCCTAGCCGGCACAGTGAGAGTGAGTCTGGGTCCCGGCTGGTGTGGCGGGAATTAGTCCTGGGTCCTGGCCGCCTGTGGTACAGCGGTGGGAGGAAGCTGTGGGCCCCAGACACCTGTGGCGTGGCAGTTGAGGGAGCTGTGGGAACGGAGCCATGCTGCCATCGGACTGGCCTCTTGGTCCCCACCCCCAGCCCGCAGGCTCTGGGGAACCAGAGCCATGCTACAATAGGACTGGACCCTACCCGAAGGGTCCCGGATGGTGAGAGCGTGCAGGCTGGGCTGAGAGACCCACCCAAATGCACGAATTTTCATGCACCAGACCTCTAGTAAGTATATAAGTTCTTTAATTTTAAAACAATATTTTTAAATATTCAATTTGTTAAATCTTCAATAATGGGTCAAATTCTAAGTCAAGTTGATTGTGGGCAAATGAAAACTACATTACTTTTCATAAGCAAACAGTTTTATGGAATGAGTATTTGTAGAGTAGTTAGTAAACAACAAAATTAAATTATTAAAAATGTTAATCACAAAAAACAATGTTAATCACAGAGAGTCGGCCTCTTCCAGTGTCAGATGCAATCTAATTATGTTCAGGGCAGTTGATAGTAACTCAAATAGTTCAAATTCAGTGCATGCTGAAAAGAAGTATTTTTTCCTTAATCATCTGAACAAAGCATTTTCCTGGGAATTTTTAGAACACAGCTTTCATCCAGTTTGTGGCAGTTCATATTTTACTCCTGAAAACACGGAGAATGAATAAAACATAAGAACATCTGAATGACAAGCTTGTCTTTAGGAAATTTTACTGGCAACAACGCAAATCCTGGACCTCATCTTTCACCTATGAATGCTGCAAAGACAGAATCGCTTGTTCACCACATGGCTTCTTCAGCACCCTCTCCTTCATCACAGCATCATAATTCTTTGTTGGCCTGTGTTCCCCTCAAGAATGGGGGCAGGGAGACCACCCAATCCTGCTGCAGACCAGGAGACAGGGAGGCTGCTTGAAGGTCTGTGTCACCTGCTGCACAGGCCTGTGAAGAACAGCAGGGCTCCCAGCAAACCTGACAATGAAGGAATGAGGTGTATCTATCCATCCATCAACTCCTCAGCCACGAGACCCGGTGTTCTCAATCTTAATTCTATGGAGGGGATTGAATATCTCAAGGACTTGGGATGGTATTGCCTGGGCAGAAGTTCAGGTGCCCTTAAGCGAGATGAATTAATTAGACACTACATGTTAGTTCCTCCTAATTAAAAAGAGCTGCCAAGAAGAATTACAGTGCAATTTGTAACTCATTTTGGTCGCCTTTCTTCGTGACCCTCCCTGAGCTGAACCGTGGAGGTGAAGAGAGGAACTTAAGAGCTGGAGGTCTTAAGGCAATTTGCAAATGGCCTCGGACTCTAGGGCGGCACGGAGAGGCACCCTGGGTAGAACAGGCTGAGGCAAGCGTCCAGAACCCCACACTGAGGAGCTGGAGGTGTGTGTGTGTGTGTGTGTGTGTGTGTGTGTGTGTGTGAGAGTGAGAGAGAGAGAGAGAGAGAGAGAGAGAGAGAGAGAGAGAGAGAGAGAGAGAGGCAGAGAGGCTCCCCAAAGATGTAATGCCTGCTTATGGGTGCACTGCGGGAGCCAGACCTGCTTTGAAGCCCAAATTCCCTTGACATCAGTTCCAAAGACTGGGGCTGAGGGCAGGTTTCAAATCTCTCTAGACTTGAGGTGGGGAGGAGGGTGAATTTGAAGCGACCATGGGGAGAGGCAGGTCGAGGCCCTTAGGGGGCAAACTCCAGGCAGAGAGCAACTTTCAAGACAATGCCTCAGAGAGAATGATAACTGTCCGCATCCCGCCTGATCCCTGCCACGGTCCTGTGAAGTGGACGAGACAGAACAGTGACCGCCACTTTACAGATCGGGGGAATGAAGGCGCAGAGGTCGCGGTTCCCGGGATCAGGTCAGCCCGCGCCAGGCAGCCCGTGTGCGCTCCCCGTGTGGTGGTGACTTTACCCCGGGAATGACGAAGCCTCCGGTGCACCTGACCCGGGAGGGGACGTTGGGTGGCCTCCTTTTTTCTCTTGTTCTCCCCACTCCCTTAACACCCTTAGGATGGGTGCCGCTGGCTTCTCTGTCTCTCTCCCTCTCCTACTCCCCATGTCCCTCCCACACAGCCTATTGCAAACGGAGAACCCCCACAATAGGATGTGTGGGCTCCCGGGGTGGGGGCTCGGGGCTCGGACCTTGAGTCATTCAGCACGTCTTGGTTAAGTTAGCTCCCTGATCGCGGCGCGGGGCAGAGCGCAATCAGACTCTCGCACAGCCTCGTGGGGAGGCAGACGCACGAATAACGTGATAGGATGATGCGCTGGGACGGTCTGAGCTGTTGGTGTCAGAACTCGGTGCTCCGCGGTTAACTTCATTGGTAAAAGTCCGCAGGACAGAATTGCCATTCTCTCCTGGACATTGGCTCGGGGACAAACGCTTCTGACCGTCCCCTAGGGATCGAGTCCCAGGGAACGGGATCCACCCTCGCCATCCCCAGGCGGCGTGCTCTCCAGCGGTCTAGGCGGGAGCCGAAGGCTCGAGGTCCCGGAGGCTGATGCCCGCTCCGGACTCCCCATCCCACGTTTGCCCGCGTCACCCTGCCGCCGCGACTCAGAGGGGCACCTTGTAGGCGGGGACCTAGCCCGGGTCCCGCCCGACGCCCGCCCCGCGCCTCCGCCGGGCGCCTCCCACCGCCCGCATCGCCCCTCCTCTCTCCAGGTCCCGCGTCCCGCATCCCGCACAGCAGGTCCGCTTCCCGCGGGCTCCAGAGCGCCGCCGCCCGTCTGCGCCCAGCTCCCCGCGCTCTTGCAGCCAGAACCCGCCGGGGCACCTCTCCCGGCGGCCAGGGCGGGCTGACTGGGCATGCCCAGGAGCCGGGCGGCCGGGCGCCGCGGGAGCCGAGCGCATGCAATCGCCGCGCCGCGCGCCCGCCGTCCAGGGGCGCCGCGCACAGGCGGCCGCTCTCGCCGACGCGCTGGCCAGCCTGGACAGGACGCGGGGCAGGATGGACTCCCTCTCGGCCTACGGTAACGGCGGGCCGTCGCGGGCTCCCGGGGCGGCTGGGGCGGGCGGGCGGGGCCCGGGAGCCATCCGATTACCTCGGGAAACTTCGGGGCTCGGCTCCGAGAGGGTGGGGAAGAAAGGGAGCCGGCTGCAGCGCGCGCTGACCTGGGGGAATGGTGCTCCGTGGGGCTGGAGGCTGCCTGGAACCTGGAAAAGAGGGTGTTTGCAGGAAGAGTCGGCGGAGTAAGAACGGTTGAAATTTAGGAGGTATCTGGGAGCTTTGGGACTCCGGATACATCCAGTTGGCTTCAGACCACGCAGGGGAAAGGTTACCGTGTTAAGTTCTTTACAACCCTGTGGGGCTTGGAGTTCTGAGAAGTGCGTTCAGTCAGTGCGTATCTTGTCCCGACTGACCTTGGGCAAGTTATTTAAACTTTTCTGTTCTTGAATTTCTGCATCTGTCCATCAGAGATGAGGGTATCTCTCTGACAGATGCTATGGGCTTAAATAATACACTACACAACATACGTTTTTCTTAGTGCAAAAACAAAAAATCAGCTTGGAAAGAAAAATTCCATGGAAATACAAGGCATTACTCCCCCTTTATAAAAATTTTGAGTAAAGAAATGTATGCTTTTATTACTTTTAAAAAGGCATTGTACAATTCTGAAGGAAAACAAAATCACAGTGCGAAGGTTTCAGACGTAGAAACGTCAGCGCCCTGGGGAAACCAATGAGGCTTTTTATCAGTATCCCTGCTTGTGTGGGAAAAGTGGTTCTTTGTGGTCCCTTAGCAGAGATGCTGCAGAGACAGGGTTATAGGAGGCAGAAACGCAAGTGGACCTCCCCCCCTTGCCTGGTTTGCAATCAGTTGCTGTGATAACATCAAGTTTTGGCGTTTTAAATGTGAAGGTTGTGAGCAATTGTTGGGGACTGATCTGAAGGGACATCTTTGATGAAGCCTGGAGTTGGTGGGAGGGAAGTTTCTGCTCCTTGACGGGGAGGTTTCATTCTCCAGACCAGTGATGTCCCCTGCACCTGTCCCCAAGGTTAAAGAGGTTGGTCTCACTTTGTTAGGATTTAAACTGTTTCAGGTGATCACTCAGGTGGCCTTGAGGGTTTGCAATTGATGCTTGGGCACTACTAACAAATTGTGAGCTGGTTACAAATTGCACGCTAGTGACTTTTTTTGTTTGTTTTTTCCTTCTTACTCAGAGCATTTTCTGCTGGGTTGGGTTGTTCTTGCCCCTGCTGCACAGGTAACACACACCATTGTCAGTCTTGGGTTACCATCTGGAGATAGTTCAACCTTCTGGTGGTGTTTTAGGCATACTCATCAGCAGAAATCTACCTTTTACTCCTTTTTCTATCCAAGGGATCTAACTTCTGTTTTTTTAATGTCATGTTAAATTTCACATGCTGCCCTGTGGAAATTGTCAGTCACAGGTCTACATAATAATCAGTGCTGTAAATTTCTAGAAGTTTTTAAAGCTTAATTGGGCTCCCAGGTGGGGTAAATGAAGCCAGAAGTAGTGGAACTGTTTTTGAAAAGTAAGTATGTTTCAGTAATTAAAGGAAAAGGTGGCAGGTCATTTGCGGGGGAGCGGGGTCAATTAGGAATTACCCAGTTTCCTCTTTAGAACCTTAGAGGGAACTGGAACAGATTTAAATATGTATACCATTTAGAATTTGTGCTATTTTAAATATGTTCCTGACACACTGCTTCCGGCCCCATCCCTAACGTGGTAAATATACTTGGCCACAAAGTGTGTATTAATTCTCTGGTCCATAGCGATGTGACCTGAGACAAGACAAGATAAATTAGTCCATCAGGGTCTCCACCTAGTGAATACGTTAAAGAAAAACAAAATGGAGCGCATTGACTCTATTCCTCACCCGCTGGGTGCTGTCGAGATCGTTATCTGGTGAGCTCTTGGTCCAGCTCTGGAACCTTCTACAAATCATCTCTCAGACGATCGAGCTTCTTTTAAAAATGTTCCCTTTCTGTTCTCTTGGATTTGGGTTAAGATATCATGGAGAGGGATGATTGGAGTTTCTTGCCTAAAATGTATAGGGTTCAATTTTTATATTCGTTTGCTGGAGTTAATAAATGCCTTAGGTCCTAGCTTTAGCATAGGGGCTGCCAAGAGAACGAACAGTTTATACTGGAGACCGTGTGTGTGAGGTTCCTATGAAGAGAGAGAAATGTGATGTATGCATGCATTTCATTAGCAGCAGCTCCCATTAAACCTCATTACCTTCCCATCTAAATATGCATCTTTGATCCTACATTGGAACTGGCTCTTTCTGTATTTTAGCATGCATTTTGGCATTCAGGCAGCCATTCTAGACTCATATATTCCAGAACTGTGAATTGAGATTAGGGAAATCAATAACTATAATATGCCTTCTAAAAAATATATGTTCAATGGAGGATGCAATTTTTAAAATTCTGGATTTTTAATGCTTTGACCTTTTTGTACTCACCGCTGATTTTTCTCTTTCCTTGTCCTTTAAATGGTTTAGGTCCTTAACTGCTTTTAGCTCATTATATAACCACATGCATGAGACCCAGGATGGATGACAAGTCTCTTTTAGAGAGAAATGACTGGGACTTGATTTGTTCTCAGCCATGCCAGAGAAGGCGCAGGGCCATGTCCCAGGCTGAGCCAGGAAGGAACTTACGGTTGGACCTGCCACCCTGGCCTTGAGCTGTTAGCTTCACATCTGAGGAGGCCTACTGAGGGGCCTGAGGAGCTTATAGAGCACAGTGGGGCTACTTCAGATAGGGAAAGCCTCTGCTCAAATATCTCTTCATGCCCCAGCATAGCCCACACTTCAACTTAACAATGCAGAAAACTTCGTGGCCCCAGGTTGCAGACCTCCCACTGAGAGAGGGACTGTACACTTGGGGCCATTGTCTCTTTGAGGAGGTAATTTGAGCAGAGACTGAAATGAAGGAAAGGAATAAGCCATTCTATTATGTGGGGAAAGAGCATTCCTGGCAAAGGGAATGGTATGTGCAAAGGCCCCAGGACAGGAACAAGCATGTCATATTCAAGGAAGGTTCCTGTGGGTAGAGAGTGCAAGTAGAAGACTAGAAGGAAATGCAGTTAGAGCCAGTATTGTTGTTATTACTATTCTCATGTTCCTCCTGCCTCTTAAGTTGTATCTTTTTGTGTGTGGACTCTTCCTTGTGTTTATATTGGTGTTTGCCTGGGTTCTGTCCTTGACTTTATAGTCTCACTCTCAACAATGTCATACTCATGACATTGATCAGACATCTACCAAATGCGAGACAATGGCCCCAAGCTCAGTCAGTCTCTCCGCGGGAGGCCTGTAAAGTGGGGTCACAGAGTTTTTTTTTTTCGCATTGTAAGTTGGAAGTGTGGGCTATGCTGGGACATGAACAATAATAACTGGCACTTTATGTGAATTAGCTCATTTTAATCTCACAGCCTTTAAGAAGGTAGTCCAGTGTTAGCCACATATTCTTTGAAAGAAATTGAGGCACAGATTGAAGAGTTTACTTAGTCTCACATAACAGTATGGAGTCCAAATGCAGGTCTAGAGAGTTTGGCTGTGGCACTTGGCGCTGGGAGAGTTAAGAAGAGGCAGAGAATAAACCAATGTGTGGGTGAGTGTGT
Organism: Myotis myotis; assembly: GCF_014108235.1. Classification (NCBI taxonomy): domain Eukaryota; kingdom Metazoa; phylum Chordata; class Mammalia; order Chiroptera; family Vespertilionidae; genus Myotis; species Myotis myotis. The sequence goes on from NW_023416335.1 coordinate 198,246,725, forward strand.
GGGTAATTCCAGGCAGAAGGTGTGGGTTGAGCAAAGGCTTAAAGGCAGTGTCTGACCAGAGTTCAGGACTTGTGATTGGAAGCGGGTATAGGAGAGGGGTGTAGTGAGAGCTAAGCCTAATCGTGCGACATGGGGATTGAGAGAAGCAAAGAGAGGAGACCCTAGGACAGTGGTTCTCAACCTTCTGGCCCTTTAAATACAGTTCCTCATGTGACCCAACCATAAAATTATTTTCATTGCTACTTCATAACTGTAATTTTGCTACTGTTATGAATTGTAATGTAAATATCTGATATGCAGGATGGTCTTAGGCGACCCCTGTGAAAGGGTTGTTCGACCGCCAAAGGGGTCGTGACCCACAGGTTGAGAACCGCTGCCCTAGGACATAATGTCCCCTCCTGTGACTTGTCTTTATTCAGGCGACTCCCAGACCCAAATCACCCATTCAGAACTTCTATGTGTGCTATGCTTGTATACCCAGCTGTCTGCTATACTTTTTAAAATCTGTTTTGCCACTCTAGTGCCTCAAACTCAGTGTGTCCAAAAGAGAAGTCTTCTTCCATACCTGTTTCCTATAAAATAACTATAGCCACTGAGCTCAAACTGTGATCCCAGACTCTAGCCTGGACCCAGGGTACCAGAATAAAGGAGATCTCATCATTTCTCACAGACAGCAGGGTCAGCTGGAGAAGGTAGATTCCTAAACTGAGACTTATGATGCCCTGTTGTAGGGGAGGGCCTGGGAGGAGTGAGGAAAGGTAAGGCAGTTACACATGTTAAAAGGCCAACTGGGAAAAAAAAAAGGGCATTCCAGGAAGGGGCGACAGCATGGACAGAGATGAAGGGGAGAGATGGCAGGGGGCTCAGATATAACTGCCAGCAGCATGGCATTGGTGAAGCATGCTATCTAAGCTAGGAGAGGTTGGCAGGGACCAGCGTGCTCTATTCAGTCATCCAAGTCAGAATTCTGGGAGTCCTCTGAGTCCTCCCTTTCCATTATATACAGTGACTTTGGGCAAATTAATTCACCCCCTGTGCCTCAGTTTTCCTATCTGTAAAATGGGGTCATGACGAGGTTTAAGTGCAATAGTACTTATAAGTGCATATGAGTGGTACATAGTGAGTACTCAGTAAGCATTAGCTATTACTACCAGCTGTCAATCACCAAGTCCTATTGATTGTTCTTCCTCAGAGTCTTTCTGTTTTTCCCTCTCCTTGCCCACTGCTCTTTCGCTAGTCCAGGCTGCCATTGGTGTTCACTCTGACTGCAGTGGCATCCTCCCCAGCTGGTCTCCCTGCCCCTAGTCCTGGCCCCTCCCCATCTGACATACAAATCTGATCCTGTTACTCCTCTGTGTCAGACTCTTTAAGGGCTCCTCTCTGCTTGTAGGTCGAAGTCTAACCTCCCTAGTTTGGCAAACAAGGCTCTCCAGGAGCAGACCATCCCTCTCTCTTGCTACCCTAGGTCCCAACCATTCCACATTTTACAGAGGGAGGTGGTTTAGTGTGGCTGATTACAGGTTTTCTCCAGTGTCTGAACCTTGTTACTAAACACACCTCCCTCTGCCTTTATGAGGCTTCCTCCCTCTCCTTGTTCACCCTCCCCATCTGACTTGGTTCCTCTCTTGGGACCTCTCAGGGTAAGTCCTCCCCCTAATACTCTTCATTTTGGATATAAGGAGTACTCCCCTCTGTTGGTTGTAAAATCCCCAAGGGCACATAGTAGGTGATCAATACTTAGCTGTCCCACCGACTGAAGGACAGAATGAAGGGTAGTAGGGGTCAGTACACCATGCACAAGTATACCATGCATTTTCCTAATGCAAATAAGCAAAAGAACTTTTATCATTGAACACACAGAAGGGCAAATGTGTCTACACTATGTGGTCAAATCAGATGCATGCAACTGACCGGAACTCATGGCTTAGTTACAAAATCTATCCGAAGAGCTATTTGATGACTTCTCTTGTGTTTGCCTCCCACCACCTGGCATGCCTGTTATTATGCAATCCAGGCGCTCATGCTGAACACCAGTTAGGATCCTTTCGATTAAGAAGCTGTAGAGAACTTATGTACTTTTACACACAGCCCATAGACATGGACAATAGGGTGGTGAAGACCTAGGGGTGGGGTGGGTAGGGACTGGGCAGAGGAGGTAAAGGGGGGGATGGGAGACATCTGCAATACCCTCAACAATAAAAATATTTTAAAAAATAAAATTAAATTAAAATCTATACTAATAAAAGCCTATGTGGTTGTCACGCCCTCACGCCGTGATGCCCTCATGCCATAACAATCCATCACCAGGAGGCTGCGTGCGCAGTGTATGTGCGCGGGGAGGTGTGCGCAGGTGGGCGGGCACTTGACACTGTGTGCTCAGCGCAGAGGCGGTTCCCGGTGGCTCCGCATGGAGGCGGGTCCTGGCCTACCTCTTTGGGGAAGTCCATCGAGGAGCCCTGGATGGGTGGGCAGGGCCTACCTCTTTGGGGAGATCGATTGTGGGCTGTGAGAGGGCACAGGCCAGGCTGGGGAACCCCCCCAAGTGCATGAATTTCGTGCACCGGGCCTCTAGTAAAAAATAAAGCTGTATCCAAACACACAAAAAACAAATTTAAAAAAAGAGAGAAGGGAAGAAGCTGCGGCAAAGCATGTGCAGATTATCCTTTGACCTTCAGCCCTTCACATGTTAGAAGTTTCTGGGGTAAAATTAAAATTAAATTTTTACTTTGATCCCATGCAGAAGCATTTTAATCTTTTCCTGTAAAACATTATGTTCTCGGTAACAGGCATGCACATTTTCTACTAGACCATAGTCCTAGACAAATGGGCCACTGCTGCCAATGAGTTCCTAGAGCAAACAATTCAACGTATGTTTTGTGAGTGTAGGCACTGTTGTAGGTTCTGGAAGTAAAAACAAAAACTGCCTGTTATCATAAATCTTAGATTGTAATGATAAGGTTCCAGGAAAATTGGAAACAGAATATACGATTTTTAACACCTAGCAGAGTAGGGACAGGTAGGAAGTCAAGGAAGGGTTTTAGGGGTTTTCTCTTATTAGGGTTCATGGAAGGACTTTGTCACTGTGCCTGTGAGGATAGAATCAAAGGGAAGCTGAGAGGAGTCTCAGGCCCAGTGTTTAAAATGCAGGGATGACGGTTAAAGCGTTTAAAAGCTTGCTAGAGGCTTTGGCAAGCATTTATGGTGACTTCTATGCATTAGGCAGAGCCAGGAAATGCTTCAGGAGATGAGTAGGGGATGACCTTGACCTCCAGGAGTTTGGGTGTATGTAGCTCAGGTCCAGTGGAAGATACAGAGGATGCTGTTGCTGCTGTGTTTGTCTCCTTGTGCTGTTGCAAAAATCATATGCAAGAGCAAATGCAAAAGTTTTATGAAAACCGAGGAAGCCCTACAGCAAATTAGTAAAGAGCACCATGATGTGTTTATCGTCTTTATCGTAGAATTAAGGAGATCTGTTTTATTTTCTGGTGAGGGGAAACACACGTTCTAGACTTGGATTCATTAGCACTGTAGAGAGACCTCCCAAAGCACCAATTCCTACCTGGGGCGGCCCATGTCTACCCTGGGTGGTAGGCTGTCAGTGATTTTTGAATGAATGAATTTCAGTCACAATATAAAGAAGAAAGTCAAGGTCCATTTTAAAAATATCTTCCTGAAGAATTTAACCTGAACCCTTTATCATTATTTACTGACCCTTTTTATCGTTAGTAAAGCGATTCCACCTTTATTTTGGTTAGTATTTGCTTGCTGTATATTTTTATATCTTTTACCGCAAGCAAATACGTAGTAACCGAAATGAAGGTGGAGTAGCTTTTTAAATGTTAGATGAAAAAGGCTCCGAGACAAAAAGCTCACACGAGATGTCTGTCTTGTTCCCTGAATAACCGAAGTGCTTTGCACATCAGATAAAAGACTGTCAGCAAGGTAGCACCGAGTACAGCAGGAAGCCACCTACCCCAGCCTGCGATATTCATCTGTCCTCCTTCTGTCTTTGCCTCTCTTCTCAAATAGTGGCCTGGTGCAACCCAGGCAAACCTGGGTTTTAATTCCAGCTGTGGCTTTCCAGAAGTGTGCCTCCAAGCCGGTTCCTCGACTTTGTGGGCCTCGTTCCTCACCTGTATGGTGGGATAATCATAGCTACCTGACGTGAGTGGTTTTGGAGCTGAGGTGAAATAGTGGATGCAAATGAAATCTTAGCACAATGCCTGGCAAAGAGAAAGTGCTCAATAGCTAGTGTCTTCTAATTCTACCGCCATCTCATTTCCTTGGTTATTTTTTTCAGAATTTACATTTCTGGTTTGCCCTGCCATGATTTCTGCCCCTCTTTATTTCTTAAAAAAAAAAAAAGGGGGTACACTGTAATTTACATACAGACAGGTGGGTAAGGCAAACTTGTAATTTAACAAATAATTATATAGTGAATGTGATCATGTGACCACCACCTAGATCAGGAAATAGAACACCCCCAGCACCGCAGAGCCCATCCTGCACTCTCCCTGCCCTTCACAGACCCGCTGCCTTTTTCCCACCAAAGGAACCACCATGCTGACTTTGGTGCTACCTACTGTGTTACTTTTCTTTCCCTTTTTACCTTCCTTGTATACATCTGTACAGAATAGTTTTGCCCGGCCGGTGTGACTCAGTGGTTGAGCGTCAACCTATGAACCTGGAGGTCACGGTTTGATTCCGGGTCAGGGCACATACCCGGATTGTGGGCTCTATCCCCAGTGGGGGTGTGCAGGAGGCAGCTGATCAATTATTCTCTCTCATCGTTGATGTTTATATCTCTGTCTCCCTCTCCCTTCTTCTCTGAAATCAATAAAAATACATATATATATATTTTTAAAAAGAAGATAGTTTTGTTTTCCTGCCTGGTGTTGCTCAGTGATTAGAGTGTCAGCCCATGCACTGAAGAGTTATGAGTTCAATTCCTGGGCAAGGGCACGTATCTGGGTTGCAGGTTCAATCCCTGGACTGGTCAGGGCATGTCTGAAAGGCAATCAGGGATGTGTTTCTCACACATTGATATTTCTCTCTCTCCCCTCTCTCCCCCCTCCCCCTCTCCCCTTCCCCCTCCATCCCTCCTTTCCACTCTTCTAAAAAAAAAAAAAAAAAGCAATAGAAAAAAATATCCTACAGATTAACAAAAGAAACAGAAAAGACTATAGTTTTGTTGTGAAATGTTCATAAATAGAACCATGTAGTATTTTGTGTTGCCTCTTTCATTCAACATGATGGTGAGGTATGTCCATAATAGTTTGTGTAGCTTTACTTCATTGTCTTTACTGTAGAGTATTCCATTTTATGGATATCCTTGGTCTTTCTAAGTATAACATAAAAATAATAGCCAGTATTCAATGAACGCTTTCTATGTGCTGCCTTATAAGGAGGTGCCTTTATTATTCTCGTTGTGCACGTGGGAGATGGAGCCACAGAGAGATGAAATTCTGTGCCCAAGGGTGGAACCAGGTGTCTAATATAAATACTGACTCTGGAGTTTGCGAAGTGTATTAATCTCATTCAGAGTCTCAAGTGCTTCCACTAGTTACCTGCTTTTTAAAAGATTAACTTCAGTTGGTTCCTAAAGGATTAAATGGATATTCAAGCTCTCCTATCAAATCTAGCATTTTTGTTTTAATTTCGAGAGGACGCACCTTCCTTTATTCAGACTCACTAGGTATGTAACTGCCACATGTCTTTGTATTTTTGCTCTCTGAGTCTTTTTTGTTGTTGTCTATCCTCACTCAAGGATATTTTTCCACTGATTTTTAGAGAGAGTGGGAGAGAGAGGGATAGACAGAGAGAAACTTCCATGTGAGAGAGAACATTGATTGGTTGTCTCCTGCAGGCACCCCAACCAGGGCCGGGATTGAGCCTGCAACCGAGGCCCATGCCCTTGACTAGAATCGAACCAGGGGCCCTCCAGTTCTCAGGCCTACACTTTATCCACTGAGAAAAACTGACCAGGGCCTCTGAGTCTTTCTGAATTATTGACACCAAAATTACACCCAGTTTTACCATTCAGATATGACTCACGTTTCAGTAGTTTTGCCATTCCAATTTATTCACAGCCTCTTCCCGGGCATTCGTTCCTAATTTAAGCATTCCGCTTCTTTGTTGATTACTAATTCCTCAGTATGTTTTTCTCCCTCATTTGTTTTCTTCTTCTCCCCATCCATAGGCATTTCTGTGCTGGTAAATCTCAATCAGTCTCTCCTTCCTTTTTATCCTCCCTCCTCCACTTTCTCTCTTTCACTTCCACCTTTGATGCCATTGACCTTGTCCCTGAAGGTCTCTTCACTTCCAAATTCTTTCAAGGACAGGTCCTGAGTGATGTATTTAAAAAGAATAAGGAATGACGACTTCATGGTAGTTAGAGCAGTGTGAAATGCTTTAGTTCTGGAAATTGTTGATTCAGCTCACTCCACAAATATATACTGAATGATTTGCTAACTATGCATTTTGTGTAGCTGAATTATTAACCATACCCCATCTTCCCTGCCGCTACCCCTCCCCACCCCCCAAAAAAGTGAGATAAGCATTATTGTCACCATTTTCAGGAGGAAAAAGCAAAATGGAGAAAAGTGAAGAAACAATGACCATTCATTTAACAACAAAAATCCTCTTTGTGTTTCTTTTGGTTAGAGAAAACAGGTACCAATGTATGTCTTTCATAAAAGCAAATTGGCGTTCGGCCAAGTTCAAAGAGTTTATATGCAGCAGAAGTAGGCTTCAAACCCAGGTCTCCTGCCTCCCAGCCCAGCATCCTCTATTGAAATGATAACTAGTAGGAAGAAGGAATGGCTATTTGTTTATTCTTTACTTTTTTTTTTTTTTTTTTTTAAACCAATGAACATGTGTTGAGGATTTGCCTTATGCCAGGGACAGTGTTAAATGACAACGCTAACACCTGAGTCTGCCCTTGACAAGCACATGGTTTGGGTACATGCAAACCAGTACAGGCAGTCCCTGCTTTTCATAAGTTCATGTTACACCACTTTGCAGATTTTGCATTTTTTGCAAATTGAAGGTTTGTAGCAACTCTGCATTGAGCAAGTCTATCAGCATTATTTTCCAACAGCTTCAGATGACGGTTATCATTTTTTAGTGATAAAATACTTTTAAAGTAAGGGATGCACATTTATTTTTAGACATAATGGTATTGCACACGTCATAGACTATAGTATACTATAAACATAGCTATTCTATGCACTGGGAAGCCAAAAAGTTTGTGTGACTTGCTTTCTTGTGCTATTTGCTTTATTGCTGTGGTTTGGAACCGAACCCGCCGTATCTCCGAGGCCTGCCTGTGCAACCTCACCTGCTCAGCGCTGCGGTGGGTGGGGGGGGGGGGCGGGGGTGAGGGGGGACTCATACTCAGGAAACACCCCAGGAAGTGGAGGTGGACTGGGAATAGTTCTTAGAGGAGGAGTGGGCCACATGCATTTGCTAGAGTTATTTTTCCCAGGTTCAAATAGCTTAAAAGTATTCTTTCGCATGTTACCTCCCTGTTTGTGGACCTGCAGTGGCCTTGATGTGACCAGGGAGGGGCATTGCTGGTTTTCTGCCCTCTGGCTCCCCATCTGCTTTTTCCGATACTTTCCAACTCCCTTCCAGCGTGAGCACATACAGACGCCCCTGCCGATGACTCCCAGGTCCTGCCTTCTCTGACCAGGGGCTCCAATTCTTTCCTCCTCAGAATGTTCACCCGTGAAACCATCTTCTCTACCAACCCACATCACTCTCCCTTTAAAATTGAATCTCTACATTTCCAGAAATGCTTTCTCTTTGAGTGCATGTGACCAATTTTTTGTCATTATTATTTCCCCCTCAGACGTACAATTTTCACCATTGTAGATCAGAGTGTCACAGTTTTTCTAGTATCACAGAACATAAAATATTTATTTCCTTCAGGCCAGTTTTGCAACCATTACTGTAATGGTTCTTTGTCTTTAACCTGTAGTGTTTTATATTAGATGATCTTATGGATTATCTGGATATTGCAGAAGAAGGTATTTATGCCCTGCCATGTTTCAGAAACAGTTGAAGCAGTTCTTGTCTCCATTTGAGCGCGGTTCTGCCATGTGATGTAGTGTGTGACCTGGACGAGGCCCTCAGCGCCAGAGTTTCAGCCTTTCCATCTCAGGTGTGGTGGGGTCTGCCCTGTTTTACCTGGTGCATGAGCTGATGTGGGTGAACTTGCTGAGGTGTTATGTAAATGTGTGATTTGTGACTCTCTGGCCCCTCTGTCCAGAACCTTTCCTGCTCTCAGTAGTGAGGAATCCCTTGTGGTGTGCTATCCTTTTAGCCTCGAAGGGAGTCACATCCACTTCTCTGTCTCCACTTCACTTCTTTCATGGTTTGGCCACTGTTGCCACTGTTGCTTCTCAATTTACTGCCCCATAGGCGTCTTGCTGCCCCTCATCTCGCCCTCCTCTCCTGTTCTCCATGCCATCACAAAGTGATCTTTCTGAAATAAAAATGGGATCCTGCTCTCTAGGCAAAATCCAAACTTGTTAACATGGTTTATTAGACACTTTGTAGTCTGACCACTGCTCACCCCTCCTTTTCTTAATGCATTCAGCTGCCAAGTCACAAGGTGGCGGTGGCCTCTGAGCCTCCAGACATGACGATAGCTCTCTGCCTGGATTTTCTTCCTCCATTTAGCCTCCTTATGTTTAGTCAGATAGTGTGCATCTTTAGGTTTTTGTTTAGATGTCACTTCCTCCAGGAAGCCTTACCTGATACCTCTAGTCTGGATCAGGTAATTCTCTCACCTGACCCTGAACTCCTCTCCCCAGTGCTCTTCAGCCTCCATTATATTCCTATACTAGAGGCCCGGTGCACAAAAATTTGTGCACTCAGGGGGGGGGGAAGGGGGGGTCCCTCAGCCCGGCCTGTGCCCTCTCGCAGTCTGGGACCCCTCGGGAGATAACGACCTGCTGGCTTAGGTGCCGGGGTCCAACCCCAGCAGGTCCAGGGGTTCCCAAAGGTGTGGATGGAGTCAGCGAAGAGGGAAAGACTCAGAGGCAGCGTTCAGTTGATCATCATAGCCGGGTTCTCTTGTCAGGGTCTCCAGCCAAGTTCTGTTCAGGATCTCCAGCCAGGTTCTGTGTCCATGTTCTCTTGCTAGGTTCTCCAGCCAGGTTCTCCAGGTTCTCCAGCCAGGTTCTGTAGCCAGGTTCTAGTCAGGTTCTCTTGCCCATTTCTGTAGTCAGATTCAGTCCAGGATCTTTTGCCATGTTCTCTCCAGCGAAGTTCTTCTGTCTCTAGTTCTGTGTAGGTTCTGTCTTCTTAGTTCTGTCTTCTTACATCTGTATTTATACTAGTTGATTCCAATCCTATCAATCTCTATTCCAAAGGTTAGGGTGTTTCTTATCTCCATTCCAGGGAGTAAAGATTATGTAGCTTAAGCATGATTGTTCATAGTTAAAGTGATTAATTACCCGCCTGGCACTTAGTTAAGAGGTTTTATTCCCTCCCTAACTTCAGGGGAAAATCCCTACCTGGGGAAACAACCTTTCTCAGAGACCTTGGTTAAAACACATAGTGCCAAGAAGGTGAGCAAACATATTAAGAACAGTATGCCATATATGCCAGGTCCCTTGAAACAGCAAGGATGGACCGGCTCCCAGCACTTAGGCCTGCTCCCGGGTGGCAGAGGGCAGGCCCAAACCCTAGGTGCAGCCCCTGGTCTGGCTCAGAGCATGGCTGATTGGGGAGTTGGGGTGCCGTCCCTATCATGCACAGAGCAGGGCGGATCGGGAGGTTGCGATGCCATCCTCAGTCACGCTCAGGGTAGGGCCGATTGGGGGGTTGGGGCACCGCCCCCTGTCACACTCAAGGCAGGGTCGATGGGGAGGTTGTGGCGCCACCCCCTGTCACGCACAGAGCAGGGCCAATCAGGGGGTTGGGGCGCTGCCCCCTGTCACTCACAGAGCAGGGCCAATCCGGGGGTTGGGGCTCTGTACCCTGTCACGCACAGAGCAGGGCCCATCAGGGGGTTGGGGAGCTCCCCCCTGTCACGCACAGAGCAGGGCCGATCAGGGGTTTGGGGAGCTCCCCCTGTCACTCACAGAGTAGGGCCCATAGGGGAGTTGGGGCACCGCCCCTGTCACACACAGAGCAGGGCCAATGGGGAGGTTATGGCTCTACCCCGTCACACACAGAGCAGGGCCCGTGGGGCGGGGAGGGGGTAGGGGCGCCGCACCCTGTCACACACAGAGCAGGGCCGATTAGTGGGTTGGGGCACCGCACCCTGTCACACTCAGGGCAGGGCCAATGGGGAGGTTATGGCTCTACCCCGTCACACACAGAGCAGGGCCTGTGGGGGGGGGGGAGGGGGTTGGGGCGCCACACCCTGTCACACACAGAGCAGGGCCGATCAGGGGGTTGGGGCACCGCACCCTGTCACACACAGAGTCGCAGGGCATTCAGGGGGTTGGGGAGCTCCCCCCTATCAGGCACAGAGCAGGGCTGATCAAGGGGTTGGGGAGCCTTCCCCTGTCAGGAATAGTGCAGGGCGGATAGGGAGGTTGTTGCCCCGCCCCCTGTCATACTCAGAGCCGCAGGGCGAACAGGGGGTTTGGGCGCTGCCCCCTGTCACGCTGATCCCGGTGCCGGGAAGCATATTACCCTTTTACTATATAGGATAGAGCCCTGGTGCATGGGTGGGGGCCGGCTGGTTTGCCCTGAAGGGTGTCCTGGATCAGGGTGGGGGTCCCCACTGGGGTGCCTGGCCAGCCTGGGTGAGGGGATGATGGCTGTTTGCAGCTGGTCACACACCCTTCAGGGTGGGGGTCCCCACTGGAGTGCCTGGCCAGTCTGGGTGAGGGGCTGAGGGCTGTTTTCAGGCTGGCAGGTGACTGAAGCTCCCAAACGCTCCTTTTTTTCTTTTTTTATTCTGGGCCAGCTTTAGCTTTGAGGCTTGGCTTCAGCTCTTAGGCCTCCGCTGCTGAAAGCAGGTTTCTGGCCTTTTGTTTACCTTCTGTATTTGAAACAGTGTTGCGATCCTGCTGGCTGAAGCCCGGCGACTAAAGCAGGTTTCTGGTGTTTTGTTTAGCTTCTATATTTGTAACATAGTTGCTTAGAGTTGCAGCTCAGAGGCCGGCAGTGGCAGGCGGGGAACGTTGGAGTCCTCTGTCACTGAAGCAAGCAAGCCTCATGTTCGCTTCCAGCTGCCTGGCTGCCGGCCGTCATCTTGGCTGGCAATTAATTTGCATATTGCCCTGATTAGCCAATGGGAAGGGTAGTGGTCGTACGCTAATTACCATGTTTCTCTTTTATTAGATAGGATAATAAAAGGTAGTATGCAAATTGACCCTAAAGGTAGAACGGCCGGGAACAACAGGTCACTATGACATGCACTGACCACCAGGGGGCAGATGCTCAACACAGGAGCTGCCCCCTGGTGGTCTGCGTGCTCCCACAGGGGGAGCTCTGCTCAGCCACAAGCCAGGCTGACGGCTGCGAGCGCAGCAGCAGTGGCGGAAGCCTCTCTTGCCTCTTCGGCAGCGCTAAGGATGTCCAACTTAGGCCCAGGGAGCGGGCCTAAGTCGGCAGGTGGACATCCCCCTAGGGGTCCCGGACTACGAGAGAGTGAAGGCCGAGCTGAAGGTGCATGAATTTTCGTGCACCGGGCCTCTAGTAATACTGAATCACTGTTGTTATTGTCTGTGTGGGTGGTCTGGGTTGTTTGTTGAAGTGTCCCAGTGCCTGGTGCCTAGCAACTCCTATGCATGATGGCTGGATGAGTATGAGACACAGAGAACTGGCTTATTAACCAGCAGTCACATAGTTACATGGTGCTCATGGTGACTCCCAGAATATGTGACCTTCTCTTTTATTTTCTTAACAGACAAAGATGTGAGCAGTGGGAGTTATAACCTTTCCACCACAACCACCGGCAGCTACTACAGTTGTGTCAGCCAGATCACCATAGGTAAGAAATTGTGTTTTTTGTTTGTTTGTTTTATGACAGTTATTATTGCCTGGAATAGTGGGGAATTTGGAGGCTAAGGAAGGAGTGAGTGGAAGATGCAATCATGAGCATTTATTTTCAGAATCAGAGCAATTGCTTGTGGACACACCTTGCTGGGGCGCCCTCTTGTGTATCCTTATTGCATGTACATAGAAATGGACGGAGGTAGGGTGATTCAGAGAGATTTTAAAAATCCCGGTTTGCCCAGCTTTTCGTCATTTTCTTTATATTAAAACTAGCTTATCTTTTAAGATTTATATTAATGTAACTAAAAAGGAAATTTTATATCACCATGGTAAATAGAAAACGTCCATTATTTCCCATAAGTGTGTATGAGAAGTGTGCATGCAATATATGAGAAATGCAGATGTATGCATACAGTAACAACAAATCAGTGCTATCAAATGCTAGCTACATTGTGTGTACCAGCTGCCCTGTCCCCTCACTTCTCAGAAACATGAAGTCTGCAGCTGGGGTGCGTTGTTTTCTGTGCCTCCACCCCCCCTTTTTTAAAAAAAATACATTTTATTGATTTCTTACAGAGAGGAAGGAAGAGGGATAGAGAGTTAGAAACATTGATGAGAGAGAAACATCAATCAGCTGCCTCCTGCACACCCCCTACTGGGGATGTGCCCACAACCAAGGTACATGCCCTTGACTGAAATCGAACCTGCGACCCTTCAGTCTGCAGGCAGACACTCTATCCACTGAGCCAAACCGGTTAGGGCTGTCCCTCCCCTTTTTGACGAGAGACCTTTCCAGGAGATGGGAGGACGCTGCGTGCTCACCATACACTCTCTCCTGGCTGCCGGCTGCCTTCCGACTCAACCTTAAATATATATTATTTTGGTCAAAAAGGGAAGAGTGACCCTGGCTACTTTCCTGTTTGTGGAACACATCCTCTCCCTTCCACGTCCTTTCAAATTTTTCTAGATTCCAGAACCTTGGCCGCTGCTTTAGAAGAAAAAAAAATGCTGATGCTAATTGCAGCCACATTCATTTTTTTCTCCCTATTTGTCAACTGCTCTTGGTGCTTGACATACATCATTTTACTTAATGAGGACTCTGTGAGGAAGGTACTGCTACTTCCCCGTTTCACAGACGAGGAAACTTGCTCTTTGCCACCCAGCCAGAAATGAACATGGCCGAGATTTCAATCTAGGTCTGCCTTTGGCAAGCACAAGCACATTTCACCCATGGTGGTGTAGGATACGTGTAAACCAGTACAGGCAGTCCCTGCTTTTCAAAAGTTCATGTTACACCACTTTGCAGATATTGTTTTTTTTTTTTACAAATTGAAGGTTTGTGGCAACTCTGCATCGAGCAAGTCTATCAGCATTATTTTCCCAATAGCCTCACATGACCATTCCTACTTGAACCAGTCATTGACAAGGGTTATCTTTAGACCCATGTTGCAGGGGGTAAGGGTGAGTCCGCTTGCCCCGAGTCACATGGCTGAATGGGGTTGGGATGAATCCCCAAACAAAATATGACCCTGTTGTGATCAATAAGAGCGGGTGGATTCTGCAGAGGCATCAGACAGTGTTCAATGCCCACAGTCTGTTCAGCACACAGCATTTTTGCAATATTTATAGTAAAAGTAGAAAAATAATGAACAACCTCAGACTCCAAGTCCTGGGGGAGGACCGATCGCAGGATCATCCAAGGAGTCCTTTTGTAAAAGGTCCTTTTGTTTTCCTTCATCTCCTGCACTTCGGTCCTTTTTACGAAGAGTCATCTCACACAGAAGTGTAATACTTGTGAAGGATTCCATTGAAGAAAACAGCTCACTTGTGGATTTCCTGTTAATGTTCTTCCTGTGGGAACCTACGTCCTGCGTAACGCAGAGTTGCCAAAAAGTTCAAGAAACAGAAAAATGACTCGTTCTGAAATCTTTCTGTTTATCCAGGAGATCCTTAGCTTTGTCCTTATTTTCTGGGAGTAAACTCCCATTTTACCCATGTATGGGAGATTTAAGAACTTTATAGTTAATTAACATCATTCTTTCTCAAGACAGCCTTCAGTTCTGAGCGTTCCTTACATGTTTCTCTTTATGATTTTGGGTCTAGTGGGCGAGAGAACTCAAAGGAGAGCCAAGACTGCACTCCCCAGTGGGGACAGGATGGTGGTGAGGGAGAATGGGACATTCCTGTACTTGCCTCTGGGACACTTAGACACCAGCTATTCCCCCTGGGTGGGTGGTTATCCTCGCAAAATACTTTGACCTCATTGCCACTTTTACATTTAGGCTGGTCTGTTTATATTCCAACAATTATATGGATCTTACTATAGCTCATTTGTATCAATAACATTGGTTAAAATATTTGCTAATGGACACCATTTCTGGAGTAAATGATGTGGTAATTTCCTAAGCTGAAAAAAAAAGGCTTGTTAGTAATGTGAACAGTACCTTTTAAAAATTAAGTATATGCTAGAAACCAGCTCTGATTTTATTTAAAAAGTGATAAAACCTGACATTGCGGAGAGTCCAGAGTTCCTGAGGAATGTTAAAGATAACACTTTCATACTGGGCTCTGTTCTGAGTAATGAATCCCCAGGCGCGTGGGCCTGGGAAAAGAAAAGATGGATTTGAGTTTCTGAATAAAGTAGCCGGGCAAGGGAAAACATGGTCCTGTAATTCTCCTTCTTCTAAGAGGATTCTCTGGTGTAAATTGAAAGTAATATGTTTTCAGCTTCTGAATAAAAACTTAATGGGACATTGATTTAAAGGGAGCATTCTGGAATTTCATTTCTATGGCCCAGTTCACTCCTAGCAGGTGTGGGAGATCCAAGAGCATTGATCACACAAAACAAACAAATTTGCATCTGAGGTTTAGTCCAGCAAACACGCTCAGGCTGGTTGGTCCTGGGTCCGTGGTATTCACTCCGGTCTTCTACTGCGGCTCTGGCTCCTCGCAGATCCAAACACGGAGAATGTGTGTTCTCGCTGAATATTTTCAGAGGCTCCAGAGCCCTTGCTCAGGCAAGACTCATGCACCGACAGAAGGTGGCTGCTGTGGTTACTCCAGGTGACAGTTGTCATGTGGGGATAGGATCCAGGGTTGCTTGATCTATAGGTGAATATAAAGAGATTTTTCCTAAGAAGCTAGAAAGCTAGATTTTTCTCTAAAATTTTATTGTTGTGAATTTTTATTTGAATTTTATTTCAAATTAAGAAAGTGTGGATGAACTAAAGCACATCTGCAGAACAGATCTGTCCATCTGGCCAGTAGGTTGCAATCTTTGCCTAGAAGGTCAAGTTCATGCTACCACTCCATGACCTAGTTCTTCTACCTAAGAAGGCTCTCTCCCCTGATATCTTGGAAGGAAATTTATTTCCTACTTTTAAACTCTTTAATCTTGCTTTGTACTAAAATTACTTGCAGTTTAGGGAGAAAACATAGATTTTGGAGTCAGGCAGATCTGGACTCCAGTTCTGTTTATGGCCCTTACTGGCTGCTTGACCTGGGGCAGGTTTAGATGCAGTTTCTTTTTCTTTCTTTTTTTAAAAAAAATAAATCTCTTTATTGATTTCAGAGAGGAAGGACGAGGGAGAGAGAGAGATAGAAACATCAATGATAAGAGAGAATCATTGATCAGCTGCCTCCTGCATGCCCCCATTGGGGATCGAGCCCGCAACCCGGGCATGTGCCCTTGGCCAGAATCGAACCTGGGACCCTTCAGTCCGCAGGCCAGCACTCTATCCACTGAGCCAGACTGGCTAGGGCAAGATCCAGTTTCTTCATCCGTAAAACTTAAATATTGAGAGGTAGTCCCCTTGACCAATTGCTGTAAGGATTAGAATCACTTGTGAGAAGTGTCTAGCACATAGTAAGACTTCAGGTATTGATAAGTCTTAATCTCCTTTATTAGAGCTTAATCTCCTTTGAGCTCCTTGAGGGAACATCCTGGGCAGCTAGCACATAGTATGTGCTTAATAAATATATGTTGAATAAGTGAACAAGATCCATCAAGTGTGATGATTTTAACCTGTGTATTTGTAAAGTAACATGCATCCTTATCTCAAGTGCTGTTTGATTTGACTCACAGATAAGACGGATGGGAAATATAAAAACCACCACAGTGTGAGGCTTCCATTGCTGCTTCTGACCTAATGTGTTTTGTCTCTCCAGGTTATGACGTTTCTGGGCCTGTTGCAATTGGGGTGACCCACTGGAAAAATCCATATGCCCAAGGCAGACCTACCATCCCATCAGATCTGCCTCTCTTCATCTCCAAAGATGCAGGCATCCCCGTGTATCACCAGTCCCTCACGCGCAAGACTGAGCTGGCCACGCCTCTGTCTTGCCCAGCTTCACTGTCCATCACTCCAGTGCCTTCTTACAGCAGCAGCAGCCAGGAAACCCTGAGTCAAGACACGACAGGTAAGGAGAATTGGCTTCCTGTTGGAGATTCAGGACTCAGTGTATTCAAGGTCCTCTCATTTGCCTGCTGACCAGATTGCATCTGTGTTTCTGCTTGTGTGGTGTTACAGACTCCCACATTTCTCCCTGTACCCCCCAACTCCCATATGAATACTTGGCTGTGACAGGAGGAATGTTGGATGTTTACATAAATATTTGACCTAAGTCTATATTTGACCTCGTTCTGTTTGGTAAAATGGCAGAGATCAACCCTGATTCAGAATCCCAAGATTTGTCACTTGACTTTGGGTTGGCTTGTTTAATTTCTGTAATCCTCTATTTAGTGACAAGGCATCTATCTTGTATTAAACAGTTGTATTAGAAAAAGTCCTCCAAAAGTCATTTTTGAATACCTTAGTTACTACCAATTCATGCTGCTCCATCAATCTGATCCATGGCAGGGGTCTGCACATCCAGCCTGCTTAGTTTATCCCAAGAAGTAAGAATAGTTTTTACTTTTTGGAAATGATTGGTGTCTCCATCTATACAGGTTGCTATAACAAAATACTGCAGACTGGATAGTTTATCTCTCACAGTTCTGGAGGCTGCAAGTTGGAGGTCAGGGTGCTGACACAGCGGAACGAGGGCCTTCTTCTGGGTTTCAGACTTCTCACTGTGTCCTCCCACGGCAGGAGTGGTGAGGGATCTCTGTGGGGTCTCTTTTATAAGAACACTAATCCCATTCATGAGGGCACCACCCTCATGGCCTAAGCATCTCCCAAGGGCCCTGCTTTCTAATACCTTCACATCAGGCATTAGGGTTCCAACATAGGAATTTTGGGAAGGACACAAACATTCAGATCATACAGTGGAAAAAATTGAGAGAGTAATAATATTTTGAGACACCTGAAAGGTATGAAAGTCAAAGTTTAGTATACACATATGAAATTTTATTGTAACACCACCACATTCATTTATATATTTATGTGTTGTCTATGGTTGCTTTCATGTGACAACAGCAGAGGTGAATGGTGACACAGGCCATCTGGGCTGGAAAAACTAAAATATATACTATCTGGGCCTTTGCAGATAATCTTTGCTGACCGCTGCTCTGTGTGATCCTTGGGAGTTATGACTTAAACACCCAGGGCAAGAAAACTGCTTATAACAGCTTGCCTTACATTTTATAATTTATGCCCTGGCCAGCGTTGTTCAGTGGTTGAAACATTGGCCCATGCACCAAAGGGTGCTGGGTTCAACTCCAGGTTCAGGACATGTACCTGAGTGTGGATTCAATCCCCAGCACCAGTCAGGGAATGTGCGGGAGACAACCTATCGATGTGTCTCTCTCACATCCATTTTTCTCTCTCTCATTCTCCCCCCCCCCCCCCATTCCTTCCACTCTCTCTAAAACTCAGTGGGGGAAAATATCCTTGGATGAGGATTAACAACAGCAACAAATTTATAACTTGCATTATAGTTTAAATGAGTTACAGAAAGTTTTACCTCTCTATGCAAGGATAGGCAGTTGATCATGTTTATAATAAAAAGTCTGAGCTGGAGATTTAAATTATGTCAAATCCATTCGGCCATTTTTTCATCTTTCTCACAGTTCTGGAGGCTGCAAGTTGGAGGTCAGGGTGCCGACACAGTGGAATGAGGGCCTTCTTCTGGGTTTCAGACTTCTCACTGTGTCCTCCCACGGCAGGAGTGGTGAGGGATCTCTGTGGGGTCTCTTTTATAAGAACACTAATCCCATTCATGTTGCTTTCACTTAGAGATAACGGTGTAGTCAGCCAAGTCCATTGTGTAATTCCTGTTCTGGAGATCAGTCTCTGAACGTTGACCCTCAGCATTGCAATACCCCTCAATAATTCACAGATGCTGCCATCTAGGGGTGAGCCAGTGATGTTGCAGAAGTTTTAGATTACCAAGAGCAATCTGGAAAGCAGCAGATTGCCGACTCCCATTGAACTTGTTAACAATGAAGATTCCTGGGCTTGCTCCCAGGGGATGCTGTGTCCATGGCACAGAGTGAGTTTCAGCAGTCTGCATGCTTCATCCCAACCTGGGATTTTGATTCTTGAGGTTCCTATTCACACCTTGGGGGGACTCCTTCCACAGTGTCTGGTTAGATGGCTAGATGGAAATCCAAGAGATTGATACTGTAGAGCACTGAGGGACATTGGCTTACCATCAGCCCTGTCTTGGCAAAACTAACCATCTTTCTGGTTGTCCTTGTTGAGGGTTAGTCTGAGAGCAGAAATATCATGATGGAGGGTGTGACCATTTTTCCAAATGAAGGTTTGCAATCTCCTGGGTTTTGATGTAATTGCGAAGGAAACCTGACTCTGCTTACTTTAAAAGTTTCGTGAAATCTGAAGTTGGAGAAATAAAGTGCTGCCTTTGGCCGAGGTTGCTGAAAGGTTATGACATTTCCTGACAAAGAAGTGTGTGAAATGGCAGCTGTCAGATTAACATTTCACCACCTTTCCCTTGCAGTTGGCTTTTTTTTTTATTTGCATAGAACACTGTACTGTGACTTTTGGAAGAGGCTTCTATTTTTTAACTTGTAGGTTTTCAAAAACAAATTAAAAGCCCATAATTCTCTTCGTTCCTTGTGACATTCCATTGGCAATAAAATATTGAATTTTCCTAAGCAACTGGTGTTATATTATTATTCGTATACTTGCAAAGTGAGCCTGAATATTTAAGGATGGCATTACCCAAGCATGTGGTATTTTATTATAGAAAATTTTAGATGCCAGTATAGTTTCTGTACATTTCAACTATGATTATATGTAGGTCAATTATTAAATTTATTTGATTTCTTACAGGAATTATGGATTTGAATATGTATTTTTGTGTGAAAGTTTCCAGTTTCATTTCTTTTTGCTTTTTGAAACATAAAGTTAATTTTAGTATTTCAAAATACTAAAGTGAGATAAGTCAGTGCAAGTGTATCAGAATGTCCTATGAATTCCAGACTTTGCTAGACATACATCCCTTCATATTTCTAAGCTTTCTTTCTTCTGCATAAACTGCAGGTCTGATGTGGAGGAGCTGACAACTTGTAGGCACAAAATAGCTATACTATTATTTATTGATTGTTTGAGTTTTCTTATGTTTAAGAATTCATCCAGCCCTAGCCAGTGTGGCTCAGTTGGTTGTGTTGTTCTGTGCACTGAGAAGTTGCTGGTTCAATTCCCAGTCAGGGCACATGCCTGGGTTATGGGCTTGATTCCCAGTAGGGGGCATGCAGGAGGCAGCTGATCGATGTTTCTCTCTCCTCCCTTCCTCTCTCTCTAAAAATCAATAAACTATTCTTTAAAAAAAGAATTTATTCAGCCTGGCCAGTGTGGTGCAGTGGTTGAGCATTGACCCATGAATCAGGAGGTCACCATTCGACTCCTGGTCAGGGCACATGCCTGGGGTTTCAGGCTCAATCCCCAGTAGGGGGCATGCAAGAGGCAGCTGATTTATGTTTCTCTCTCATAGATGTTTCTATCGCTATCCTTCTCTCTTCTTCTCTCTCAAAAATCAATAAAAACATTTTTTTTAAAAGAAGTAGAGCTTGAATTTCCTAGTAACTGAAGCAAAAAGGATATATATATATATATATATCTATCTCCATGGCTAATATGCTAAGTTTCTGACCATCCAACTGGTCGCTGTGATGAGCACTGACCACCAGGGGGCAGACGCTCAACTCAGGAGCGCCAAGCTGTAGTGACTTGGCAGCTGCGGTTCTCAGGTGATGCACCCTGAAACCAGAGAGGAGAGAGCCCGATTCCTTGCGGGTCCACATGATTCCATCTTCGGCTGTGGGTTATGTTGTTGCTGGGGCACTCTTGGCTCGGAATTTGGTTTACTGCACACTTGTGTTTGCGTTCCACACCCTGTACGGCAACAACTTTGCAGAGTGTGCTCTTGCACTCCGGGACCCCTCGGGGGATGTCGGAGAGCCAGTTTTGGCCTGATCCCCACAGGCCAGGCCAAAGGACCCCACCTGCTGGAGGGACCCTGCTTACTCTGCAGATGCTGGGGAGGGATCATGGAAGTTGGCTCCAGGGGGTGTCTGGCCCATCTCACCCAGTCCCGCCCCGCTGGCCACCTTCTAATTAATTTCCTTTTAATGTGCATGAATCTGTGCACCGGGCCACTAGTATGGAATCATATTATAAACCACCCCTATATTCAGAAAGACAAACATTTTATAAATCCTCAAAGTAATATAATGTGTTTTTATTACAATCTACATAATAAACAGTCTCTAAGTTGAATTACTTGAAACTTGTACATGCTATCTCCTGAAAGTTTAAATAATCTGATTGGGAAAAAAAATGTGTGGAAATACGTCAAGTAGTATGCAATAAAATTCTAAATTCATTCTGCTCCTGGAAATAGGTGTTAAGCCAATATCTTACAACCAATTTATAATTCTGCCTCTGGCTCCTAAGCCTCCACCAGAGAGAGCTTTCATGGTAAGTGTTTCAGTCCAAGTGATTTAACAGAGCCCTAACACAGAACTTTGGGGTGGACAGCAAAGGCGTCATATTAGACATGTGGGTGAACATGTATTATTCTAAAACTAGAGGCCCGGTGCACGAAATTTGTGCACAGGTAGGGTCCCTAGGTCTGGCTGGTGATCAGGGCTGACCTGTGGGGCGACCGGCGGAGCTATGGGGTGGGGGGGGTGGGGGGGTCCTGCTGGCACCGCCTTGGCTTGTCTGGGGCCTGCAGGTTGGGGGCAGCTCCTGCATTGAGTGTCTGCCCCCTGGTGGTCAGTGCATTTCATAGAGACCGGTCCTTCCACTGGCCATTCCGCCATTTGGTTGATTTGCATACTAGGCTTTTATTATATAGGATGAATCTGGACTTAATTATGTCCAAAGAACGGACAAAGATTGCCTAGGAGTAACCTACAATACAAATGACCTTCCCTTCTAGCTTAATTCTTTATATTTGTACTAGAGGCCTGGTGCACAAAAATTTGTGCACTCGGGGGGAAGAGGGGGTCCCTCAGCCTGGCCTGTGCCCTCTCGCAGTCTGGGACCCCTCGGGAGATAACGCCCTGCTGGCTCAGGCCTGCTCCCGGGTGGCAGAGGGCAGGCCCAATCCCTAGGTGCAGCCCCTGGTCGGGCTCAGAGCAGGGCTGATTGGGGTGTTGGGGCGCCTTCCCCTGTCATGCACAGAGCAGGGCGGATCGGGAGGTTGCGATGCCACCCTCAGTCACGCTCAGGGTAGGTCCGATTGGGGGGTTGGGGCACCGCTCCCTGTCACACTCAAGGCAGGGTCGATGGGGAGGTTGCGGCGCCACCCCCTGTAATGCACAGAGCAGGGCCAATCCGGGGGTTGGGGCGCTGCCCCCTGTCACACACAGAGCAGGGCCCATCAGGGGGGTTGGGGCTCCTTACCCTGTCACGCACAGAGCAGGGTCGATCAGGGGGTTGGGGAGCTCCCCCCTGTCATGCACAGAGCAGGGCCCATCAGGGGGTTGGGGGGCTCCCCCCTGTCACGTACAGAGCAGGGCCCATCAGGGGGTTGAGGAGCTCCCCCCGTCACTCAGAGAGTAGGGCCGATAGGGGAGTTGGGGCGCCGCCCCCTGTCACACACAGAGCAGGGCGGATCAGGGTGTTGGGATGCCGCCACTCTCACACTCAGGGCAGGGCCGATGGGGAGGTTATGACTCTACCCTGTCACACACAGAGCAGGGCCCGTTGGGGGGGGGGGCGGGTTGGGGCGCCGCAACTTGTCACACACAGAGCCGCAGGGCGATCAGAGGTTGGGGAGCTCCCCTGTATCAGGCACAGAGCAGGGCTGATCAGGAGGTTGGGGCGCCTTCCCCTGTCACAAACAGAGCAGGGCGGATAGGGAGGTTGTGGCCCCGCCCCCTGTCACACACAGAGCTGCAGGGCGATCAGGGGGTTTGGGCGCTGCCCCCTGTCACGCTGATCCCGGTCCTGGGAGGCCTCTTGGCTCCGCTGATCCCCATGCTGGGAGTCATATTACCCTTTTACTATATAGGGTAGAGGCCTGGTGCATGGGTGGGGCCGGCTGGCTTGCCCTGAAGGGTGTCCTGGATCAGGGTGGGGGTCCCCACTGGGGTGCCTGGCCAGCCTGGGTGAGGGGATGATGGCTGTTTGCAGCTGGTCACACACCATTCAGGGTGGGGGTCCCCACTGGGGTGCTTGACCAGCCTGGGTGAGGGGATGATGGCTGTTTGCAGCTGGTCACACACCCTTCAGGGTGGGGGTCCCCACTGGGGTGCCTGGCCAGTCTGGGTGAGGGGCTGAGGGCTGTTTTCAGGCTGGCGGGTGACGGAAGCTCCCAACCGCTCCTTTTTTTCTTTTTTTCTTTTTTTAATTCTGGGCCAGCTTTAGCTCTGAGGCTCCAGCTCTTAGGCCTCCGCTGCTGAAAGTAGGTAATCGGAACAATGTATAACTCCAGCTCTGACTCCAGCTCTGAGATCCCAGCTCGCTGAAAGCTGGTTTCTGGGTTTTTTTTTTAGCTTCTATATTTGTTACAATGTTTCTTAAACTGCAGGCTCAGTGGCCTGCAAGGCAGGCGGGGAACGTTGGTTTCCTCTGTCACTGAAGCAAGCAAGCCTCATGTTAGTTTCAAGCTGCCTGGCTGCCGGCCGCCATCTTGGCTGACAGTTAATTTGCATATCGCCCTGATTAGCCAATGGGAAGGGTAGCGGTCATACGCCAATTACCGTGTTTCTCTTTTATTAGATAGGATATCCCTTCATAGTTCATATCAAGATGTTTCACATTCATTTAAATACCACGATCACCTGTGTGCAAATTTCTAACAGCCTCATGTCACAAATAGAGAAACCAGGCTCAGAGACGCTAAGGCACTGCCGATGGAGAACAGCTGGTAAGGGCAGAGGTGAGAATGCAACTCCAAGGTGGCCTCTTCCACTCCAGCAAGATGGCCACACTATGAACGGTCATTGTTAGATCATAACACCAAAGTAACAGTTGCATTTCTATCTGCTCGAATATCCTGTTCATCTTTCTGCATTATTTATGAAGAGGTCAGGTCCACTGCAGGAGCCTGCTAGATCCCTAGTGCCTTTTTTTTTGTATTAAAATCGCAAATGTGTACCTCTCAGGACATCCTTGTATCCTTGATGAAGGAAGTGACATAGATGGGGATGCATAATTTTATAGAATTTCATGAATGCTACCCCAAAATTTGATGTCAGGAATCTTTCTTTAGGAAAGCATGGAATCTTGTAGGTTTAAAATGACTGTGAGTAGATTTTTTGTCTTTGTATTTTCATTGTTTTCAGGTTTCAGAGAAGCATTTGATGCATCATAAATAGCGACCTAAACAGATGGTTTCCCACACATTCAATGCTATCACAGCACAGAGATTCATGACACGGCATTTTTAATATCGGTTACTCAGAGTTAAGGGAGTCAAAGTCTGTTTCAGATTTTATAAAAACAGAATTGCACTGAGTATGTTGTGAGCTCACTATGGGGAAATTAGGAAATTGTAGCATTTTAAGTTATAGAAAAATAAAGTATCTTCTGCATTTATAAAATAATTAACATGAAAGTATGGCATTTACAACTCAAAGATACAACAAACCAAATAAAACAATTTGATTCAACAAAGACATTGAGGTCCTAGAATGCACAGGCCCTGGGCTAAAAATACATTGGAAAAAAAAACAAAAACAAAACACAACAAAAACAAAAAACAGAACTAAGACAGAGTTCCTGACCCAGGAGCACTCAGAGACCTAACAGAGCTGGATATGTAAGCAAGTAAATTACAATGCAGTCGAATGAGGGCAGAAATACATGTAAACGGCACAAGGTCGAGTCATAACTTTTTCCATGGGTTTCAAAGAATTTGTCCTCTCCATCACCTTCATTCCACCCACTGTGACTAAGAAGTTCATGTGTGCCCAGCTGGGGTGGCTCAGTGGTTGAGTGTCAACCTAAAAACCAGGAGGTCACAGTTCTGTTCCTGATCAGGGCACATGCCTAGATTGTGGGCTCAATCCCCCATGTAGGGGGGTGGGTGCAGGAGGCAGCTGATCAATTATTCTCTCTCATCATTGATGTTTCTATCTTTCCCTCTCCATTCCTCTCTGAAATTAATTTAAAAAAATTATATACATATTTAAAATGGTACCCAAAGGCAGCCTAAAGTACAATTCAGTGGGGAGCATCAGACAGGAACTTAGGTTTGTCTAAGCTTCGCTGGCAAACCAGTTGTAGAGCTGGGACTTGATGACCTAGAGCCCATCTCAAAATCCAGACTTTCCAACAGTCCTTCTCCATAAGAGGTTTACTTTGCAGTTCTCCCGGGACATCGGTAAAGTGTTTCACTCCCTCCGGTTTTAACAAAACGAAGGTTTGCAACACTTTTATTCCTTTTCTATATATTTCTTAAGCCATCTGACATTTTCACTCACTTTACGCTTTGTCCTTTTCAGACAACACTTTCTTCTTGCAAACGCTCCCAGCTACAATGGCAGGATAACTGAGCATGCAGCACCATGAGCTCACCTGGAACCAGCAGTGCCTGAGTGACTCACTCCTTGTCCTCCTCACTAACGGGGTGACCAATAGCACACATAATCACTTTATACATAATCAGTTCTATTCCTTCCGGAACACAGGTGTGATTGCATGATGCCCTGAGGAAGCAGAGCAACAAAAATGATCACCTGGCAATGACCGCAGCCTCCCATGGGTGTCAGGAGGGTTTCCACAGTTTAGCAGTAGCCTGTGGCTGAACGTATTGTGTCTCCCTAGAGGCCTCTCTTAACCAAACATGGCCCCAATCCCCGCTGCTTCTCCTTGACATGGGGAACAGGAGGTCTTCCATTTAGGGACCAAGTGTGCTGGGCCTTTTGTTTAGAATCCAGAAAGCAAGTGACTAAGGAGTGTGTATTCTTGTTTTATTGCCAGGATGTAGCACCAAGCCTGGGTATGTGCTCACTACAGGAGGGATGGATTAATGAATGAATGGAAGAAATGGGATTACAAATCACAGTAGAAGTCAAGGCCAGTTCCCAAAAGCCCCCACAACTGTACTGAAGTTCCTGGACCAACGTGACCTGAGAGTGGAGCACACTGGCCACCAGTAGCTGCTCCCGCAGCAGTAGGCCAGCCAAAAGCACAAAAGGTTCATGCATAGATAGACATTTCAGCTTTAGACTGGTTGGGAACATGGTATGCACATGGGGACTAGTCAGTGAGCATCTGTGAGCGTTCCTAAATGGGAGCACGCCATCTCCCAGCCAGGTCAGATTACTCGCATCTCCTGGCCACATCAGTAGCTCAAGTTGCAGGGTCACTTTTTGTGGCACCCGACCTCTGAAATGTAAAACCTCCCTGCTTCCTTTGGCATCCATTCTGAATGTATTTGATCTCAATTTGTTGAAAGAAATTAGTGCTATTAAATGGGCACCTCTTCGAAGGTCCTCCACACCTCAGGCCAATGGATGGCATCACCACAGTGCATCGCATCTCAAGTTTTCAGAGCTCGCACGTAGAGAAGCACCAGTAAGCACCACCTGACAACAAAGTCAGGAGGAAAGGCAAATGAACATAGCCCGCCCCATGACAAGACACAGTGCTGTGCTTAGTCTATTGGTACACAGGTGAAACCTGGATTCTTGGGAAATGACCACTGATTTGGAGTAGAGAACAGTCATTTCACATCTCCCTTCCCTTTCACAAATGAGGAACATATTTAAAATCCCAAGGAAATGTTTGCAATTCATTAAGGATCTCTTTCTAAAACTCTACTCTACCAGACCACTAGGGGGAAAGTGGTGAGAGAGGAGACTGGGGAAGGAGGGCACAAGGCAATAGGGATGAGTTCTCACTCATTGCTGTGTATGGAGATGTGGGAAGGTTACCACTGTTCTGGAGCACAAATGGAGGCATTCCTGTTTATAACAGAATTTCAGAGGACTGTAGCCTGGGGACTGGCAAGTAAGTATCAAAGGTGTCACCTGGGTCATCAGGGAGAGAAAAAAAAAATCTCTCTGAAGAAATTCATTCCAGGATTTTGATTAGGGCACAGTTTGCAAAAGATCCTTGTTAAAATAGGGTAAAACTCACTATAACCCACAGGCCCATTCTCAATGATTAGACTACCAGATTACTCCCACTATCGAGCTCCAGGGAATAGGACCAGACTTGGTTGATCTTGATAAGTGGTTTTCAACTGGGGATGATCCTCTCAACCCTGGACATTGGTCTAGAGATACTTTTGCTCCTCACAACTGGCATTCATTTGGGTAGAAGTCAGAGATGCTGCGACACAGAACAGCCCCCACAGCAAAATATTACTCAGCCCGAAATGTTAACAGAGCCGAGGTTGAGAAACTGGTGTCAGCTTAGAAGAGAAAAAGCCTAGGTACGGCAGGAGATGCAATATAGGGAGATTAAAGGATGTGATGAAACCTGAAAAAGGGAAAATCGAAAGTGCTAAGGACATGCTTTATTAAGAACAGCCCCAGGGGAGAGAGCAGAGCCCTGGGAATGCCATGCAGGCAGGGTCAACTGCAAGGCCAAGGTATGACCCATAGGAAGAGAAAACCAAAGGGAGGAAGCAGCATTAAAAACGAATGATGAACATGGGACAATGAGGCAGGCGCCATGTCACGTGCATTGCAGGGTATTAGCATTTCAGGCCTCTGTCCAGTAGATGCTAATGCCTCCTGCCCAGTTGTAACAACCGGAAATATCTCCAGCCATGGCCAGATGTTCCCCAAGACACAAAAACATTCCTGCTTAAAAACAATTTTTCTAGAATGATCTTTTTGAATTAAATATTTACTGGCAAATATACTTTCTTTCATTTCCTTAATCTTGGTCCTTCTAGATTCAAATTCCTTCTTTTCTAAAGTAGGCTTTTTGTTCATTTTTTTTTAGTAGATATGCATTGGATGCATTCTCCCAGTTTTTCCCCCCAAAAGTATTCTTATGCTGCCCTCCCTTTTCAATAATCATTGAGCTGGATTTGGAATATTCTGTACTGATTGTTATTTCTTTCAGTACATTGAAGTTAGCAATGTACTGTCTTCTGTCTTAGTATTGGAAAGTGTATCTTTAGTTTATTTCTCATTTGTAGGTAATCTTTTCCCCTTGGGTTGTTTCTAAGATTTTTCCCTTTCTTTTTTGTTGACTCATCATGCTATGTTTATATATGGATTTGTTTTTATTTATTCTGCTTGCAATCATTGTTTCATGAATCAAAGGATTTGTGTTTCTCTTCAATTCTGGAAAATTGTCAACATTGGAGTGATCTCTCTCTCTCTCTCTCTCTCTCTCTCTCTCTCTCTCTCTCTCTCTCTCTCTCATTTTCATGATTCAGAATCCAGAATGATGCATGTTGGAATTTCTCATTCTATCTTCTGTATTTCAACTTCTTCCTCCTTATTTCTCTAGCTTCTATCTCTATATAGTGCATTTGGGGCAATTTCTTCAGATGTATATCTTCCATGCCTAATTCTCTCTTCAACTGTGTCACTGGCAAAACAAATACATGATTAAGGCACTAATTCTCAACTCAAGAACTTTACATCTAGTAGACTAACCAGACATATGAAAAGAAAGTTACATTGCAGTGTAATAAGAGCAGAATTCAAGATGTCTGTAGGAATTACCAATGGAATAGAAAGAATGGTTATGCTGAGGGAAAAAAGAAGGAAATCATAGAGGAAGTCACCTCTTAGCCACGTTTGAAATATAAATATTCTAGGAGGGGATGTAAGAAAGGGTATCCAAACAGATGGCAGATAATGTGCAAAATCATGAGTCTTTAGGGACCATTAAAGAATCCTATACAATAAAAGCCTAATATGCTAAGTGTCCGGTCGTCAGGTCATCCGTTCAACCAATCAAAGCATAATATGCTAATGATATGCTAAGGCCGCTCAACCTCTCACTATGATGTGCACTGACCACCAGGGGCAGACACTCCGACCAGTAGGTTAGCTTGCTGCTGTGGTCCGGCCAATTGGGACTGAGTGAGACAGGCTGGAAACACCCTGGAGCCCTCCCCGTCCCTCCTCAGCCCCCAATTGTGCACCGTGGGGTCTCTTGGCCTGGCCTACACCCTCTCCCAATCCAGGACCCCTCGGAAGATGTTGGAGAGCTGGTTGTGGCCCGATCCTGCAGGTCAGGACGAGGGACCCCACTGGTGCATGAATTTGTGCACTGGGCCTCTAGTTAACTGTAACTACTATGTGGATACATCTGTAGAGAGTAGTGAGAGATCCTGGAGAGTTGCTTAAAGCTAGTTAGGAAAACCCTGTGTACTATGTATGAAGTGTTTACACTTTATTCTATTGGCAATGGGAAAGCAACAGAAGTGTTCAAGGAGGTATAGGTAGAAAGGGAAAGGAGGAAGGGAAAAAGGGAGGGAGGGAGGGAGGGAAACAGATATGAATTTGGGCAAGCTAACTTTGTGGCCTTGGAAGAATTAAGATGTAGGGAGACTGGTTACAAGAGAGCTGCATTAATCTAGGTAGAGATGATGAGAACTTGAACTGAGATAGTATCGGTAAGAATGGAGAGACTCTGAATTAGAGATATTTCTAAGGTGGACATATGAATGTGTTAGCCAGCTGGCTATGGAGGCTGATGGCTAGCAGAGGGTTAGACATAAGGACACGCAGTTTTTGGATTGTGAATGTGAATGGACAGTGAGACCATTAAAGAGAGTAAGAAATTGAATTTTGAGAGCAACCAGAAAAAAGTTCCATTCGGGGGACATAAGTTATGAAATGGATGCGATATATCCTGGCTGAGAAGTATGGTTGGTAGTTGTAAATACATCTTTAAAGCTTGTCAGAGAAATCAGACAGGGAAATACTGCTCTGGCGTCATCAGCATGCAGCTGCTAACTGAGTACAATGGAAGGGAGTGATTGAGAATCAGCTGTGGTGGGGAGTGTCCAAAAACGTCTTTTGTGTCATGGTGGTGATGGAAATTGTGTCAAACCTACACAGACTATCTGAGAGGGCGACAGTTTTCAGACTTTCCCCTTATGGTTCCTTCAAATTTATCTTCTTTTACTTGAAGAAATAATTTAATAAGATCTTTTGCATCCAATATATTTCACTAATATATTTTAATGTTACAATTTTATAATGACATATTTTAATATTGTTATGTATTTTAATAGTATACTAATTAAATAGTTTAATAACAAAAACGTGTGTGTTTGCACACCTAATGCGAGATCTTCTTTCTAAACACTTATCACATTGAATTAAAATACTTGTCTTACTTATCTATCTTCTCCTGTAGACTTTGAGCTCCTTGGGCTGGGGTGATGCTTCACTCAATTTTCTATCCCAAGGATTTATCACAGTGCGTGGCACAGAGTGAGAACTTTGTATGTACTGGGTGGATGCGTGGGCAGATGGATGGATGGATGGGTGGGTGGGTGAGCGGGCGGATGGATGGATGGATGGATGGATGGGTGGGTGGATGGGTGGATGGATGGATAGGTGGGCGGGTGGATGGATGGATGGATGGATGGGTGGGTGGGTGGATGGATGGATGGATGGATGGGTGGGTGGGTGGGCGGATGGATGGATGGATGGATGGGTGGATGCATGGATGGGTGGGTGGATGGATGGATGGATGGATGGGTGGGTGGGTGGGTGGATGGATGGATGGATGGGTGGGTGGGCGGGCGGGTGGATGGATGGATGGGTGGATGCATTGATGGGTGGGTGGGTGGATGGATGAGTGCAGGGGTGGATGCATGGATGAACTGAACAAGCCTCAAAGTAGAGATGGTTTTTTTCCAATTTAACCTGCTACAATTTATATAATAACTGAAACACTGGATCAATTCTTTTTTTAATGTTTTTTTTTTAAATTGATTTCAGAGAGAGGAAGAGAGAGGGAGAGAGAGGGAGAAACATCAATGACGAGAGAGAATCATCGATTGGCTGCCTCCTGCACACCCGCCACTTTGATTATATAATAACTATTTTAGCCAATGGCAGTGGAATTCGAGAGGGCTCTCCTTAGGCCACTAGCATCAGAATCGTTAGAATGCTGTACATCTGGACCTCACCCCAGATCTACTGATGTAGATTTCTTGGCCCCCGGGCCTGAAAATCTGCATTTTAGACAGAACACGGGTTATTCGTAGGTGCACTACAGTTTGAAAACTACTGGCTTAGGATTTCAGATTCTTGCTTATTTTTCCCATTGCATGAGTTTTTATTTTATGTTTCCATCTTGAAAGCCATATTATCTGTCAGTATGATCTATCAACCCATATTATCAACCCTCTTGGACGTAGGCAGGGCAAAATGACTAAACACATATAAATGAGTCAGAGCAAAGAAAGCACTTTCTGCCAGTTGCCTTGTGTTCTCTTCCTGGAGGGGTAAATGAGGACTTGGGGTCAGCTCTTGCATGGGAGGAGGAGGAAAGAGAACTTGTGGCTGGAGCCTGCTGGCTGCTATTTGACCCCTTCTCTCTGGCAGGAGTGATGGTGCAGGCGAGACAGGAAGGCACTGGAGATCCCTGGATCTCAAAGTTAACAGAGCGTAAGAGGCGCTGTCTTGGTGTGGTGTTGTTTTTTGCATTTAGCTATCTGTCTCTTGTTTGATGCTAAGATCCTTTGGGTACAGGACTTTATTATGTGTTATATCTCTTAGATATGGCCAAGTGCCTAGCATTTAGAACACGGGGGGATTGAGGGAGAAGGGGAGGGAAGATTAGTGGTGTTGATGGGTGTTCAGAATCCAAACTTAACCTATTGGTTTAAGTTGCTGAAAATTTTTATATCATTGGATATACCTATCTTTAAAAATTTACATTTCAGAGCCAAATCTAAGTGGTTTAAAAACATTGTTTACCCTCGAATACTATACTCCCCATACCACTGACTATTGAAAAGAAACATGTTAAATTAGAACCAGCAAATTTTGGCAGGAACTTAAAATGCTCTTTGGTTTCCCTTGAATGCTTGTACTATTCTCGCTCCTCTGTCTGGCATGCTGTATTCCCTCACCCCCAAATCTCCACATCGCCTTCAACACCCAACACAGAGGACATTTGATTCACCTGGAGTCCATGTGGTATAACATCAGGCCAGGAAAACCTCAACCCAGGGATGCCAAAACCTCAGGGAGTTAATGACACTTTCGAGATCAGTGACTAGAGCAGACACTGCTAATTGTAGATTTTTTCCCCGGTGGCCTGATGCAGCTGTAGAATCCCATGGCAGCGTTTCAGTAAACTGCCACCGACCAGTTAAATTGATACCAAAAATATCCAGCTTGCCACGGTGACCCATCTGTCCACGTTCTCCCAGACAGAAGTGACCTCTCTTTCTTCTTTAATTCTTTTTAAAAAATAGGTTTTTATTAATTATTGAGCAGATATAAAACATTTATAAAGGGTACATAAGCTATAAAGGGTCACGTGACCTCAAACACCTGTTTAGCTGCCATTCGGTCTAAACAAAAGAACATAATCGTTGCCTTTGGAGGTTCCTGTGGCCTTTCCCTGGCCCTATCCCTTCTAACTCCGTCTTAGAGGCAACTCCCCTCTTAAATTTGGGGGTTTTCATTTATTTGCTTTACTTTATAGCTTTTCTATACACTGTTATCCTTAAGCAATACATAGCTGAGTGGTTTTTTTTTAAAAAAAATTTCATATAGTATCATACGTTTTTCACTTCAGGATAAATTTTATGAGGTTTATTCATGTTGTGGACAAATGTAACCCATTCATTTCTGCTGCTGTGTAGTATTGCAGTGTGTTAATGTACTCTATGTATTCATTCATTCTACTATTTATGGACCCTTACATGATTCCAGTTTGGGGAACCTAGGAGCAATTTTGCTTTGAATCGTCTTGCACATGTGTTTAGGTGCAAGAGCTTCCCTTGGGTCATACACAGGAGTGGAATTGCTATAGGGTATGAATATGCTCAGCTGTATTAAAGGCCAAATTGATTTCCAAGTTATTTATATCAATTTATACTTCCACCGTAAGCACATAATAATAACTCAGTGACAGCCATGATGGTGATTGATGATAGCTGACTCAGTGTTTCCTGCATGCCTGGCAGTATAGTAAGTCCTCAATGTCATTGATGGGTTCTTGGAAACTGCAACTTTAAGTGTTGGATCATACAGTAGTTTTACTTTTTTAAATATTTTTTATTGATTTAAGAGAGGAAGGAAGAGGGAGAGAGAGAGAGAAACATCCATGATGAGAGAGAATCATGGATCAGCTGCCTCCTGCAAGTCCCCCACTGGGGATCAAGCCCACAACCCAGGCATGTGCCCTTGAATGGAATCGAACCCAGAACCCCTCAGTTCGCAGGTCGATGCTCCATCCACTGAGCCAAACCGGCCAGGGCCAGTAGTTTTACTTTTATGAAGAAACACCAAGCTGTTTTCCACAGTGGCTGTGCCAATTTACATTCCCACCAGTAGTGAGGTAGGGTTTCCTTTTGTCCACATCCTCAACAACGCTTGCTCTATTTTGTCTTTTTGATGATAATCATTCTAAAAGGTTGAGGAGATATCGCATTGTAGTTTTGACTTGCATTTCCCTGATGATTAGTGATGGTAAGTGCCTTTTGACCACCTACATATTTTTGGAAAAATGTTCCTCTGCCCATTTTATAATCAGATATATTTGTTTTCTGTTGAATTATATGAGTTTTTTATATATTGTGGCTATAAGCCCCGTATCAGATACATGATTTACAGATAAGGTTCTCTTATCTGTTAGGTTGCCTTTTCATTTTAATTGATGGTTTCTTTTGGCTCTGTATCATAATAAACCATATGATGAAAATTTTAAGAAATGTTTTTAATATATTTTATTGATTTTAGAGAGGAAGGGAGAGGGAGGAAGGGAGAGGGAGGAAGAGGTAGAAACATCAACGATGAGAGATCATCGATCTGCTGTCTCCTCCACGCCCCACACTGGGGATCGAGACCATAACCCAGGCATGTGCCTTGACCAGGAATCGAACCAGTGACCTCTTAGTTCATGGGTCAGTGCTCAATCACTGAGTCACACTGCCTGTGCTGCAGAGCTTTTTAATTTGATGTAGTCTCACTTGTTTATTTTTGTTTTGTTGTCTTTGTCCTTGGTGCCCACAGGAATATTAACTGAATAAAATAATTTAGAGAGGGCCAATTTTGCTGTATAAAATAGTAATTTTTCCTCTACATTAGCCATAGACATACTCCTGCAGAGGTTAATGGAATACCTGCCAGGGATGTTACAAAAAGCATTCCTTCCCCAGGAAGGAGGTTGGACTATATAACATTAAGCTTCTTCCAACTCTAAAATTTCTCAGTCTCTGTACAAATATTTGACCTATCCAGGAAAGTTCCCATTGTATCCTACCTCTAAGTCTTGACCAGCCAGATTCCCTGGATCTTGAAATGGAACACACATATCCAGACAAGTGCATACAACACAAATGTACACAATAATAAATAATTATTTAGCACTCAAGTCACTCAGTTTTTAAATAACCTCTATTGTGATGCCAGGTAGAAAATCAGCCACTCTTAGAAATTCAGTCTCTTGGGAAGACCTGGAGAAAGTTGGCAAATTATGGCCCTTGGGCCACATATGGCCCACTGCCTGGCTTTGTAAATAAAGTTTTATTGGAACACTAATGCTCATTTGTTTTCATATTGTCTGAGACTGCTTTCATGTTATAACTAGAGGCCTGATGCATGACATTCGTGCACTGGGGCGGGGGCCGGGGGCTGCTCTGTCAGCTCGGCCTGTGCCCTCTCACGGTCTGAGACCCCTTGGGGGATGTCCAACTGCCGGCTTAAGTGAGATGGGAAGGTGCCTATCTGTCTACCAGTCAAACCTGGGAACAAATTAGTGGCCAGAATGGGCATGGCCACTGCAAACATATGAAACCTGAATAGGCTCCTGGGGAGCGGGACTAAGCCAGCAGTCGGACATCCCCCGAGGGGTCCTTAGTGCTGCTGCTGAGGCGGGAGAGGCTCCAGCCACCACTGCTGTACTCACCAGCCGTGAGCCCAGCTTCTGGCTGAGCGGTGCGCCCCTTGTGAGAGCGCACTGACCACCAGGGGGCAGCTCCTGCATTGAGCATCTGCCCCTAGTGGTTAATGCATATCATAGTGACTGGTTGTTCTGCTGTTCAGTTTATTTGCATATTAGCCTTTTATTATATAGGATAGCAGAGTTGAGTAGTTGCAGTAGAGACCATATGGCCTGCAAAGTTGAAAATATTTATTTGTTATAATGGCCTTTTGTATAAAAAGTTTGCCAACCTTCGTTCTAGAGTTTGACTTGGAAAAACTTAACCACCTCTATGACCTGTGTGGTTTTGCTGCCAGAGGAATACATGAGTGGAATTCCTCCATTGTTTGTGAGAGTGGGGTTCTTGAGGCATTGCTGAAATAAGAATTTTCAGAAGCCCCCACAGGAGGATGAGAGGAGGCATAGAAGATTTTATTGGCATGGAGTTGGATTCCTCAGTTTCTAGTGTCCCATTTTCTCCAAGCCAGTCCTGAAAGAGGGGCAGCTGGGAGTTTGGCAGAACCAGAAACAAGGCCAGTGTCCAGAGCTCCCGTGAGCCATCTGGGCACAGGGGAGCACACCCATCTCCCATAGGAGGGCCAGGAACATGGTGGGAGAAGAGAGAGTTCACTTCTTTGTTTGGAAGTTTAAATATTCAGGTTTCATGTGCTTGCAGTGGCCATGCCCATCCTGGCGACTAATTTGTTCCCAGGTTTGACTGGCAGACAGGTAGGCACCTTCCCACCTCACTCAGACCTTACTGGGCATGCAACTAGACTGCCTTTGTCTAGTTCCTTCCCCCATCAGTCAGCAGAGAATAGACTTGGAGAATGTTAGATGCAGCTCTTTAGCAAAACTGTATAAATGGCATGTCTAAACCTAGTCTTCCCTTTCCTGCTTATAATTACCAGGCTATTACAATGGCATCAGTTTCATTCCTCCCAATAAAACTAGTCTAGCAGATCTTTGTTTGAGAAAAGGAAGTTAAATAATTATAACACTCAAAAATATCAAACTGTATGATCAATTTTAATGAAATCTCAAGAATAGCCAGAAACTAAACCCAAAGCAAATTATGTGTGAACGCTGACCTCCTTAAGGGTGTGTTGAATTGTATCAACAACATTTTATAACTGGAAGACTGGAGCAACCCAATAATTTTTTAGGTCACAGAGTGTAACTAATTGAATAGAAAAAGGGATCCACATCTTGAGATTATATCCCTGGAGAAGGCAATACCTGAAACAGATTGAGTTTTTTGATTAACTTATTCCTTAGTGAGAAGTGAAACATCCAAACAGATGAAAAGTCTTAATAGGAAACAGCCAGAGCATACGTCATTCTGTACCTAACATTTGGGAAGTGCATGTGCCCAATGCTCTGTGGCCTCTGCTCCCATGTGCGTGGAATGATGCTTAGTCAAAGACAAACCAGAAAAGATGGCCATTGCCTATCCACATTTTTTCTTCTTCAACACAAAGTTTCGGCTTTAATTGTTTCTCTAACCATCGATTTCCCAATAGCAAAACCAATTTCGTTTTCTTTGGACAATCTAATAAATGAAGATAAAATTAGGGAATATCTTAACTGCCTAAAGGGGAAGCCCAGTTGAAGACAAATGATTGTGTAAAGTTAATTTAGAAATCCAGAGTGATATCTCCTTCCAGCCATATTTCAACCTAAAGGTCTCTCATGCTTAAGCAAAGAGTGAGTTGTCATCTGAGAAGAAGACACACAATTCAAAGCCTGATGATACCACCTTCCTCCTTCCCCCTCCAGTTTAAACAATGTGTGTGTGTGTGTGTGTGTGTGTGTGTGTGTGTATATATGCCTAATATACAAATTGTCCCCTCGGGAGTTCGACTGGAGTTCGATCACTCACTGAGATGTGCACTGACCACCAGGGGGCAGCGCAGAATGAAGGGAGGCCCTGGCCGGCAGCCAGAAGGAAAGCCCCGGCCAGCCGCCGGAAGGCCCCAATTGGCCCTGATCGCTGGCCAGACCTAGGGACCCTACCCATGCATGAATTTCGTGCACTGGGCCTCTAGCCTATATATATAAAAGCCAAGCGACTGGAAGGACTGGTCACTATGATGCACACAATCCCCGGCCAACCGGCCCGACTGTGGGTGGGGCCAGCTGGCCAACCTCCTGCAGCCCCTCCCCTTGGCTGGCCCGGCCCTGTTAGGCCCCAATCAAGGCAAGCTGGCCCCACCCATGCACGAATTTGTGCACTGGGCCTTTAGTTTATACTAGTAAACATGCCTTGCTTTTCAGTTGTATTTAAAGAATGCTTGTTTGGGGCCCTGGTGAGCACATTAAAATAGCAGTCTTTCAAGTATACAGAGAATTATTTTTCCTTCCCCAGTGGAGTAATTGCTGGAAGTGCAGCTCTTTGGAAATGTATTACTTAAAAATGATGTGTGGAACGTGGGCGAGTTTGAAATCAGCAAGAGGCCTTAGCTCCAAACTGAAGCCCTCTCATTTGAAAGAAGACTGAACCGTGGGCTTGTGAATGTGCATCTTTGACTAAAGTTCCTTTATGTGGTTCATGGAAGCAGCGTGTATGTGATGCTGATGTACGGCAGTGGGATACATTGCTCCGGAGTTCAGAGTTTATCATTAAATAGACCTCAGCTCAAGTCTTAGATCTGACACTTCATCATTGTATGACCTTGGGGATGATGATGTTGTCTCAGAATGTTACCTACCATACCTGAAAGTAAGACTGATCCCTTGCCATCGTGTTAAGTTATTAAATGAAATAGTACATTTAAGAGTCTTAACTTAGTGCCTGGAATGTAATAAAGGAGTGAGAAAAATGTGCATGACGTTCCCATGCTCGTTAGCGGCCACTCCAGGGGGGAAGCTATGAACAGCTAGTACAGACCATTTTTTTCTTTTCTAATTGCCATTCTGACATTTTGCAGATAAGAGCTCTTTGCTTATTAAGAGGGGGGAGGGGGGGAAGCGAGTGGCTTTCTTCCAGCTGTGTGTCTTGAGACACCTATGATTTTAAAAATTTGCAGTTGGTAATCTAACTGCGGACTTTAATTGCCATTTGATGAACATAGTCCTGAGCAAAGGAGCCAGAAGGTTAACTGATGAAGTGACAGTATTATTATTCCCATTTTACAAAGGGAACATGGAGGCACTGAGAGGTAATGTAACTTGCCCAGGTTACCCAGCCAGGAATGTGTAGACCGGGGACTCCAGGCCAGGCGGTCTGGCTCCCAGGCCTGTTCTGGGCACGTCTCTGTGTCTGGGTGCTCTGATGTCCCCGCCTGTTGTGGGTGGTGAGTGAGGGGCTGGTGGAGTTGAAGCAGTGGGAACCAACTCCTGAGAGCCCTCTGAAGTGACCCAGGCACAAGCCAGAGCTTGGGAAGTTACTGGTTTGGTTCGAAATCACTCCGGGGATTACGCACCAGAAATGACCCAGGGCCCTGCCTGCCTGGGAAGATGCTTTTTTTCTTTCTAGACCTCTCATTGCCAGGGTCAAGGGGTTCAGGCTCTAGTATAACGGCTGGAATCTGTTGATGAAATACTTTTAGTGGTCTCTTGTTTGGACAAGAGTAGCTTTTAATGTGAAGGGGCTACTTGAATTTGTTGTAAAACTAATGGTAGCTTTTAAGAGCTGGCTTTAAGGATTAATTTAATTAAATTAAGATTTAAAAAAAATCCCCTTTATTGTCAGGGCCCACCCGCTGGTCCCTGAACTACTGCCTTTATTTCTTCCACAAAGATCAAAAATAGAAAAGTGAATGCCTTTCAGATAATCCATCGCCGTTTCTTTTCCTTTGAAGGCAATTTTTTCTCGCAGACTGTATACATGTTTGGGGGATACCCTGTATTTACTGCTTGATTGTATTCTATTTGTTTTCTGGCCGTACCCTTTATAGCTATTTAAAATAATATCTGTTTGTATTCTGTGCATTTCTACAGTTCTGCTGACATAGTCTCTAAGTCTACTGACAGTTAATAACTGTTTTTGCCATGAAGGATCCTTTTAATGTCCCTTACCATGAATTTTGGAAGACTGAAGAAGGCAGCACTGAATGAATGAGAATTAGCGGTGGCTTTCTTTTGGCTAACCGAAGACCAGTTTAACTTCTTATCAGCGCTTCCTGTCTGCCTGAGATGACCAGTGCTCCCAATGGGTTGATAGGATTCCAGTGAAAAGGAAAGAACTCATTTCTGATTGTGTGTAGCCTGACCAGTGCAAATGCATCGTATCTGTCAGGCTCATTGGCAAACTGGAAGGAGTGCCTCAGGTCCCCATTGCTTCCTTTGTAGATATCAGATGGGGGCCGCCCCTCCTTTCTCAATGGCTGGGCCATGCACTCTTTCCATCTTTTCAGGACTTTCATTTTTGAGGGCTTTACTCCTCACATCTCTGGTTTCCACCTTTCACTGTTCTTTGCCGCATAAGCACCTCATGACTGACTTGGTTTCTCCATCTTATAATAGTCTGACTTCCATCCTTCCAATTACCATCAAACTTTTTGAATGTGGCCCATAGGAAGTCCCTGTTCTTTCTTCTTGTACTCCCCAAAAGTATAGCTTCTACACCTCTCCCCTGTTTTGCCCTATCCAAGGTCACCTGCTTGTGGATTCCTCTGGGCATTTTCTAGTCTGCCCTTATTTTATTGATCCGCTTCTGTGTCCTAGCATTTCTCTGCTGCTTTTCTGTCCTCTCTGGCCAGTCCTTAGTCGTGTTCTCTAACTCCCTGTTCCCATAGAAGCTGTGGGGGCATAATGAGGAGCACAGACTTTGGAGTCAGAGAGACCTGGCTTTGAACCTCAACTCTGTCATCACCAGCTATGTAACCTTGGGCAATGCTTAACTTTGAGCTTCAGTTTCTTCGTCTGTAAAATGGGGTGATAATACTCCCTGAGAAGGTGTCGTAAGGATGAAAAGGACATATGGGTATACGGTCTAATATGGTGACTGGCATTTTATTAACTCTCTTCTCATTATAGTTGTAATAATATGGCTTTTATGCAAGGTTTACCGAGGCATCCTCATTTCCAATGGAGCAGCCAGCTTTCATTCTGGACAGTGACTCTGGAACTGTGTCAAGCTCCTGTTTCCCAACCTCCAGGCTCCTGTTTTTACCGGTGTGCTAATTTTCTTCACCGGGATGCCCCATATAATCCAAGTGTCAACATTATTCAAGCAGTGCTCATCCAGCGATTACTTCCTTGCTCAGGTTAACAGAATCTCAGTCCTCACAGCAGCTCTGAGGTAGCAGGGTCCCTCCCTCCCTTGTTTCCTTCCAACCAGTGTGCACTGAGTACTCTATCATGGGCCATGTACTGCTCTTTGCACCGAAGATGCAACGAAAAGCAAGAAAGGCTGGTCTGAAGCATGAGGAGAGGCTCAGTTTTAAGGAAGTGTGATGGGTGCTGTGATGGTGAAGAACACAGTGCGGCGGGAGCATTTCAGAGGCCTCAGCAGAGGTGGGATGAAGTCGTGGGCCAAGTTTCAGTTCTACTCCATCCCACCCCATTTCCAATAGATCCTGTCAGGTCTCCTTATGAAATACCGTATTCCCTTCTCTTCTTCTCTATTCCCACGACACGTTTCATTCAGTCCAAGTATTCCAGGCAACTGGTTTTAGCTGAAATTCGTAAGGGTTTTCTGGATATGTTTCTAGTTCACCTGCCTTCTCTCCGGTCAGTCTCCTAGCAGCTGTCGAGGTCACTCCCCGGAGCACAGATCTGATCAGATCTCTCCCTTGCTTAAAACTCTTTATTGGCTGTACCGGTCAGGATTCAGTATAGGAAGCAGAGGCCACTCTGGGTGTTTTAATCAGGAAAGCATCTAACATGGGGGTAGGGATTAGAAAATCAGATCAGGGTTAGAGGAGCAGGTGCAGGAAGAAGGCTTCCTCTCGGGTCTCTATTAGAAGTCTGGAGTTCAAGAACTTCTGCCAGTGCTGTTATTCATGAACCAGGAAGCCAGTGACCCCACTGCTCCTCCACCACCTGTCCCCACCCACAGCGATGACGGGTCTCAGAACGGTGCTGCAGAAAAACCTCACACCCCCATGATTTTACTTGTCAGAGCGGAAAGCAGCCAGAAGAGGTCAGGAAGATGGTCTCTGTGTCCCTTTCACCTTCCAAACCTCATGCAGATGCACTGAATTACTGTAACCTGATTGTCCTTCAGAGCCCTAGCTTCAAGGAGTCTGGTAACGGTAGGTGTGTGTTTGTCGGCCTCTGTGTGAGAGGGGAGACTGAAATAAATGAGGAGTCAGGTGTGAGCAAGGCACCCTTGGCATCCCTCTCACCAAGCTCTCTGCTGTGTGTGGTTTTGCTACTGCTCATCACATTTTGCTGAACTCCCTGTCTTCCACCATCTACAACATCTGTCACTGGCAGGTGCTAACCAGATATTTGTCGAATGTATGAATGGACAAGCGGATTCGCTCCTGACCCAGTTCTCTCTTACCTTCTGGCCATAACTTGAACGGGAATGACCTTCCTCTACCTGCCGCCTTGTAAACTTTGGGGAAGCAGTGACTGTTTTCCTCACAGAGGTGTCCCTCCTTCCTCACCACTGTTTCCTGTTCTCCAGACCCAGCAACTCCAGTTCTCTTCTCCTATAAAGACATCCCTTTCACTCTCATTTCCTTGCAATCGCAGTTGAAATGTGGTAATTGATAGGCATACTTAAGTGTTTTGTAGCTGCTTTTGTCCTTACTCATGCATAAAGATATGCATTCTATTTTTAAAATATAAACAAATGCACTTTTCTGTTTTAGTGCTAGGTAGTTATACAATACAGATTAAAAGGGGAGGAGCCTTAGAAGGAAAGAATTCTCTTCTCTATAATTTTTTAGGGGAATTTACAATATCTTCACAGTGCTCTGGTTTGCTAGACCCTGACCTTGGAAATTGGATCAGCAAAATAGTCCAGCTAGTATAAAACTCATAGTTCGGGTTCTGAGGTGTAAAACCAGGACCATGAGTATATGTATATGTCACAGTGACTTTCTTAGAACTTAACTTTGCTTTGTGTGGGGTATGGGGAGTCCTTTCTATATCTTTTTTTTTAAGCCCTTTGTTTTATAGAAGTATCTATTTCATATGACAACTGAAACTTGTATAAAAAGACTACCTAGTCTACAGGGAAATTCAGATTTTAAATAGAATTTATTTTTTAGAGCAGTTTTAGGGACCCAACAAAATTGAGCAAAAAGCACAGAGAATTTCCATATACCACTTCCCCACACCCACAGCCTCCCCCATTATCCATAGCCCCCACCAGAGTGGTACATCCTATCTAATAAAAGAGAAACATGGTAATTGGCATACGACCGCTACCCTTCCCATTGGCTAATCAGGGTAATATGCAAATTAACTGCCAGCCAAGGCAGCCAGGCAGCT
This sequence comes from Myotis myotis, assembly GCF_014108235.1. Lineage (NCBI taxonomy): Eukaryota > Metazoa > Chordata > Mammalia > Chiroptera > Vespertilionidae > Myotis > Myotis myotis. The sequence goes on from NW_023416335.1 coordinate 198,288,532, forward strand.
TGAAACTAACATGAGGCTTGCTTGCATCAGTAACAGAGGACTCCAACCTTCCCCGCCTGCCGCTGCAGGCCTCTGAGCTGCAACTCTAAGCAACTATGTAACAAATCCGCCGGGCTTCAGCCAGCAGGATTGCAACATTGTAAGCAAAGGCCAGAAACCTACTTTCAGCAGCGGAGGCCTAAGAGCTGGAGCCAAGCCTCAAAGCTAAAGCTGGTCCAGAATAAAAAAGAAAAAAAGAAAAAAAGGAGCGGTTGGGAGCTTCAGTCACCCCCAGCCTGAAAACAGCCCTCAGCCCCTCACCCAGACTGGCCAGGCACCCCAGTGGGGACCCCCACCCTGAAGGGTGTGTGACCAGCTGCAAACAGCCATCATCCCCTCACCCAGGTTGTCCAGACACCCCAGTGGGGACCCCCACCCTGAATGGTGTGTGACCAGCTGCAAACAGCCATCATCCCCTCACCCAGGCTGGCCAGGCACCCCAGTGGGGACCCCCACCCTGATCCAAGACATCCTTCAGGGCAAACCAGCCGGCACCCACCTGTGCACCAGGCCTCTACCCTATATAGTAAAAGGGTAATATGCCTCCCAGCACCGGGATCAGCGGAGCCGCGAGGCCTCCCGGCACCGGGATCAGCGTGACAGGGGGCAGCACCCAAACCCCCTGATCACCCTGCGGCTCTGTGTGTGACAGGGGGCGGGGCCACAACCTCCCTATCCACCCTGCTCTGTTCATGACAGGGGAAGGCACCCCAACCCCCTGATCAGCCCTGCTCTGTGCCTGATAGGGGGGAGCTCCCCAACCCCTGATTGCCCTGCGGCTCTGTTTGTGACAGGGTGTGGTGCCCCCCTCCCCCCAGGCCCTGCTCTGTGTGTGACGGGGTAGAGCCATAACCTCCCCATTGGCCCTGCCCTGAGTGTGAGAGTGGCGGCACCCCAACCCCCTGATCGGCCCTGCTCTGTGGGTGATAGAGGACAGCGCCCCAACCCCCTGATGGGCCCTGCTCTGTGCGTGACAGGGGGCAGCGCCCTAACCCCCTGATTGGCCCTGCTCTGTGCGTGACAGGGTACAGAGCCCCAACCCCCCTGATGGGCCCTGCTCTGTGAGTGACAGGGGGCAGTGCCCCAACCCCCTGATTGGCCCTGCTCTGTGTGTGACAGGGGGTGGCGCCGCAACCTCCCCATCGACCCTGCCTTGAGTGTGACAGGACGGTGCCCCAACCCCCCAATCAGCCCTACCCTGAGCGTGACTGAGGGTGGCATCACAATCTCCCAATCGCCCTGCTCTGTGCATGACAGGGGAAGGTGCCCCAACTCCCCAATCGGCCCTGCTCTGAGCCCGACCAAGAGCTGCACCTAGGGATTGGGCCTGCCTTCTGCCACCCGGGAGCAGGCCTAAGCCAGCAGGTCGTTATCTCCCGAGGGGTCCCAGTCTGCGAGAGGGCACAGGCCGGGCTGAGGGACCCCCCCCCCCCCCGAGTGCACAAATTTTTGTGCACCGGGCCTCTAGTTTATTATAACTGAAGAACCTGCACTGAAACATTATCACTCAAAGTCCATAGTTTATGTTAGGGATTACTATTCTTTGTGTTATACAGTCTATGGGTTTTGACAAATGTATAATGTCCTGTGTCCACCATTATAAAATCCTACAGAGTAGTTTCACTGCCCTAAAATTCCTGTGTCTTACCTGTCATCCCTCCCTCCTCTCCCAATCCCAGGCAACCACTGACCTGTCTCCATAATTTTGCTTTTTCCAGAATGTCATCTAGTTGGAATCATATGTATGTAGCCCTTTCAGACTGGCTTCTTTCAGTAGGTAATCCAAATTTAGGATTCCTCTATGCCTTTTCATGGATTTGATAGCTCATTTCTGTTTAGCACTGAGTAATGTTTAACTGTCTGGGTGTACCACAGTTTATCCATTCACCTACTGAAGGACATCTTGGCTGCTGCCAAGTTTTGGCAACTATGAATAAAGCTGCTATAATCATCCGTGTGCAGGTTTTTGTGTGCTTGTAAGTTTTCATCTCCTTTGGGTAAATGCCAAGAAGTGCTGGACTGCATGGTAAGAGCTTAAGAGTATATTTCGTTTTGTAAGGAAACACTAAACTGTCTTCTAAAATAGCTGTATGATTTTTGCATTTCCACCAGTGATAGATTATTTTTTTTTGTTAGAGGTTCAAGGGGCTTCTTAAAGATTTATAAAGGAAAAATCCATGCTTACAGAGGTGCAGAGTGGTCAGTGTATGGCCTAGTTTCATTTCACCCAAATAAAAGCATGTCACAGTCCTTTAAAATGCGCATTCTGTTTTCTCCTCTGAACTCAAATAATAGAACTCAAATTTGGTTGCAGAAAAGTGAGACAAAATTATGCATTGTAGCTAATTTCCTGTGAGGTAGGGGCGTGGGCAAGGAAGTTGGATAATCCTATAATTTGTAAGCCCAGGGTCTTGCCAGCTCTCCTCAAGCCACACCCCTTATTATAATGGTGCCTATATGTTGGTCAGGGCACTGGGTTTCTAAGGAACACCCACAGCCTGTTGGTAGCCCCGCTTTTTTTAAAAAAAAAAAAATATATATTTTTTATTGATTTTTTAAAGGGAGAGGGATAGAGAGCTAGAAACATTGATGAGAGAGAAACGTTATTGATTGACTACCTCCTGCACACCCCCTACTGGGGATCGAGCCTGCAGCCTGGGCCTGTGCTCCGACTGGGAATCAAACTGGTAGCCTCTTCATGGGTTCATGGGTTCATGGGCTGGGCCAGTAGCCCTGCTCTTAACAGTGGAATTTTGCACTTAGAAGGACAGGGCTCTTCCCCCTCGAAACTGAAATGCTGGCGAAACATCTCCAGGAAGCCCCATCTGTCTGAGAGAATCAATACCCTTCGCTCTGCCAGGCAATTCAAAGTAGAAAGTATGTTTGGAATCTTTATTTTCCCTAAGGTGCCTCAATTAGTTTGGTTACCATTAAAAGTTGGGAGCTTCAGGGGACGAATCTTTGTGGAGTAAATTAATGCTTGTGGTGTTTTATAATCTCAAGGAGGAGAATTTTTAGATGTAATTTTTTTTTTTTTTAAATGAGCTAATTAGAAATCAGCTCAGGAGGATTTCTAAATTCCTTGAATTGAAGGATCTATTTTTTTTGCCAATCCTATTAAAACCAACTCCGCAAATATACACTGAGCATCCATATGTGCCAGGAATTTTAATAAGCTGAGGAGTTAGACAGATAGGTAAGATACTCTGTTATCCCTCAGGGAATAGTCTTGTGAGACCTAGACCTTCTATAACCTTGTATTTGAGTTTCTCCAGGGAGAGTTTGTTTTTGGGTTTTCAAAGGTGAGTAAAATTCAGGACTAGGACTTTCTAGTTTTAATGCTGTGTGATCAGTGCCATGACTTGGAGATGGTTAACTCGATGAGAGTGTAGAGAGTGAGTGTCAGGGAATGCTTCCAAGAGGAGGCAGATGCTTGAGTCGGGTCTTGGAGAATAAGGCAGAGACAAGAAACTCTAAGTAATGGAAAAGCTTGTGCCAGGACCCTGAAATGAAATAGCTTGGCGGGTTCCGAGTATTAGGACATGGATGAATGGGAGGACCCAAGTGGGGTGTAATGGCAAGACGAAAGGTAGGAGAACAGTCACGGGGGAGCTCTCGTGATAGGTTAAGGGTGTCCTTCTTCCTGCATGTGGTAAGAAGCAGAAAATAGTTTTTAGTGGGAGATGATATGATGGTGTTTTCATTTAAAAATCCTTAGGTAGCTGGGAGGGATGGATTGGACAGAGTGAGACTCAAGGTAGGGTGATTGCTTCTGGGGCTATCACATTAGCCCAGGGAGACTTGGTGGCTAGATTTGGGCAGTGGATGGAAGGAAGAAAGAAATGTTCAGGAGGTGACATGGATAAGATGAGTTGACGTAAAGATGGCACTGACATCTCTAGATACCCTAAAAAGTGGCCTAAGCAGTCTTCTATGTAAGAGTCCAATAAATGTCATTTTCTTTGGGCAACAGAGTAGATAGTGATGTTCTTAAACAGGAAAAAAGAAAGCCAGAGGAAGAACAGGCTTAGGAGAAAAATGTGTGTTCAATGTTCATTCTAGAATGTTCCTTCTTTTTTTTTTTTTTTTTTTTTTAAAGTTACCTGTTTGCTTTTTCCTGCCAATGATAAATTCACGACTCTTTGGTAGATTGGCATGCTATTGCTAATGTGAAAATACTCTAATTGAAAACTGTGTCCTTCCAGATGACGATGAGAAAGTAACCTTCATACATTATAAAGGATTGCCATGGTTATTTATTTATCAGGCCTCCTCTCAGGCTGGGCTAATCAGAAAACAGGGATGACATGGTCAGGCTTGGGAGGATTTCTGGATCTCACTTTCCAGACAGCTCCCTGGGAGGAAGGAGAAATTGTCTAGATTCCTGGGCTCCTGATCCTCTGAAACCATTTGTTCCAGTTGATGCTTTAGAGATCAAGGACCTTGTCAATTTCTTCTGAAGATCAGCTTGGAATAGAGCAATTTTAACACAAAATGTGAAATAAAGATTGAATAAACCTCCTGATTTATTCAATAAACATAACCTACCATATTTGCTCAGTATTTCAGTCCCAGTTATGTAGATGAGGGTCAGCTTGCCATTCTTGTGTAATCCTTGTTTCTAATGAGGCAGGAGTGGGCATGTTACTGATAGGTGATCCTTGTCATAACATGTTTAATGTCTGTTACTGAGTGTTACACATTATTAACTATCTGTATAAATTTGAACATTGTGGTACTCCCTCTGTACCCTATAAGTGACCTTCAAGCTTTCATTCCCCTTCAGTAGTTAAGGAAAATTGGAACTTTGTGCAGATGTAAAGAACATGGGAACAACTATAAAACTTGGATCATGCTGTAAATACTCAAGAATGTCTCCCAAGTATATATTATGTGCTGGACACTATTTTAGTCTCTGGGCACAATGAAAAGCACAAATAAAAAATTCTTGACTAACAGAAGCATATATTGTACTGCAGAGGGCAAATGTTAAATGGACAATCAAAGAAATAAAATGGTCACAGATCGAGATAGGTGTTATGAGAAGGATGAAGAAAGTAATGTGCTGGAAAATGATTGATGGGGTCAGGGAATCCTTTTTGACAAGCTGTGCCCGGGTCTAAGGAAAAGGGTGGAGCAGAGGGAACAGACACAGACCCTGTGGTGGGAATGAGCTCTTTGAGCTCAAGAAACAGAAGGAGGGCAATGGTTGGAGGGTATGTAGATATTCTAGAGTCAGGGAAAAATGGCTACCTTTTGCCAAGCAGTCTTGGAATGCTATTAGAGACTCAGAAATATAATAGACTAGAGGCCCGGTGCACGAAATTCGTACGTGGGTATGGTCCTAGGCCCTCCCCCCCCGCTTCCCTGTTCACCATTGGGCACTCGGACGGAGCCTGCTGGCTGGCAGGTCCCCATCAGGCTATCAGGTCCTGCGGGCTGGGGCAGTTCCTGTATTGTGGTCAGCGCACATCATAGTGACCGGTCGTCCTGCTGTTTGGTCCATTTGCATATTACCCTTTTATTATATAGGATGTATATGTACTACATATAGATGTATACCTCATCTCATTCAGCAATGTAATGAGGTAGGCATTGTTACTTTTAGAAAATGGAAGTAATCAGATCTCAGAGACCAGGCCTATATAGCTAGGAAGTTGCAGAGCTAGGACCTAAGTCAGGGCCTCCTGCTTTTCCATCCCTCCCCCAACTGCAGACCAGGAGAATTGAAGCAAGACAATTGGAATGACTAAATGCTGAGTCACTGGCCTCCTAGGCTGGCTTTAATGAATTGTGGGGTGGCTTTGATGGGATGTTAACAACAATGACTGTCAAACAATGATGACAGTGTTAGTAATTGTGCCGATATCACATACTTTTATAATTTGTAAATTACTTTGCAGGGTCTTATTTGTAGCTCAGAAGAGCCCTTAAAGATAATCAGGACAGGTTTTACTTTTCTCACTTAAGAGATTACCTGAGGTGATACTGGGAATACGGCTGGAACGTGGCTCTTCTGATTCTAATTGAGGGCTCTCTCCTCAAACCACAGAAACCCCAGATTGAAGGAGGAGATATTTATGACTCAGAAGCTTGTAGTCCTCCAGGCTGCCAGAAGACAGATTTGTACTTTCCTCAGAGTGCTTTTCACTGAAGAAGAGGCATAAAAGATGGACTCATTCATCATGTATTTACTGAGCAACTGTTGTGTTCCAGACGCTGGGAATATCACAGGAGCCCAATTAAGTAGGTTGGAAGGTACTAACGTAGCATAGTGCTGTTTGCACTGTAATACAAGCCAAGAAAAAAAAATACTATAGGAATACAGAGGAAGACGTAATTAAGTACTTTGGGGAATTCAGGGAAGGCCTGACCAAGAAGATGACCAAAAAAACTGGGCCTTGAAGGATGAATAGCAGGGTTTCCCCAGGGAGAAAAAAAGCAAGAAAGGTTTAGGAAAAAGAGATTATTACAAAAGAAGAATATGGTGTCTTTGGGGAATAGTAAGTAAGCGTGTGTTTGGAGAGCGTGGGGTGTATAGGAAGTAATGGTGGGAAATGATGCTGGTAGATGGAAGTCTGATGGTAGGGGGACCTTGAATGCCAGGCTCAGGAGGTGCTGCAATTGGCCTTACCATTCCAGGCTTGTTAGCAAGGGAATGGCATGATTATATTTGCTGTGTTTTAGAAAGCAAATGTTGTTGGCAAGGGGAGGATTGAATCAGGGGTAAGTCTAGAAGCTACTGTAATAGTTGAGGAGCAAGAACAAGGCTCTGGATTGGTTGTAATCCCTAGTTATGTCTTGAAGAGAAATGTGGCAATGACACCGATGAGACTGAAGGACTAATTGGATATAGAGACACACCAACTGGATTTTGGATGTACGCATTAGTTTTCCATTTACATGTACGCGCGCACACACACACACACACACACACACGTACACACACGTACACACGTGTACTTGTGCTCCGTATTTTGGTTTCCCCAGACTCAGCTCCATTTCTGCCTGACTCTTCAAGCTGGCCATTGATTTATTTTTCTAGCCTCAAAAACAGAAGAAAATGTTATAGGTCTGTGTTCTTATTCTTTCTTTACGATTTGATCTTTGATGACCCCATAGGATTCTTCAGGTTGAGAAATGCTGAGAGCAAAGGAATTTTTGAAGACGTGGATGCTATGGCTCTATTTATGTGCTGCAGGTTATTTACCTTTTATGTATTTGGAACTGTTGCATAGACGAGAGCCCGCCTACTAAGCATTTTGGGGAAATTATTCTTAGCCAGTGACCTCTGGTGAGGAAAGAGTAACAGCGCATCCTGTGCCCTCTTCATTTTAGTCCTCCCACTGATTGCTGATGGAGAATGTACATGTCAGGTAAGGAACCACGGTGTCATGGTGATCTGGAAAAGAGGCGTGTCTTTCTGTTTTCTCTTCAGGCTCTTTACGGAAGGTAGAATCCAGTTTTGTTGTTGAAAGACTGAGCTTTAAAGAATCGTTGGCTTTCAGACTGTAGAAAGCTCAGTCAGCAAGAGGCTCTGAAGCACATTTTCTGAGAAAGCTATCTTTTTTTTCCTCTTAAACAAAGGGCAGGTATAGCCACATCATTCAGAGAACCTTGGAGTCTTAAAAGGCATTAAATCATGCTGCTGTAGAATGTTCGCCAGAGCCACTTGGCCATTCACATGGCCATCTAACAAGTAGCTATTGGAAACCCATTAGGTGTTCGGTACCAGTGCCCCACCAGTGAGCAAAGACAGCCCTCCAAACTGTCCCATGTTTAATCGACTTGGCTAAATATTTTGTACTTTACAGAGATTAATTGGTGTTTGTTGCTGTCTGAAACATGAGGTGTTTTCTGTCCTCTCTTGAGGAGGGAGGAGTGGAGGAGTCGCCAAACTTTAAAAATTAATTACATTTGAGTAAGTGACCGGAATGCCTACTTTCATTGACGGATTGTTATATAATTTAATTATTTAACCTATTAAGTAATTTATAATTCTGCAGTTTTATCACTTGCATGCTTCATTTTCACCCGATATATTCAAGGTATTGAATCTGTTCCGCAAACAGTATTAATCTCAATTACTTTGGGAGCTTGAAATCATATTCCCTTATTAAATATAGTCTTTGTTATGCTGGCCATGTTTTTGCAGGGTCAGAAACTGATGATGCTGATAAAAGCAAACATGGAGTTAAAAAACCCTTTTCATGTTTCAATTAGATTAAAAAAATGATTTGTGCATTTATATTTCCCAAATGGTTTTGATGATGAGAAAACACCTTATTAGGCTGAGTTGGAACATTGAGTCTAAGTCCAACCTCATGGTTTGGTTTTATCTGAGGGACATTAAAATAGTAGAACATTTTCTGTCTTGGCAAGCATCACAGTGCTGAAATTTTAGAAAAAATTTTTTTTTAATTTGGCCTTGAGACTATCTTGAAGGAAGGGCCTGCCACTCATCTCTGTACCCCTGACACATAGTGGGTGCCTTTTCAGTGTTTGCTCACTGCAGTTGCACTGAAGTGAACAATAGCACAGAATTTGAGGGTCAGGCTCCCAGGATTTCCTAGTTAATGTACATAGGACTGCCCTAACACCGCATCCTTTCCTCGTTGCAAAAATTTAATTTTATTACATTTATCTTTGATGCAGAACATTTGAATGGCCTCCTGGTGGGTCGCACTTGGGTGCTGAGTTAACTGTTCCCTGGGAGCCCCACCCTGGTTTTAAGCTGTTGTATCCAGGCTCCTCAGAGTGAGCTTGCCTCTGCGTAGACATCACAACCAAATGTCCAGATGATACTTCATCTTGGAGGTAAAAGCAGAGAACTAAAATGAAAAACTATATCAAGGAAGTCACCTGAAAAACAAACTCAGGGATATTTGTATTTTCCCATTAACTCTTTGCTAGCACAAGGGAATTAACCTTTCCTGCAAAGATAAAAAGGTGACCCAGGGCCTGGCTAGTGTTGCTAAGTGGTCAGAGCACTGGCCTGCATGCCCAGAGGGTCTCAGATTCAATTCCAGTCAAGGGAAGGTACCTGGATTGCAGACTCAATCCCAGACCCCGGTTGAGGCCCATATGGAAGGCAACCAATTGCTGTATCTCTCTTATATTCCGCCCCCTCCCCCCTTCCACAGTCTCTAAAAGTCAATGGGGAAAATATCCTCAGGTGAGGATTAACAAAACAAAACACACACACACACACACACACACACACACACACACACACACACACACACCCAGGTGACCCAAGAGCAATCTCTCCAAGTTAAAAAAAAAAAAAAAAAGTTCTGATGTTTTACTGTGGAGTCCAATTCGACTGGCATTTAACTTTAGAACTTGCTTCCCCAATTTAATCATCAGCGAACTCTAAGTAATTAATATAGGTACTGAGTGTATAGGTTTCATATTAAAATAGAATGGGGGGAAAGGCAAGTGGGAGGAGTGTAAAATTCCTCACTCATCCTTTAGTCCCCAGTGTGGGATTTCTCCCCTGCTGCTTCCCTTAGTCTAGCTCAGACTTTCCCAAACTTCAGTGGCACTGTGAATTATGCTACAGGGTTGTTTATTCAGAACCACATAGTCTGTGTCTGATGGGTGAGTTCAGAGACCTCAGAGGAAAATGTTAGCTATCTTTATAAACTCGTCCTGAACAGATTGCACAAGAAAATGAATGAACAGAGATGCAAATTTCTGGAGAGACCCTTAACCTTTCCTGTCTACATTTCTCACTTGTGACATAGGGAGGCCGGCCCCTGGTCATGTCATCCTGCGCTTTGGGCAAAGTGCCATTGCTGTCCTCGTCATGACCTCTCTGGGCACACGAGCGGGGCTGCCTGATCTGTGAGAGGCCGTCGCCATCATTTAGAGTGGGTTTCAGGTCGGCTTCTGATACAGGTGCTGTGGGCTGTGCAGGAAACTTCCCGAGTGGCTGGTGTAACTATGGGGCGTTGCTTCTTGGTTTTAATAACAAGCAGATCTTATCAGCAACTGGGTGGAAGGTAAATCGCCCATCTTTCTAAACTTCTGTGGAGGCAGGGGGCTGTTCTGCCTCTCAGAACCGGCTGTCATCGGCGGCTGCTCTTCTGTCACACTGACACGGCCCCCTGGCTGGGCTGATTGGTCGCTGGCAATAACTGATGTGGAATACTGATATTCTCGCTGGCGGTTCCTTCCACGCCAAAGAGGCTCCTCTTCTCGCCTTCCTGACCCCAGCCCGGTGCGCTGCTCAGCCTCCCCAGACCTTGCCGCCCCTGCACCCCGGGGGAGGACCAGTCCTGGGCGTGATGCTCTGAGGCTGCTGAAATCCGCCAGGCTGCTTTCACTCCGGCTCGCTCTCGGGAGAGTCCTGCTCCAGACTTCTCAGGGTTTTTACAGCACGGACAACTGTATGCGGGCCCCTGGGGAGGCTGCAAAGGACTCCTGTGTGGTGGTTTTATCGCCTTTCATCACTTTGCTGGCCGCATCCCCAGCCCTGCCTGGAGCTTGATGGTGGATTTCTTTTCTTGCCTGAGAACCGAGGAAGGATCCCTCTCCTTCTGTTGACTCTTTCTATTTTTATGGTAAGTGCTTGCCTTGAAGGAGCTGGTCTGCGGCAGTGAAGGGAACGCTCTCGCTGTCTCTCTCGCTGGCTCCCTCTTCCCAGCTCAGCTTGGTGACCTTCTCTCTGCGGTCCCCCTGTTTACATGCATCCATGTCAGGGGAGCTCCCTAAAATGCCAGGAGTCATTTGTCCGGATTGCCTGCCTCTTGATTTTTATCCTTTGCCAGAAACCCCAGCTCCTGGGCTGTGATGGAAACATAAGCACTTCTCTCTCTTTGTCCTTGAAGCGGCAGCTGGGGAAATGTGCTCAGGATGGTGAATTGCAGCAGTGTGCAGGGGATCTGTGCAGGGGGCACTGGCACATTTGGGCAAGATGAATTCTTGGCATCTGGAGGGGCACTCTCTGGGAATCTGGAAGGCGTGGGGCTGATCCACCCATGGAGCAAACTCTTCCATCTTTCCGGGTGCAGGCGAGCACATGCATGAGTGATGTCGGAGTCCGCTGCGGGCAGTGGTGCTTTTGCACACCTGCCGGTGGGTCCTGGATGGCCCTGGGTCCTGTGGCTTTAACAACTTGGGCAATAACATTGGCGGCGGGAGGAATCCTGCACTGGCTCACGGGGGTAGACTGCATGACCTCATCGCTTCTTTCCCTTTGGAGTCTCAGGGTGCCTGTTCTGCAAACCATATTTTGCATCCTGTTCGGAGGGTGGTGTGTCAGCGACGATGGGAACCTTTTTGAGTTGACAACATAGTTTCATCCTCCCGCTGGGAGGTAACATGCTGTGAGGCTGTGAGAACGGTTAGACTTTTCTAAGAGAAAATAAGCAGGTTCCCAAGGAAGAACATGCGTGTTGCAGTGTCCACGGGCAGATTGCTTACCCCAGGGCATTCCCCTTGGAAGAGGGCTCGGATGGGTCACCTGGTCTTCCGAGGCTTGCTGCAGAGGGTGCCACAACTTCAAGCCCAAAGGAAGCCAAGAACATTTTGGTATAGTTCTCACCTTGTGGAGCCTGTGATTGAAGGGGTCTCTCTTCACAGGGACATTTTCTTCTTCCTCTTTTAATTTTTTTTTTAACTTTTGGTAGCAGGTGTGTTGAAGTATTTTGGTCAGTGCAGCATCCCAGAGAATAAACGTCACAGTTGTAATTCGGCTTCGTCCTTTCCTAGTCTTGGGCTAGAGATGGGTCAGCTTCTCTGATTTCTAATTCTGGTCCATTTCACTCTCAGGAAGCTTCCCATTCCCCGCAATTCAGGCTGTGGTTTATAGGATACTGTGCTCATACATGTGATTTGGGGGGTGGGGGATGGGTCATAAAGGAGGAAAAAACTGTGGAATGAAGTTGCTGGTCTCTCCCCCTGTTGCCTGGGAGTTTGGAATGTAAAGTTCCTTAATGTCCTGCTCATTCTCACCACTTTTGTTTCCACCATCCGTGTGGATTTTTCTTAGAATAGTGGTGATGACATATGCTTTTCCCTGGGTCCTGAGTAACAACGTTTGGTGTTTTAATTTTGGTGGAGGGTTCTTTGCGTATATGGAAGCATGGGTATACATATCTGCAAATTCTTGCCCTTTATTTAAATGATAGTCCAGTTGCAGAGTAAAACCACAGTGAGTTCACAGCAACAGCAACAAATTTAGATCCTTGCAGACTGCAATCTCTGAATCCTTAAACAATGTTTCAGTTACTTTCAGCATTGTTGAGATGAGCTGTCTTCAAATCCACTCTTTCCTACCTGGATTAGGGTTCCCTGCAAGATAGTGCTTTGACTGGCAGACTGCTCCTTTGATGATTCTTTAATGCTTAGTTGTTTGCTTTCGTCCTTAATAGTTGTTTTCTTACTTTGCTTAAATTTTTTTGGTCCCGTTGCAAGGATTTTTATCAGGTGCTTGGCAACTCAGCTTGAAGTATTCATCAGCTTGGGTGTCATGGAATTAGACACTTATTTCACACTGCGGGCAATTTCAGATGTGACTAGGAAAGACTTCATTTTGATTAGTAGCAACTTTAGCTGCGAGATTAATTCCTAGACTTGTTTTATTTTGCTGAACAATGTTTATCTCTGCAATCAGAACTGCATATATATATATATGCAGAGACACTAATGTACTGTTTACTTGTGACTATTATGTGTTTATATTTTTAATAGTTGCAGCATGCTCACTTAGAGACTAGAAGAAACATTTCTGGGATACTGAGGAATTGCTTAGCATTCTCTATCCTCTAGCTAACTTTTTTTTTTTCCTGGTAGGGATTTTCCCACCCCCCATACCCCTCCTCCATATAACACCTTTGGGAATTTCTTTGAATCTGGAGAGCCATTCTTCAGCCTTTCCTTGTCTCAGGGCATAGTGTCCTGTTAATTTCTTTGCAGGGTCTCCAGCGGCAGCATAGAAAACTACTGCAGGAAAAATGCACAAAAGCAGAGCCTCTTGGTGTGATGAAGTCACTGCAACATTTTATTTGCGCGTGCTGATTTAGCTGCTGTGTCTTGCAACTGATTTTGCCTGCAACCCTAGCAAATCAAAGTTATTTGAAACGGCTCTAGAATCGCCTCGATTGGTTGCCGAGGCAATTATTCACTTTGCACATTTCTTAATGACAGCTATCATTGAAACAGTGTTCTTACTCTGTTTCTTTTTGGTGTTGTTTTTCATTTGAAACCGGCAGCTTATATTGTGAGTCACTGCTTTCCATTTTTATTTTCTTTCTTTCTGCTTTCTTCCTTTCCCACTTTTGCTTTATATATGTTTCTATACATGAACCTGCATATGTGTACACATATAAACTCAGTCAGTGAAAATTGGCGGTTAACAAAGAGGTGGCTACAGCTTCTCTTTTCGTAACCAAACTCCAGTGTTCAACCTGTAATCACGTAACTGAAAGAAGAAATCGCTCCCATTAATATAAATATAACCTCATGCTTCTGCAGACATTCTTGTCATTGAAACTGTTTCCCATAGCTGATTGCCAGGACCAGAAATAGAATCAGTTTTGCATTTTAATTAATGACACCCTGCATCTGTCTAGGTTGGACTGCCCTTAAATCCTTACATGTTTACTATCTAAAAGGTCTTTGTGTTAAGAGGAAGAGTCTATGGGTGATACCAAGTAAAATCATTTGATTATGTGATATAACCTTTCTCTGGGAATTGAATGAACAGTATCATTAAGGATGTTGGCTGAATTTTTCTGTTGCTTTTCCCAATGCAATTAAATCCATATATTCCCTTTATTCTCCACAAGCCCCCTTTTTTTTTTTTTTTCCCACTGAGTGAAATGAGTAATGCACAACTCCCACATAACGCTGCTCAGAGGGAGGACCATGCTTTAACAGAGATTCAAAACCACTTCTGACACCAGCTATGGGGATCTGCTTTGGAAGGAACTTGCTATTGCAATTGGCAACTCAGACAGATTGCGTAACAACGGAGAAATGCTCAGGAGCCCTGTGGAATGCTGCATTCCGATCCGTGCTTCCTTACTGAATTCGTTTAGGACTACGGTCATTAGATCAGCTTTGCAGAAACAAATCGTGTCCTCAGTAGTATAACAACCTAACCAGGCTGTCATAAATGTTTGTGTCGCAAGTTCTGTCTCACGGGTGGTGGAGGGAGATGGCAGAAGTTTGGAGGAGACCCAAATCACAGCCCCAAAGTAGTGCAAGATGAAAGGGGAATATTCTTCCCTATAGTTCGCATTTAATTCTCCAGAAATACCATGGGCTCTTAAGTCTGAAGAGCTAAGAGACTGGTAAAAAACACATAGTGACAGGTTTTGAGGGCCTTTTCTCTAATAGAAATCCTTGACCCTTAATTAGGCACCTCCTTAAGTGACCTTCCGGCTTATGGAGCCCAATAGCCATTCTCACAGAAAGCAGACATATTGTAATACAGCAGGAATTCACTTATATTTTCCCAGTTGGTCTCCCACTGGGGACCTCCTGTGAGTGTCAGAGAGGGAATGAATGTCTGGAGATCATGAGAGACCCCGGCCAGTCACAACAGGATGACTTCAGGCTCCCAGGTTCTAGTCCAGCTCTAGCTGCTAACTGGCTGTAAGACTCAGACTCATGTTTTCTACATTGGGCTGGGGCCAGATGATCTCAGAGGGCTCCCCCACCCAGTACAAATTGTGAACTGTTATTGTACCTCTGATAGTGACTAGGTAGATGGTAATTTCTAAAGCAGCGGACTCATCCTGAAAGGGACGGGCTATACCTTCCCTTGACCCTACAAAGCCCACAGAACTACGGCAGTGACATGCGTATCAAAGTGTGGCAACGGTGAACCTTCGTGGACAGGGCTCATGTGTATATGGTGATCAGCTGCTGACCCTGGGACGTCTTGAAACGTCTCTCCTTACCATCCAAAGGGACCCTGAGGTCACCTGCCCTCTTCCTTTCGAGACAGGGAAGCTGGGGCCCAGGGAAGTTACGTGCCTTCCTCAGGGTAGGAGACCTGGTTAGCACCTGTGCAGGACAGTTCAGTGCAATGTCCATGGGTTTACTCAGACCCCTGTTTCATTCCTGGTGTGGGGATGAAACACAGCTGATACTTGCTGGGTCTTTCATTGCTCACAAACTGCCTTGTGGTATCTAACTCACTGGGGTCCATTATTTCTGGGTTCATTTCAGGCAGATTACGTGGCTGTACCAGTCAGAGTGAGTCACATCAAGCAAATATTTATGGTAATTTGTTCATGCTCGTGTGGAAGTGCATTTTTTATATTGAAATTCTGCTTTGCTTATGAACATTTCAAGAATTTTACACGAACACTATGCTTAAGTGTCCCCTTATGTTTCAATTACTTAGTTGATTATTTCTGTTTTGCAAAGAGGGGGTGATGCTTACGGATTCAGTCCTTCATCCATTCATTCACGTAATGCTAACTGAGCACCTATTGTGTTCACCCTAATGCCAGACAGTTGAAATCAGTGGTGAGACAGCCGGATGCAGCCACTGCTTTGAGGAAGTTCAGAATCTAGTTATGATTCACAGAGTTGATCATCTTTTGATGCTCAGCCAGTGATCGCTTACTGTTTCACATGGTTTCTCAAAAAAAAAAAAAAATCCAGTCAAAAAATAGTTCTTGCCCATGATTATTACACGGAGAAGTTCCTTTGATAAAAAGACACCTTTGCTGTCATCACGACACATATTATACAGTTTTCCAACACAATATTTTTAGCTTCTGATTTTGTTAAAAATAGAAATAGACTTAGAACAAAAGAGATTAATTAGCTAAGCTTGTTTGCTCTGTTGTTCTGACTTAAGAAATGACAATCCCATTCTTTGGCCAAACTTACCTGTTGCCTGGAATCATCAATTGATAGTCTGAATTGCATAGTGTCCATGGAACAAATTGCAGGTGAATAAGCATCAGGGGGTGAATAAGCATTACCCCCTCTGCAAAACAGAAATAAATAATCAACTAAATAGTCAAGCGTGAGGGAAGACTTAAGCATAGTGTTTATGAAATTCTTGAAATGTTCATAAGAAAAGCAGAATTCTATATAATAAAAGGCTAATATGCAAATTGTCCTCTCGGGAGTTCGACCAGGAGACTGGGAGTTCGATCGTTCTCTGTGATGTGTGCTGACCACCAGGGGGTGGCGTGGAACATGGTGGGTGGCCAGTGGTGGCAGGGCGCTGAGGGAGCAAGGGAAGGAGGAGGTGGGGAGGCTGGGAGGTGGGGAACCTGATGGGCCCTGATCGCTGGCCAGGCCTAGGGACCCTACCCGTGCACTGGGCCTCTAGTTTCAATATAAAAAATTGGCCATGCATACCAGGTCCATCGAAATGGACAACCCTTGCCTTCTTGTTCTGCAAGCCCCCTGGAGTGTTCCAGAAGAACCAGAACATTTGCAATGCTCAGAAATATGCAGCTCTCGCTTTCCTTACTGCCTTGCACATTCTCTTTCCTCTGCCTGGAATGTCTCTCCTGTTTCTTCAGACTAATTTCCAGGGAAAGTTCAGATATCATCTCCCATGGAAGCTTTTTGACACTTATCACCTTTGTGTGACTCTTATTGTACACAGCTGAACTAGGTTGACCACATCTGTCTCTTGCATTCCTTAGTACAAAGATTTCATAGGACTTAATAGACTATGCTGTAATTATTTGTCTACTTGGTTCTCTCCCAAATAGACATTTTGTTTCTTGAAGACGGGACTTTATTTTTATCTCTGTACTGCAAGGTCTAGTTCAGTGACTGCTATAACAGATACCCAATAATTGTTGAACATATAGATTAGGAATGACGATCTAAAACCAGTGGTGATGGTTTTATATTGGTGACTGTTGCTCTATGTAGAAAAGTTATTTTTCAGAGCAATGCGATTATATAAATTATAGTGAGAAGGATCAAGAGTTTGGCAGCCATTAGAAATTCTGAGCAAACCTCAGAAAATGTCTCTGCCTCCAAGTGAGTTCCAAAAAAGTAAACAGCAAGAATTTATTAAGTTTCTTCTATAAGCAAAGCATTGTGTTAGGTCCCCAGGTATGAAAGACTAAAAAATAAAAAAAGAGGTAGACTTCTAGTCAAGATGGCAGCGTAGGTAAATGTGGTACTCGCCTTCTCCCACAACCACATCAAAATTACAGCTAAACTAGAGAATAGCCATCATTCAGAACCACCTGAAATCTAGATGAATGGAAGTCCTACAGCAAGGGAATTAAAGAAGAAGCCACACTGAGACTGGTAGGAGAGGTGGAGACGTGAAATGGGGTGGTCCTACATCTCAGGATTCTAGTGCCAGGAAGAGAAGTCCCCAAAACTTCTGGCTGTGTAAACCAGCAGGAATTGTGACTGGGAGATGGAAGCTACTGGAGCCCCAGGCAGGTCCTCTTAAAGGGCCCATGCACTGACTTACCTGGACTTGCTCATCTGAGCTCCAGCACTGGGGTAACAGCTCGAAGGGCACCGGGGACATCGGGGGAGGAAAGAAATTATCTGGCATCAGGACAAGAGTGGCAGCTTTCTGCTAGCTATACAGAAATGCTGGCAGAAGCCATTGTTCCCTTTTTGAAACTCCTCTACCCTTCCACAGGGCTGACTGGCAGGCACCATATCTGAATCTCCATCAACTATTTGCCCTACCCTGGTGATTCCCTGAGATGCTGCCACACCCAACTTTTGGGCTCACCCAAGCTGTTTCCAGTGGCATTCCCATATGAATGGTCTATCTTGGCTCATTCTTTAGACTTTCCTTAAATCTCTCAAACAAACAGCATCTGGCCTCAGAATGCCTGGTACTTATTGATAAGTGGCCCCAGGCCTGGCACTAGCAACAACCACCTTGGTTCTCAGTTTGCCTCAGCAGGGTATCTCCAAGCCCAGCACAAGTAACAGCCATCTGCAGATCGCTTTGTAGCTAACCGGGCAGAACACAGGTGGCAGCTGACCTTGGTCTGCACCTCCTGGAAGGCCCCAGAGCCAGCGCACCTTGTGGACAGCTTCAGACCATGTCAAAGCACTCCTTAACCACCTCCACAAGCAACACACTCAAGAGGTGAACTCAGTGGGCACCAGAGCCCTGCTAAATAAAGTAAGTCCTGCTCTGTGGGGTAAGCCCCTGCGTAGCTGACCCTCCACAGTGGTCAATGACCATAGCCAGTCCTTGCAGTAGACTGGCTTGAGGGTGAATCCCTCCCATTGATGTGCCAATAGCAATCAAGGCTCTCAAATACAACAGGAGAATGTACACAGCCTAAATTGGGGGGGGGGGGAGGCATACCTGCAGTGCCCCAGCTCAGTGATGGGGAGGCTGAGTCACTGGATCCTACAGAATACCTACTACATAAGGCCAATCTACCAAGTCCCAGAGATGTAGCAACTATAACTAGTGCATTAAAACAATCACAGGGAGGCTGTCAAAACAAGGAGACAAAGAAACATGTTCCAAATGAAAGATCAGAAAAAGAACCAAGCAAAATGAAAATGAGCAACCTAATAGACGTAGAGTTCAAAACACTGGTTATAAGGATCAGTGCACTTAATGAGAACTTCAGTAGCATAAAAAATTATGTGAAAACTATAAAAAACAACCAGTCAGAAATGAAGAATAATTTACAGGGAATCAACAGTAGAGTAGATGAAGCTGAGAATCAAATCAGTGATTTGGAATATAAGGAAGCAAAAAGCACCCAATCAGAACAGCAAAATGAATTTAAAAAAATGAGGATAGTGTAAGGAACCTCTGGGACAACTTCAAGCATACCAATGTTTGCATCACGGGGATGCTTGAAGGAGAAAAGGGAGCAAGAAATGAAAACCTATTTGAAAAAAATAATGGCAGAAAACTTCCCTAACCTGGTGAAGGAAATAGACATACAAGTCCAAGAAGCGCAGAGTCCCAAACAAGATGAACCCAAAGAGGCCCACACCAAGACACATCATAATTAAAATGCAAAAGGTTAAAGACAAAGAGAGAATCTTAAAAGCAGCAAGAGAAAAGCAGTTAGTTACCCATAAGACTGTCAGTTGATTTCTCAACAGAAACTTTGCAGGCCAGAAAGGATTGGCAAGAAATCTTCCAAGTGATGAAAAGCAAGGACCTACAATCAAGATTACTCTACCCAGCAAAGCTATCATTTAGAATTGAAGATCATATAAAGAACTTCCCAGACAAGAAAATGCCAAAGGAGTTCACCAAACCAGTATTACATGAAATATTAAAGTCTTGAAAAAGAAAAAGAAAGGTAAAAATATGTATAATGGCAATAAGTGCATATCTATCAGTGATTTAATCTAAAAAAAATAAACAAGCAGAACAGAACATAGAGTTATAGATATAGAGAACATTTTGACAGTTGCCAGATGAGAGGGGGATTAGGAGATTGGCAAAAAAAGTGACGGGGTTAAGAACTACAACTTGGTTGTTACAGAATAGTCATGGGGATGTAAAGTACAGCATAAGGAATATAGTCAGTAGTATTCTAATAACTATGTATGGTGTTAGATGGGTACAGGATTTATCAGGATGATCACTATGTCTAATGACCGGGGATACACCTGAAACTAATATTATATTGTATGTCAACTCTAATTGAAAAACAAAAAAAATGATTTAAATTGAAAAAAAAAGTAACACCATAATTTCTGTCCTCCAAAAGGCCACAAATTAGTAAGGATTTGTTCCATGTGTCGATGACCTGGTTACAATGCAGACTGTTATAAATAGAGATTTTAGTAGGCTGTAGACTTACAGTAAGGCAGAGGGAAGAAAGGGCATTCTAGAAAGAGGAGCTGGCTAGAGATTTGATAATGTGTCAATAATGAGGTGGCTTTGGTGGGGCAGTTGGCAGAGTGGAGAGTGGGGCTGAGGGAAGGGGAATGGAAAATGCATAGGAAGGTGAGGAATCTTTGGCTAGGGAAGATGGGAGTAGTACAGGGGTGGGCAAACTTTTTGACTCGAGGGCCACAATGGGTTCTTAAACTGGACCGGAGGGCCGGAACAAAAGCATGGATGGAGTGTTTGTGTGAACTAATATAAATTCAAAGTAAACATCATTACATAAAAGGGTACGGTCTTTTTTTTTTTTTTAGTTTTATTCATTTCAAACGGGCCGGATCCGGCCCGCGGGCTGTAGTTTGCCCACCCCTGTAGTAGTATCTAAATGGCAGTCTGTTTCTGAAAGTTGGAAGATAATTAATATGGTCTAGAAAAAGCCAAATGGAAATTTGTTTGGAATCTCTCCTCAGGTTTAATTAAATCAAAAGGCTGTGTTCAGCAGGGAAGAAGGGCAGTTGCTCAGTACACACTGCATAGGCTTGCTTCTCAACCATCCCTTTTGCCCTTGAGGGTACGCTTTGACATTCAAAGGAAATGAAGCCAGGAAATCTAACCTAAATCAATCCGTTGGACTTAGAGAGAGATTGAGGTCACTGAAGTATCTGTTCATACACTGTCCAGAGTGTAAAAACCCCATGGCCCTTTGATGCTTTATTACTTATAACTTAGTTATGTTTCTTTTTCTTTGGCAATTAACTCATGCTATTTACAAGGAATACAATCATTTTATGAATCAGCTGGGATATGCATGCATAAGCTAGTTTCAAATAGAAGTGACTTAGGATTTTCTGTGTGTGATGATTAAGTTCATCCCTAAAGTATGATTTCTGGTGTGCCTCTTCGTTCCTTTGTTGTTGTTGTTGTTTTTTCTTTTTCTTTTTCTTTTTCTGAAAGAATCAGGTAACATATGTTTAGGGAGTGGCAAGTTAAGTTTTGTGCATCTCAGAATTGGATCTGATCAGATGACTCCTTATCCTGACAATAACCCAGAAGATTGGGGGGTGGCAAGGAGGATCTCAAGATATCCTGGACAGAGCATGAAAACAAATACATTTTGTTCATGGAGCAAGAGATAATGAGATAGAAGTGAATGCATGAATTCACTCGTTCATTTATCAAGTACTTGCCGAGTACTTACTCTGCTCCAGGCTCAGTTCTAGGCCCTGGAGATATGACAAAGTGAAAACAGTCAACATCTTGCCGGGAGGACAAGACAAGCACCTTAGCCTTTACAGAGCATGTCAGGTGGTGTAAGCATTATGGAGACAAAGAAAATGAAGACTGTCTTTGCTACTATTCTCTTCACAGTTGGGCTTTCTTTCCATTTTTTAAAAACTTATACATTATGTTAAAATTATCTTCTCTCCATTCACTGCCTTTAGCTCACTGTTGTTATATTTACTTTCTTTCTAGTCTGTCATAAACCACAGTCTTGAGGGTTTTCTCCCCTAGATAAGTTTAGCAGTTGAAACAATTGGGAGTACTTAGGAACAAGAATTATAAACAAGCTTTTAGTTCTTGAATTGATGGAAAGGAAAAGTACTGTGGACTTCAAGGCTCATGAGTATTTGTCTCAAGGGTAAAGCTGTCAGAATTTAGATGAAGAACGTGGGGAAGAAAAGGACCTGTTTCTTGCTTGAGTTTGAAGGGAGCAAGTTGGGGTGTTCTTCTGCAGCCTGGTAACTTGAGTGCAGGGAGCTCTGAGACAGCTCATTAGGAGAGGGAGGTGGAAGTGAACTAGAAAGTGAACACAAAAGCAATTTAGCAAGGTTTTTCAATTTGGGAAGAAAGGAGGGAAAGCCAGAGAGACATGTATATCAATAAGCAACATTTACCAAAACAGGTTCTGCCTAATGTGGAACATCTGGGTGAGTTGTATAATGGAAATGGTGCTTGGAAACAAAAAGCAGTATTTCTGGATTTCCCCAAATTCCCACTCTCTATTCGTTGTGATCTTTAACTCAGTATCAGAGTTTCATTCTGCTCCAAGCAAGCTTTTCACCCATTCGTTCTACCTTGCTTCTAAAAGAATTAGGACTTACAGGAAAGTATCTCCTGGTGGTGATGAGCCTGGGCTCTGGGGTAGACAGTCCAGTTCCCACCCTGCCTTTGCCGCTAACTCACCTTTGGACCTTGTGCAGGTTACTTAGTCACTACGTATATAATTGTCCCTGGTTATAAAAATGGGGATAACTAACAGCCTCTACCTCACTGGGTGTTGTTAAATGAGATGGCACAGAGAAAGTGCTTAGCTCAGTGCCTTCAAGAGGCTTACATTGCCCAACAATTGTTTAACTTGTTATTATCATTATTTGTCTCTCTGGTATTAGGAAGCAATTACACACAGATGTACTAGTATGTGTGTGCTTGCTTGCTTAGCAGAACTTTTCCTTAATAATTATGATCATCCTTTCTTCTTCATGTCTCTGATTAATGGTTTTATGATGAAGCTTTTTGGATGAATTTACAGTTTTTGTTACAGGTCATTTAAATGCTTGTTGTGATTTGGAATTCACTTGGATTGTAAGTCTGACTCAGTGATGTATGAACAGGGGAACTGAAGGACTACAGGCCACAGGGATCCATGGGAGGAGGGACCTACTAGACACAGTAAGTGACTTTCTGACAAGAAAAGAGAAAACTGAGCAAGATGGCAGCAAATATATATATATTTAAACAGAGAGGAAGGGACAGGGAGAGAGAGATAGAAACATCAGTAATGAGAGAGAATCATTGATTGGCTGCCTCCTAAATGTCCGCTCCTGGGGGTTGAGCTCGAAACCCGGGCATATGCCCTGACCAGAATTGAACATGACCTCCTGGTCCATAGGTCGATGCTCAACCATGGAGCCATGCTGGCCGGCTATTTTTATAAGTTTTTGATATTTGAGAGGTGTTAGGGATGGTTGCTCCTCAGGTGGTGCATTGTAGCTTGCAGTTTCCTGGAGAGAATAGCTGACAGGATGGGATTGGTATAGATAGGGGGAGGGTGACTAGGGAGAAGTGGCATATGCCAGTAAGTGTATAGGAAGGATTTCTAAATGTAGGATGGATGCCTGGGTCACAGGGCATGCGAGTTTAACATTTTGATAGCTCTTACCACATTGATAGAAGTGTGATAATTTACTCTCCCACCGGCAACGGAGAATGCCTGTGTCCTTCCTCACTGCTAAACCCGCTAGCATTCTGATATTTGCTGGTCTGCTAGGTGAAGAGTTTAATTTGAGCATCTTTTCATGTTTTCCCTTGTGTTGTCTTCTTCTGTGAGCAGTCTGTTTGTGCCTTTTGTGAACTCACTTGTAAAAGTTGAATGTTGGCCTTTTCGATTTTTGGGAGCTCTTCATATGTTAAAGAAATTAGCATTTCCTTATGATTTCCCCCAATATATTTCCCCCCTAATCTGTCATTTGTCTTTTGATATTATATGTGATATTCTGAGCATAAGAACTTTTTTTATTTTCATGTAGTTAAAGTTGTCTTTTGTAGTTTCTGGATTTGGGGTAATAATCAAAAAACCAACTCCGGGCACATAAAACTGGTTCTTTCACAATTTCTTTTTGTATTTTTCTGATTTTATTTTTGTCTGTGTCGTTAGTTCACACTTATTTTTGGTGTAGTAATGAAATCGAAATTCAATTTTATTTTCCCCCAATAACTACCCAGTTCCCTCCAAGCATTTCTTGAGCAATGTGTCTTTCCCTAGCCTGGGATGTGGTAATCCTTGAGAAAGATGATGTTTACTTAGATCAGGGTGAAGGTTGCCTGAAAGGGTAGCATCATCTATTAAATCCCCTTATGCAGTTAGAACTATTTTTGGAGAATCTGCTCTGTTTTGTTGACTGTCAGCTTGTTGGCTGGCTCCACACTGTTAACTTCCCTGGTTTTATGTGTTTTAGTATCTGGTATGGCTGGTCTTCTCTTGTTTTTTATTTTTTTTGTTCCAGGATTTTCTGGATCTTCTTACATGCTTATTTTTTTTGTATGAACTTTAGAAATTGTCTAGTTCTTTTCAAAAAACCATGTTTTAGGGAAAGGTTAAATTAAATTTATAAATTATCTTAGGAAGATTTTTTTTTAATGAAATTGTTCCAACCTGTCCCCAAACAGGATATATATACTATTTATTCAGATCTTCTTTTATGAATCTCAGTAGTCTTTTAAAATATTCTTTCTACACACACACACACACACACACACACACACACACACGTGTGTGTGTATAGTATTTTTTCTTTAAATTATTCAAAATGGTTTTATGGTAGTTCCTTGTCTAGTCTTCACACATTTCCAGGAGTATTGAGGGATGAGAAGAGAAAGGGAGCGTTCTTTAGGCACTATAGAATGAAAAAATTACCTGGGGAAAATATTGAAAATTTATACACGTAGATGGGATGGACTCATTTGTTTCTTTTATCGCTCCTTTAAAAGCCCATATTTTGAATTGCCCATCTAACTCTAAAAAACATTTGTTTTAAATTTGCTACTGAATTTAATGTCTTCATGTCCCCAAATTCAGAGCACCAGTTTCTCAGATCCTTCTTCAAATGTTCTGTATCATTGCCTTATTATTCATTTGTCTATAATTAACTCAGAGGCAATTAATGAGCACTTACTGTAGGCCAAGCGTGAGGAATATGAATACTAATAAGATATGGCCCCTTTCTTTAAGGGGTCTGCTGTTCACCGGGCAGCTGTCCTGAAAATAAGTAATTATAATAAAATAAGGTAATGTGCTTTCTTGAAAATATCTGCAAGGTGGAGGTGGAGCACAGAAGGGGAAGGCTTAAGGCTGTCCTGGGGCAGAGGAGTTGGCATCTGCCCTGAGACCATTCAGATGAGTTGCAAAGCAGGGGACGCTGCTCCAGACAGAGAAACGATCAAGTGCAAAGACACTGGGGGCATAAGTGAGCTGCACGTAATTTATTCTTTGGGGCGATGTTGGAGATGAAGCTTAGCCAGAAGGCTCAGGCCAGATCTCCAAAGGCTTAATATGACAGGGAAAGGAGGTTTTGCTGTATTCTGTAGGCACTGGACAAAATTTTGAGCAGGAGAAAGACAAGGTCAGATTGTAGATAACATCCCTCTGAGAGCCAAATGCAGTCCAAATTAGAAGGACTGGTGTATGCAATGAGGGATACTGGTGTGGAGATGATAATAGTGGGCCCCGGGAGAGATGATTTCTCATTAGGCATTAGGAATGACAAAGGGACCTTATGTAAGATTTACTCATTCAGTAATTACTTATTTCAATCCTCTGAAAGGCCAGGCTCTAGTCTAGGCCCCAGGATACAGCAGTTTATAAAATAAATATGCTCCCTGCTCCCAAAGAGATTACATTTAAGTAGGAGGAGATTTACAAAGAAGCTGATAAATAAACTGATGTCAGGCCATTGTAAGTGAAGCCGAATGAAGGGGAAAGTGAAGGTGGCATGAAGTATGCCAGCCAGGGCAGTCCTCTCAGCAACATGCTATTTGAGCAGAGCCCTGAGTAGGGGAGTGAGGGTGTGAGCCAGGGGATGCATGGGAAAAGATGCCCAAGCAAGGGAAACGGCCTGTGCAAAGGCCTGCCCTGAGAATAGATTGTGCTTGGCTTGATTACAGAATAGCAAGGAGGCCAGGAGCACTAGAGCAGAGTGACAGAGGAGGAGGCTGGGAGCTGGGGGTCATGGTAGGAATTCGAGTTTGCTCACAGTGAGGTGGGAAGCCAGTGCTTTGAGTACAGGAGATCCATGATTTGACTGGCAGCCTCGAAAGGATTTAATTTACTGCTGCATGGGGGACAGACTGTGTGGAGTCAGGGTGAAGGCACACCAGCTACGAGGCTGGTACAGAAATCAGGACACAGGTGGTGATGGGCCAAGGTGGTGGCATTGGAGGTCATGAGAGGTGGTAAGATATGCATCTGACTCCCACCTGGAGCTGAAAGGATGCAGGGAGATAAACCTAGGAAGTAAAATGGACACGTATAGATTAGATAACTGCTGCTAAGGAAATAGTGTCTTAAAGGGAGATGAAGAAACAAAATCTGGGGAGGGCCACTTCAGCGAGAGTAGTCAATGGGGTTAGAAGGGTGAGTGGGCCATCATGAACTCCTAAAGCAGTGGTTCTCAACCTTCTGGCCCTTTAAAAACAGTTCCTCGTGTTGTGATCCAACCATAAAATTATTTTCGTTGCTACTTCATAACTGTAATGTTGCTACTGTTATGAATTGTAATGTAAATATCTGATATGCAGGATGGTCTTAGGCAACCCCTGTGAAAGGGTCGTTCAACCGCCAAAAGGGTCGCGACCCACAGGTTGAGAACCACTGTCCTAAAGGGTTACCTTTTATGCATCTGTGTGTACTTGCAAACCACCCTGAAATGTATGAAATGGTTCCATAGAGAATTCTGGGAATTTCCTTACTCTGGGAAGCTGTGTAAAATAGGGTTAATTGAAAATATATCAATGGTATCTACTTTTTTGAGCAATAATATTGATACATTTAAATTTACTTTAAGCAATTTCACATCCTGAGAATTTTCAGCAAATAGTAATTAGGACCCTGTATAGGAAGTTGACAGCCCATTGGGATTGACATAGGATAGGAACAATGTGGGGACACAGAAAAGGACCCACAGATCATGGGGCTTGGGAGTGTGGGGAAAATGAATTAAATATGGCTGAAAATTATACATTGCCTAAAATTTTACTGAGTGCTTTAAGCTGAAAGAGTTCTTTCTAAAGCCTACGTACATTTTTTCCTTTAGCAAAAGGTATAAAATGTTCCGAAGAGTGGAGTCAAGGCTAGTTCCCTTATCTCTGAAAGTTATCTTTGAGTGATGCAGTGGCCTCTGTTTCAAATAGTAAGGGTGTTTCTGTAAAACATGTGGTGTCTTAGGTCACGAAACTGAAAATACACTCATGAAAGATTTTATGGATCCCTTTTGTCAGACCCTGACTTTTGAAGGATTTTAGGCTGCTTATAAGATTTTAGATTTCCCTTGCAAAATTGAGGAAGAAAATCATGCCACAAACTGCCCTAATCACTGGGGACTAGGTAAGTTTCCACAGTATGGGACAAGTAGAGATCAAAACTGGACAGGACTGGAGACTGTTCTCTTGGTCATACTGATGAAGTGATATTGTTTGACATGTTTTTTACCCAGTTAACTGTACTTATAGTAAATCAAGTACAGTCTTGATTGAATTAAAGAGTCCCTTAAATCACGGCAGTCAATTAAAAAATCCCTTTTCCTGTTATCCCCTTAGGTCGAATTAACTGGCCCCTGCTTTTATAAGATTATATAGACTTATGTCATAGTGTTAATGGTATACCATATATGTGTGTGAATGTATCCATATAGACATATATGCATATATAACTTCTCCTTCCCCCCCAGACTGTAGTAGTCCTTTTGAATCATGAACCATTCTTATTTTCCTTTTAGGTCTTTACATGTAGCTTAGTGTCTGGCACAAAGTAGGACCTCAGAAAATGGTTGTTGATCAAAACTTAGAAACATATTTTGTTTTTTGTTAATCCTCACCCAAGGATATTTTAAATTGCTGAGATAGATAGATAGATAGATAGATAGATAGATAGAGAGAAAACATTGATCAGTTGTCTCACATACTTCCCCTGACTGGGGATGGAACCCGCAACCCAGTTATGTGTTCTGACTGGGAATGGAACCTACAACCCTTTGGTGTACAGGATGATGCTCCCATTAGCTGAACCACCCAGACAGGGCTTCCTCTTGTCTTGTTGTTGTTCTGTTGATTAAATACTCCTGTACTCTGTTTAGTTTTTAATTTCGTTTGGAGACCCTGATGATTGTACCTTGTGTTCTGACTTGGTTTTATGTGACAGTCTATAGCATATTTATGACTCCAACCATTAAAAGAATAGGCAATATTTTCAAGAGAAATAGCGCTGTAGATGGTGATGGAAAGAGCATGAAACTATAGCATGAAGGTACATACATAGGTATTCATGTGTATATAACCTCATACCAGAGGAATTTAGGGTGCTGATACAAATACATAATATTTGGCAGAGTGAAAAGAGATTAAAAAAAAGCAAGGAAGAAAAGGGCGGAACAAAATGGAAGCAGGAATGCAATCAAATGCGTGTCCGAATGACCTAAGTGGAAGGTCCAGGGGCCACAGCTGTGGCTGTAAGCTTCCCATCAGCCTGAGGGAAGAGGAAACACTTGCAGGAACAAAGAGAAACCAGTTGCTCAGGATGATTGTAACCACTCTTGGCACCAACATCGGAGAAGTTCTCCCAGGAATCTCCATGAAGAGTACACAGCGTTTTGTTATGAAAATCATCAGATTTTACATGGCCGATCCTACACCAACACTTTTGTGTTGATAGCATTGCTTCAAAGCAGAATTCTGTAAAAGGCCCTTTCATAACTGTAAGGTTCTATTCCCTATTGATCCGATTTGGCCCAGCGACACGAAGAGTAGGTGTAGTACTTGTCCTTCAAGCACTGGGAATGGAACCTACAACCCTTTGTGTTTCTTCCCTGTGTGTTGTTTTTCTCAGCTGAGGTTTTGAGAATTATTTGTTGACATTGAACCTGAGGTGGCATTACTCCCAGATTCATAAAGCCTAGATTGCAGCTTTTCTTTGTGGCCAGTTGAGACTTGGTGCCTTAGCCAAATGTCAAATTAAAGCTGGGGTTGGCATCCTAGAGTGAGCTGAGTTGCTAACAAACACATTTGCCTGAAGAGCAGGCTGCCCTCCTTATTCCCAAGGGCAGCACTGGGGGAGCCAAGCAGTGGAGCCACAATTACACACGCACAGAAGATTCTGTAGCGCTCAGACAAATGCGTGGTCATCTCCAGGGCCTTGAAACAGGTATTCCTGGGATATATCCAAACACTTAGCAAAGTACAGGTTTTGAAGGCATCAGTTCCCAAACTCTCAATTATATATGCTCAGTTTTATCTCTCACCTCCCCATCACAATTACTCTTTCCCATTTTAGCAAAGAATGGAATCTCTTTTATCCTCCCCAAATATTACTGTAGTGTATTGTGCAGTGATATAAAGCCCACCGGGCCCTGAACAGAACAGCAATTTGAAATATTCTCCTGCCAAATAAGTATGGTAGTGTGTGAGCAATAACAGACATTCTAACATAAACATGTACTACATTGGGATAAAGTTCTGTGGGAAGTGGACTCAGTGTAAGAATTAAAGGGTAAAAAAGAAACCCTATAAATTTTCCAGCTGCTAAGGAAGAGCTTGAACTTGGTCAGTTATTTTAAAAATGGATAATGGTGTTTGTATTAGACAGGCTTCTCTAGAGAAACAGAACTAGTAACATGTTCACATACACACACGGGGCAGCGGGAGGGAGAGAGGTATTAAGAGATAAGGAACAACATAAACTGATGAACAAAAACAGATCCAGAGACAGAGAAGCATCGATCAGACTGTCAAACCTCAGAGGGAAAGTAGGGGACGGTCAGGGTAAGGGGGAGAGATCAGCTAAAGGACTTGTATGTATGCATATAAGCTTAACCAATGGACACAGACAACGGGGGGGTGAGGGCATGAGGGGGGGTTAGGGGGGTAGTGGGGGGATAAGGACACATATGTAATACCTTAATTAATAATGAAATTTAAAAAGATAAGGAATTGGCTCATTCGATTATGGAGGCAGAGAAGTCCCACATTTTGCAGTTGGCAAGCGGGAGACCCAGGAGAGCCACTGGTTTCCGTTCCAGTCCAAACGCTGGCAGCTGGAGACCCAAGAAGAGTCAATATTTCAGATGAGTCCAAGGGCAGGAAATGATCGATGTCCCAGCTCAAGGCAGTCTGGAAGGAGGAGTTCCCTCTTACTCAGCTTTTCGGTTCTATTCAGGTGTTCAGTTGACTGAATGAGGCCCACCCACATTAGGGAGGGCAGATCCCTTTACTCATTCAGGTGTCAGTCTCATCTAGAAACACCCTCCCAGACACACCCAGAGCAATGTTTGATCAAAGTCTGGGCACCTTATGGCCCAGATGGAACCATACAATTAACTACCCAGGTGGGACATTAAAATTCTGTTTGAAAATTTCACTATTTACATAAGCCAGAAATTATGTTCTTTGCAATCCTGTGTCAGTTTATGATGATTCCAACTTAACTTCATGGAGGAATACAAAATTCAGGAGGGAATGTATAGGTTTTTGTTTTGTTTCTTTAAGACATACAGGGGCAAAAGGGTTTGAAGACCACAAATCTACTTCATGGATGACCAGAATAATTTTAGCCTTATATTTGCTTTACGCAAAAGAAAAATCTCAAAGAGAGAAGGTTCGTCCTTTCTTTAAGCAAAGAATATGGTTTCAGAATATGTTGGAATACAACACTTCTCACTACTTCCTCCACCACTACCCAGACCAAAGCCATTGTCATCTCCTGACTATCATCTGCAGCAGCCTCCCTGCTTTGAACTTGGCTGTTACGCTGTATTCTCAACACAGAAGCTCAGAGTTACCTAGTTAAAACAGAAGTCATGTCATGTTATTTCTCTGCTAAAAATCCTATGTTGACTTCCCATGGATCTAAATAATGTCCTCGTTCAACTTGTACTATTTTCCCCCACACTCAGCTAGTTCACACTGCTCCAGTCCTTCAACTGTTACATGCACTTTCCAATCCCAGCTCTTGGCACTGTTATTACTTGTGCCAAAGAACACTCTTCTCTATTGTCTTCTTGGCTGATGCTTAGTTCCAACTCTTAGCCCAAATTCTCCATGGAGTCTTCCTTAACCACCCTACATGCGTTTGCACCACTTCCCACCTCTTGATATTCTCCGTCTCCTTTGCAGCTTAATTTTTCTCCATAGTATTTATCATCTTCCAACATACTGTATAATTTACTCACTTGTTTTAATATTATCTGGATTTTGGCCAAGAGGTATGTAGCGGTATCTGATCGCTTTAATTTGCATTTTCCTGGTAACATATGATGTGGAATGGACTTTCTTAATGTCACCAGAAACAGAGTTAGAAGCCCCTTTACTCTAAATGCTTAGGACGGATTTTTGGGGGGCAATGGAAAAAGAATTTTAAATGAGAAAATCATTAAAGCAGTATGATATTTGCATTTCTTGAACATTTTATTTTAAACAAAAACTTAAGCTGACTCGCTAATCTTTTGGCGTGGGGATAAGACCCATTCTTCAAATAAGAATCCATAAATTTGTGTTCTACATTATCTTTCTTGTATAAATCATGCCTGTAACTCATCACTTAGGCGGACTTAGACATCTGTGAAAACACCCTAAGTGCAGAATTCATTTCGTGTTTTATGATTTGCCTGATTACTACAGTTGCTGGTTCTATAGCAATTATTTCTGTATATGTGACTCAGCTTTATCAAGTGTTTCCAAAGCTTTCAACTTATTTTTTCAGAGAAATGCCAACTCTCTTTTTACACATTTCATTGTTTTGCTTGCTATTTAACTCAAATCACATAATTACAATATTAAGTACAAATGGCATAACATGGTTTGGGGACAAAGCACAACTAATTCATGAAAGCCATACAAATTAGATAAAGGGATCAGAAGTGGAGGAGTGTGCTAAAGATTAGTCAATTTTCTCAGTGAGATCTGGTGAGCTGTGGCACCTTCAGTCTCTGTTTTACGGAGAGACTAAAGATTGTTGGTTGACAATAAATTGATCTAATTGACAACATCTATAAATTATGGCCTTGTGGATTGTGATGAGATGATGATTCATTATTGGGGAACTGTGATAGAAAAATTTGTTTGCCTAGAATACAATAGCTTATCCACATTATTTTCTGGCTTCTCCCCCACAGAAGGCTGTGTCATACATAACGCAGGACTCAGAAGTTGTGATTATGCCTCATATGAAAAAACATAACTTTTACTTCGCAATCATGTGTAGGTTTGATAATAACATATGTAACATAAATATTTTGTACATCATTTATATGTGCAACAGTTAACCCTTTTATGAAGAAATGTATCCTTTGCAATATACTAATGAATAGTTTTTTGAAAACCCTTACCTCCTGGCCTCCTCTTAGTTCTCCAACCCAATCTTCGATCATTCCTTTCATCGTTTGAAAGATTGGATAACAAATTGTAGTTCCCACTATTTCATGGCTCCTTGCCTTTGCTTTTGCCATTATCTTTGTTGATATGTTCTTGTCACTTTTGATTGATTGATTGGCACTAATACGTCATCCTTCAAAACATGGCTACAGTTCAGCCTTCTTTAAGAAACTTTGCCACACCAGTTTGGGCTCATTGCCCTTGACTTTTGCTATCATGGTACCTTTTATGCAATTACTTAAAAATTAACTGTGCATATTAAACACTGGATTATACGTCTATTAAAGGTAAAGCATTGTGTCTCGTCTACCTTTATACACAGGATTTAGTAAGGTGAGTGTGCTAAGTATTCAGTGCTTGTTTTACAAAAGAGCAGTGCGCTCAAGTTCATGGTTTGCAAAGTTCAAAACCATTCAGGCACAGAATTTTACCTTAATGACAGGCTTTTATGAAGTTTGAATGTAACGAGCAGAAACTTGGCAGAGGACTAAAAAAGGTTAACGTAAAAACTGCACTTTTAAATTACTTGACAGATAATAGATAGGTATCTTGGCTACATCCTAGTATTATCATTCAGGCCATGAAAATTTTGGGTCAACTTTAATAGATATATAAGTAATGGAAGCCTAAATATGTTATCTAAACTTGGGTGTCTTCGTAATTGATCCCAGGATAATTTTCTATAAATTGTAGATTTCCCTCAAGTAGCTAAAGGAAATTGAGGGTGGGGGAGTTTTTATGTAATGCAAATAGAGTTAACTACTTTTTAAAGTTTTTAAAAATATTTATTATTAATGAGCATCATCATTATGAATCAGATCATTAAAACAACTTGTTTTTTTTTTAAACCTAATATAGTAATATCTAATGGGAGAAACAGGGAAGTATTGTTGAAAGAACATTAGTCTAAGATTCAGATAATTTGGGTTTACTCCCAGTGATGCTATACTCCAGATTTGTGGCTTTGAGTATGTTCCTGAACTTTTCTTCGACTCAACTTCCAAATCCTCATGTTGGTGTTTTTTCAGCAGGAGGCGATTTTGCCCCCAGGAGATATTTGGCAACATCTGGAGGCAATGTTTGATTGTCACGATTTGGGGGATGTTACTGGCATTTAGTGGCTAGAAGCCAGAGCTATTGCTAAGCATCCTACAGTACATACAACAGTTGCCAACAAAAAAGAATTCTCCATCCAAAAATCTCAATAGTGCCAACACTGAGAAACCCTGGGCTGGCTAACCTATGAGGGGCTTTTCCCATCTAAGTATGACTCATTCTCAAACATAGGCTGATCATGTATTTTTTTCTTATTTTAAATGACCCGAAGAATATAAAAATAAGGACATTCAATAAATTTAGTTGTCAGGTAGGTCTGTAAATGGTGTCCTAGTCATTTTCAATGAACTAAGTAACAGAGAGAAGAATAAATGTAGTCAAAATTTACTACTCTGCTCTTTTTCTGATTCAGCATCCTCAAATGTAAGTTAAATATAGTTGTAGAAAGCCAGGATAGATGAAGTTGTTGATTTTTTTCAGCAGTGTGACAGTTTCCCATTCTGTCAAAGAGGGACTAGTAGTATTTATAGGGAAAAGTAAAAACTATTCAGTGCTTAAATACTGTAATTTAGTTGAAAACTGTATTTCAGTACATAGCAACTTTCAAAGATAGATATTCATCCCTATGATTTAAAGTAAGATTCATCAGTAGTATTAAAATTGATAGTTTAGAAAACTGCATTTCATGGCTTAGGATCAGTTAAGAATGAGCAATCAATGCTAATAAAATTCAAAGTTATTTTGGAGCAAATGTGTATTTTAAAATTTTTGGTATTGATGAACGGTTATGGCCTATCTGCTTCATATTTTTATGAAATAAAGATTGACATAAAGAACCTGAATCCAGCCAGTGTGGTTCAGTGGTTGAGCGTCGACCCATGAACCAAGAGGCCACTGGTTTGATTTCCGGTCAGGACACAGGCCAGGGTTGTGGGCTTGATCCCTAGTAGGGGGTGTGCAGGAGGCAGCAGAACAATGATGTTCCTGTCTTATTGATGCATTTCTTTCTCTATCCCTTTCCTTCTTTCTAGCCCTCTCCCTTCCTCTCTCTCTAAAAATTCAATCAATAAAAACATTTAAAAAAGCACCTGAAAATAGGTTTCAAAAGCAGCAGCACAGTTGCCAACTACATTTTTCTAAGTATAAGATACAATTTTCATTTGTTGTTTAAAATGTTTTCTAAAGACTGGTTCTCTTCTTATCTAGTTCCCTCTCTTATTTGCCTTGTCTGCCCGCCTACCTCGACCCCATGCACACTTGACTTACCACGCAGGGAGTGCATGTTGGAACCCATGCCATGCGCCTTAGGAAGTGGGCCATGTTTTACTTGTCCTTTTATTCTTACCATCTGACATGCAGTGGCTCTAAATCACCTCCCCGTCCCCAGCTTTCAGGCTCTTTCCCCAAAGGCAGCGTGGCATAGTTTCTGCTTGTTGCTTTTACATTTGAATCCCTCCCTCTTGACCTTCTCCATTTCCCTACCTCCTGCCTCTCCTCTCCTTTCCTTCCAGCCTGGCTTGGCATTTACAACTTTTGTGGTAGTGTAGCTACAGTTTATGTAGCAATTTTAGATGTTTTGAATAGAGGGGGAGCTCTCCCACTTGACCTCAGCCTGTACATTGCTGGAACCCATTCATTCTTCAATCTATTAAAATCTCACTCCTTCATTTAATTACCAAAGAAACTCTTTTGAACAGTTGCTGATAATTGATGGGTCTCCTGGCTTTCTTGCCACCCCAGCGAGAAAATCGATTTCTCAAAACAAATTTCCCCTTTCCCTCCTCTGATTATTATGTAGCATGAGAATTGACAGAGCACAGATGGGATGATTACAGAACAGTTTTTTTACTCTGTGTTGAAATACATTTGTGGCATTTCTGTCTCGAGGAAAACCAAACACTTGGCTGGAAATTGAGAAAAATGGAAGTCAGCAAGCTTATCTGTGGTGCTCCAAGATACAAGAAATTGGGAGTTTTACAGCTGCTGGTGGTCCTTGTGCAGTTCTTTTTCTGCTGCTATGTCAATTACTTTCCTCCCCTCCAAATAGAACTGGGATACAGGCAGAATTTAAGCCAGCAGGCAGTTGAGATTTTGGACGACCTCCATCATTGGGTTTCCAAAATGTTTCCCAGTGGCCTATTCATCCCTGGTTTGCAATGCAGAGTTGTAGCCTTCATCATTTCTCCTTGTGCTGATGAGGAAAAAGGATGAAGGAATGGATGCTTCTCTTTCTTCCTCTGCTTTGTTGGCCAGATCCTGGTTGTGCGGGCGGATTTTTTCATTAATGATGCAAGGTCCTGTCCTCAGCTGAGCATCATTTCTCAGAGTTTACTTTTTTATTGGTCAGTACGAATGAATAGTCTTGGAACTGATTGATTTAGCACTCTGTGCCACAGCCAACACACTTTTGAATAAAAGGTCTTATGGTTGTTAGAACTGAAGGGATATTTCTGTGTTTCTGATTGGCTCTCACATCCATCTATTGATGCCCTGAAGGTAATTGTCAACCGTTTTATTTATAGAAATGGTTTCTGCAGTGTAGTCAGGTCTAGTAAGCTGCCATATGGTATCTTAATATGCCATCAAATGGGTAATGAAAGCTTAGGAGCAAATTTCCAAGAATAAAACAAATCTGATGTGTACAGTGAGTTTCATTTAGGACAGTAGACATCAGTGGTGGGATCACTAAGAAAGGCCTTGCCTTTCTCTCAGCTGTTTGAGAGACAGGAATTTCAAAACAGATATGCCCAGCATAGTACTTACATTTTTAAAAGTTATAAAATCACTACATATTTATTTAAAAATCAGTATGGAATGGAAGAATAAAGAGGAAATGACTCAATGTATCTCCTTGCTACCCCAATACCACTCTTAAAAAAATCGTTATTTATTGGTGATTTTAGAGAGAGAGAGAGAGAAAAGGAAAGAGAGAGAAACATCAATCTGTTGTTCCACTTATTTTTGCATTCATTGGTTGATTCTTGTATGTACCCTGCCAACCTTGGAAATGAGGACAATGCTTTAACCAGCTGAGCTACCCAGCCAGGGCCCCAATACCACTCCTGGGGAATATGCATTTCGATAATCATAGAGACAGAAAGAGAGATAGAGATGGAACAAGAGTCACATATATGAAATTTCAAAACATATAAATGGATCATAATATATGTAGTTTCTGAACTTGTTTTTCCCCCAACTAATTTGTCCTGGAGAGTTATGCCAGGACCTGTAGGTTCATCTCATTATTAATAGCAGTCTAGTACTCCAGATCATAAATGCAACATGCCATAATTTAGGTAATTTGATAAATGAGGTTATTGCCAATGTTTTACTGCTATCAGTATCGACTTAGTGAACATTCTTACATGCAAATCCTGGAATACATACTAGTAGGCTGACATTCCTTTAGAATTAATACTCAAAAGTTAAACATAGTTTGAATTCTGATGGCTATTCTCAAATTGCTTCTCCTTAAAGACACTGTTTTAACTGACATGTTCTCCAGCACTAAATGAAAGTGCCTATTCCCCCCATGCCCCTCCACCCTAATCAGTACCCACTGCTTTTTTTGATGAGAAAAAGTTTTGGGGTTCTTGAGAATTTTTTGAGTGTGAGTGGATAGGTAAATCATTGAAAAACAACATCAACATAAAAATTAAACTGAGGACTCCCGAGCTTATTCTTTTCACAGTTGGGAGCTTTGGGAGACAGAGTTTTAAAACTGATATGCCCATATATCATATATGCCCAAGGTATGCCCAGCATAGGACACTGTGGAAAGAACATTGGATTAAGAGCAAAAAGTTCTGGCTTTGGGTTTGGCTCCCCTGTAGTCATGTCACCCATTCCCCCAGGTCTCAAATTCCTCAATTTGAAAAGGACTCTGTGCTACAGAGTGAGGGCTTAAATGCTTGTTGAATGAATAAAAGAATGATTCCTTTTCAGGATTAGGAAATTCCACTAGGCATAAAAATTTAAAGAATAAAAAGACAGCATCACAGATTTAAAAAATTCCCTCTAAGCATTCTATTTAGTTTGAATTTGTTCTGTAGATTTACAGATTATTCTAAAAAAACACATTTTCTCAGATGGGCACAAAAATGGCTTCTGATCTCAGAGTGCAATGCTACACTTAACCGGTTGGGAGAGAGTTTATATTCTACAGAAATGTGACTGGATAATGCATTTGTCACAGATGGGGATGAATTATTGTCCGAAACATTAAAATATGTGCTGCATAAAGCAACATTGGCAGCCACTGGGGAAGATCTTAGCAATGAATTAGACAAAGCTCTGAATGTTTACTTCACAGAGGAAATGGCTTCACAAACCAGAAAACTAAGTTGTCATAGAAACCCCCATGCCAGATACTTTGCTTCAATTCTAGTATAAAGTTGTTA